>NC_054407.1:10925000-11525000 GCF_017976425.1 Toxotes jaculatrix
ACACACACACACACATACTGCCATACAAAATAATTTCAGAAGTGTTTATTAGTAATGAAAAACCCTTTGACTGTCTGTCACCTCAAAAATTCTCAAGTTGAACATGATCCACAAACACAGACACACACATGCACCGCAGCTCACAGATGCCCCTGTGTGTTTATCTAAATCAACAGGAGTTTCCTTTGGCTTCCAGTTGGTTTCATCATTCATGCTCATTTCAATGAATATTTCAACAGTGTGTTAGTGTCTCCTTCACACGCATTGTCTCCTGCTGTTAAAACACTCCTGCTCCTTCTCCTCTCTCTCTCTCTCTCTCTCTCTCCCTCTCACTGCCTATCCATCCTCCAGAGCTTTTGTTCTGAGTGAACTCCTCGGGGCTGTGACATACATTCAGCGCGATGTACGTACAGCGCAGATTATATACTGTTAAATCAGCCAGAGACATGAGGTCCCCTCTAACCTTAGTGTGGCCTGTCACTGTGTGTGTATGCGAATCATTTGACTGTTTAATTTATCCTGTGTAAGCCTGGAGTTGAGTGTGTGTGTGTGTGTGTGTGTGTGTGTGTGTGTGTGTGTGTGTGTGTGTGTGTGTGTGTGTGTGTGTGTGTGTGTGGGTGGGTGTATGTATGGTAGAGTGAGTGAGAAAGAGACAGAGAAAATGTCAATGAAAGGCAAATCATGCAGCTCATAACAGGGATGGAGAGCTTTGTTGTGCTGCAGAACAGGACTGACTGGAGCTTTGGGGGAACACTGAATGAAACAATTCACAGGCTGAAATTCAAGTCACAGCTGTATCATCTCCAGTCAGACTGTCTGACAGCCAACAAGCAAAAATAACACCACAGACTCCTCCACTTTTGTTCAAATAACCTACATAACCTGCTTCATGCAACAAATCTCTCGATTATCCACACTGCTGTCTCTCTTTTCTCCGTTTTAGTGCAAGTTCATCTTCCCGTTAAACAAAAGCCAGCTCCCATGTTTCAGCCCACCAAGCAGTCAGGACTAGTTAGTAAGTAAATGCATTGGCTAATTTCAGGCCCGAGCATCAATGTTAATACAATAACTGAGGGAAGCTCAGCAGCAGCGTGTGACAAATTTAATGTAATTGCTGCTCCTCATTTGCAGACTGAGGCATTATAGGCTACAGTCCACAGCAGAAAAAAAATCTATCAGTGTGTTATAATGAGAATATCTATAATTAAGAATGATTTTGACAGAGATGTCAGTGTTGTTTTGGCATAATCATTATAAGTTAGTCTACTTTAATGCAAGAAAAATAGTTGCACAGATAAATCCAATGAGAAGAAGCTTTTCCCCGATGTCAGAAAGTGAAGTGCCTTCATCAGGCTTCTCTATCTTCAGCATGGCAAGGGTTGCTGTGTGTATATGTCATACAAATTTAATGTCAGTATGCTCGGGAAAGAAAAACGTGACGAACAGTTTTTCTCTCCCTCTTTCACTCTCTCCCCCTCTCTCTCCGCTTTTCTTTATGCATGATTCATAACCGAGCCGAGCACTTAACGGGAGTCTTCGCCGCTCCGCTCCGCTCCTTCCCCGGCAAGTGGAACCGCGGGATCGGGGGGTTGGGGGGCTCCTCATCCGCCGACACAGCGCGC
The DNA here is from genome assembly GCF_017976425.1 of Toxotes jaculatrix. Taxonomy (NCBI): domain Eukaryota; kingdom Metazoa; phylum Chordata; class Actinopteri; family Toxotidae; genus Toxotes; species Toxotes jaculatrix. The sequence goes on from NC_054407.1 coordinate 10,926,623, forward strand.
AACCATGTCATCTATCTCACTCCACTTAAGGTTTCGCACAACCTGCCAGGACACCCACCTTCATTCTCCGGGTAATTCCGTAAGGCCCGGCACGGCGACAAGGCGTGAAAAAGAAGCAGGGAGGACAGGAGGAAAATGGATGGATAGATCCACAGGACGCGTGGTGGTGCCATTTTCAGGCTGCGCTGCGCCCTCGCTGCATCCCTGTTGGCGGTGTTGAGTCGGTGAGCGCAGCCTTGCGATTGAGGGGAGAGGGAAAGAGAGGGAGCGAGAGAGAGCGAGCGAGCGAGAGAGAGAGAGGACTGGTGAGGAGAGAGAGGAGGAGACGCTGGGAAGGAGGGTCCACAGTCAGCCAAGTCCTGTCAATCAGCCGCCTGGCTCTGGGGTGGTATAGGAGCGGTCTTTGGAGAGACACTGCTTTCACTGGGTTACACTGAAGAAAAAAAAAATCCATCTGTACAAGTGATTTAGCCTGACATTGAGTTTTTTGTTTATAAAATGTTGAAAACTAGAACACTTTGAACTGTGAGTGCTTCAAGGACATAATCAAATTTTGCAATCTCTTCCATAACCATCGTAAACAGTGCACAATGGAGCTTCAAATTTAAGAATAGGCAACACATGTCACAGCAAAACCAAACCCCTTGTGGGATTTGGTGACTTTAATTCCATAGGTCTAACTCTATAAAGCCCCTTCTTTTTAAAGGAAATGCAGGTATGGCAAAGAAAAAAATTATCATTTGTTTATAACAAATGAAGTCATTTGACGTCAAATAGTTATTTGTCCCATCCACCCTCAGGAACAGTGACACTGTTAAAAATTTAACCATGACCTCAGCCTAAAGCAAAAATATTTATTATCTTGGAAATTTAATTCATGTCATAGGCTACCTATTTGAAATTACGTGTTATTTTTCAGGTGAGAGAGTCAGAGAGTCCACAATGTTTTGTTGGGTTTACCCAGAATTCTTGGGTAGAACAAACCACAACAAAACCAGCCATCTCATTACTGATCCAGAGTTGTTTGGATCCACAATAGTCGATAGTCTGGGTAACACTAGAATAAACACTTCCATCTCACTGTAGAAAATACTGTCAATTATTTTGATAAGCGACATGGGCACATGGCAATTACTGGATTAGTGTCAGCTCTGGCTCGTCTCTCTCCGTCTTTGCCCAGTTGTTGATATGGTTCCTGCAGATGCTACCAGCGGTAGACAACGCTGACGTGCACAACAGATCCCAATCAAACACTTTATGGAGATTTATTCAGCCTATATTACATGTAGTTGACTGCAGTTTGGACGTCAGGAATGTGAATGTGGCTGTTGGTATGTCTTGAGCAGACTGTGTTTAAACATGAATAAATAATGTGTGCAGCCTGTCATGTGCAATGCGCGAGGAAAAGCCGAGAGTGTGCAAGGTCAACCTTTCAATCTTCCACTTCTTTAACACTGCCTACTGACAGGGCTCATGTGGCGAAACCCCTGATGGGAGAAGATGCCTTTAAGAGGGGCATGTTACCTCTCTCTCGCTTAACCGCTCGAGTGTGTGCATGTGCATTTGCCTCCATACACAGAATATTCTACTTCTCATTCCTCCGGTGTCAGCTTCTCCAACTGTTTGAAACAGTGTTATCACCTGTAGGTTGAGGGCAACACAAAATATGACATTTCTCTGAGAACCAGCAACAGTTCATGGGAACATTGGATGTGTAAGATTGAAACTGGCTCAGTTGGTTTGTGAGCTTTAGAGGTGCTGGTAAGTGGATTTAGCTATTAACTTCAGGCAGAGCCACACTAGCTGTTAGCCTCTGTTTCCAGTCTTTATGCTAAGCTAAGCTAGCAGTAGCTACTGGATAGACAAGAGAGTGGTATCTGTTTTCTCATCTAACCATTAGCAAGAAAGCAAATGAGCAATATAGCTCCCAAAATGTGGAACTACTCCTTTAATTCTAAAATTTCAGTATAATGTATTGGTGAGTGGTTTTGGATATAAACTGGGTGAAATTAGAGCCTTTTTTCATATCTAAATTGGCATTTTTCTTGCTGTGAATACCCCCTCACAGCTGAAAGAATGGGGTGAAGAGATCCCATAGGTTACCTGGTGCACTGGGACGTTTTTCTCTGCAGCCAGCAGGTAAATGTGATGTAACCACGCTGTGATTTATGGAAGGATCATGACCACAATTATATTTACCGCGAATAACGTTCTTCTATCATGCTTCTGTCCCAAATGAAGCTCCTGAAAGAGCTATAAAACTGTCAAACATACCCTGATTTATGCTGAAATTCTGTTTTACCCCCTCCCGGCCATGTGTGTAGCTGCAGAAGTGTGTATCCGCTTTTGTGTTTTTTCTTGTGTGTGCGTGTGTGTGTGAAGCAGCCACCTCCACAGATTTGTTAAGGGTCCAATTATGATGATGATTTGTTCGCTGCAATGGCTTTACTTGGGTGACCTAATTTCCTCGTTGAGTGTGGGGATAAGAAAAAAAATCACTAGTCCTTTTCTCCTCTCCTCCGTCTTCCTTCTTTTTGTTTCTTCTCCTTCTCCTTCTTCTGCTGCCATGACGCTGCATTCATCCGTACGGCGACAAAACATTGCTGTCATGCATTCCACCAGTGACAGCGTGACACAGCCCCTTAAACCCTTGTCACTCCCTCTACCACACACACACACACACGCATGCATGCACCCAAACACACACATCCTGAATGCCTTGTGGAAGAGTGATCTCGCCAGTGTAAAGCACTGCTTTTGCATAATGACATTTCAGGGCCTCTCTCACACACACACAGACACATGCAGTGACAATCCACAGACAGAGCTGAGTGACAGTAGCCTACAACAAACATTTGAAATTGTCATGTGTTTCCTTATGCCGTTATGCACATAACTCTATCTTCATCCGCCTCTGTGTTTTTGCACCATTCACTCACTTGACTAAACCTTATTTATTTATTTATAGGATTTATTTCCTCTTGGAAGTACAGATCTCTTGCTCGCCTTTAACTTGTTTTGAAAAGAGTGTCTTTTTCATTCTTTTCCCTCCTCTTTTCGACCTCTACATTCTCACCCCTCACCCTGCTTGGCCTGGCTGGGTCAGCTTTTCACTTAGTCAGTATTGCTCCTGCTAACCAGCCTTCTCTTTCTCATTCCCTTACAAACTCACAACCACATTGCATATACACTCAGAGCTCCTCGCTGTAAGAAATCAGAGGACAGTCACAAACTTGGTTAAGCGCAACAGGCAGCAGAGCAGGAGTGTGTGCAAGTGTGTGTGTTGCAAACATGTGCCATTCGCTTGTTTGACAAGGGGCAGAGGTGATGACAGGGTCGTCTGCCTTGCCAGGAACTCCCCCCGTAGCCACCACACTCTATACACACACACACTCTTAGCCCTATTCAAAGCCACTCACTCATGTGGTAATGTCTCTATTGTGACAGCCTGAACGCTTTATGGGCAACAGCTTGGTGCTGGCATTTGGGCAGAGGCATTAGTGTGGATATGAGCATGTGTGTGAGTGTGTTAGTGTGTGTGTCTGTGTCTGGCTTATCCGCTGCGGAATCCACCCATCCAGTGCTCGAAGCATTGAAACCTCGACTCGTCTGCTCCAGACCAGTGACAGAAGAGCAGAGAATGGCAGGACAGGGGATGGGAAGCTGAGGCAGTTTCAGGCACAAGATTAAAAGACAAGACTGCAGACACACACACACACACATGCGCACACATACACATGCACAAAAATTCTTGTCTTCCATTAGTTGTGAGGAGACTCATTCACATAATGCATTCCTTAACCATCACAGCTAAATGCCTAACCCTAACCTTAACCTAAACCTAGTCTAAACCTTATTTTAACCCACACACACAAACACACATAGATACATCTCTCTCTCTCTCTCTCTCTCTCTCTCTCTCTCTCTCTCTCTCTCTCTCTCTCATTCCACTCTTACTTTCCTGCTGCCACTGTCTCAGTTAAGCAGGCAGAGCAATTCGTCATGTCAGAGAGCCCTGGTGCTGCCATACAACAAAAGGTGAAAGGGAGTGTGGGAAAGGGCTGGTGCACAAAGCCCTCCCTGCCCCTGTCTGTCTCCCTGTCTCGGATGCATACGCAGGCCGAGAGCCCCTTCAGCACCCCCCACCCTGTAATCTCCAAGGCCACCATCTGCAAAAACACAGCCAATCTCCCTAAACCTAGACATATACGTCCATATCCCAAGCTTACCTGTTAATTTTGTGGTGCAGCATGTTTCAGCTCAGGGCACCAACACAGCCAGGAGTGAGGTGATGAATTTTACCATGACCACCAATCTTAAAATGTATGAATTCATAGCTAGTGCTCACAAAATATCTCAACATCAGGTCTCTCTGGAGCCACCCCCCACTCCCCCCCAAAAAACCCTTTAGCTCAGTCCAGACAGCCTCTCAGACGGGAAGATAGAGGGAGGAAGAGACGGAGGGACAGAGGAAGGGAGAATGAGATAAAAACAGCTATTCAAGGAAGAAAATCTGCCAGTCTCTGCCAGCTCTGCCCACAAAAAGAGAGCGGGAAAGAGAAGGGGGATCTCCTTCAGACTGACGCCAGCTATGCAGACAGAGAGGCAAACAAACAAACAGACAGACAGACAGATAGAAAAGCTGAGAGAGGAGGGTATTCACACTGTTCCAAGTGTCCTCTCATCTGCACTGTGTGCACCTGATTTTCTTTGGTTACCACAGACCAAAATATTGGCGCACACGCACACACACACACACACACACACACAAACTGCTGACTCGCAGGCAAAGTGAATGTTGTCTGGCATATACTACAGCTGAGTCCAGAGGAACAATATGTACTGTAAGTCTGCTGGGGAGGAGCAGTCAGTGTCTTTACCATCTCAGTCGTGTCCTCCTCAAAACAGAGGAGCGATTTAACAATCAATGAAAACTGACCTTGTCTTCCTGTATCACATTCCAGGCGGAGCTGACCTATTAGCCAGTGATGAGAAAACATGCAGATTCACCCAGAAGCGGCAAGGTGAACAACAAGTCGGTAATTTGCATGACATTTTTCCATTAAACAAGAAAATATCTGTCTCCATGACCCTCACAAAATTATCTTGAGTCTAATATAGACAAATGGGAACAAGTTGGGGCATTATGTTATTTGCTCCAGCCAATGTCACATCGTATCAAAAGCGTTAAAAGAGAAAGGGATGGATGGATAAAAGGAAGGATGGAGTCATCATGAGTAACTGGACTTTGCCCAAACAGTGACAGTCTGTTGGCAGAGAGAGGAGGGAGAGATGCCCAGCTCAGAGCTAAATCATTTCCTGCTTGCTTAGCGCCTTATATCGATAGGCTTGCTGAGATCAAGGAGAATATGAATAAGGCTTTAGGCTTGACTGTCATAAATATGAATCACACAGAACTGCTGTCATCCGATTTCTAGTCTTATTATGTTCTGCAGTCACTGATGCCTCACTGACAGTTAATCCTTTCAATCCAATAGTGTTCAAAACTATGCAGGACATCACGGGCAGAGGAGTGAGACAGCTCCTTGAATGTGAAGATTTTGATGTGTCACAACAGGAAAAGCACAGGTGTAAATAATTAAATCAGTGATGGCTGAATTCCATTTCGCTGCTTCAGTTTTAGGTTTCTGGTATTTTGCAAGCTGGCTCAAGGTCACTCAGAGTGCTTTTACATGGCCATGAGTATCCTGATTATGATCAGGTATTTGGAGTATCTGTTATGTTTTACAATAAGCTCTTATCCTAGTTTTGAGAGACTTGGAGAAGCTACTTGTGTGCTCCAATAACCTTATCCAGGTTTGTGCTCATTCTTTGCCATGTATGCAGGTGAGTTCTCAAGTTACATGGTAGTTAGTCAGTAAAACAAGAAATATGATGGTAAATTATGTAATGATGATCAACATGCCAAAATAAGGGGAAAGTGTGATTTCAGTAATGCAATGCAGATTATAGACTGTATTAGCACCCTTGTCCAGATGTCCACAGGACCTGTCCAACAGACAGTCCATTGGAGGTAATTTAAACATGTATTTAGACCACACTTCCCAGTAATGTAGAATGATAATGTTTGGTTAAAACTGTGAAGAGATGTGTAGATTTGAAATTTGAAAAATACTTCAATGTTAAACAGATAACTTGCATTAGTCTAAATCTACATTGTAGCTTGAGTCACTGGGACAATTAAACCAAACTACACTAAAAGTAAACTAAACTATAACAAAAGAAAACCAAACTGAGATAAATCAAAACTAACACACAGTGAAAAACGTAAAGCTGCAATAAGTGCACTTTTTCCACTTTAGGGCAGCAAGAAGCAAAAGTAGTGGGCTGCACAAAATTATTGCATTTACAAGTAGCACAAAGGCGGCTGAATTTCCTGCTGTGCTGATTTAATTCAATAGAGGGAAGTGCAGGTGTGGACAAAGTCTGCCTATTGGCAAATGTGTGTTTGAGTCTGGCAGGCCAAAATAACGCACTCAGAGTGTCTGAGAGCTGCAGAGACCCTTTCACGTAACATTTGATTCAGAGTTAAAATTAAAAAAAATTGCTTCACTGTAAATAAAAGCTTTCTAAGGAAGTGTGGATTCTTCTTTCACCTTTCCTTCACACACACAAACAAAATTATATACACAGAGCAGATACACATGTTGGTGTGATTTGTCACCATCTCTCTTGGCACAGACGGGTCTGCACTAATGGACGGACACTCTTTGTGTGCTAAACAAATTAGCTCCATTACTAAGAGACAGACAGCAAGGGTGGGAGAGGCAGATAGAGAGAGAGAACCAGAGGTTCAAGATAAGGGAGATAGAGGGGGATAAACGTAGTGAAAGGTAAACATAAAAAGGAAGAGGAGAGGGGAGAAGGAAGAGATTTATGCTGCATGGTATACTCCGAATAAGAGAAGCACCGTCTTATCAAACACAATTTTGCGCAAGTGTACGTGTCAGTGTGTGTATGTGTGAACCCGGCTAGACATCTAAGCGCTTCGAGCCCTCGTGAGAGAGAGCAAATGTGCATTATCGGCCATCCATCACTCACTCATTACTCATTCACTTACTTACTCTCAGACACACACACACACACACACAAGGAGCACATACATGAATGCTGATAGGCCCTAATACGTGCACTTAACACCAGGCTGGATGTGAGTGAGACACATTTATCTCCATGCAACTGTGAAACGATTCTGAGTGCATCTGCGAATGTGTTTATGTGTGGAGGAGTGAATGTGATCCTCCAGGTTTCAGGTCAAACCAATTCTCTGTTAGATGATTGGTTCATAATCTGATTGACAGGCAGACTCCCTCCTCTTCTCTGTCTTCTCCTCTCGTTCTTGTCATTTGTCATCCATTTTCATTCTTTCTCATTATCCCTCCCTCCTGTTGTATACATTTCTCTGTTCCTTTCACACCCTCTCACCTCTTGTCTGCTACTCCTCTCAGTCCTTCCACCCCTTTTTTAACATCATGTTTGTCCTCACCTCCCCTTCGCTCCTCTCCATCCTCCTTCCATCCTGTCTCACTCTTGATGATATAAACACATCATTCTGTCTGTGCTGTGATCGCATTACCTGTGGTAACGCTGCCCATAACCACACACCTCCGCCACCTGGAAGTGTGTGTGTGTGTTTGTGTGTACAAGCTTTTCTATACAAACAAGTATAAAAGCATGCCCTGTACGGTTAAAGTGACTGGAAACAGAGGCACAAAGACTTTCTCCTCAGTGATGGTGTACTATAGTGGCCTTGACAGTTTTCTTTGGAGTTACTATAGTCACATGGAGTTGCGTGAATGGGTAGGCTGATGTTTTTCATTGCTGACATGATGCAAACCAAAGAGAGATATCATCTAGACCACCCAGTAAAAGTGTGCTCTTAAGGTTTTATAGGGTTTCCTCTGCTCACATGGAATCGTCTCTGGCTTTTTGAAGGACCTGACTACAGCTAAGATTGTTGGTGATCTTCAAACTCTGCAGATGCCATTTATACAAAAATTATTTTTGGAAAAAAAAATGTGACATTTGAAGGCGTTTAAAAATAATCCAGCCCAGAGCGTCATGCTGGCCGTGTCCCCAGTTCAAATCAAAATCAGTCAAAATGACTAAGTGTGTCATTCTCTCTCTCTCTCTCTCTCTCTCTCTCTCTCTCTCTCTCTCTCTCTCTCTTTCTCTCTCTCTGACTTACTTCATGTAAGATCACTACTGTTCTCTATGTAATAAAGGCTAAAATTGCTCAAGAACTAAAAAGACAATGGCTGTAAGCTGCAGGTTACACCACAGACAAGTCACCAGTCTATCACAGAATTAACGTTTTTACAAATATTATTACCTAATATGCATGTTTTTAGCCATGATATGGATGACTGAAATGTGTTTTAGACTGACATATCTGGACAACTATTTGAGGCTAAAGAAATTTTGTACAGACCTTCATGATCTCCAGAGGATAAATCCTTGTGACTTTGGTGCCTGATTATCCCCTTTCATCTAGCACCACCATGATGCTGATATTTGTGATTTTAAGAGAAATCTAACTATTAGATAGATTGCCCTGAAAGTTGACACAAATATTCATCCGCCCCTCATTATCATGATGATAATCATAAATGTGTTGAAAAGTTTACTCGACCAGTGGTCACCAAGCTGTTCTTCATTTGCAAAGTTGGTGGAGTGTTCCTTTACTAAAAAATTCCCTGAGGATAAACTAAGAAGAAGAAAACTGTGAACTGGAAAATGATTATACTGATCCTGTGAAAGTGAAGACCCTTCCAACCAGCACAGAGCTGGTGAGAGCACTGAGAAAAGATTTTGAAACTGGTTTTGACCTTGTCTTGTTTTAATGCGCTAGTTCTGGGTTAAATGTAAATGTTCACTGTGGAGTTCAAAGTGAGCTGGACCTCTGCACTTTAAGGGTCGAAGCCACTGTACCCTAATCAGATAGAGGGTGATCGATCTGATAGTCCTCAGTTAGAGCCGGGCTCCCTTACCTCTGGCCTACCAACCTCTGACCTTCATATGGATGTATTCAGTCAGAGAGCAAGCAGCCAGGAGAGAATGTAACTAGCAATGCAATGCACACACTCACTTTAAGCTGATAAAAAGGAAAACTCCTTACCAAAGTCTCCTTTGACATTATTATAGAGATTTAATGATATGCTGTAGGCCTCATTTAAACTCTTAGCAGCTGTCCAGGATCTATAGTGCCATGTCACTCAACAATCAATATCTCTTACCCACACACTCGCACACACACGTACACACACCCTGGGAGGAATCTCTCTTATCGGGAAACATCAGATCAAGCAGATACACTTGAATGGCTATTGGGGCCAGATTGACTCACAGTGAGGGGACTCAGGATCAATGTTTTTGCTTGCAAGCCAAACTCATCCTGTTGTGGTGTGTGTGTGTGTGTTTGTATGTGTTCATCCAGGGAGCGCTTGCCTGCCCAACCAGCTGTCTGCTTATTCACGGCATATTAATATTAAGATGGTGGTGGCGAGGATCAGAGGACAGACCCGCAACCCCAGAGCAGGCCGAATGCATCCATGGACTCGCCTGACAAGAGAGGCCCCTGGTCGAGCTCCCCCGCTGGGCTTGAGAGACAAAGACAAGTGCCTGTGTTTCCAAACATGGGCCCCTCTCACCACCCAGAGGTCAGGAACTTAGAATAATCTAGCTCAAGCAGGAGGGACCATGCTTTCTCATTCACATACACACACAGACACACACACAAACACACACACACGCATTTAGGGATTAAGGCTTTGATATGACCCTGCTTAACCCAACAGAGGAACGAATAGCGGGGTGTCACGGGGGGGAAGACAGGGCTGTAGGAAGAAAGCTTCAAAGGGCGGGGGGTCCAAGTGGGCATAAGGACAAAAAAAAATGGTGGTGGTTGGGATGAAAAGGGCAATCATGGGACATGTGCTTGACAGAGAGCTAGTGCGCGTCCGCTAAAAGACATAAACAAGAAGTAAGAGGGTGAGATATGTACTGAATGGACTGTATGATCAAAGCAGACAAATAAAGGGAGAGATGAAGAGAGAGGGAGACCTTGCTGCAGTGAGTCATGAATGAGCTTGGTGGTCTAAAAGGGACACATGCTCTTTGATCCTCTTCTAGAAATGTGTCTCAAGCACGGCCTTGTCCGAAATGCCACCACCAATGGGAGACAGATGACTGACAGGCAGACACAGTAATCAATCAGTGGATTCATTACCTGCCCTCGGAAAGACACACATCAGGTTTTTCAATACTTTTTTCAAGCACATCATCAAACTAGCAGCCTATGTTTAGGCAAAGTAGTGTCTATAATGGGAAGTCTAAATTATTCAAAGCCAGCTGACATTTTATCTCTTTAGCCTCACAACTTACTGTACTGCCACGAAGAGCAGAATAATGTCAGTTATAGCCCAGGGGCTGCAGTAGTAGTATTTTTGCCACTGTAGACTACTGGGCTAAATTTGGATGACTCTCTCAGAGCCTGTTAAGCTCAGGCTCCCCATTGACTCACTACAGGGGAAGCACGCCATCTAGTGTATATGAGTAGTATAAGGGCACACAAAAGGAAACGGAAAATAAAGAGGAGCATATTGTTGTGTGCATCAGGCGTTTTGTAAAAAGAACAGAAGAGTCTCACAGCACCAAACAAACACTTAGGACCCATTCAGTCTCAGCAGAACATCTCTTTAACATTTCTGCTTTCTCTTTATTCTTTCTCGTCTTTGTGAGGGGAGAGAGAATTTATCAACATTTGCTCAAAAACATGATTTCCCAAATTGAAAAGAGATAAAGAGAAGAACGATTTAGATGCATGTAAGTCTAGATATGAGTTCATTTTAGATGTTTTCAAGCACTAAATGCTTGCACAAAAATGTATGCTGTGACCAGGGGTGGATTTATTTTGTTTGTTGTTGGTCCCTTACTGAACCCCTACCACCCCTTGCATTTTGTGTCACCTACAAGTTCCTCTAAGGCGCTGTACACACAAAAACCAGCCACTGTTCCTATGCTGGAACAATACAGTCTCACCCTAGATTCTGTGTGGGTGAGGCTGAGGCAGTTTAAGTTTTTTAGAAATATTCACTATGTGAGCACAAAATAAGCTGCATCTTTTGAGGTAATAAAACTAGATTTTGACACCGGGGTCCAGACAGAGAGCTCTTATTGTACTTTAGTGGTGCAACAAATTTGCAATTAATGAAATAAGCAAAATCACTTAACACAGGGTGAACGTGTTAAAATTTGCCCCTTTTGCCCAGTTTGTATCATAACAAAACATTTGGTATAACAAGTTCTTCCATCATATTTAGATGTGTTTTGATAAAAGTTTTCCTAAGATTACAAGATATAATACTTCTGCTACAGGCAGTTTTAGACAAGCTTATACTATTCATCTTTTTTAATCTCTTACCTAATACGTTTTAAATACACTATCCATTAAATTAACTGCAAATAACCTGATTTCAAAATTACGACTTTAGGACTCTTTTTTGTGCAAAGAAAGTGTAATTCGTAATTCACATGAACAACACAAAGCACCAACACAATAGAAAGAAGTGACCTGCACCTCCCAGCTAATCGGCCCATTTTTACCAAATATAAGGAGCGGAGTGGACAATTTGCTGTCTATAATAGCATTGGCCAAAAGAGACAGGTTACTGAGGCGGTGAAAACCCACTCCATCTGAAATGATCGCGCTGGATCAGCTGTGGCATTGCGCGTCTCCCAACCGTGAAGAACCGCGGGCGGAGCGCCGCTATAATTAAAGCGCTTATTGATTAGACTTTTACGCGCTCCTGCGCCCTCTGGACCGTGAGCCGGAGGCGCGGGGCGGGTCACTCACTCTCACAGACATTCAAATCACCTCAGAGCCACGATAGCAATGTCTATGCTAATGTATTATGGTAATATGCCCCCCGTTTTAAGTCGATTATTGACGCTTTCCCTAAATGGACGGTTGATCCACAATTGAAGCTTTGTGTGGAGGTGGGGTCAGTAACATTGAGATTGATACCGGGGCAGGAGGTCAGTTTCATTTCATCTCCATCGGTTTCAGGAAATGAATTGGGAATGACTTTGTTAATTGAAATATTAATTGGAAAGCAAATGACATTTCTCAGCTCCAAGTGGGATTTCTGTTCATCTCCTGGTATTGAACAGAAATATACAAGATCCATCTATACAGGCCCAGGGGAAAAGGTCAGAGACCCTCATTTGTAGAGGATCAACTTCTCACCTGTTCCATTTAGGCATTTATATCTTTTTCATAAGTTTGTGCAAGCACTGTGTTTGTATATCTGTGTGTGTGTGTGTGTGAGAGAGAGAGAGAGATGGAGATAAAATGGAAACAGTGTAACAGAGTAAAAAAAAGGGTACAATAAAAGAGAACTGACCATGCTTTGCTTGCTGGAACAGAGAATAACAATGGTTGATGTTTGATGGACCTCTGGTGGGTACTGGTGCTGGGGGCAAAGCAGAACATCATGCAATCAGTCTGAGAAAGGTCGGTGTATTGATTGGTGTGTATGGCTCCACTGCTACATATCAAAAACATCTCTGCTCTTCCCAACACTTCTCTCTAGCTCTAAAAGTGCACTGCTCTTTACAACAGCCCATCCCTAGACAGCCGTTCGGGTTGTCACGCTGAGGCACCAGCGTCTTGTAGACTCATAGCCAGACCCGTAGCTCTTTGTTTCAGAATACCTGGCCTTTACAGAAGTTTTCATGCTGTTTTTCTTACTCGAGATGAACTTATCAGAATGTGTACGCAAAGAGAAATTTGAGGGAGTGAGTTAATCACACTGTCAGATCATTACAATTCTACAAAAAAAAAAAAAAGAAGACAGAAACACATATCTTTATCTTCCGAAATGAATCAGTAAAATTCCTCAGTGGTGGATAAAGGATAAAATTAAGCCTTGATCTGTCTGGAGATGATTCTTTATTAAAAGGAGACACCAGACACAGCCAAATATATCCACCTGATGGCACATTGCTTTAATTACTGGTCTCATTTGTGACATGTCACTCACGTTGTGTCTGTGCCTGTGTGTGTATGTGTGTTTGCTTTGAGCCATGCAACGATAGCAGTGCACAGAGAGGGCACAGCCATGATGAAGGCCTTGTGAATCATGCATGAGTGGGCGTGAATGCATTCAGTGTGATCAGAAAGTTGCGGTTTCCTTATTCATTTTCTCACCTCATTGTCTGTGCGTGGTGATGAGGTGGGGTTGTCTGTAAACCTAGTCGGTTTCAATGCAGCCTCAAAGTCTCTGTGTGTTCTCGTACGTAAATATGTTCTTAAGCATGCCCCCATGTCCATGTACTGTATAGGGGCTCGACAATGTGCTTCTCATTCCCATTTGCGGTCAATATCGGATGAGGATATGAGAGCCAGTATTGATTGTAATTTCCTGCTACGGTACGTTCCACTCTCTTGCTTTATCAGGAGACTAATTCCTATCAGCTACGCTGTCGGCCAACCAGCAGCACAGGCTTCTGCCCAGGACAACAACTAATGAATAAGAGAGGGACGAATAATCCAGTGAGGTATTTTTTTCCCTCAGACAAACAGGTTGCCACAGGGATGATAATGATGAGACTGGGATATTGGGTGTGGAGAAATGTGTACATGTGTGCCTGCATGCCTTTTTGTGGGTTTGTGTATTTGTATGCATTTTGTGTTTGGTGAAGGTGCACACCAGCCAGGTTTTCACTGATTTTAATGACTGGACATTGGGATGACAGATATTTGTGTGCATTGGGATTTGCTGCTGTTGACTGAGGGAATCAAGGGCATGAAGATAACATTTGCCTTCCATCCTGACAGCAGGTGGATGGCTGGATGGATGGATCAGGTGTTTATTTTTTCTGTCATTGTAGAGCTGGTATAATGATGTGCTGGGGCTGGAACCTACCAAAGGACCCAGATACAAACTGAAGGTTGCGGTTCTCCTCTATCTTCTTCTCTGATTCACACCCACACAACTCTTTCTTCAGTGGATTTCAATGGATCCTCTCTGTGTTGCTGTTCTCTCAGCCTCTTTCCATGTCCGGTGCCCTCGCTCCTTCTACGTATCCCTTTCGCTCTCACCTTTTCTGTTTGTCACTTAAGCCATCCTCTCTTTCTCATTTTAAGTTTTAAATTGAGTCCATTATACTGTCAGTTTGTCTGGCTTTACAGTTGGTTAAATGCTCTGTTAAAAGTTGAGGATTAACATATGCCTCCTTCTGAATACACTATTCATGGCCCCTCTTTCCTCGTTGTATGCCCTTAAACTTCTATATAAATGTACTTTTCAACATGATTTCCTCCCTTTTCCTCCACACATTTTTACGAATTTCTTTCCAGAAATTCTAGCGCAGTATAAAACAGACACTGTCTGGTCAGTATATAAAAATTACCATTTCTTTCCATGTCTTTCATAAAACATCATACCCACCCCCACAGGTGTTCATACCATATTCTGACATTCACATAATTCTAAGATGGTTTGCCTCCGTGTTATTGCACCAGATACAAAGATTACTGTCTTTTGCTGTGTTATGTATTTATAGCACTTTATTACCAAGTGAAACTGGAAACATTATCAAACAGTAGCTTCTATAAAATTAGCTGATTGCATAAGTGTTAATATTGTGTTTTATTGTGATATCATTGCCTGCAGAGGTGTATTTGCAGCCATGCTGCCAAAACATTTGTTGTATGGCGTCATTACTGTAGCAAAACTATTTAAAAATGTGACTAGAGAGTTGTGTAACTGGATCTAAATGCGAGTGTGCGTAATCAGATTTGTAAATGTGCGCAGCCACAACCATTAGCCATTCGAGCAGCATCACGCTTAAAAACCTGACCAGTGCTCGATTATTCAGGCTGAGACCGATATAATATGACATGATTGTAAATTACAGATAATTGATGCCAAGATATACTGAGCAAGATATTTTACATTTGAAAAACTTATCCGAGCTCTCAGGACAAGGTGTAGGTGCTCTCAGGTGTAGCTGTGACACTGCTATAAATTGCCTCAAACATGTTTCTGTCATTTCTTTGCTGCCATTTTGTGACCTTTATTCTTTAACATGTATAATGTTACAGTATGTCTGGGAATACATTAAATGAAATGAACTGTAAATACATCAATTGAAGAGCTGGCTGAAAAGTTCCTGTGGCTGATGAGCTAACCAGTAATATGCAAACTAGATGGTAATATGCTGGTGCTAACCAGTCACAATAGCCCACTAGCAAGCTTGGCCAAAGGGACAAGAAGTTTTGATGATACGTTTATTCTCTGGCTCAGGATTTAAAGAAGCTGGATGGTGCACACAAATGTAGTAACTTCTGCCATCCCCAAAAGTCATCACTGTCAAGAATGTTTAAGAGTTGTCAAAAAAAAAAAAAATTCTCATTTCAAAGTTCCCCAAAGTCAAGGCAGATTTACTTTGCCTCTATGAGCAGATCCAGTAATCACAGCAAATCCATTGAACCAAATTTATTTTGGCTGGAAATAGCAGAGTTGTCCATACTGATACTGAAACATATACAACAAGCCTCCTAAGTAAAGGAGGTGTCAGTCAAACAGTCTCTACATGATATCAAGGAGTCTTGAGAAAGAGCCAAAAATAATTTCAACGCCCCATGTGGGTGTTTCATGGGTGTGGAGGGCCTGAGAATGTCACTACCACTGATGTGTGAGTGCTTGATAACAAAGTGAAAGGTGTTTTGAGTTCAGCCTGGTGCATGCATTTTTTAAAATCATTCTTCTAAACTAATCAACAAAAAAAGTCCCCTACTCTTATCTAACATTCAATAAAATTCAGTTCTTCTTCAAGCTACCAAGCCTTGCATATTATTAGAGACTCTTAAGGTAGAGACAACTTGTGGCTTTCAGAGTGAGCATAAAGGAAACTGATGAGTATTTCTATGTGTATGTGTATGCTATGAGGGTTTGTTCTTTTGAGCGATGCCTCGTTTGTATGTAGTGCATTGTGGGCAGGGCTGTGGTTGAATAGTATGTTTGTCATCTTTGTAGAAAAATGAACTCATTCTTTCCTTTCCCCAGTGTGTGGCCACAGTGTCAGTCCTCCTTGGTGACGGGCTAAATGAGGTGTGAGAGAGCGGAAGGGCTTGTGTTTTATAAGAGCGAAGATCAAAACTTGAATGATCAGAGAGACACAGAGAACTTTGCTAAAAGAAAATGTCATGAACATACACATAACTCCAGCTGTGTGAGCAAGACGGTCTCCGACAACTACTAAGCCAAGCAACAGGATTATCTTCTCTGAGTGATTCAGATTGTAAACGTTTGTGCTGAACGATACTGCTCTCAGCCACTCAAGGACAACGCCAGAGTGTAATTTTGAAGATGAGATTCAGCCTGGTGTTAGGCACTCTTCTCTGCTACATCACCTGGATGAGCGTGGTCCATGCAAGTGAGTACTGAAAAAAGTACAAATTTGTGATTGAGCGTATGGTCAGAATATTTGTCAGTGTAAAATTAAGGTTACTTAATCTTTGCTTTTCTTTTTGTGCCTTGTTTAGACCATGTACCCGCGGTAACCTGCTGTCCAGGATGGTCCACCACACAAGTCCCGCATAAACAAATTGAGAGTTACACCATTCTGCCTGAAGGCCTTTGTCTCATCGCAGCTGTCATGTAAGTTGTCCTGCAATTTCACAGTGCATAAAATTAAATCATATATTAACTTAGAACAAATGTCCACCTGTATACCCAAACAGACAACATAATATTTTAAAGGATGGGTTCACTCAAATTTGAACAAAAAACAAAACAAAAACAAAACACATTTCCTTGCTTACCTTTAAAGGTACATAGCCATGTGGACAGTTTGGTTTTATTTGTCCAGGTTTTTCCACATACAGCAAATTATATTTGAATAAATTCAACAGCAGTATTGCTGTCCAGAAAGTGTCCCTGTCCCTGCCACAACAATTTTCATTAGAACTACTGTCTACTACATAGTAGCCCCTTTTAAAACAGTTTACAGGTGGTTCGATCTCTGTGTGTCAAAGTGTTCCTGGGCAAGTTACTGAACCCCAAATTCGCACCATTTGTTCCAACACGCATATTCACTGATGTGCTCATCTGAGTGTGAATGTGTGTGTTAGTAAAAGTGCTATATGAGTGGAAAAAGCACTATATGAGTGTGCGTGTGTGTGTGTGAATGGATGAATGCCACTTATAGTGTAAAGTGCTTTGAGTAGATGATAAGACTAGAAAAGTGCTCTATAAATGCGCTCCTTTAATTGTTATTCAGAGTAACAAAGACATACAGTACATACAGCCTGGATAAATCTTGAACAAACTATCTAAATGGTTAAATACCACTAGAGAAAAGTGTGAAAAAGTGTTTGTTTACTTTAGGATGAAATGCTTTAAGAAATTATTAGTCAGTACTTTGTTATAAACAACATGAAAAATGCATTATGATGCCATTAACAACTCATAATCAATTACAGGTTTCATACAGTTGAAGGAATTAGAATTTGCTCCGATCCCAACAGCAAATGGGCAAAGATGGTCATGCTGAAGGTGGACAAGAGGACGAAAGGGTTGAAAGAGGTGGAACAGAATGAGCAGGGATTGACAAGTGACATTACACCAGCAATGCCCACTTCATCCACAAAAGCACCAAGGAAGGACATCGCTGGAGACATTACACCAGCAATGGTCTCTTCATCCACAAAAGCACCAGGGCAGGACATCACTGGTGACATTACACCAGCAATGGTCTCTTCATCCGCAAAAGCACCAAGGAAGGATATTGCTGGAGACATTACACCGACAATGGTCTCTTCATCCACAAAGGCACCAAAGAAGGATATTGCTGGAGACATTACACCGGCAATGCCCTCTTCATCCACAAAGGCACCAAGGCAGGACATCGCTGGAGACATTAAACCAGCAATGGTCTCTTCATCCACAAAAGCACCAGGGCAGGACATCACTGGTGACATTACACCAGCAATGGTCTCTTCATCTGCAAAAGCACCAGGGCAGGACATCGCTGGTGACATTACACCAGCAATGGTCTCTTCATCCGCAAAGGCACCAAGGCAGGACATCGCTGGTGACATTACACCAGTAAGGTCCACTTCATCCAGAAAAGCATCAAGAAAGAAAGGCAGGAAAGGAAAAAGATTGCAGATGAGGTCGAAAAGATGGAGGAGGTGGCAGAGAAGACGTGCCTAAGAAATCATAAGACAAATCAAAGTTACTGCTGTCAGAAAACATTACTCTTTCCGATTTAATCATCAATACAACATACTGTTGTACTGATGATTAAATCATAGATACATATTTAAATATATGTTGACTATAGCTTGTATAACTGTGTGTATTTGTAGTATACATTTGGAGCTTTCCCACTGTCAGTTTCTAATAAAATCTTTCTGAGCAAAGGATGTGTTGTTGTTATGAACAAATTAAACATCACCTGAATCGGAGTTGGCTGGCATACGTAAGAAATTTTAATCTGGTTCTCAGGAAGGAAACAGCATAGACATACAGCTAAACAGAGATAGGAAATGTAGACAGACATGAAGATTACAGATACTGATGTTATGTATAACCACTAGGTCTGAATGTAAAAATAGAGAATGGCTGCACTAGCAAACACACAAATAAAGTCTATATAGTCTGGTGCATGACAATGCAAAGGCTGATTTTCATTGACATGATGGATGCACAAGGCCCAGATCTGAGCAGGTCAGCACTGAATGTCCACTGAAACCTGTTTGTGTCTTGTTTAGTCCAAACCAGACTGTGGAAAATGAGTGGACTCAGTGATTGCAGTGATAATTTTAGTTATTTGCCACTGGAAAATGCAGCATACTGTTATAATTCCATATTTTTATTAAACATTATGAAAAATAGCATCAGTAGGTTATCCCCTCATATCACATCTTTTCATTTACTGTGATCCACACAAAATACCAAAGAAACCTCAGTGAATTCTGCTTAAATGCAGTAAAGCAGAATACATCCCTTTTCTTGTTTTTTAAGTTTAACTTTGTTTTTCTGTTTTTAATATTAAACACAAGCTTTGGAGATTGTAAATCTCAAAATCTATCCGTCTATCTACCTATGGCTATAATAGAAAAATGTCACAATTCAGTTCTTTTCATTAGCTGTTTTATTAGCTGTTGAAGATTTTCATTTTTCAGCCAAAACACAAAATATCTACCACAGACGTGGAAGTTAATAGCAATACAATAAATGATATTTGTGTCATGTTAATGCCTTTCTGTTTCTGGTTTTATGTCAAACAGAGAGGCTGTGCTACCACTCTAACCACCACATCCTGAGGGTTCAACATATATCTGTGTATATGTGAGTTTGTGGTCACCTCTTCAGAGCAGAGGAATATTAAAAGAACTGTGTCTGCTCTTCTAAGAAAATTAAACATAATGTGACAAAATCTCTCAGCACCATTGCGTCACTGAACTTGTGTGGTCAGTCAAATACAATGGTGGGTGAGGACAAACAAGGACACGCTGATTTATAATATAAGTCAATTTAAAAGTTACTCAAATCAATATTTTCATATTAAGAGCATAAGAAATACTGTGTTATGTGAAAGATAGCAACTGTAGTGGTAGCTTAGTGAAATATTTTGGCTTCTTTCAGCTCATTGTTTCAGTTCCTTGAACTTTGCTGTTTTGGTTCACTCGCACAGCTCTCATCTACCAACCACATCAGGCAGCTGTCTTCCGGAATTAAAAAAAAAGCTCTGAGAAACACTTTGTACTCTGTCCTACCTGCCCAGCATTAAAGAGCAGACACTAGCTGGTGAACATAGTGGAGTGTTTAGTCACCAAAGCGTCACATATTCCCTTAGTAAAATGAATATTAGACTTAATTTTCATCAAGTTGTCAGAAACATGAAGCCAAATGAATGAAAATTTTGCACCGTGTCTGTTAGATGTTTAGATAATAAATTATTTTCTTACCTGTTTGGCACATAAACTAGGGGATGGTGTGTCAATGTTGTGTTGCTCTCATGTTGACAAAAAAAAAAAAAATCAAAAACAAATCAATTAATGCTGGTTTAAAGCATCACCTGTAAGATTCACAGATTGGTGCCCTTAAAATTGAAACTGACCCTTTTAAATAAGCAAAAATTTATGCATCATCATTTCGTCTGATAAATTTGTAAGTCAAAAGACATTCGCATAGTTAATAAAACTGTAATGTAATGTAATGTAATGTAATGTAATGATTCCTCTGACATTACTTGTGAATATGTGTGTGTGTGTGAGTTCTGTGGTAAACCCATCAGAAGGAAACTGCAAGCTCACACCGCCCCTCTCTCTCAACTCTCCACACCTAACTATGCTTACTGAGTCACTGAGGTATGGACACGCCACGCACACGCACGCACACACACACACACACACACACACACACACACACACACACACACACACACACACACACACACACAAAGTAAATACTCCCATCTCACAAGTCTTGTGTAGGTTTTAATTATAATTCTGGCTGTTGTGATTGCAGTTATGTGAAGTACCTGAAAATCCCACAATGCTTTACAGAAAGACTTTGTCTGGTTCATATACTCTATTGTATATTGTTCTCTTCAGTTTAGTGGTAAAATAACCACACTGTCAGAACGCATATGCCAGTGGAAAATATGTGCAAAATGTGTGGGTCAAGATCAGAACAAAAGTCTGATCTATTGTGGTAGTTTTATACCTACAAGTTATTAATCTCACTTTTGGTATGTTCATACTAATATTTTCTGCGAATCACACATGTGTAATAACCTTTTATTAAACGTAAGCGTGTCTACAGCTCAGTCATACAAGTAGCAACAATGGTGGGCTCCAAGGCAAGGGGTGGGAAAAACCCAGTACACTGTGGTCGGGGCAAACGTTGCACCTCAAACGCTCTCCACTCTCAGCCCCTTACACCTCCCCCAGCTGCAGCACACTGAGACGGAGATGTACTTTCTCTTTCAACCCACACATAGTAAACGCCAGTTTGTTTGATACTTTTTTTAGCACCACCAAATGATGGAAACATGTGATCTGAAAACACCCCAAAACTTCCATCTGGTCAGCCTGAAGCCCCCACTGTCACACCATGACAGAGAGTGGAAGTGGAACATGGTGGTCCATTTGAATAAACTGTCTACACTCTGAATGACTCAGTCATAGTCTTGAGAACTTAGAGTATACATTTGGAAAAGTTTGTGTCAGGGCTGACATTTTATTTTCAGGGTTTAAGTATGTTGTGGCATTGAACGCTTGCTTCCAGTTACAGAACAGCTCTCAGAGAGCACTGAATGAGAACAATTTAAAAGTAACAACTTTACGCAATATGCTGTCTATCACCTGTGTGCACTGGGGTCGGACATAACCACGTAAACACCATACACTATACCCTCAAACATTACTACAGTGTTGAATTAACACTGATAGAATCTTGCTATAACATTATAAAGCATATAAAGGAATACCTTATATAGAATAAATATTTAAATATTTAAATTTATATTACAGTATTTCTCACAGTTGCTGCAGATATTCTGTCCACCCCCTAAGGTTGGATTTGTTGCAAGAAAGCTCACTTCCTTCCTTTAAAGCAGGCCTCAGTGGATTGTGTTTTGAAGTAATCTGGTCAGTACACACATGAGGTGTTTGTACTTGAGTGTTTTAATGTTGTTCTGCCTCTACATTTATTTGACAAAAATATGAAATGTTTGAAATGAGCTCTTCCTTACTACAGTAAATTGCTAGTTACATGTTATAGATTAGTGTCACACTTATTATTCTGCACTGAGTGCTTTTACTTTTGACACTTTAAGTACATTTCACTGATAATACTCTCACACTTGTACTAAAGTAAGATTTTCCATTTAGGAGTTTTAGGAGTATTTTACAGTGTGGTATTCCAACTTAGTTTAAGCCTCTTAATACTTCCTCCCCCACCGGCTCTGGGCTTCCTTTCTTATAATCCTACTGGAATTTTTTGAATCCACAAGAATCTCTATCATCTTTCATTCTACTAGTAGCGGCACTGCTCTTGAACTCAACTGCGTTACCATAGTGAATATCTTTGTTTTGGGACCTTTTTTAGATGCACATATAAGGAGATAACCGGAGTGAGCCTCAAGATGCTAAGATAGAAAATTTCCGGCTTTTTTTCCATACAGGCACTTAGACAGTAATCTATTCTACAACTCACAAACACCAACACGTAGCCATTATATTGTGACAGGTTTTATTAGCTGAGGTTGTATCATTATGCAATTAAAGAAACAAGTTGTTTATATATTTACATCTATATAAAAGACAAGAATAACATCATGGAATTTGAAATTAGAAAAAGAAGCAAATGTAACAGATATTTAAGTTCACTAAAATGAGGTAAGGAATTTGTAGAAAATACAGAAACATTCAAAGTCTGTGACAAAAATAGTAGAGGATAAATAGTTTTAATAGCTCTGTCTTTTTGGGTGACGGTGGATGTTGCATTATTGGTGGCGCTGCTGTAAGTTAAGTTGTTGGGTCTGCCAATTCTTTCCATCTAGGTAGGCCATGCTTGTCATTGTCCACACACTTTTGGGGTCAGAGCAGATTCGCTTGTTTTTCACCGTGGTGAATCTATTGAAAACCCCAACAGAGAAAAGACACGTCAGTATCATGTTGCAACTGAAGAGAAGACGGTTGTTTAAAACTTTAAATTCTGAAATAACAACAATGATCTGAAATACAATATCAGTCTTTAAATGTTCTACATTTTACTTTAGTTGGTATCAAAAGACCCAACACCATGAAAAGACAAACTATCCACAGGAATCCAACACTGAATTGTCTTGATGACTTACACCACTGCTTGTAGCGGGCATGTCCATGGATGTTGTATGTAATAGCTCTTCAGCAGGTCTCGGTGGATCTGAGTGTTTGAAATCTGCCGACAACAACTTGCTATTCCACCTGTGAATGAAAATGAAATTTCATTTCCTACCTGTGAAATTTTATTTTCATCATCATCATTACCATAATCTAACATTAAATATAACATTGTACGGTATATAAAATAATACATAAATAAACTACACCTGCATAAAAATGTTCATATTGCTCTTACCTTGAGCTGAGGCTGTGGACACCATGGTAGTTACAAGCAAAAGCGAGACAAAGGTGAGGCTTGTCATGACTTGTGTCTGGCTAAAATAGATGTGATGCGTGGTTTGCACTGCAAGCCCTTTTTAAGTCGAACGCAGGCAACACATTTATGCTGCATGCAACTGGAGAGTTCTGCACCTACAGATATACACTCAGCTGGAAAGTAGAGTACACATTTCCTCCGCTAGCAGTACTTGCAAATTGTGGTCTTTGCCCCTCCATTCATTCCACTCGGGTGGTCTGAGGGTGTCAATACCTTTTCCACTGTAGGAGAATGTGGTCATTTCATTTATTATAATATTACAGTTGACATAATTATATGGAAAACACTGGACCTTTAGTGCCAGGAATCAAGCACCTGATCTTCATCTTTGTGGGCAGCGAACATGATAATATCACTGCTTCAGTGCATTCATTACTTGTCTAAACAGACCACCTTGTCACGTAGTATTTAACTGTCTTTTATCATGTTGTTTTTCTGTTTAAATAGTATAGGCTGTTCTGTCCACTGATAACAAACTTTGGGTAAATCTGAAAACAAGACTCACACGCAAAGGGAAAACATTTTATGTAACTGTAAAGGTTAAGGTGATTTACACTTATATATATCACTTTCTAACACGGAAGCTTTCTACTGTTTTCGTGGTATTTCCTTGTTGCAGATGCTTGTGTACTCATATCTGCTACCACACTGCATTTAGGTTGAGAAATGATATGCCTCTTTGGTTGCATGGCATTTGCAGGCAGACGTGAGGTTATACACACAAATGCGAATGAACAGTGTATGTCAATTCACTAACCTGTATATACAGCCACACAGGGTTGCTGTGTTTTACGGAAACCCACATGGTTTGTGGTAACCTCTGTTCTTTCAGAGGAAGAGCAGCAGAGACATTTCACTCTGCTAAAAGTTCATTTGAGCTGGAGAGCCCCCAGTTACTTAACCATGGTTTGCTTTGCAGTTGTGCAGTTAAACTATGTGAGAGGAGCAGTAACAGATACGCGCTATATCAACAAACACGTTTGCGTGAAAGATGCAGTGAATGTGTAAAGTGTGCAAGACCTAAACAAAGCTGGGTCACACAGAAACCATATCAGCAAGGAGTCAGGACCCTTGTATCAAAAACATGAGAATTATTAAAATATTAAAACAACTTTAATGTTTATTATTATTCAAATAATGGCCCCAAGGTTACACCAGCAGGTAAACATGAAATGACATGGTTGCATTTTTCCTAAATGTCCAGAGGAGGCAGCGCATGCAAACACATCTATCAGTAGCACATGGTGCAGTTATACTTGAAGTTTCAAGGTCAGAGTTGATAATTTTTTTGTGTCATGTGGTACAGTGGTCCTTTGAAAGACTTTAAGAGGATATGAACTAGCATGTTTTTCATGAAAAAAATTCTGGTGAGTATCTATTCTCTGCTAATGTTAGATTACCACAATGTGAGCTAGCAATGTAATGTTAGGTCTGCCTCCAGGACTGTTGACATTAAGCCTTCTGTCTTGTGGCAGGCTTGTTACCTAACAGCCAAAATGCTAGACGCAGCGTATTTCCTGTTTAGAAGAACTTGTACCATCAAGTTTGCCATTTTGCTTAAAATAGACCAAACCAATAATCAGTAATCAAAACAATTGAAGATTAATATTCTGTTGATTCACTTATCGATAAATTGATGTATTGTTTAAGCTACAGTAAAATACGGACATTGGTGGTACTCACTATATGTTGTGGTTTTACAAGGTTTTTTTTTTTTTTTTTTACACAGTAGAATTCTGGTTGAGAGCCTGAGAGACGCTGTGATGAGCAAACTTCCTGCTGACCAACTCTACAGCTACAGGATGCAGGAGCCCAGGGACAGTCCCTTGATTCGGACTTGTCTCTGTCATGTCCAATTTTGTGGCATTCCAGGTAAGCTTTAAAAACTGAATGTGACCTTAAAATTAATCTACACTTCAAAGCCTTATCACTAAGCATTATTTTCTTTCAACTATGAGTGTGATTATTTTCTAATCTTAAAGTGGCTATAATCGATATTTTTCTAATAACAATGAGTCAAATGACATTGTGAAAGCAATATTGTGAAAGTGGTGGCTTGTAGTCTTGAATCCACTGAGAATTACCACCCAAATCAGCAGCTCCCCTCAGTTTCACAGAGCTTTTTAGCAAGTTTCAACTCACTGTTTAGGTAGCTCGCCTGCAACTTTACAGTTTTGGTTCGGCCTCACTGCTCTGGTTGCATCATTTTCAGCCACAGCAGGCAGCTGCTTACAGTGAGAAGCCTCTAACAAACCCACAGAAAGAGACACACAGTTAGATACCGGCTGACGAACATAATGGGTCATTTAGCTGCTAAAGAGCCATATCATTTCTTCTGGAGTTGGTAGAGACCAAAACAGAGGTAAATGGTGAATGAATATTGCGCTGACATTAATCAGCTGGGCAGAAACATGGCTCCAAAGAATCATGATGTCTCTCTGTAACTGCTGGATGTGTAAATAAGCAACTGTTTACTGACATGTTTTCCATGTTGTGCCAAAATTTGTTAGTGAAGGCTTAACTTTATGACTAATTTTTGTAATGGTCAAATCTTAACCATTTTTGTAGGCGATTCCACAATGACTCATTTTATTATGCTGGTGGGAGCATCTTATCTTTGTCTTTTAATATGGAGGAGTCATTCGTAAAGCAGCAGTTTCTCAGACAGAATGGTTGGCTGTGTGACTGTGTCTCTCCCTTATTCAAAGGAGGAAAAGCTATGGGAATGACTAATAAGACTGTTTTCTATCATAATGCAGAACATGAGGTGGATAATCACTCATGAGAACCAATCCTGTTGCAAAATTATACTATACAGAGTGAGAAAAGCCACAATGAAATCAGGAATTGTCTGCAGCCACCATGTCTCTCCACCATGTCTCTCTTATAGTCAAAAAACAATGAGTTGTTCTGTTGCTTTTGAAATGACAGTGTAAATGGAATCTTTTTGGACGGGTCCATTATGTTTAATTGACTCTAACTTGTCCCTCCTCAATGACAGCCCATTATTATGACTCAAGATTAAGCACTGATATCCCTTAGTTGTGCCACACAGTGCCTGATATGCAATGAATCACTATAAGATTGTTCTTCCAAGTCTCGTGGTATATTGTTCCATCATTTGGCAGCAAATTGGAACCCATAAAGATAATGATGGGAGTGAAGTCATGACGCAGTGGAGCAATCTGCCTGGATTGTTGAATTTGATAAGTCCTCATAATAAAAACTTGGGAATGAGGCACATAAGAACTTTCTTTAGCAAGTCAGAGTTCAGTAAGTGCAAACCGTGTTTCACAATTTTATCTTCATTTTAATGAAGCTGGTCACACTGTTTGTGCTTCCTTCCTCATTTTGAGTTATCGTTTCTGCTTTTCAGTGACAAGGAATTCAATTCATTGAAAAAAAAAAAAAAAAACAAATCCAGGAAAGTCATGTCTGTGTCATTCAGTATCAGCTGACACACTCACCTATAGAGGCTTGTGGCTATATATACAGTAAAGGCACATAGGCAGGTGATATATTAAAGGAAGAACCAACATAAAGTGTCTTAATAAAGTGCTGAGCTACCATGTGCCAGGAGAACAGCTTCAGTTCTCCTTGACACTGATTTGACTGGAGGGCTGAAACACCATTCTTCCAAAAGATATTCCATCATTTGGTGTTTTGATGGTGGTTGAGACCTGGTCACTGTGAAGGATATAACATATGATTAACATAATTTTCATACTCATCAAACCAGTCAGTGACCCCTCGAAACCTCTCCCATCAGAATAGAAATGTTCCATTACAGGATAAAGGCCACCACTTAGAACAACATTGTATTGATTTACAGTGACCCCTCCCCCAAAAGGGACAAATGGACCCAAACCATGTCAGCAAAATGCCCCCCACCCACAGTATAACAGAGCCTCTGGATCCCCTCACTGTGGGGGTCATGCATTCAGACCTGTGCTGTTCACAGACAATACACATGCACTTGCCCACTTGTGGAGAATATGGTGAAAGATGACTCATCTGACCATATCTCTTTTTTCCACATCTCTGTGGAACCAGTGTCTCTGGTTTTTGCACAACCAAACTCTCATTAATCACTGTAATGAGGAGTTTTGCTCTGCATCCCTACTATAATGTCCTTTTCTTTGTAGTTTTCAAAAAACTGGTGTTGCTGACAGTCTGATCACATCCTGCATTGACATTTTCAGTCACCTGAGGAAGAGTTGCTTCCTCACATATCGCACCAATACAGGAGCATCAAGGTCATCAAATGTGCGCTGTCGGCCACCGTTTCTGACCCTGTTTACTGACCTCTTTCCCATGGATCTAAATACAGATTTCACTTTAGTCACTGTTCCAATTTGAACACTGTCCAGTTAAACAGTGTTTGTGACTGAAGCTCCTGCTCCTGTCCCAACAGTGAACACTCTTTTAAAGTCACTTAGATCTTTTCCTCTTTCCGTCTTGGTAAAAATTCGGAGTCAACTGGGCCTGCCCAATGTGGCAATACATGCCACAGCTTAATTGCTTTATGGTACCTGAGTGGAAGCATCTGTATTGCTTATGCTTCTCTGCTCATTTACTCAGGCTTTTCCTTTAATTTGTCACCTGACTGTAAGTCATATTAATCCATCTCTAACAAATGCAACATTTGAAATGACATTTTGGTGAAATATAAATCTAGTGAAATACAAACAACAAAGGTAAGGAAGGTGAGGACCTTTCTGAGGTCTTTTTGTTTAAAGATCATGATACTGTATATTTGGGGTATAAGGATTATTGATTGATAACATTGATATGATATCATTTCCAAGTCATTTCCAAGTACTGAGATTTATGAATGTTATGTGTATTTTTCAGTGTAATATCTTATGTGTTAACTACTTATTTTTTGTTAAATTGGATTTAATCTCTGTAGTAACATACATAAAATGCACATGATTAGTCCCTTAGGCCTCATGTTAAGGCCTGGTGTATTAACAAGAAAACTAAAGCACCAGCATACCTGTCTGAGAAACCCAAGACCACACAAACTATGCAATCATTTTTATTTTCTCTTTTTGCTTGGTTATCGGAAGATCTAGTTAAACTGATCTTGTGTCATCACTCTTTACTTCTTGTGAACTTCTGTGAAATGGAGCAAAAGAATTTTAATATCAAGACAACAGCATTCTTGAGAAACTGAGCCTTGGGCATCACTAAAAAATCTGAGATCATAAGTTCTGCTTTTCTGTTTTTATTACTGGAGGACATGACAAAAATTCAGTTCTGTTTTGAACTTCCAGTTGATTGACTGCAGTGACAGAAAAATGTGAAAAATGTGGAAATCATCACACCACAATTTTCATATATAATTAATTTTACAGGAGAGATGGAAAAGTGGAGGGCTGTGATCTCTCTTGTGGTTCAAATACAGTTTGTGTGCTAAAGTTGGCTGCATACAAATGTGGCCTTACTCTTTTTCTTTATCCTGTAATTTGAGTCTTGAGGTGAACACTGCCAGAGACTTGTAGGTGGAGATGTGTTGTAGTAATTGCATTGCAGTTCCTAAATAGAGGACTACAGAGGTCACAGATGATGTACTGACCCTTTGTAGACAAGCAATTTAAGTTGTATTTAAAAATAAAGGAATTCAAATATACATATATAATTTAATGTAAAACACTGAAAATGTATGAATGATTATTGAAAACGAATGAAAGCCAGGCAAAGCAAATGAATCTGCCTTTTGAACCAACTCATTTGTTGTAGAACAATAAATAACTGGCAACATGGTTTTAATGGCGGCAGGGAACCAGAATCTTCCTCTTTTTCTGGCAGTTATTTGATTTTTTCATTTCTGCTTGTAAAATCCTTTTTTTTATCCTTTCTAATTTGGCTAAATTATAAAGGCCCCATTAAACGAGTTAAGACTTGTAACTGCAATGACAGAGCCTTTTCGGACATATGACCAAATTTGGGTGGAGGATGCTCGGAAATCAGTGGCTTGTGGTGGAAAGCCTTAGGATATCCTTCCTTCCCCTTTTCTTGCCCCTGCACTGATCATGTTAGTCAGTACCAGAGAAAGATGTAGGATGAGAGGAGAGAAAGATGACACATTGAGTAAGTTGACTAACACATGATGTTTCCTTTATATTGTTGCTGAAATCAGCAACCTAGGAATTAAATTATTCACTTAACACTTGACCATTAGATAGAGATTATGTGTAGTTAACTAGTTTGGCTAATAAAAAACCTTACTCTTAATAAAATATAAAGGCCCATTCATCCAGTGTATTTATCTGATCTCTATTCTTGCTTAGCCTGTTCAGGGTTATGGTGGGCTGGAGTGTGTCCCAGCATCCATTGCATGAGAGACCAGGTCAGTGTGGACTGTTTTCCAGCCTGTCACACATATAATCAGATACACCTAAATCTACACCCGCTCTGATCTATTACACGTATATGAGTGGATTATAGCAGGTGTATTATTTGTATGTTAATGTGTTTACTTTGACTGTTTTGCCTGTTGAAACAACAAAGGAAGAGAAAGCAGTAAAAGTGAATTCTTAAGAATGACTATACTGTAACAACAATTTGTGCACATTTCCTTGTCAGCGCTTTCGATGTCATGATGAAATCCCAAAAAAGGAAATGATCAACTACAGTGTCATCCTTATCCCCACCCTGATACACACACGTTGTAGAAAACCCAAAGAGACGGTTCATCCGGTCAGATTTCCCTGGTTCCTCTTTTTATGGTATAAAACCTGGGTGTCTGGTCTTAGCAGATCAGTCGTCTCCATCTGCCAGATCCACCGTGCAGCTTCTGCCAAGAACCTTTGGAACATCTCAAGCAGTAACCATGCAGCTGTGCATCAGAAGACTTACATGCCTGGCCGTCCTTGTCGGGGTTCTGGCAATGGTAGCAACGACTTCTGGTAAGTTGACTTTTAGAGATCCTTAAACCATATAACACTACATTTGAAACGGTTGAATTCTGATGAAAATGCAAAGACTGCATGTTCATAACAGCAAATCTGTGTTTGTTTCCTCAAAAGCACAAATCAAGCTCAGCAAGTGCTGCACTGAGGTCAGTGTCGTGAACGTCACTGCTCCCATCGTCGGCTACAGGATCCAGAGGAAGAACCCGCCCTGCGTCCGTGCCGTCATGTAAGAACCATCAATTTATTAAACACAAAGTGGCGATCAAAACCTTCATATAGTTCAAAATGCAATTTCTTGAATAAAAGCTGGATTTGAGGTTGTAGCTAAACTTCTTTTTTTCCACCCAGATTTGAGACCACAGAGGGAGAAGTCTGCAGCCACTGGAAACAGGACTGGGTGTTTGAGAAGATCAAGGAGCTAGAGTGAGTAGGCCTTGATCATCTTAGTCAGTCTCCAGTGTTAACTATCTATGAAAGTTGGTTTCTCCATATGCGAGGCAATATTTTGACGTGTTCCTGTTTGTGTGTATTACAGGCAGGCCCGCAGAGCAAATAAGACTGCTGCCACTACGACCCCCAAGCAATAGAAAGCACTCCTCACCATCATAAATACCTACAGCCAACTGTCTTGAATTAATTTAAAATATTTAAAATGCTTTCTAAAGTTATTCTGTGGTATTTAATATTTATTTGTCACGCTATTTATTTGTCTTGCCATCTTCTTTATCATTTCCTGCTTGTGCTATTTGTTCAGTTCACATACAATGTAACAGAGACACAAAATGTGTCCATGAAGTGCAGTACAAAGTAATACAACAGAGAACTATTTGCTATTTTCTATAAACTTAAATAAATCTTCTTTTTCACTGTCAACATTTGTTGTTATTGTTGGTTAATGCTGGAAATCAAAGATCGCAGTGCTTATCAGACGAGCATCAAGGTCTCCTGATGTAGCTGACGGAGGCACAGACTCTTAAAAGATCAATTCTGCCATCTAGTGGGGACTCGAAATTACTGCAGTGCAGCTTCCTATGAAAGGAGTGTGTCATTGAGAGAATCACCTTGTCTGACTGGAGCACCAACCCCCTTGGGGTGCTGATCTGAAATAGCACAAGAGACTGCCTCCCTGTCAGTCATGTCATGCATTTGCATGAGCTTGGAGGGCAGGACAGCTCGTCGAAATGCTGCCAGCAGATGTGCTGGCAGCATCCCTTTCTAAGTGCACCGGGCACACACATGCCACGCCCCTAAAACATGCCCCATGTGGAGCATCACTCTATTCAGTCGTGGGCCTGCTGTCATCATTTGTTCTGAAGCTTTTTTTTTCTTACATGCTATTTGAAAATATGTTACAAGATCAGTCAAAAGAGCTAATTGCTCTTCAATCGTTGTTATTCATTTTAACAGTATGTTGGCCATGATGACATTAAAAGTTTCAAGACACATTTTCATACAGCACTGTAGTTTTACTGAACAAACGTGGACAACAATGTTGGAGTACTTATCAAGTAAATTTATTTGTGTATGAGAATTTCTGTATTGGATGATTAATATGATAAAGCAGATTCACAGTGGAGAAGGAAACATCATAGTTAAAAAAGCATGATTATAAAAACAGATGCTCACTAAAACATGGTTAAATGGCTGAGTAAATGGCAAGTAAAAGTAATTAGCATTTCTTTTTCAGAGATAATAACGCCAACATAATTTGATTACAGCAGGTTCAGTTTCTCTCAAACATTCCCTCAAACTGGCACTTTCATAAGATGAATTCTTTAACTGCACGTCTCTAAGGCCACAACCTGGTTTTTGCTAATAGAAACTTCCGGTGTCATTCAGGAATGATTCTGTGGTACTGAAGAAAGATCCACTTCCATCATGTAATGAGGGATTTTCACGTTTCTTCACCGGAGTCTCACCTGGAGGTGAGCCGACCTTGGACATCTTCTTCAGTTTGGAACTAGAAATAGAACAAACAAATGGATCAAACAAAGAAAAAATAACCTCATTCGCACTGTATTATCGTAATTTTAATCTAAACCGAAACTAGCTGGTATTTTAAAGTGAATAAGAATCTCATACCTGAGTAATTGCAGGATTTTCCTCACCCACTCGTCCCTCCGTGTTGCACATATCTCAGTGTTCTTTACTGTGTAGAAACTGCAATAGTGAGACACTTTTCAGTGCTGTACTTTGTACTGTTCTTTTAATACACAGAGAAACATTTCTCAAATGCATCAGTGATATATTTTGTGCTGACAAATTACAGCCTTTCAGGAACTTTAAATAAAATGTCTAAAATTATATGGTTTGAGTAATGGTAATATGTGATTATGATGACATTTGGTAATGTCGACACTTTTCAGTTAAAACTCGAAAAGTATATGCCGACCAAGCAGCTGCCTGTTTAGAGTTATGATATTAAGTTTTTACAGCAGAAGACTTAGTGTCTTATTTTTATGCAGTGAAATTCTTCAAACACAACATTAGTACTGCTTCCCACAAAGCCTTTCATATTTTTTGAATGAAATAACAGATATCAGTGTCTTTTGAATATTTTGGAATAAATCCAATAGATCCAGTCACTTAGTTATAGTCACCAACCCTTTCTCAAAGGTTTGACGTGATATGACCATGATATTCAAATATTACATTCAGAGATTCAGAGGGATGTTTACAGCGTTGGAGTTGTGATGGTTTAGCGAGAGAAAGTCTTACATGATCGCCTCGATGTTGCAGTTTTCGATGGCAGTTTGTTCTCTGTACCCTTTTATACGCTGGAAGGGCACTGGCTTCCTATTGTATCTCGTACAACAGGTTTTGCTCAATTGGGAACCTACGGTACATGAACGCACACCACATTAGTCATGACTGATCAGTTCAGAGTCCTAATATAACATCTACTGTATTTTAATCTGATTGATGAGCAGTTAAATGTGACGAAGTTAACTTACAGGTAGCTGGAGCTGGAATGAGTAGGCCCAGGATGAAGCAGAGGAGAATGGCTGTCACTGTGATCATATCTCTGAGAGCCATGTTGACAGTGGAGAAAAGGCAGAGAACTGAATACATAACCGCCGCATATAAATACTTAAGGCCCTACTCGTTTTTCGTAACCTGTGGCTCCTAAATTGAGGACAGGAAGCCAACTATTACATCATGGCAGCCAAAGTTGCAGACTTTGCACTTTGATTACAATTAAGGCTCCACTGAGCCTTTGTACAACACCAAGATTTGTTTGTGTGGGCCTGTGAGAGTGTTTCTGTTGCATTTCTGGTGTGCTGATGCATTAAGTTGCTATAATCTCCTTGGGCACCCATCTATATTTATAGTTTCTGGGTTAATAATCATGCTGTGAAGTTCAGATCCTAATCGTCACACATTCTTCGCTTCATTTAGACTTCTCCAAAGCTGCAGTGTATTCCGTCATATTTAGTTCTCAGTGCTTATGTGCCTGCATCACTATGTTTAAATGAAATTCTTGACACAAAATATTGCCCTTTTTTTGCGTAGCATATTTTCTAATGGTGACAAAAATTTCTGTAATATCCATTGTCATAATTTGACATTGTAGCTTAAAGCTGTTGTCAGGGTGTTTTACACAATCAGCAGTCTGGAGATTGTTTGCGGTGAGAACTGATGGAGTACGAGAGGCTTGTCAAAACCCCCCCTCCTCTGTAGCATGACCTATTTATGTTGCAGAAAGCTGACAAGCCCAAATGTTGCTCAGCTGACCTAGATAGGCACAAAATCTTAAGTTGCGAGTCCTCTATACTGTACTATACCTCTCAAAAACTACATGTAGCAACTGTAAATGACTAGTAAAAACGAACTTCTGTCACATTCATGAATTAATTTATGCCTGCTGTACAGTCATCATGGGTTTTCTGTTACCCCTGGTGCACTAAATACAGTACGTGATTGCATCTTGATACTTTGCTAGGCGGCATATAAACACTTAACTGTTGCAGATAATTATTTTATAAAGGTAGAGGAAAAAATTGGATTCTGTGCCATCTTTGCACTCAGAATGATATTCAACTGATCCCCGAAGAAGAAATCTATTTTTTGGTTCTTTTTACAGGGAAATCAAGTGTGTGAAGGCCAGCAGCAGATCAGGAACACTTCAGCTGATGGGGATTCAATGTCTTGCTCAAGGATACTCCAGAAGCGCAGATTCTTGTCATCATAGCATGGAGACAGCTGGAGACGGGGTTGTCAGTTAAATGAGTCTCCGAAGTCTCACCACATAAACTGTAGCTATGATTAATAGGTGTGTACATGCCAGGAATTAGCTGAGTTTTCATCTGCTTCGCCTCCAGACATTTAACTGAAACTCAACTCCAAAGTAACTTTTTTCTTCCCCTTAAATTAATGCATCATTAAGTATAGAGGGATCCACTGTAATTAATTTAGACAGGAAAGAAATTAGCTGAACTGACATTTTACTGCTACTATTCTGTTAATAATGTTCATATTGTATGTGTTTCTATGGGAATAATGGTCATAAGGAAACAAACCTTGTTAGGGCCTGAGCATGAAATTCGTGCGCATGAAATTCGTGGGCATGAAATTCGTGCGAAGCCCTATTGTAACTAAAAGGATTATTATTATTCTCCTCTTTCATTTTTCTTCTGCCACTTTGTCGGCTAATTTGACCCCCTGAACGTGCTCAAAAAGATTGACTTATGAGATTGCTCAGAAGGCATTAGGGACAAAAAGCTATCAAATTTCGATGTGGGTTACACGGTCTGCCCCACGAAAATGACCCTTTGCCAACACACAGGAAATGGGTGTATTTGTGGCTGTATCTCACACATACTTCATCAAATGTGGATGAAAAAAATCAGGCATGATGAGCATGTTATTCTGAAAAGATTGATATGCTAATATGATATTGTCACAGGCCCACCTAATGACAGTGGTTAATTTTTTTCTTTAATTAACTCCTCCTAGGGAAACCATCGGATGGAGCTGAAATCTTGTCATGTTGCTCTGTAGACACTTTTGTCCAAAAGTGAACAAAACCTTTTCTCTACGTTACATGATGTGGACGGAGCACCACCGCAAACTCACCCTCCGATTTGTGAAAATGAGGATTTTGGGTTTTTCCCACTTATCATCCATTCTGACACTGTTTTAGCACAAGTGGGCGTGGTCACTCAGCTCAGCAATGCCCCCTGGGCAAAAAAAAACAAAAAAAGTCAAAAATTTTTTTGACCTCAAAATGTCATAAAAAACGTCATAGTATAGTATGGCGTTTTTTTCGGCCAAAAAAAGTCAAAAATTTTTTTGACCTCAAAATGTCAAAAAACGTCATAGTATAGTATGCCGTTTTTTTCGGCCAAAAAACGTCAAAATTTTTTTGGACCTCAAAATGTCATAAAAAACGTCATAGTATAGTAAGGCGTCAAAATCGGACAAAAAAAGTCAAAAATTTTTTTGACCTCAAAATGTCATAAAAAATGTCATAGTATAGTAAGGTGTCAAAATTGGCCAAAAAAAGTCAAAATTTTTTTTGACCTCAAAATGTCATAAAAAACGTCATAGTATAGTAAGGCTTCAAAATCGGACAAAAAAAGTCAAAATTTTTTTTGACCTCAAAATGTCATAAAAAACGTCATAGTATAGTATAGTCACAGTATAGTCATAGTATAGTCCAAAAAAATTTTGACATTTTTTGTCCGATTTTGACGCCTTACTATACTATGAAGTTTTTTATGACATTTTGAGGTCCAAAAAAATTTTGACTTTTTTTCGGCCAAAAAACGTCAAAATTTTTTTGGACCTCAAAATGTCATAAAAAACGTCATAGTATAGTAAGGCGTCAAAATCGGACAAAAAAAGTCAAAAAATTTTTTGACCTCAAAATGTCATAAAAAACGTCATAGTATAGTAAGGCGTCAAAATCGGCCAAAAAAAGTCAAAATTTTTTTTGACCTCAAAATGTCATAAAAAACGTCATAGTAAAGCGTCAAAATCGGCCAAAAAATGTCAAAATTTTTTTGGACCTCAAAATGTCATAAAAAACGTCATAGTATAGTATGGCGTTTTTTTCGGGCAAAAAAAGTCAAAAATTTTTTTGACCTCAAAATGTCATAAAAAAACGTCATAGTATAGTATGGCGTTTTTTTCGGGCAAAGAAAGTCAAAAAAATTTTTGACCTCAAAATGTCATAAAAAACGTCATAGTATAGTATGGCGTTTTTTTCGGCCAAAAAAAGTCAAAATTTTTTTGGACCTCAAAATGTCATAAAAAACGTCATAGTATAGTATGGCATTTTTTTCCGCCAAAAAAAGTCAAATTTTTTTTGGACCTCAAAATGTCATAAAAAACGTCATAGTATAGTAAGGCTTCAAAATCTGACAAAAAAAGTCAAAATTTTTTTTGACCTCAAAATGTCATAAAAAACGTCATAGTATAGTATAGTCACAGTATAGTCATAGTATAGTCCAAAAAAATTTTGACATTTTTTGTCCGATTTTGACGCCTTACTATACTATGAAGTTTTTTATGACATTTTGAGGTCCAAAAAAATTTTGACTTTTTTTCGGCCAAAAAACGTCAAAATTTTTTTGGACCTCAAAATGTCATAAAAAACGTCATAGTATAGTAAGGCGTCAAAATCGGACAAAAAAAGTCAAAAATTTTTTTGACCTCAAAATGTCATAAAAAACGTCATAGTATAGTAAGGTGTCAAAATCGGCCAAAAAAAGTCAAAATTTTTTTTGACCTCAAAATGTCATAAAAAACGTCATAGTATAGTAAGGCGTCAAAATCGGACAAAAAAAGTCAAAAATTTTTTTGACCTCAAAATGTCATAAAAAACGTCATAGTATAGTATGCCGTTTTTTTCGGGCAAAAAAAGTCAAAAATTTTTTTGACCTCAAAATGTCATAAAAAACGTCATAGTATAGTATGGCGTTTTTTTCGGGCAAAAAAAGTCAAAAAATTTTTTGACCTCAAAATGTCATAAAAAACGTCATAGTATAGTATGGCGTTTTTTTCGGCCAAAAAAAGTCAAAATTTTTTTGGACCTCAAAATGTCATAAAAAACGTCATAGTATAGTATGGCGTTTTTTTCGGCCAAAAAAAGTCAAAATTTTTTTGGACCTCAAAATGTCATAAAAAACGTCATAGTATAGTAAGGCTTCAAAATCGGACAAAAAAAGTCAAAATTTTTTTTGACCTCAAAATGTCATAAAAAACGTCATAGTATAGTATAGTCACAGTATAGTCATAGTATAGTCCAAAAAAATTTTGACATTTTTTGTCCGATTTTGACGCCTTACTATACTATGAAGTTTTTTATGACATTTTGAGGTCCAAAAAAATTTTGACTTTTTTTCGGCCAAAAAACGTCAAAATTTTTTTGGACCTCAAAATGTCATAAAAAACGTCATAGTATAGTAAGGCGTCAAAATCGGACAAAAAAAGTCAAAAATTTTTTTGACCTCAAAATGTCATAAAAAACGTCATAGTATAGTAAGGTGTCAAAATCGGCCAAAAAAAGTCAAAATTTTTTTTGACCTCAAAATGTCATAAAAAACGTCATAGTATAGTAAGGCGTCAAAATCGGACAAAAAAAGTCAAAAATTTTTTTGACCTCAAAATGTCATAAAAAACGTCATAGTATAGTATGCCGTTTTTTTCGGGCAAAAAAAGTCAAAAATTTTTTTGACCTCAAAATGTCATAAAAAACGTCATAGTATAGTATGGCGTTTTTTTCGGGCAAAAAAAGTCAAAAAATTTTTTGACCTCAAAATGTCATAAAAAACGTCATAGTATAGTATGGCGTTTTTTTCGGCCAAAAAAAGTCAAAATTTTTTTGGACCTCAAAATGTCATAAAAAACGTCATAGTATAGTATGGCGTTTTTTTTCGGCCAAAAAAAGTCAAAATTTTTTTGGACCTCAAAATGTCATAAAAAACGTCATAGTATAGTAAGGCTTCAAAATCGGACAAAAAAAGTCAAAATTTTTTTTGACCTCAAAATGTCATAAAAAACGTCATAGTATAGTATAGTCACAGTATAGTCATAGTATAGTCCAAAAAAATTTTGACATTTTTTGTCCGATTTTGACGCCTTACTATACTATGAAGTTTTTTATGACATTTTGAGGTCCAAAAAAATTTTGACTTTTTTTCGGCCAAAAAACGTCAAAATTTTTTTGGACCTCAAAATGTCATAAAAAACGTCATAGTATAGTAAGGCGTCAAAATCGGACAAAAAAAGTCAAAAATTTTTTTGACCTCAAAATGTCATAAAAAACGTCATAGTATAGTAAGGTGTCAAAATCGGCCAAAAAAAGTCAAAATTTTTTTTGACCTCAAAATGTCATAAAAAACGTCATAGTATAGTA
This sequence comes from Toxotes jaculatrix, assembly GCF_017976425.1. Classification (NCBI taxonomy): domain Eukaryota; kingdom Metazoa; phylum Chordata; class Actinopteri; family Toxotidae; genus Toxotes; species Toxotes jaculatrix. The sequence continues at coordinate 10,965,151 of NC_054407.1, forward strand.
AGGCGTCAAAATCGGACAAAAAAAGTCAAAAATTTTTTTGACCTCAAAATGTCATAAAAAACGTCATAGTATAGTATGCCGTTTTTTTCGGGCAAAAAAAGTCAAAAAATTTTTTGACCTCAAAATGTCATAAAAAACGTCATAGTATAGTATGGCGTTTTTTTCGGGCAAAAAAAGTCAAAAAATTTTTTGACCTCAAAATGTCATAAAAAACGTCATAGTATAGTATGGCGTTTTTTTCGGCCAAAAAAAGTCAAAATTTTTTTGGACCTCAAAATGTCATAAAAAACGTCATAGTATAGTATGGCGTTTTTTTCGGCCAAAAAAAGTCAAAATTTTTTTGGACCTCAAAATGTCATAAAAAACGTCATAGTATAGTATGACGTTTTTTTCGGGCAAAAAAAGTCAAAATTTTTTTGGACCTCAAAATGTCATAAAAAACGTCATAGTATAGTAAGGCGTCAAAATCGGACAAAAAATGTCAAAATTTTTTTGGACCTCAAAATGTCATAAAAAACGTCATAGTATAGTATGGCGTTTTTTTCGGGCAAAAAATGTCAAAATTTTTTTGGACCTCAAAATGTCATAAAAAAAGTCATAGTATAGTATGGCGTTTTTTTGGGCCAAAAAAAGTCAAAATTTTTTTTGACCTCAAAATGTCATAAAAAACGTCATAGTATAGTATGGCGTTTTTTTCGGCCAAAAAAAGTCACAATTTTTTTGGACCTCAAAATGTCATAAAAAACGTCATAGTATAGTATGGCGTTTTTTTCGGCCAAAAAAAGTCAAAATTTTTTTTGACCTCAAAATGTCATAAAAAACGTCATAGTATAGTAAGGCTTCAAAATCGGACAAAAAAAGTCAAACATTTTTTTGACCTCAAAATGTCATAAAAAACGTCATAGTATAGTAAGGCGTCAAAATCGGCCAAAAAAAGTCTAAATTTTTTTGGACCTCAAGATGTCATAAAAAACGTCATAGTATAATAAGGCTTCAAAATCGGACAAAAAAAGTCACAATTTTTTTGGACCTCAAAATGTCATAAAAAACGTCATAGTATAGTATGGCGTCAAAATCGGACAAAAAATGTCAAAATTTTTTTGGACCTCAAAATGTCATAAAAAACGTCATAGTATAGTATGGCGTTTTTTTCGGGCAAAAAAAGTCAAAATTTTTTTGGACCTCAAAATGTCATAAAAAACGTCATAGTATAGTATGGCGTTTTTTTCGGGCAAAAAAAGTCAAAATTTTTTTGGACCTCAAAATGTCATAAAAAACATCATAGTATAGTAAGGCGTCAAAATCGGACAAAAAATGTCAAAATTTTTTTGGACCTCAAAATGTCATAAAAAACGTCATAGTATAGTAAGGCTTCAAAATCGGACAAAAAAAGTCAAAATTTTTTTTGACCTCAAAATGTCATAAAAAACGTCATAGTATAGTATGGCGTTTTTTTCGGCCAAAAAAAGTCACAATTTTTTTGGACCTCAAAATGTCATAAAAAACGTCATAGTATAGTATGGCGTTTTTTTCTGCCAAAAAAAGTCAAAATTTTTTTTGACCTCAAAATGTCATAAAAAACGTCATAGTATAGTATGGCGTTTTTTTCGGGCAAAAAAAGTCAAAATTTTTTTTGACCTCAAAATGTCATAAAAAACGTCATAGTATAGTATGGCGTTTTTTTCGGGCAAAAAAAGTCAAAATTTTTTTGGACCTCAAAATGTCATAAAAAACATCATAGTATAGTAAGGCGTCAAAATCGGACAAAAAATGTCAAAATTTTTTTGGACCTCAAAATGTCATAAAAAACGTCATAGTATAGTATGGCGTTTTTTTCGGCCAAAAAAAGTCTAAATTTTTTTTGACCTCAAAATGTAATAAAAAACGTCATAGTATAGTAAGGCTTCAAAATCGGACAAAAAAAGTCAAAATTTTTTTGGACCTCAAAATGTCATAAAAAACGTCATAGTATAGTATGGCGTTATTTTCGGCCAAAAAAAGTCAAAAAATGTTTTGACCTCAAAATGTCATAAAAAACGTCATAGTATAGTATGGCGTTTTTTTCGGCCAAAAAAACGTCAAAATTTTTTTGGACCTCAAAATGTCATAAAAAACGTCATAGTATAGTATGGCGTTTTTTTCGGCCAAAAAAAGTCAAAATTTTTTTGGACCTCAAAATGTCATAAAAAACGTCATAGTATAGTAAGGCGTCAAAATCGGACAAAAAATGTCAAAATTTTTTTTGACCTCAAAATGTCATAAAAAACGTCATAGTATAGTATGGCGTTTTTTTCAGGCAAAAAAAGTCAAAATTTTTTTGGACCTCAAAATGTCATAAAAAACGTCATAGTATAGTATGGCGTTTTTTTCGGGCAAAAAAAGTCAAAATTTTTTTTGACCTCAAAATGTCATACAAAACGTCATAGTATAGTATGGCGTTTTTTTCGGCCAAAAAAAGTCAAAATTTTTTTGGACCTCAAAATGTCATAAAAAAACGTCATAGTATAGTATGCCGTTTTTTTCGGCCAAAAAAAGTCAAAATTTTTTTGACCTCAAAATGTCATAAAAAACGTCATAGTATAGTATGGCGTTTTTTTCGGCCAAAAAAAGTCAAAATTTTTTTGGACCTCAAAATGTCATAAAAAAACGTCATAGTATAGTATGCCGTTTTTTTCGGCCAAAAAAAGTCAAAATTTTTTTGGACCTCAAAATGTCATAAAAAAACGTCATAGTATAGTATGGCGTTTTTTTCGGCCAAAAAAAGTCACAATTTTTTTGGACCTCAAAATGTCATAAAAAACGTCATAGTATAGTATGGCGTTTTTTTCTGCCAAAAAAAGTCAAAATTTTTTTTGACCTCAAAATGTCATAAAAAACGTCATAGTATAGTATGGCGTTTTTTTCGGCCAAAATTAGTCAAAATTTTTTTTGACCTCAAAATGTCATAAAAAATGTCATAGTATAGTAAGGCGTCAAAATCGGACAAAAAAAGTCAAAAATTTTTTTGACCTCAAAATGTCATAAAAAACGTCATAGTATAGTATGGCGTCAAAATCGGACAAAAAAAGTCAAAATTATTTTGGACCTCAAAATGTCATAAAAAACGTCATAGTATAGTATGGCATCAAAATCGGACAAAAAAAGTCAAAAATTTTTTTGACCTCAAAATGTCATAAAAAACGTCATAGTATAGTAAGGCGTCAAAATCGGACAAAAAAAGTCAAAAATTTTTTTGACCTCAAAATGTCATAAAAAACGTCATAGTATAGTATGGCGTTTTTTTCGGCCAAAAAAAGTCAAAATTTTTTTGGACCTCAAAATGTCATAAAAAACGTCATAGTATAGTATGGCGTTTTTTTGGGCCAAAAAAAGTCAAAAAATTTTTTGACCTCAAAATGTCATAAAAAACGTCATAGTATAGTAAGGCGTCAAAATCGGCCAAAAAAAGTCAAAATTTTTTTTGACCTCAAAATGTCATAAAAAAACGTCATAGTATAGTATGGCGTTTTTTTGGGCCAAAAAAAGTCAAAAAATTTTTTGACCACAAAATGTCATAAAAAACGTCATAGTATAGTATGGCGTTTTTTTCGGCCAAAAAAAGTCTAAATTTTTTTGGACCTCAAAATGTCATAAAAAACGTCATAGTATAGTAAGGCTTCAAAATCGGACAAAAAAAGTCAAAATTTTTTTGGACCTCAAAATGTCATAAAAAAAGTCATAGTATAGTATGGCGTTTTTTTGGGCCAAAAAAAGTCAAAATTTTTTTTGACCTCAAAATGTCATAAAAAACGTCATAGTATAGTATGGCGTTTTTTTCGGCCAAAAAAAGTCACAATTTTTTTGGACCTCAAAATGTCATAAAAAACGTCATAGTATAGTATGGCGTTTTTTTCAGCCAAAAAAAGTCAAAATTTTTTTTGACCTCAAAATGTCATAAAAAACGTCATAGTATAGTAAGGCTTCAAAATCGGACAAAAAAAGTCAAACATTTTTTTGACCTCAAAATGTCATAAAAAACGTCATAGTATAGTAAGGCGTCAAAATCGGCCAAAAAAAGTCTAAATTTTTTTGGACCTCAAGATGTCATAAAAAACGTCATAGTATAATAAGGCTTCAAAATCGGACAAAAAAAGTCACAATTTTTTTGGACCTCAAAATGTCATAAAAAACGTCATAGTATAGTATGGCGTCAAAATCGGACAAAAAATGTCAAAATTTTTTTGGACCTCAAAATGTCATAAAAAACGTCATAGTATAGTATGGCGTTTTTTTCGGGCAAAAAAAGTCAAAATTTTTTTTGACCTCAAAATGTCATAAAAAACGTCATAGTATAGTATGGCGTTTTTTTCGGGCAAAAAAAGTCAAAATTTTTTTGGACCTCAAAATGTCATAAAAAACATCATAGTATAGTAAGGCGTCAAAATCGGACAAAAAATGTCAAAATTTTTTTGGACCTCAAAATGTCATAAAAAACGTCATAGTATAGTAAGGCTTCAAAATCGGCCAAAAAAAGTCAAAATTTTTTTTGACCTCAAAATGTCATAAAAAACGTCATAGTATAGTATGGCGTTTTTTTCGGCCAAAAAAAGTCACAATTTTTTTGGACCTCAAAATGTCATAAAAAACGTCATAGTATAGTATGGCGTTTTTTTCTGCCAAAAAAAGTCAAAATTTTTTTTGACCTCAAAATGTCATAAAAAACGTCATAGTATAGTATGGCGTTTTTTTCGGGCAAAAAAAGTCAAAATTTTTTTTGACCTCAAAATGTCATAAAAAACGTCATAGTATAGTATGGCGTTTTTTTCGGGCAAAAAAAGTCAAAATTTTTTTGGACCTCAAAATGTCATAAAAAACATCATAGTATAGTAAGGCGTCAAAATCGGACAAAAAATGTCAAAATTTTTTTGGACCTCAAAATGTCATAAAAAACGTCATAGTATAGTAAGGCTTCAAAATCGGACAAAAAAAGTCAAAATTTTTTTTGACCTCAAAATGTCATAAAAAACGTCATAGTATAGTATGGCGTTTTTTTCGGCCAAAAAAAGTCACAATTTTTTTGGACCTCAAAATGTCATAAAAAACGTCATAGTATAGTATGGCGTTTTTTTCTGCCAAAAAAAGTCAAAATTTTTTTTGACCTCAAAATGTCATAAAAAACGTCATAGTATAGTATGGCGTTTTTTTCGGCCAAAAAAAGTCACAATTTTTTTGGACCTCAAAATGTCATAAAAAATGTCATAGTATAGTAAGGCGTCAAAATCGGACAAAAAAAGTCAAAATTTTTTTTGACCTCAAAATGTCATAAAAAACGTCATAGTATAGTATGGCGTCAAAATCGGACAAAAAAAGTCAAAATTATTTTGGACCTCAAAATGTCATATAAAACGTCATAGTATAGTATGGCATCAAAATCGGACAAAAAAAGTCAAAAATTTTTTTGACCTCAAAATGTCATAAAAAACGTCATAGTATAGTAAGGCGTCAAAATCGGACAAAAAAAGTCAAAAATTTTTTTGACCTCAAAATGTCATAAAAAACGTCATAGTATAGTATGGCGTTTTTTTCGGCCAAAAAAAGTCAAAAAATTTTTTGACCACAAAATGTCATAAAAAACGTCATAGTATAGTATGGCGTTTTTTTCGGCCAAAAAAAGTCTAAATTTTTTTTGACCTCAAAATGTCATAAAAAACGTCATAGTATAGTAAGGCTTCAAAATCGGACAAAAAAAGTCAAAATTTTTTTGGACCTCAAAATGTCATAAAAAACGTCATAGTATAGTATGGCGTTATTTTCGGCCAAAAAAAGTCAAAAATTTTTTTGACCTCAAAATGTCATAAAAAACGTCATAGTATAGTATGGCGTTTTTTTCGGCCAAAAAAACGTCAAAATTTTTTTGGACCTCAAAATGTCATAAAAAACGTCATAGTATAGTATGGCGTTTTTTTCGGCCAAAAAAAGTCAAAATTTTTTTGGACCTCAAAATGTCATAAAAAACGTCATAGTATAGTAAGGCGTCAAAATCGGACAAAAAATGTCAAAATTTTTTTTGACCTCAAAATGTCATAAAAAACGTCATAGTATAGTATGGCGTTTTTTTCAGGCAAAAAAAGTCAAAATTTTTTTGGACCTCAAAATGTCATAAAAAACGTCATAGTATAGTATGGCGTTTTTTTCGGCCAAAAAAAGTCAAAAATTTTTTTGACCTCAAAATGTCATACAAAACGTCATAGTATAGTATGGCGTTTTTTTTCGGCCAAAAAAAGTCAAAATTTTTTTGGACCTCAAAATGTCATAAAAAAACGTCATAGTATAGTATGCCGTTTTTTTCGGCCAAAAAAAGTCAAAATTTTTTTGACCTCAAAATGTCATAAAAAACGTCATAGTATAGTAAGGCGTCAAAATCGGACAAAAAAAGTCAAAAATTTTTTTGACCTCAAAATGTCATAAAAAACGTCATAGTATAGTATGGCGTCAAAATCGGACAAAAAAAGTCAAAATTTTTTTTGACCTCAAAATGTCATAAAAAACGTCATAGTATAGTATGGCGTTTTTTTCGGCCAAAAAAAGTCAAAATTTTTTTGGACCTCAAAATGTCATAAAAAACATCATAGTATAGTAAGGCGTCAAAATCGGACAAAAAATGTCAAAATTTTTTTGGACCTCAAAATGTCATAAAAAACGTCATAGTATAGTAAGGCTTCAAAATCGGACAAAAAAAGTCAAAATTTTTTTTGACCTCAAAATGTCATAAAAAACGTCATAGTATAGTATGGCGTTTTTTTCGGCCAAAAAAAGTCACAATTTTTTTGGACCTCAAAATGTCATAAAAAACGTCATAGTATAGTATGGCGTTTTTTTCTGCCAAAAAAAGTCAAAATTTTTTTTGACCTCAAAATGTCATAAAAAACGTCATAGTATAGTATGGCGTTTTTTTCGGGCAAAAAAAGTCAAAATTTTTTTTGACCTCAAAATGTCATAAAAAACGTCATAGTATAGTATGGCGTTTTTTTCGGGCAAAAAAAGTCAAAATTTTTTTGGACCTCAAAATGTCATAAAAAACATCATAGTATAGTAAGGCGTCAAAATCGGACAAAAAATGTCAAAATTTTTTTGGACCTCAAAATGTCATAAAAAACGTCATAGTATAGTATGGCGTTTTTTTCGGCCAAAAAAAGTCTAAATTTTTTTTGACCTCAAAATGTAATAAAAAACGTCATAGTATAGTAAGGCTTCAAAATCGGACAAAAAAAGTCAAAATTTTTTTGGACCTCAAAATGTCATAAAAAACGTCATAGTATAGTATGGCGTTATTTTCGGCCAAAAAAAGTCAAAAAATGTTTTGACCTCAAAATGTCATAAAAAACGTCATAGTATAGTATGGCGTTTTTTTCGGCCAAAAAAACGTCAAAATTTTTTTGGACCTCAAAATGTCATAAAAAACGTCATAGTATAGTAAGGCGTCAAAATCGGACAAAAAAAGTCAAAAATTTTTTTGACCTCAAAATGTCATAAAAAACGTCATAGTATAGTATGGCGTTTTTTTCGGCCAAAAAAAGTCAAAATTTTTTTGGACCTCAAAATGTCATAAAAAACGTCATAGTATAGTATGGCGTTTTTTTGGGCCAAAAAAAGTCAAAAAATTTTTTGACCTCAAAATGTCATAAAAAACGTCATAGTATAGTAAGGCGTCAAAATCGGCCAAAAAAAGTCAAAATTTTTTTTGACCTCAAAATGTCATAAAAAAACGTCATAGTATAGTATGGCGTTTTTTTGGGCCAAAAAAAGTCAAAAAATTTTTTGACCACAAAATGTCATAAAAAACGTCATAGTATAGTATGGCGTTTTTTTCGGCCAAAAAAAGTCTAAATTTTTTTTGACCTCAAAATGTCATAAAAAACGTCATAGTATAGTAAGGCTTCAAAATCGGACAAAAAAAGTCAAAATTTTTTTGGACCTCAAAATGTCATAAAAAACGTCATAGTATAGTATGGCGTTATTTTCGGCCAAAAAAAGTCAAAAATTTTTTTGACCTCAAAATGTCATAAAAAACGTCATAGTATAGTATGGCGTTTTTTTCGGCCAAAAAAACGTCAAAATTTTTTTGGACCTCAAAATGTCATAAAAAACGTCATAGTATAGTATGGCGTTTTTTTCGGCCAAAAAAAGTCAAAATTTTTTTGGACCTCAAAATGTCATAAAAAACGTCATAGTATAGTAAGGCGTCAAAATCGGACAAAAAATGTCAAAATTTTTTTTGACCTCAAAATGTCATAAAAAACGTCATAGTATAGTATGGCGTTTTTTTCAGGCAAAAAAAGTCAAAATTTTTTTGGACCTCAAAATGTCATAAAAAACGTCATAGTATAGTATGGCGTTTTTTTCGGCCAAAAAAAGTCAAAAATTTTTTTGACCTCAAAATGTCATACAAAACGTCATAGTATAGTATGGCGTTTTTTTCGGCCAAAAAAAGTCAAAATTTTTTTGGACCTCAAAATGTCATAAAAAAACGTCATAGTATAGTATGCCGTTTTTTTCGGCCAAAAAAAGTCAAAATTTTTTTGACCTCAAAATGTCATAAAAAACGTCATAGTATAGTAAGGCGTCAAAATCGGACAAAAAAAGTCAAAAATTTTTTTGACCTCAAAATGTCATAAAAAACGTCATAGTATAGTATGGCGTCAAAATCGGACAAAAAAAGTCAAAATTTTTTTTGACCTCAAAATGTCATAAAAAACGTCATAGTATAGTATGGCGTTTTTTTCGGCCAAAAAAAGTCAAAATTTTTTTGGACCTCAAAATGTCATAAAAAACATCATAGTATAGTAAGGCGTCAAAATCGGACAAAAAATGTCAAAATTTTTTTGGACCTCAAAATGTCATAAAAAACGTCATAGTATAGTAAGGCTTCAAAATCGGACAAAAAAAGTCAAAATTTTTTTTGACCTCAAAATGTCATAAAAAACGTCATAGTATAGTATGGCGTTTTTTTCGGCCAAAAAAAGTCACAATTTTTTTGGACCTCAAAATGTCATAAAAAACGTCATAGTATAGTATGGCGTTATTTTCGGCCAAAAAAAGTCAAAAAATGTTTTGACCTCAAAATGTCATAAAAAACGTCATAGTATAGTATGGCGTTTTTTTCGGCCAAAAAAACGTCAAAATTTTTTTGGACCTCAAAATGTCATAAAAAACGTCATAGTATAGTATGGCGTTTTTTTCGGCCAAAAAAAGTCAAAATTTTTTTGGACCTCAAAATGTCATAAAAAACGTCATAGTATAGTAAGGCGTCAAAATCGGACAAAAAATGTCAAAATTTTTTTTGACCTCAAAATGTCATAAAAAACGTCATAGTATAGTATGGCGTTTTTTTCAGGCAAAAAAAGTCAAAATTTTTTTGGACCTCAAAATGTCATAAAAAACGTCATAGTATAGTATGGCGTTTTTTTCGGGCAAAAAAAGTCAAAATTTTTTTTGACCTCAAAATGTCATACAAAACGTCATAGTATAGTATGGCGTTTTTTTCGGCCAAAAAAAGTCAAAATTTTTTTGGACCTCAAAATGTCATAAAAAAACGTCATAGTATAGTATGCCGTTTTTTTCGGCCAAAAAAAGTCAAAATTTTTTTGACCTCAAAATGTCATAAAAAACGTCATAGTATAGTATGGCGTTTTTTTCGGCCAAAAAAAGTCAAAATTTTTTTGGACCTCAAAATGTCATAAAAAAACGTCATAGTATAGTATGCCGTTTTTTTCGGCCAAAAAAAGTCAAAATTTTTTTGGACCTCAAAATGTCATAAAAAAACGTCATAGTATAGTATGGCGTTTTTTTCGGCCAAAAAAAGTCACAATTTTTTTGGACCTCAAAATGTCATAAAAAACGTCATAGTATAGTATGGCGTTTTTTTCTGCCAAAAAAAGTCAAAATTTTTTTTGACCTCAAAATGTCATAAAAAACGTCATAGTATAGTATGGCGTTTTTTTCGGCCAAAATTAGTCAAAATTTTTTTTGACCTCAAAATGTCATAAAAAATGTCATAGTATAGTAAGGCGTCAAAATCGGACAAAAAAAGTCAAAAATTTTTTTGACCTCAAAATGTCATAAAAAACGTCATAGTATAGTATGGCGTCAAAATCGGACAAAAAAAGTCAAAATTATTTTGGACCTCAAAATGTCATAAAAAACGTCATAGTATAGTATGGCATCAAAATCGGACAAAAAAAGTCAAAAATTTTTTTGACCTCAAAATGTCATAAAAAACGTCATAGTATAGTAAGGCGTCAAAATCGGACAAAAAAAGTCAAAAATTTTTTTGACCTCAAAATGTCATAAAAAACGTCATAGTATAGTATGGCGTTTTTTTCGGCCAAAAAAAGTCAAAATTTTTTTGGACCTCAAAATGTCATAAAAAACGTCATAGTATAGTATGGCGTTTTTTTGGGCCAAAAAAAGTCAAAAAATTTTTTGACCTCAAAATGTCATAAAAAACGTCATAGTATAGTAAGGCGTCAAAATCGGCCAAAAAAAGTCAAAAATTTTTTTGACCTCAAAATGTCATAAAAAAACGTCATAGTATAGTATGGCGTTTTTTTGGGCCAAAAAAAGTCAAAAAATTTTTTGACCACAAAATGTCATAAAAAACGTCATAGTATAGTATGGCGTTTTTTTCGGCCAAAAAAAGTCTAAATTTTTTTGGACCTCAAAATGTCATAAAAAACGTCATAGTATAGTAAGGCTTCAAAATCGGACAAAAAAAGTCAAAATTTTTTTGGACCTAAAAATGTCATAAAAAACGTCATAGTATAGTATGGCGTTATTTTCGGCCAAAAAAAGTCAAAAATTTTTTTGACCTCAAAATGTCATAAAAAACGTCATAGTATAGTATGGCGTTTTTTTCGGCCAAAAAAACGTCAAAATTTTTTTGGACCTCAAAATGTCATAAAAAACGTCATAGTATAGTATGGCGTTTTTTTCGGCCAAAAAAAGTCAAAATTTTTTTGGACCTCAAAATGTCATAAAAAACGTCATAGTATAGTAAGGCGTCAAAATCGGAAAAAAAATGTCAAAATTTTTTTTGACCTCAAAATGTCATAAAAAACGTCATAGTATAGTATGGCGTTTTTTTCAGGCAAAAAAAGTCAAAATTTTTTTGGACCTCAAAATGTCATAAAAAACGTCATAGTATAGTATGGCGTTTTTTTCGGCCAAAAAAAGTCAAAATTTTTTTTGACCTCAAAATGTCATACAAAACGTCATAGTATAGTATGGCGTTTTTTTCGGCCAAAAAAAGTCAAAATTTTTTTTGACCTCAAAATGTCATAAAAAAACGTCATAGTATAGTATGCCGTTTTTTTCGGCCAAAAAAAGTCAAAATTTTTTGACCTCAAAATGTCATAAAAAACGTCATAGTATAGTAAGGCGTCAAAATCGGACAAAAAAAGTCAAACATTTTTTTGACCTCAAAATGTCATAAAAAACGTCATAGTATAGTATGGCGTTTTTTTCGGCCAAAAAAAGTCAAAATTTTTTTGGACCTCAAAATGTCATAAAAAACGTCATAGTATAGTAAGGCGTCAAAATCGGACAAAAAATGTCAAAATTTTTTTGGACCTCAAAATGTCATAAAAAACGTCATAGTATAGTATGGCGTTTTTTTCGGCCAAAAAAAGTCAAAAATTTTTTTGACCTCAAAATGTCATACAAAACGTCATAGTATAGTATGGCGTTTTTTTCGGCCAAAAAAAGTCAAAATTTTTTTGGACCTCAAAATGTCATAAAAAAACGTCATAGTATAGTATGCCGTTTTTTTCGGCCAAAAAAAGTCAAAATTTTTTTGACCTCAAAATGTCATAAAAAACGTCATAGTATAGTAAGGCGTCAAAATCGGACAAAAAAAGTCAAAAATTTTTTTGACCTCAAAATGTCATAAAAAACGTCATAGTATAGTATGGCGTCAAAATCGGACAAAAAAAGTCAAAATTTTTTTTGACCTCAAAATGTCATAAAAAACGTCATAGTATAGTATGGCGTTTTTTTCGGCCAAAAAAAGTCAAAATTTTTTTGGACCTCAAAATGTCATAAAAAACATCATAGTATAGTAAGGCGTCAAAATCGGACAAAAAATGTCAAAATTTTTTTGGACCTCAAAATGTCATAAAAAACGTCATAGTATAGTAAGGCTTCAAAATCGGACAAAAAAAGTCAAAATTTTTTTTGACCTCAAAATGTCATAAAAAACGTCATAGTATAGTATGGCGTTTTTTTCGGCCAAAAAAAGTCACAATTTTTTTGGACCTCAAAATGTCATAAAAAACGTCATAGTATAGTATGGCGTTTTTTTCTGCCAAAAAAAGTCAAAATTTTTTTTGACCTCAAAATGTCATAAAAAACGTCATAGTATAGTATGGCGTTTTTTTCGGGCAAAAAAAGTCAAAATTTTTTTTGACCTCAAAATGTCATAAAAAACGTCATAGTATAGTATGGCGTTTTTTTCGGGCAAAAAAAGTCAAAATTTTTTTGGACCTCAAAATGTCATAAAAAACATCATAGTATAGTAAGGCGTCAAAATCGGACAAAAAATGTCAAAATTTTTTTGGACCTCAAAATGTCATAAAAAACGTCATAGTATAGTATGGCGTTTTTTTCGGCCAAAAAAAGTCTAAATTTTTTTTGACCTCAAAATGTCATAAAAAACGTCATAGTATAGTAAGGCTTCAAAATCGGACAAAAAAAGTCAAAATTTTTTTGGACCTCAAAATGTCATAAAAAACGTCATAGTATAGTATGGCGTTATTTTCGGCCAAAAAAAGTCAAAAAATTTTTTGACCTCAAAATGTCATAAAAAACGTCATAGTATAGTATGGCGTTTTTTTCGGCCAAAAAAACGTCAAAATTTTTTTGGACCTCAAAATGTCATAAAAAACGTCATAGTATAGTATGGCGTTTTTTTCGGCCAAAAAAAGTCAAAATTTTTTTGGACCTCAAAATGTCATAAAAAACGTCATAGTATAGTAAGGCGTCAAAATCGGACAAAAAATGTCAAAATTTTTTTTGACCTCAAAATGTCATAAAAAACGTCATAGTATAGTATGGCGTTTTTTTCAGGCAAAAAAAGTCAAAATTTTTTTGGACCTCAAAATGTCATAAAAAACGTCATAGTATAGTATGGCGTTTTTTTCGGCCAAAAAAAGTCAAAAATTTTTTTGACCTCAAAATGTCATACAAAACGTCATAGTATAGTATGGCGTTTTTTTCGGCCAAAAAAAGTCAAAATTTTTTTGGACCTCAAAATGTCATAAAAAAACGTCATAGTATAGTATGCCGTTTTTTTCGGCCAAAAAAAGTCAAAATTTTTTTGACCTCAAAATGTCATAAAAAACGTCATAGTATAGTAAGGCGTCAAAATCGGACAAAAAAAGTCAAAAATTTTTTTGACCTCAAAATGTCATAAAAAACGTCATAGTATAGTATGGCGTCAAAATCGGACAAAAAAAGTCAAAATTTTTTTTGACCTCAAAATGTCATAAAAAACGTCATAGTATAGTATGGCGTTTTTTTCGGCCAAAAAAAGTCAAAATTTTTTTGGACCTCAAAATGTCATAAAAAACATCATAGTATAGTAAGGCGTCAAAATCGGACAAAAAATGTCAAAATTTTTTTGGACCTCAAAATGTCATAAAAAACGTCATAGTATAGTAAGGCTTCAAAATCGGACAAAAAAAGTCAAAATTTTTTTTGACCTCAAAATGTCATAAAAAACGTCATAGTATAGTATGGCGTTTTTTTCGGCCAAAAAAAGTCACAATTTTTTTGGACCTCAAAATGTCATAAAAAACGTCATAGTATAGTATGGCGTTTTTTTCTGCCAAAAAAAGTCAAAATTTTTTTTGACCTCAAAATGTCATAAAAAACGTCATAGTATAGTATGGCGTTTTTTTTCGGGCAAAAAAAGTCAAAATTTTTTTTGACCTCAAAATGTCATAAAAAACGTCATAGTATAGTATGGCGTTTTTTTCGGGCAAAAAAAGTCAAAATTTTTTTGGACCTCAAAATGTCATAAAAAACATCATAGTATAGTAAGGCGTCAAAATCGGACAAAAAATGTCAAAATTTTTTTGGACCTCAAAATGTCATAAAAAACGTCATAGTATAGTATGGCGTTTTTTTTCGGCCAAAAAAAGTCTAAATTTTTTTTGACCTCAAAATGTAATAAAAAACGTCATAGTATAGTAAGGCTTCAAAATCGGACAAAAAAAGTCAAAATTTTTTTGGACCTCAAAATGTCATAAAAAACGTCATAGTATAGTATGGCGTTATTTTCGGCCAAAAAAAGTCAAAAAATGTTTTGACCTCAAAATGTCATAAAAAACGTCATAGTATAGTATGGCGTTTTTTTCGGCCAAAAAAACGTCAAAATTTTTTTGGACCTCAAAATGTCATAAAAAACGTCATAGTATAGTATGGCGTTTTTTTCGGCCAAAAAAAGTCAAAATTTTTTTGGACCTCAAAATGTCATAAAAAACGTCATAGTATAGTAAGGCGTCAAAATCGGACAAAAAATGTCAAAATTTTTTTTGACCTCAAAATGTCATAAAAAACGTCATAGTATAGTATGGCGTTTTTTTCAGGCAAAAAAAGTCAAAATTTTTTTGGACCTCAAAATGTCATAAAAAACGTCATAGTATAGTATGGCGTTTTTTTCGGGCAAAAAAAGTCAAAATTTTTTTTGACCTCAAAATGTCATACAAAACGTCATAGTATAGTATGGCGTTTTTTTCGGCCAAAAAAAGTCAAAATTTTTTTGGACCTCAAAATGTCATAAAAAAACGTCATAGTATAGTATGCCGTTTTTTTCGGCCAAAAAAAGTCAAAATTTTTTTGACCTCAAAATGTCATAAAAAACGTCATAGTATAGTATGGCGTTTTTTTCGGCCAAAAAAAGTCAAAATTTTTTTGGACCTCAAAATGTCATAAAAAAACGTCATAGTATAGTATGCCGTTTTTTTCGGCCAAAAAAAGTCAAAATTTTTTTGGACCTCAAAATGTCATAAAAAAACGTCATAGTATAGTATGGCGTTTTTTTCGGCCAAAAAAAGTCACAATTTTTTTGGACCTCAAAATGTCATAAAAAACGTCATAGTATAGTATGGCGTTTTTTTCTGCCAAAAAAAGTCAAAATTTTTTTTGACCTCAAAATGTCATAAAAAACGTCATAGTATAGTATGGCGTTTTTTTCGGCCAAAATTAGTCAAAATTTTTTTTGACCTCAAAATGTCATAAAAAATGTCATAGTATAGTAAGGCGTCAAAATCGGACAAAAAAAGTCAAAAATTTTTTTGACCTCAAAATGTCATAAAAAACGTCATAGTATAGTATGGCGTCAAAATCGGACAAAAAAAGTCAAAATTATTTTGGACCTCAAAATGTCATAAAAAACGTCATAGTATAGTATGGCATCAAAATCGGACAAAAAAAGTCAAAAATTTTTTTGACCTCAAAATGTCATAAAAAACGTCATAGTATAGTAAGGCGTCAAAATCGGACAAAAAAAGTCAAAAATTTTTTTGACCTCAAAATGTCATAAAAAACGTCATAGTATAGTATGGCGTTTTTTTCGGCCAAAAAAAGTCAAAATTTTTTTGGACCTCAAAATGTCATAAAAAACGTCATAGTATAGTATGGCGTTTTTTTTGGGCCAAAAAAAGTCAAAAAATTTTTTGACCTCAAAATGTCATAAAAAACGTCATAGTATAGTAAGGCGTCAAAATCGGCCAAAAAAAGTCAAAAATTTTTTTGACCTCAAAATGTCATAAAAAAACGTCATAGTATAGTATGGCGTTTTTTTTGGGCCAAAAAAAGTCAAAAAATTTTTTGACCACAAAATGTCATAAAAAACGTCATAGTATAGTATGGCGTTTTTTTCGGCCAAAAAAAGTCTAAATTTTTTTGGACCTCAAAATGTCATAAAAAACGTCATAGTATAGTAAGGCTTCAAAATCGGACAAAAAAAGTCAAAATTTTTTTGGACCTAAAAATGTCATAAAAAACGTCATAGTATAGTATGGCGTTATTTTCGGCCAAAAAAAGTCAAAAATTTTTTTGACCTCAAAATGTCATAAAAAACGTCATAGTATAGTATGGCGTTTTTTTCGGCCAAAAAAACGTCAAAATTTTTTTGGACCTCAAAATGTCATAAAAAACGTCATAGTATAGTATGGCGTTTTTTTCGGCCAAAAAAAGTCAAAATTTTTTTGGACCTCAAAATGTCATAAAAAACGTCATAGTATAGTAAGGCGTCAAAATCGGAAAAAAAAATGTCAAAATTTTTTTTGACCTCAAAATGTCATAAAAAACGTCATAGTATAGTATGGCGTTTTTTTCAGGCAAAAAAAGTCAAAATTTTTTTGGACCTCAAAATGTCATAAAAAACGTCATAGTATAGTATGGCGTTTTTTTTCGGCCAAAAAAAGTCAAAATTTTTTTTGACCTCAAAATGTCATACAAAACGTCATAGTATAGTATGGCGTTTTTTTTCGGCCAAAAAAAGTCAAAATTTTTTTGGACCTCAAAATGTCATAAAAAAACGTCATAGTATAGTATGCCGTTTTTTTCGGCCAAAAAAAGTCAAAATTTTTTGACCTCAAAATGTCATAAAAAACGTCATAGTATAGTAAGGCGTCAAAATCGGACAAAAAAAGTCAAACATTTTTTTGACCTCAAAATGTCATAAAAAACGTCATAGTATAGTATGGCGTTTTTTTTCGGCCAAAAAAAGTCAAAATTTTTTTGGACCTCAAAATGTCATAAAAAACGTCATAGTATAGTAAGGCGTCAAAATCGGACAAAAAATGTCAAAATTTTTTTGGACCTCAAAATGTCATAAAAAACGTCATAGTATAGTATGGCGTTTTTTTTCGGCCAAAAAAAGTCAAAAATTTTTTTGACCTCAAAATGTCATACAAAACGTCATAGTATAGTATGGCGTTTTTTTCGGCCAAAAAAAGTCAAAATTTTTTTGGACCTCAAAATGTCATAAAAAAACGTCATAGTATAGTATGCCGTTTTTTTCGGCCAAAAAAAGTCAAAATTTTTTTGACCTCAAAATGTCATAAAAAACGTCATAGTATAGTAAGGCGTCAAAATCGGACAAAAAAAGTCAAAAATTTTTTTGACCTCAAAATGTCATAAAAAACGTCATAGTATAGTATGGCGTCAAAATCGGACAAAAAAAGTCAAAATTTTTTTTGACCTCAAAATGTCATAAAAAACGTCATAGTATAGTATGGCGTTTTTTTCGGCCAAAAAAAGTCAAAATTTTTTTGGACCTCAAAATGTCATAAAAAACATCATAGTATAGTAAGGCGTCAAAATCGGACAAAAAATGTCAAAATTTTTTTGGACCTCAAAATGTCATAAAAAACGTCATAGTATAGTAAGGCTTCAAAATCGGACAAAAAAAGTCAAAATTTTTTTTGACCTCAAAATGTCATAAAAAACGTCATAGTATAGTATGGCGTTTTTTTCGGCCAAAAAAAGTCACAATTTTTTTGGACCTCAAAATGTCATAAAAAACGTCATAGTATAGTAAGGCTTCAAAATCGGACAAAAAAAGTCAAAATTTTTTTGGACCTCAAAATGTCATAAAAAACGTCATAGTATAGTATGGCGTTATTTTCGGCCAAAAAAAGTCAAAAAATGTTTTGACCTCAAAATGTCATAAAAAACGTCATAGTATAGTATGGCGTTTTTTTTCGGCCAAAAAAACGTCAAAATTTTTTTGGACCTCAAAATGTCATAAAAAACGTCATAGTATAGTATGGCGTTTTTTTCGGCCAAAAAAAGTCAAAATTTTTTTGGACCTCAAAATGTCATAAAAAACGTCATAGTATAGTAAGGCGTCAAAATCGGACAAAAAATGTCAAAATTTTTTTTGACCTCAAAATGTCATAAAAAACGTCATAGTATAGTATGGCGTTTTTTTCAGGCAAAAAAAGTCAAAATTTTTTTGGACCTCAAAATGTCATACAAAACGTCATAGTATAGTATGGCGTTTTTTTCGGCCAAAAAAAGTCAAAATTTTTTTGGACCTCAAAATGTCATAAAAAAACGTCATAGTATAGTATGCCGTTTTTTTCGGCCAAAAAAAGTCAAAATTTTTTTGACCTCAAAATGTCATAAAAAACGTCATAGTATAGTATGGCGTTTTTTTCGGCCAAAAAAAGTCAAAATTTTTTTGGACCTCAAAATGTCATAAAAAAACGTCATAGTATAGTATGCCGTTTTTTTCGGCCAAAAAAAGTCAAAATTTTTTTGGACCTCAAAATGTCATAAAAAAACGTCATAGTATAGTATGGCGTTTTTTTCGGCCAAAAAAAGTCACAATTTTTTTGGACCTCAAAATGTCATAAAAAACGTCATAGTATAGTATGGCGTTTTTTTCTGCCAAAAAAAGTCAAAATTTTTTTTGACCTCAAAATGTCATAAAAAACGTCATAGTATAGTATGGCGTTTTTTTCGGCCAAAATTAGTCAAAATTTTTTTTGACCTCAAAATGTCATAAAAAATGTCATAGTATAGTAAGGCGTCAAAATCGGACAAAAAAAGTCAAAAATTTTTTTGACCTCAAAATGTCATAAAAAACGTCATAGTATAGTATGGCGTCAAAATCGGACAAAAAAAGTCAAAATTATTTTGGACCTCAAAATGTCATAAAAAACGTCATAGTATAGTATGGCATCAAAATCGGACAAAAAAAGTCAAAAATTTTTTTGACCTCAAAATGTCATAAAAAACGTCATAGTATAGTATGGCGTTTTTTTCGGCCAAAAAAACGTCAAAATTTTTTTGGACCTCAAAATGTCATAAAAAACGTCATAGTATAGTATGGCGTTTTTTTCGGCCAAAAAAAGTCAAAATTTTTTTGGACCTCAAAATGTCATAAAAAACGTCATAGTATAGTAAGGCGTCAAAATCGGACAAAAAATGTCAAAATTTTTTTTGACCTCAAAATGTCATAAAAAACGTCATAGTATAGTATGGCGTTTTTTTCGGCCAAAAAAAGTCAAAATTTTTTTGGACCTCAAAATGTCATAAAAAACGTCATAGTATAGTAAGGCTTCAAAATCGGACAAAAAAAGTCAAAATTTTTTTGGACCTAAAAATGTCATAAAAAACGTCATAGTATAGTATGGCGTTATTTTCGGCCAAAAAAAGTCAAAAATTTTTTTGACCTCAAAATGTCATAAAAAACGTCATAGTATAGTATGGCGTTTTTTTCGGCCAAAAAAACGTCAAAATTTTTTTGGACCTCAAAATGTCATAAAAAACGTCATAGTATAGTATGGCGTTTTTTTCGGCCAAAAAAAGTCAAAATTTTTTTGGACCTCAAAATGTCATAAAAAACGTCATAGTATAGTAAGGCGTCAAAATCGGAAAAAAAATGTCAAAATTTTTTTTGACCTCAAAATGTCATAAAAAACGTCATAGTATAGTATGGCGTTTTTTTCGGCCAAAAAAAGTCAAAATTTTTTTGGACCTCAAAATGTCATAAAAAAACGTCATAGTATAGTATGCCGTTTTTTTTCGGCCAAAAAAAGTCAAAATTTTTTGACCTCAAAATGTCATAAAAAACGTCATAGTATAGTAAGGCGTCAAAATCGGACAAAAAAAGTCAAACATTTTTTTGACCTCAAAATGTCATAAAAAACGTCATAGTATAGTATGGCGTTTTTTTCGGCCAAAAAAAGTCAAAATTTTTTTGGACCTCAAAATGTCATAAAAAAACGTCATAGTATAGTATGGCGTTTTTTTTCGGCCAAAAAAAGTCACAATTTTTTTGGACCTCAAAATGTCATAAAAAACGTCATAGTATAGTATGGCGTTTTTTTCTGCCAAAAAAAGTCAAAATTTTTTTTGACCTCAAAATGTCATAAAAAACGTCATAGTATAGTATGGCGTTTTTTTCGGCCAAAATTAGTCAAAATTTTTTTTGACCTCAAAATGTCATAAAAAACGTCATAGTATAGTAAGGCGTCAAAATCGGACAAAAAAAGTCAAAAATTTTTTTGACCTCAAAATGTCATAAAAAACGTCATAGTATAGTATGGCGTCAAAATCGGACAAAAAAAGTCAAAATTATTTTGGACCTCAAAATGTCATAAAAAACGTCATAGTATAGTATGGCATCAAAATCGGACAAAAAAAGTCAAAATTTTTTTTGACCTCAAAATGTCATAAAAAACGTCATAGTATAGTATGGCGTTATTTTCGGCCAAAAAAAGTCAAAAATTTTTTTGACCTCAAAATGTCATAAAAAACGTCATAGTATAGTATGGCGTTTTTTTCGGCCAAAAAAACGTCAAAATTTTTTTGGACCTCAAAATGTCATAAAAAACGTCATAGTATAGTATGGCGTTTTTTTCGGCCAAAAAAAGTCAAAATTTTTTTGGACCTCAAAATGTCATAAAAAACGTCATAGTATAGTAAGGCGTCAAAATCGGACAAAAAAAGTCAAAATTTTTTTGGACCTCAAAATGTCATAAAAAACGTCATAGTATAGTATGGCGTTTTTTTCGGGCAAAAAAAGTCAAAATTTTTTTGGACCTCAAAATGTCATAAAAAACATCATAGTATAGTAAGGCGTCAAAATCGGACAAAAAATGTCAAAATTTTTTTGGACCTCAAAATGTCATAAAAAACGTCATAGTATAGTAAGGCTTCAAAATCGGACAAAAAAAGTCAAAATTTTTTTTGACCTCAAAATGTCATAAAAAACGTCATAATATAGTATGGCGTTTTTTTCGGCCAAAAAAAGTCACAATTTTTTTGGACCTCAAAATGTCATAAAAAACGTCATAGTATAGTATGGCGTTTTTTTCTGCCAAAAAAAGTCAAAATTTTTTTTGACCTCAAAATGTCATAAAAAACGTCATAGTATAGTATGGCGTTTTTTTCGGGCAAAAAAAGTCAAAATTTTTTTTGACCTCAAAATGTCATAAAAAACGTCATAGTATAGTATGGCGTTTTTTTCGGGCAAAAAAAGTCAAAATTTTTTTGGACCTCAAAATGTCATAAAAAACATCATAGTATAGTAAGGCTTCAAAATCGGACAAAAAAAGTCAAAATTTTTTTGGACCTAAAAATGTCATAAAAAACGTCATAGTATAGTATGGCGTTATTTTCGGCCAAAAAAAGTCAAAAATTTTTTTGACCTCAAAATGTCATAAAAAACGTCATAGTATAGTATGGCGTTTTTTTCGGCCAAAAAAACGTCAAAATTTTTTTGGACCTCAAAATGTCATAAAAAACGTCATAGTATAGTATGGCGTTTTTTTCGGCCAAAAAAAGTCAAAATTTTTTTGGACCTCAAAATGTCATAAAAAACGTCATAGTATAGTAAGGCGTCAAAATCGGACAAAAAATGTCAAAATTTTTTTTGACCTCAAAATGTCATAAAAAACGTCATAGTATAGTATGGCGTTTTTTTTCGGCCAAAAAAAGTCAAAATTTTTTTGGACCTCAAAATGTCATAAAAAAACGTCATAGTATAGTATGCCGTTTTTTTCGGCCAAAAAAAGTCAAAATTTTTTGACCTCAAAATGTCATAAAAAACGTCATAGTATAGTAAGGCGTCAAAATCGGACAAAAAAAGTCAAACATTTTTTTGACCTCAAAATGTCATAAAAAACGTCATAGTATAGTATGGCGTTTTTTTCGGCCAAAAAAAGTCAAAATTTTTTTGGACCTCAAAATGTCATAAAAAACGTCATAGTATAGTATGGCGTTTTTTTGGGCCAAAAAAAGTCAAAAAATTTTTTGACCACAAAATGTCATAAAAAACGTCATAGTATAGTATGGCGTTTTTTTCGGCCAAAAAAAGTCTAAATTTTTTTTGACCTCAAAATGTCATAAAAAACGTCATAGTATAGTAAGGCTTCAAAATCGGACAAAAAAAGTCAAAATTTTTTTTGACCTCAAAATGTCATAAAAAACGTCATAGTATAGTATGGCGTTATTTTCGGCCAAAAAAAGTCAAAAATTTTTTTGACCTCAAAATGTCATAAAAAACGTCATAGTATAGTATGGCGTTTTTTTCGGCCAAAAAAACGTCAAAATTTTTTTGGACCTCAAAATGTCATAAAAAACGTCATAGTATAGTATGGCGTTTTTTTCGGCCAAAAAAAGTCAAAATTTTTTTGGACCTCAAAATGTCATAAAAAACGTCATAGTATAGTAAGGCGTCAAAATCGGACAAAAAAAGTCAAAATTTTTTTGGACCTCAAAATGTCATAAAAAACGTCATAGTATAGTATGGCGTTTTTTTCGGGCAAAAAAAGTCAAAATTTTTTTGGACCTCAAAATGTCATAAAAAACATCATAGTATAGTAAGGCGTCAAAATCGGACAAAAAATGTCAAAATTTTTTTGGACCTCAAAATGTCATAAAAAACGTCATAGTATAGTAAGGCGTCAAAATCGGACAAAAAATGTCAAAATTTTTTTTGACCTCAAAATGTCATAAAAAACGTCATAGTATAGTATGGCGTTTTTTTCAGGCAAAAAAAGTCAAAATTTTTTTGGACCTCAAAATGTCATAAAAAACGTCATAGTATAGTATGGCGTTTTTTTCGGCCAAAAAAAGTCAAAATTTTTTTTGACCTCAAAATGTCATACAAAACGTCATAGTATAGTATGGCGTTTTTTTCGGCCAAAAAAAGTCAAAATTTTTTTGGACCTCAAAATGTCATAAAAAAACGTCATAGTATAGTATGCCGTTTTTTTCGGCCAAAAAAAGTCAAAATTTTTTTGACCTCAAAATGTCATAAAAAACGTCATAGTATAGTATGGCGTTTTTTTCAGGCAAAAAAAGTCAAAATTTTTTTTGACCTCAAAATGTCATACAAAACGTCATAGTATAGTATGGCGTTTTTTTCGGCCAAAAAAAGTCAAAATTTTTTTGGACCTCAAAATGTCATAAAAAAACGTCATAGTATAGTATGCCGTTTTTTTCGGCCAAAAAAAGTCAAAATTTTTTTGGACCTCAAAATGTCATAAAAAACGTCATAGTATAGTATGGCGTTTTTTTCGGCCAAAAAAAGTCACAATTTTTTTGGACCTCAAAATGTCATAAAAAACGTCATAGTATAGTATGGCGTTTTTTTTCGGCCAAAAAAAGTCAAAATTTTTTTTGACCTCAAAATGTCATAAAAAACGTCATAGTATAGTATGCCGTTTTTTTCGGCCAAAATTAGTCAAAATTTTTTTTGACCTCAAAATGTCATAAAAAATGTCATAGTATAGTAAGGCGTCAAAATCGGACAAAAAAAGTCAAAAATTTTTTTGACCTCAAAATGTCATAAAAAACGTCATAGTATAGTATGGCGTCAAAATCGGACAAAAAAAGTCAAAATTATTTTGGACCTCAAAATGTCATAAAAAACGTCATAGTATAGTATGACGTTTTTTATGACATTTTGTGGTCAAAAAATTTTTTGACTTTTTTTGGCCCAAAAAAAACGCCATACTATACTATGACGTTTTTTTATGACATTTTGAGGTCAAAAAAATTTTTGACTTTTTTTGTCCGATTTTGACGCCTTACTATACTATGACGTTTTTTATGACATTTTGAGGTCAAAAATTTTTTTGACTTTTTTTGTCCGATTTTGATGCCATACTATACTATGACGTTTTTTATGACATTTTGAGGTCCAAAATAATTTTGACTTTTTTTGTCCGATTTTGACGCCATACTATACTATGACGTTTTTTATGACATTTTGAGGTCAAAAAAATTATTGACTTTTTTTGTCCGATTTTGACGCCTTACTATACTATGACATTTTTTATGACATTTTGAGGTCAAAAAAAATTTTGACTAATTTTGGCCGAAAAAAACGCCATACTATACTATGACGTTTTTTATGACATTTTGAGGTCCAAAAAAATTTTGACTTTTTTTGGCCCAAAAAAACGCCATACTATACTATGACGTTTTTTATGACATTTTGAGGTCCAAAAAAATTTTGACGTTTTTTTGGCCGAAAAAAACGCCATACTATACTATGACGTTTTTTATGACATTTTGAGGTCCAAAAAAATTTTGACTTTTTTTGGCCGAAAAAAACGCCATACTATACTATGACGTTTTTTATGACATTTTGAGGTCAAAAAAATTTTTGACTTTTTTTGTCCGATTTTGACGCCTTACTATACTATGACGTTTTTTATGACATTTTGAGGTCCAAAAAAATTTTGACTTTTTTTGCCTGAAAAAAACGCCATACTATACTATGACGTTTTTTATGACATTTTGAGGTCCAAAAAAATTTTGACATTTTTTGTCCGATTTTGACGCCTTACTATACTAAGACGTTTTTTATGACATTTTGAGGTCCAAAAAAATTTTGACTTTTTTTGGCCGAAAAAAACGCCATACTATACTATGACGTTTTTTATGACATTTTGAGGTCCAAAAAAATTTTGACGTTTTTTTGGCCGAAAAAAACGCCATACTATACTATGACGTTTTTTATGACATTTTGAGGTCAAAAAAATTTTTGACTTTTTTTGGCCGAAAATAACGCCATACTATACTATGACGTTTTTTATGACATTTTGAGGTCAAAAAAAATTTTGACTTTTTTTGTCCGATTTTGAAGCCTTATTATACTATGACGTTTTTTTATGACATTTTGAGGTCAAAAAAAATTTAGACTTTTTTTTGGCCGATTTTGACGCCTTACTATACTATGACGTTTTTTATGACATTTTGAGGTCAAAAAATTTTTTGACTTTTTTTGGCCCAAAAAAGCGCCATACTATACTATGACGTTTTTTATGACATTTTGAGGTCCAAAATAATTTTGACTTTTTTTGGCCGAAAAAAACGCCATACTATACTATGACGTTTTTTATGACATTTTGAGGTCAAAAAAATTTTTGACTTTTTTTGTCCGATTTTGACGCCTTACTATACTATGACATTTTTTATGACATTTTGAGGTCAAAAAAAATTTTGACTAATTTTGGCCGAAAAAAACGCCATACTATACTATGACGTTTTTTATGACATTTTGAGGTCAAAAAAAATTTTGACGTTTTTTTGGCCGAAAAAAACGCCATACTATACTATGACGTTTTTTATGACATTTTGTGGTCAAAAATTTTTTGACTTTTTTTGTCCGATTTTGACGCCTTACTATACTATGACGTTTTTTATGACATTTTGAGGTCAAAAAAATTTTTGACTTTTTTTGTCCGATTTTGACGCCTTACTATACTATGACATTTTTTATGACATTTTGAGGTCCAAAAAAATTTTGACTTTTTTTGGCCGAAAAAAACGCCATACTATACTATGACGTTTTTTATGACATTTTGAGGTCAAAAAAATTTTTGACTTTTTTTGTCCGATTTTGACGCCATACTATACTATGACGTTTTTTATGACATTTTGAGGTCCAAAATAATTTTGACTTTTTTTGGCCGAAAAAAACGCCATACTATACTATGACGTTTTTTATGACATTTTGAGGTCAAAAAAATTTTTGACTTTTTTTGTCCGATTTTGACGCCTTACTATACTATGACATTTTTTATGACATTTTGAGGTCAAAAAAAATTTTGACTAATTTTGGCCGAAAAAAACGCCATATTATACTATGACGTTTTTTATGACATTTTGAGGTCAAAAAAAAGTTTGACTTTTTTTGGCCGAAAAAAACGCCATACTATACTATGACGTTTTTTATGACATTTTGAGGTCAAAAAAATTTTTGACTTTTTTTTCCCGATTTTGACGCCTTACTATACTATGACGTTTTTTATGACATTTTGAGGTCAAAAAAAATTTTGACTAATTTTGGCCGAAAAAAAACGCCATACTATACTATGACGTTTTTTATGACATTTTGAGGTCAAAAAAATTTTTGACTTTTTTTGTCCGATTTTGACGCCTTACTATACTATGACATTTTTTATGACATTTTGAGGTCAAAAAAAATTTTGACTAATTTTGGCCGAAAAAAAACGCCATATTATACTATGACGTTTTTTATGACATTTTGAGGTCAAAAAAAAGTTTGACTTTTTTTGGCCGAAAAAAACGCCATACTATACTATGACGTTTTTTATGACATTTTGAGGTCAAAAAAATTTTTGACTTTTTTTTCCCGATTTTGACGCCTTACTATACTATGACGTTTTTTATGACATTTTGAGGTCAAAAAAAATTTTGACTAATTTTGGCCGAAAAAAACGCCATACTATACTATGACGTTTTTTATGACATTTTGAGGTCAAAAAAATTTTTGACTTTTTTTGTCCGATTTTGACGCCTTACTATACTATGACATTTTTTATGACATTTTGAGGTCAAAAAAAATTTTGACTAATTTTGGCCGAAAAAAACGCCATATTATACTATGACGTTTTTTATGACATTTTGAGGTCAAAAAAAAGTTTGACTTTTTTTGGCCGAAAAAAACGCCATACTATACTATGACGTTTTTTATGACATTTTGAGGTCCAAAAAAATTTTTGACTTTTTTTTCCCGATTTTGACGCCTTACTATACTATGACGTTTTTTATGACATTTTGAGGTCAAAAAAAATTTTGACTAATTTTGGCCGAAAAAAACGCCATACTATACTATGACGTTTTTTATGACATTTTGAGGTCAAAAAAATTTTTGACTTTTTTTGTCCGATTTTGACGCCTTACTATACTATGACGTTTTTTATGACATTTTGAGGTCAAAAAAATTTTTGACTTTTTTTGTCCGATTTTGACGCCTTACTATACTATGACGTTTTTTATGACATTTTGAGGTCAAAAAAAATTTTGACTTTTTTTGTCCGATTTTGAAGCCTTATTATACTATGACGTTTTTTTATGACATTTTGAGGTCAAAAAAAATTTAGACTTTTTTTGGCCGATTTTGACGCCTTACTATACTATGACGTTTTTTATGACATTTTGAGGTCAAAAAATTTTTTGACTTTTTTTGGCCCAAAAAAGCGCCATACTATACTATGACGTTTTTTATGACATTTTGAGGTCCAAAATAATTTTGACTTTTTTTGGCCGAAAAAAACGCCATACTATACTATGACGTTTTTTATGACATTTTGAGGTCAAAAAATTTTTTGACTTTTTTTGTCCGATTTTGACGCCTTACTATACTATGACATTTTTTATGACATTTTGAGGTCAAAAAAAATTTTGACTAATTTTGGCCGAAAAAAACGCCATACTATACTATGACGTTTTTTATGACATTTTGAGGTCAAAAAAAATTTTGACGTTTTTTTGGCCGAAAAAAAACGCCATACTATACTATGACGTTTTTTATGACATTTTGTGGTCAAAAATTTTTTGACTTTTTTTGTCCGATTTTGACGCCTTACTATACTATGACGTTTTTTATGACATTTTGAGGTCAAAAAAATTTTTGACTTTTTTTGTCCGATTTTGACGCCTTACTATACTATGACATTTTTTATGACATTTTGAGGTCCAAAAAAATTTTGACTTTTTTTGGCCGAAAAAAACGCCATACTATACTATGACGTTTTTTATGACATTTTGAGGTCAAAAAAATTTTTGACTTTTTTTGTCCGATTTTGACGCCATACTATACTATGACGTTTTTTATGACATTTTGAGGTCCAAAATAATTTTGACTTTTTTTGGCCGAAAAAAACGCCATACTATACTATGACGTTTTTTATGACATTTTGAGGTCAAAAAAATTTTTGACTTTTTTTGTCCGATTTTGACGCCTTACTATACTATGACATTTTTTATGACATTTTGAGGTCAAAAAAAATTTTGACTAATTTTGGCCGAAAAAAACGCCATATTATACTATGACGTTTTTTATGACATTTTGAGGTCAAAAAAAAGTTTGACTTTTTTTGGCCGAAAAAAACGCCATACTATACTATGACGTTTTTTATGACATTTTGAGGTCAAAAAAATTTTTGACTTTTTTTTCCCGATTTTGACGCCTTACTATACTATGACGTTTTTTATGACATTTTGAGGTCAAAAAAAATTTTGACTAATTTTGGCCGAAAAAAACGCCATACTATACTATGACGTTTTTTATGACATTTTGAGGTCAAAAAAATTTTTGACTTTTTTTGTCCGATTTTGACGCCTTACTATACTATGACATTTTTTATGACATTTTGAGGTCAAAAAAAATTTTGACTAATTTTGGCCGAAAAAAACGCCATATTATACTATGACGTTTTTTATGACATTTTGAGGTCAAAAAAAAGTTTGACTTTTTTTGGCCGAAAAAAACGCCATACTATACTATGACGTTTTTTATGACATTTTGAGGTCAAAAAAATTTTTGACTTTTTTTTCCCGATTTTGACGCCTTACTATACTATGACGTTTTTTATGACATTTTGAGGTCAAAAAAAATTTTGACTAATTTTGGCCGAAAAAAAACGCCATACTATACTATGACGTTTTTTATGACATTTTGAGGTCAAAAAAATTTTTGACTTTTTTTGTCCGATTTTGACGCCTTACTATACTATGACGTTTTTTATGACATTTTGAGGTCAAAAAAATTTTTGACTTTTTTTGTCCGATTTTGACGCCTTACTATACTATGACGTTTTTTATGACATTTTGAGGTCAAAAAAAATTTTGACTAATTTTGGCCGAAAAAAACGCCATACTATACTATGACGTTTTTTATGACATTTTGAGGTCAAAAAAATTTTTGACTTTTTTTGTCCGATTTTGACGCCTTACTATACTATGACGTTTTTTATGACATTTTGAGGTCAAAAAATTTTTTGACTTTTTTTGTCCTAAAAAAACGCCATACTATACTATGACGTTTTTTATGACATTTTGAGGTCCAAAAAAATTTTGACTTTTTTTGGCCGAAAAAAACGCCATACTATAATATGATGTTTTTTATGACATTTTGAGGTCCAAAAAATTTTGACTTTTTTTGTCCGATTTTGACGCCTTACTATACTATGACGTTTTTTATGACATTTTGAGGTAAAAAAAAATGTTGACTTTTTTTGGCCGAAAAAAACGCCATACTATTCTATGACGTTTTTTATGACATTTTGAGGTCCAAAAAAATTTTGACTTTTTTTGTCCGATTTTGACGCCTTACTATACTATGACGTTTTTTATGACATTTTGAGGTCCAAAATAATTTTGACTTTTTTTGGCCGAAAAAAACGGCATACTATACTATGACGTTTTTTATGACATTTTGAGGTCAAAAAATTTTTTGACTTTTTTTGTCCGATTTTGACGCCTTACTATACTATGACATTTTTTATGACATTTTGAGGTCAAAAAAAATTTTGACTTTTTTTGGCCGAAAAAAACGCCATATTATACTATGACGTTTTTTATGACATTTTGAGGTCAAAAAAAAGTTTGACTTTTTTTGGCCGAAAAAAACGCCATACTATACTATGACGTTTTTTATGACATTTTGAGGTCAAAAAAATTTTTGACTTTTTTTGTCCGATTTTGACGCCTTATTATACTATGACGTTTTTTATGACATTTTGAGGTCCAAAAAAATTTTGACGTTTTTTGGCCGAAAAAAATGCCATACTATACTATGACGTTTTTTATGACATTTTGAGGTCCAAAAAAATTTTGACGTTTTTTTGGCCGAAAAAAACGCCATACTATACTATGACGTTTTTTATGACATTTTGAGGTCAAAAAAATTTTGACTTTTTTTGTCCGATTTTGACGCCTTACTATACTATGACGTTTTTTATGACATTTTGAGGTCCAAAAAAATTTTGACTTTTTTTGGCCGAAAAAAACGCCATACTATACTATGACGTTTTTTATGACATTTTGAGGTCCAAAAAAATTTTGACGTTTTTTTGGCCGAAAAAAACGCCATACTATACTATGACGTTTTTTATAACATTTTGAGGTCAAAAAAATTTTTGACTTTTTTTGGCCGAAAATAACGCCATACTATACTATGACGTTTTTTATGACATTTTGAGGTCAAAAAAAATTTTGACTTTTTTTGTCCGATTTTGAAGCCTTACTATACTATGACGTTTTTTATGACATTTTGAGGTCAAAAAAATTTTTGACTTTTTTTGGCCCAAAAAAACGCCATACTATACTATGACGTTTTTTATGACATTTTGAGGTCCAAAAAAATTTTGACTTTTTTTGGCCGAAAAAAACGCCATACTATACTATGACGTTTTTTATGACATTTTGAGGTCAAAAAAATTTTTGACTTTTTTTGTCCGATTTTGACGCCATACTATACTATGACGTTTTTTATGACATTTTGAGGTCCAAAATAATTTTGACTTTTTTTGGCCGAAAAAAACGGCATACTATACTATGACGTTTTTTATGACATTTTGAGGTCAAAAAAATTTTTGACTTTTTTTGTCCGATTTTGACGCCTTACTATACTATGACATTTTTTATGACATTTTGAGGTCAAAAAAAATTTTGACTTTTTTTGGCCGAAAAAAACGCCATACTATACTATGACGTTTTTTATGACATTTTGAGGTCAAAAAAATTTTTGACTTTTTTTGTCCGATTTTGACGCCTTACTATACTATGACGTTTTTTATGACATTTTGAGGTCAAAAAAATTTTTGACTTTTTTTGTCCGATTTTGACGCCTTACTATACTATGACATTTTTTATGACATTTTGAGGTCAAAAAAAATTTTGACTAATTTTGGCCGAAAAAAACGCCATATTATACTATGACGTTTTTTATGACATTTTGAGGTCAAAAAAAAGTTTGACTTTTTTTGGCCGAAAAAAACGCCATACTATACTAAGACGTTTTTTATGACATTTTGTGGTCAAAAAATTTTTTGACTTTTTTTGGCCCAAAAAAACGCCATACTATACTATGACGTTTTTTTATGACATTTTGAGGTCAAAAAAAATTTTGACTTTTTTTGGCCGATTTTGACGCCTTACTATACTATGACGTTTTTTATGACATTTTGAGGTCAAAAAATTTTTTGAGTTTTTTTGTCCGAAAAAAACGCCATACTATACTATGACGTTTTTTATGACATTTTGAGGTCAAAAAAATTTTTGACTTTTTTTGTCCGATTTTGACGCCTTACTATACTATGACGTTTTTTATGACATTTTGAGGTCAAAAAAATTTTTGACTTTTTTTGTCCGATTTTGACGCCTTACTATACTATGACGTTTTTTATTACATTTTGAGGTCAAAAAAAATTTTGACTAATTTTGGCCGAAAAAAACGCCATACTATACTATGACGTTTTTTATGACATATTGAGGTCAAAAACTTTTTTGACTTTTTTTGTCCGATTTTGACGCCTTACTATACTATGACGTTTTTTATGACATTTTGAGGTCCAAAAAAAATTTGACTTTTTTTGGCCGAAAAAAACGCCATACTATACTATGACGTTTTTTATGACATTTTGAGGTCAAAAAAATTTTTGACTTTTTTTGTCCGATTTTGACGCCATACTATACTATGACGTTTTTTATGACATTTTGAGGTCAAAAAAATTTTTGACTTTTTTTGTCCGATTTTGACGCCTTACTATACTATGACGTTTTTTATGACATTTTGAGGTCAAAAAAAATTTTGACTAATTTTGGCCGAAAAAAACGCCATATTATACTATGACGTTTTTTATGACATTTTGAGGTCAAAAAAAAGTTTGACTTTTTTTGGCCGAAAAAAACGCCATACTATACTATGACGTTTTTTATGACATTTTGAGGTCAAAAAAAATTTTGACTTTTTTTTCCCGATTTTGACGCCTTACTATACTATGACGTTTTTTATGACATTTTGAGGTCAAAAAAAATTTTGACTAATTTTGGCCGAAAAAAACGCCATACTATACTATGACGTTTTTTATGACATTTTGAGGTCAAAAAAATTTTTGACTTTTTTTGTCCGATTTTGACGCCTTACTATACTATGACGTTTTTTATGACATTTTGAGGTCAAAAAAATTTTTGACTTTTTTTGTCCGAAAAAAACGCCATACTATACTATGACGTTTTTTATGACATTTTGAGGTCCAAAAAAATTTTGACTTTTTTTGGCCGAAAAAAACAACATACTATACTATGACGTTTTTTATGACATTTTGAGGTCCAAAAAATTTTGACTTTTTTTGTCCGATTTTGACGCCTTACTATACTATGACGTTTTTTATGACATTTTGAGGTCAAAAAAATTTTTGACTTTTTTTGTCCGATTTTGACGCCATACTATACTATGACGTTTTTTATGACATTTTGAGGTCCAAAAAAAATTTTGACTTTTTTTGTCCGATTTTGAAGCCTTACTATACTATGACGTTTTTTTATGACATTTTGAGGTCAAAAAAAATTTTGACTTTTTTTGGCCGATTTTGATGCCTTACTATACTATGACGTTTTTTATGACATTTTGAGGTCAAAAATTTTTTTGACTTTTTTTGGCCCAAAAAAACGCCATACTATACTATGACGTTTTTTATGACATTTTGAGGTCCAAAAAAATTTTGACTTTTTTTGGCCGAAAAAAACGCCATACTATACTATGACGTTTTTTATGACATTTTGAGGTCAAAAAAAATTTTGACTTTTTTTGTCCGAAAAAAACGCCATACTATACTATGACGTTTTTTATGACATTTTGAGGTCCAAAAAAATTTTGACTTTTTTTGGCCGAAAAAAACGCCATACTATACTATGACGTTTTTTATGACATTTTGAGGTCAAAAAAATTTTTGACTTTTTTTGTCCGATTTTGACGGCATACTATACTATGACGTTTTTTATGACATTTTGAGGTCCAAAATAATTTTGACTTTTTTTGGCCGAAAAAAACGCCATACTATACTATGACGTTTTTTATGACATTTTGAGGTCAAAAAAATTTTTGACTTTTTTTGTCCGATTTTGACGCCTTACTATACTATGACTTTTTTATGACATTTTGAGGTCAAAAAAAATTTTGACTTTTTTTGGCCGAAAAAAACGCCATACTATACTATGACGTTTTTTATGACATTTTGAGGTCAAAAAATTTTTTGACTTTTTTTGGCCGAAAAAAACGCCATACTATACTATGACGTTTTTTATGACATTTTGAGGTCAAAAAAATTTTTGACTTTTTTTGCCCGAAAAAAAACGCCATACTATACTATGACGTTTTTTATGACATTTTGTGGTCAAAAAAATTTTTGACTTTTTTTGGCCGAAAAAAACGCCATACTATACTATGACGTTTTTTATGACATTTTGAGGTCCAAAAAAAATTTTGACTTTTTTTGCCCGAAAAAAACGCCATACTATACTATGACGTTTTTTATGACATTTTGAGGTCCAAAAAAATTTTGACTTTTTTTGGCCGAAAAAAACGCCTTACTATACTATGACGTTTTTTATGACATTTTGAGGTCAAAAAAAATTTTGACTTTTTTTGTCCGATTTTGACGCCTTACTATACTATGACGATTTTTATGACATTTTGAGGTCAAAAAAAATTTAGACTTTTTTTGGCCGAAAAAAACGCCATACTATACTATGACGCTTTGTATGACATTTTGAGGTCCAAAAAAATTTTGACTTTTTTTGGCCGAAAAAAACGCCATACTATACTATGACGTTTTTTATGACATTTTGAGGTCAAAAAAAATTTAGACTTTTTTTGCCCGAAAAAAACGCCATACTATACTATGACGTTTTTTATGACATTTTGAGGTCAAAAAATTTTTTGACTTTTTTTGGCCGAAAAAAAACGCCATACTATACTATGACGTTTTTTATGACATTTTGAGGTCCAAAAAATTTTTTGACTTTTTTTGGCCGAAAAAAAACGCCTTACTATACTATGACGTTTTTTATGACATATTGAGGTCAAAAAAAATTTTGACTTTTTTTGTCCGATTTTGACGCCTTACTATACTATGACGATTTTTATGACATTTTGAGGTCAAAAAAAATTTTGACTTTTTTTGGCCGAAAAAAACGCCATACTATACTATGACGTTTTGTATGACATTTTGAGGTCCAAAAAAATTTAGACTTTTTTTGCCCGAAAAAAACGCCATACTATACTATGACGTTTTTTATGACATTTTGTGGTCAAAAAAATTATGACTTTTTTTGGCCGAAAAAAACGCCATACTATACTATGACGTTTTTTATGACATTTTGAGGTCAAAAAAAATTTTGACTTTTTTTGTCCGATTTTGAAGCCTTACTATACTATACTATGACGTTTTTTATGACATTTTGAGGTCCAAAAAAATGTTGACTTTTTTTGGCCGAAAAAAACGCCATACTATATACTATGACGTTTTTTATGACATTTTGAGGTCCAAAAAAAATTTTGACTTTTTTTGGCTGAATTTGACGCCTTACTATACTATGACCATTTTTATGACATTTTGAGGCCCAAAAAATTTTTGACTTTTTTTGGCTGATTTTGACGCCTTACTATTACCATTTTTATGACAATTTGAGGCTGTTCAAAAAAATTACTTTTTTGGGCATATTTTGGATCCTTACCCCCCTAATGACGTGTTTTATTACATTTTGGTGCCTTACTAAAATATGACTTTTTGGGGCATATTTTGAAGCCTTACTATACTACAACCTTTTTTATGACATTTTGAGGTCTTACTAAAATATGACTTTTTTGGCATATTTTGAAGCCTTACCCCTACCCCATTATGTGTTTTATGACATTTTGAGGTCTTACTAAAATTACTAAAAAATTAGCAAAAAACATGACTTTTTTGCTGATTTTGAAGGCTTTCTATACTGTGACTTTTCTTGGCATATTTTGAGGCTGTTCTAAAGTAAAACTTTTTTTAGCCGATTTTGAAGCCTCACTATACTATGAGCATTTTTATGACATTTTGAGGCCGTTCTAAAGTATGACTTTTTTTTTTGCCATTTTTGACGCCTTACTATAGTATGAAGCTTTTTTTTTTGCATTTTTTTAGACTATACTAAAGTATGACTTTTTCTGGCCAATTTTGAAGCCTTCCTATACTATCACCTTTTTTATTAGGGCCCAAGCATGAAATACGTGTGAAGCCCGATTGTAACTGAAGGGATTATAATTACTCTCCTCCTTTTATTTTTCTCCTGCCACTTTGTCGGCTAATTTGACCCTATGAATGTGCTCAAAAATTCACCAATCTTTTCCCAAAATTTTCCCCCGACAAAAGTTCTTGTTTGACACTTTCCGTGCAACTGAGATGAGCCAAACGGCTCTGTAGCACCCACTAGAGTGTGAAAATTTCTGTGAAAGTTCTACAATGTACAGGAAGTCCACCATTTTGGAAAAATGCCACCATTCTGCGTTTCGCACAGCTTGTACTTTGATGAACTCGTCCTAGGAGAATGGTCCAATCATGCTGAAAATTGCTCTTTTTGCTCTTAAGGCCTTCATGACTAAAAGTTGTGAACAGCTTTGGTCTGGGTTACATGGTCTGGCTCTGTATATCTGGAGAGCAGATGAGATTAGGGCTGTTGGTCTGTTTAAGTCAGTGTGCCATGTGAACTATATATTGGAAATACATACATTCTACATTGATGTGCTAACATGGAGTTGTCATGACAGGCCGTGTAGATTTAGGATTTTGTGTGGATCTCATATCATCAATCTATTAGCAGGGCACTGCAGGGAATTGAACCCCACCCTAGTGTACTAGGTGTACCATAACCAGTGCCTTTTGCTTTTTGAAGTGCTGTAAAGGTAAAGCAAAACCCATATTTCAACAGCATTTCTTAAATATTGTGTTGTCAACATATCTAGTTAGAATGAGATATGGCATTCATGGAAATGCTGTTGTAATGTAGGAAAGAAAACCTTACTTTGATAATGTATATGACATATATGTAGGTATTGCTGCTATAGAATCAAAGCGTGGATTTATGACATATAATCTATAATGTGTAATGTATTTTTGCATTACGTCTGTGGGTAAGTGGTGATGTAGATGATTGTATATGATTTGAAATAGTTCTTAATTGTTGAGAAAGTAGAGAAAGCAAAGGATTTGTACATGTAAAGAGCACACACAGTAGAAATGTAGAAAATGCACCAGAGCTCTGTTGTGGTCCAGCAATAAAAACACAGTACATATAAAAATATAAGTTCAGAAAAACAGGTAAAAAAGACCGCAACATATCTCTGTTCTCCATCATATCTCAACTACACCAAAGCTAGCACTGTTTAAATGTGTTTTAATAACACCTATGTACATCAACAAGCCACAACCATTGTAAAATTACTTTTAATCTCTAAAACATTCTCAACTTCCATCCACAAACTCTAACCAACACTAAGGTGATTTACAAATAACACACTGTCCATCAAACCAAATAACATGTTTTATCTGCACAGATAATTCATCTTACAATGCAGATCAACATTTGTACTGCCAAAATAAACCATCTAACCAAAAACCAACACACTATACAAATTATACAAAACTTTAAGGGGATGTGGCCACAGACATCATTCATCAATCATAAGACACCACTGAACCAAACAATTAGTCCCACTCAACTAAAGTCCCACCTCTCTACATTTAATCATGAAATGTGTATGGTTAAAATACAAATTATACAATGCTTGCGTAACCTTGTCTGATCCAGCCTAAATTGGTCTCGACTGTTCCGAGCTTTGTCGTTTCGTGAGCGTTTGAGATCATGACTCATCATGTCCTCGTTATGACTTGGCCAACTTGTGCCCTCCTTGAAACCTCCTCTGTCCTCTCCCACTTGGCAGTCAGATCCACACGTCTCAATTTAGCACATCACACAAACTCATGCCTCATTTGATGATGTCCAGCAGCTGCTTTTGCTCCCTTCACCCATAGGGGGGCAGTGTTGGTATGGGCCACTTGTGGATGTCAAGCAAGACACAATACATGGACGTTAAGCAAATGTCCCTCAGAAACCTGAGTATTTGTCACATCAACAATAGGGATCGGTAGTCATATGAGAAAATATAAATCAGGCTTTTTAAATTGATTATTGTTTTTAGAGTTGAAACAATTGGTCGATGAATCAGTTAGTCCATCAACAGAACACTAACAGGAAATCATTTTGATAATCTATTAATTGTTTAAGTCATTATTTAAGAACAATGCCCACAAGTTAGTTTCACCTTTTCAAATGTGAAGATTCACAGATGTTCTTATTTCACTGAAAATGGAATATTTCTTAGACTTTTGGCTTGCAGAATCTAAAAAAGCAATTTTCTAAAGTCTAATGAATCATTGAAGAAAATAATTATCAGTTCCAACTCTAAATTGTTCAGTCCAAAAAAATGTCAGTGTATAATGATTTGAAATTGACGGCACATGTGAAGACATGTTCTGGAAATGTTAATTATTTCAACCACATCAGTGACATAAAGCAACTGGGTTTGGGTTTGTTTGGTAGTTTGGTTTGGCCACTTGGAGCAGTGTAGCAAACTGTAAACATAACACTGACAAATGATCATTTTATCATGATTTGCAGTCACTTGCCTATTACATGTCCGGCAAACGTGGAGCCTCATTAAATTTAAGTCCAATATTCACTGTTGCTGGTAAATGCTCCACTATATTAATGACCTGCTGTTTGGTAGTGTACAATATGTTTATCTGAGTTTTTTTGCTCAAAATGGCTGCTACTTCAAAGCTGATGAGAGCAATGAGGCTGAACCAAAACAGTAAAGTTGAAGGTTGTAAAATCAAAACAATGAGCTGAAAGACTCTAAAATGCTCCATAGGACTGACATAGGACTGAGGAATTGCTGAGTTGCTTGATAATTCTCTGTGGGTATGTCACAGCTTTCAAAGTTAGCACAGTCATTTGACCTATTCTTGATATAAAACATTTGATTGATGCAGCTTTAAGAGTTAATCCCTAATCAAAATAGGAATTGCTTCATGTTGTCTTTACTGATTAATCTGAGAAATTATTTAAACACGCAAGAAACTCTTTGCAGTCACCTCTCATGTTTTTCTCTATTTACAGAAGCTTCATGATCATGTCCATTTTCTTATTTAGCTGGTTGCAAAATTTTGGCCAGTTTGTTTGCCTGAGGGTGGGTGTTTTGCTCCTACTGGCCCCCCCCCCACCCTCCTCTTCCTTTTGGACTCATACTGGTGGACGGAGAGCAAGAAAAGAGGGAAGGGGAGGGGAGAGGAAGGAGATTGAGGGTAAAGAGAGGGGGTCACTATTGAGTTGTCCACCCACACAAGACCCCCCTCTGGTCACCTGCGTGGGTTTGGGCCAAAAGAAAGGCGAGGATGCACACACACTAAAAAAAAAAAAAAGAACAAAAACAACAGCTTTCTAACCCCAAATGTCAAATGTGGCTGAGGAGCTTGGAATAAAAGTGTTTTAAATGAGGAAGAAACTACAGAAAGGGGTATTGTCAGTATCCGTAAAAGCACTTCACAGCAGAGGAGAGTTTCGGCAATGAGGGAGGCAGTGGAGAGATGAAAAAGCTCTCAGAGCACTTGGCTGTAGCATGATTTTCAAAATAATGCCTAGTTTATCATAATTAGCATCGTTCCAGACTGCCAAACCCATGAGGCACAGAAAACAATGCACTTTTCAATATTTTATTAAGGAGTTATGGTAAATTACTTGATATATAATTATGTGAGCCCAGCAGATTCTGTCCTCACCGTCTCCTCCTACATCCCATCTGCCCTGTGTGTCCAGAGTGTGGGTGACTGAAGTAGCTGCGGGAGGGATGAGGAATTATTGTGGAAAATTATAAGAAAACTTGTGATGTAACAGTCCGAGTTGCACTTCTGCTATTCAAGCCGACGCTGTAACATCCATGGCGGCCAACAGAATGAGTAGTAAAAGACAAAAAGAGGGGAAAATATAGAATTAAAAGACCTCTGTGACATTAAGAAATGCCCAGAGGTATTTTAGTCTGGCAGAACTGACTCCCGGCCGGGGAGACTCTGGAGGATACAGTCAGCCAGAAGAGGTGAGGAGAACAGAGGGGAAGACAGAAGAGTGAGAAAGAAAAAGGAGTATTTTTAGGGTGGTCTGTTATCTGCAGAGACGAGGGCTTGTGGTATCACAGCCGGGTCACATCGCTGAGGGGGGAAATAGCATGGGCTCTCTGCCGAAACGGTAGATAAGGAGGAACAAAACAATGAGAGCTCTCTCTCTGCCTCTCAAACACACACTCATATGTCCACAACAGCACAGATACACACTCAGAAACCCATAACCACATCCACAGGAAGACACACTGCAGCTTCTCTCTCACAAATACTTAGAAACCCTCACGCATGTTTAGAAGATCGCATGAGAATAGAGCCTCACAGCTCCACAGGTGACCTGAGAGAAGGTTATTGCTCCACTGACTGACAGACAAAAGCAAGGATAGCACTGAATCTCCTCACTCCGCTGTTTATCTCTGTCTTTCTCGTTCTCTTTCTGTCCCTCGCTCCTCCATTGTAGCCCTCTGAAGATGTAAATGCCAGCAGAACAGATGGATGGAGGGAACATCTCATCACTCTGACACCATGTTTATGCAGTCACACACACACAAACACACTCCACGTGGAGATTTCTTCAATCATCAAAGTGACACACGATGCATGGTACACACGTGCACACACACGCACACACACACAAACACAAACACACACATACTCGCATACACTTTTGGTGTTTTGGTGTTTTTTGATGAAACCTTCTGTTCGCTTCTTCCTTTGTTTATACTGAACACACGCGTGCATGAACACGGACGCTCATCCACGCGCATACACACATGAATTGAGTAATTCGCCAGACTAGCAGCTGTTATGGAGAGAACTGGGTACAAACGAAACGCCTCTGACATGCTAATGACGCTTTGTCGACCCGAGGAGTTCAACCACACACATTCATGCGGTACAGATTTAGAAAATATGACTATTATCTGTCACATAACCTGGAGAATATCAGTCTAGTCGTATGAATATTAAGTGGTTTGAGCTCCCAGTGCGATGTAAGCGCTCTGTGTAGGACTGCAAGCCAAATGAAACCCTAACTCGCTCCAGGAATATCTTAGCGAGGCTTTGAGGGAAGATCCTTTTTCAACACCCAACGCTCCCCCCACCACACACACAACCACCACCCACCCAATCAAATTCTCACTGGCAATGCGCTGCTCCTCATCTCTCTTCTCTGCTTCTTTTGTTCATCTCTCTCAGCCGCCCACACACCTACCGTCCCTCGGGCTTTTCTCTTTACACTCTCGCGCACATTCACGCATTCACATTTGCCTACTTTGTATGTACTTTGTTTTATTTCTTCCTGTCTTTTCCATTTTCCTCCTCACTATCAAACTCTTGGAGATACTGTACGTGTATGAATCCAGGTTCACATTTGCACATACACTAACAAAAACACACATAGAGCCTATATTTAGTGCTTTACAATACAGATGTGTGGGCAGCAGCCATCTGGGGCCCCAAACAGAACAAATACTGTGTGTGTATGTGTTTGAGTGGCATAGGGCTAAGGGCCGAAGTTAAAGTAGGGGTTTGAGGCTGGGGGCCCGTCGTGGAAACCCCCTCTAGAGAGCTGGGAATCTCAGGGGAGAGTGGGAAAAACATCCCGACGGTCATCAATCAAAACTTCGGTGACACAAATGACCAGAAACAACGGACTGTTCTCCATCCATGTCACTGTGTCACCTCCGCCCCATGGCCATGTCCCACCCACCTGCGCCGCTGCCCCATAGGCCCTCGCTGTACGCTGTGTGATGCGATTGGCCCATCGGTCTCCCGAGCGAAATCGTGATCCCCCTCTTGGCTAATTGGGTCTTTGTGATTGCGCAGTCTGTCGTGGCGCTGAGGGAGAATGAAACGTGAAAACGGTATTATGGTTGATGGGGGAAGAGTGGCAGGTCGAAGCAGGGAGATCGGTTTTGGCGTCTCAAAGCGCCAGATGCTCTTCCTGGGTCCATTATGATGCCTTACAGGGGATCGAGATGGTTTCGGCATAGCAACTGCGAAGACACAAAGCGAGATGGAGACTGGCCCGAATTGGAGAATCACACAAACACATACATGCAAATTCAAGCACACACACACATTTATACATGCTCTCACACATACAGTCCCCCATTTAAAACAGTCTACTTGAAACCAACCAAAGACTTTCTATTTAGTTCTCTGTCTTGGTCTTTTTCAGCAGAAGTTATCAGAACCTTTGTATACGTTAAACAAGAACTAAACAAAGTGGAGCGTGTCTCAGTTTCACCTTTTGTGGTTTAAACATACATCAGTTAGCGAAAAACCCCCACTGGATCAATGAAAATGAAAATGTTTGCTTCTTCAAGCTGTGCCTCCATCGAGAGTGATTGTTCACCAGAGTCTTTGAGAGACGGAGAGTGTAGGAGGACGGGTCATGAGCCCGCTCTTTGTTTGCTCCACCATGCTTCTACACAAGGCCACAGTCCTGTGCCTTGGGCCTGCATCCTTCCGGGGGTTTTGAGATAAAATATATTAGAAACTCTAGTTGGAATATTGAAGCTCCTTGTCCTTATCCTATATATGTAACTGCCTGTAATGAAATGTCCCTGACCATACACTGGGTTTCTCCCTCTTCCCTCAACTACCATCAACAGGTGGCGCTGTAGTCCCATTCTTCAGTGTTAACGCTGCTCAGGACAAAGAGCTTCCGACAACCTCAGTTGCTATGAAGGCACCCAAATTAATGCAGTTGAGACCTTCATTACGAAATTGTGATACATTCAGGTTTTGAAAGTGACACCACAGTCTGTGTGATTTAAAAAAAAAAAACGTAATGGTGTGACGTTTATGACCCCATACCTGCTGGTTATCACTGCTAAATGTCACTTCTGACGTGCGACACCAACTATCTAATGGACCACTACATTTATTAACTGGATCCTCTATTATTTACCTTTTACCCTGCTGGTCCTGTCTGGGGTTGTTCAGGAGATCACGGAGTGCCTCCCTAGAAAACCAAGGAACAAACTCATCATTATTTAATCAATTTAAAGTTAATACAGTCAGTGATGTACAGGAAAGGTCCTTCACTTACGTTTTTTTTATAGTCATCACACTAAGATGACTCTAGAGATGACACACTGACGCTGATATGGACCACACTCCTGTATGTCATTTGGCTCATGCCATCTGCATTACCATTAAGGGAAGCATCTGAGTGGAAGAGACCGCCCCGGTATCCGCTGCTGCATCCAACTCGCTTTCACACTTGGGTTCATTCACACACACTTTTCCCACCGGGATGGAGCCGCTTAAGCCAGCGCGCAGAGCCAACGCGGAACACACACGCTTCCACACCGCACACATGGCTGCAAATTTATGGCGAATATTTTACACGTTCGCGTGGATAATAACACTAGTTTCGGGTACGAGGACGAGGATTTATCCACCAAACGAAGGTAGGTACTTAGGGAACGGTGTTGAGCTGTGCGACACACTCGGGTTTTCCGCTCGTGGAAGCTGGGAGAGACACCTCTGCGCGCACAGCTCCGTGCGCGTCCCAAGACGGGAAAGAGCAGGGTGAATATGCATGAAACTTGTGCAGCCCAAAAGTTGGATTTCGGGAAAATTTTCAGAGTCGCTGTTATTTGTTCTGGTTTCCAGCAGAGTTGTGCCCGCAGGGAGTTCAGCTGCATGTTTTCTCTTTCTAGTGCTGTCAGGAATATCTTGCGTTTCTTGGATTTTTTTTTCACTCGATATGGCCACTGTAGCGCACACCGTAGTCTACAATTTAGCGTGAAAGACTTATATTTTATTCACGAAGTTACACCTCAAAACTCAAGACTTTGTGGCTGTTTCTTTATACATGTATCAGATCTGGCGCCTTTGAAGCAGTGAGAAATTTTGAAATTATATGGACTGCCTGATATTATCTAATAGAAATGGTAATAATTATTACAAATAATTATAGACTATAGCAAATAAACAAAGGTAGACCTCCTGCTGTTTCCAGTTGTCCCAGTCTTTGTGGTCATTCTTCTAGTGGTGATCTTGCAGTCAAGTCAAACTTAACTTCTCAGGCTAAACAATTTGATTTTTATTTTATTGAAACACTGCAGTGTGTGTGTGTGTGTGTGTGTGTGTGTGTGTGTGTGTGTGTGTGTGTGTGTGTGTGTGTGTTTAGTGACCCTGCTGGATACCAGGACAGTGCCAGGAGAGCTGAAATGGGCAGCTAGTCCTTCAGAGGGAGGGGTGAGTGGGAGCCTTTTTTTTATTGTGCAGATACACTGTTTACAACCTGTTCTCTCTTTGGAAAACACACCATCCCCTTCTCTATCTATCTATCTATCTATCTATCTATCTATCTATCTATCTATCTATCTATCTATCTATCTATCTCTTTCACTCACACTCACACACACACACACACACACACACACACAAAT
Source organism: Toxotes jaculatrix (assembly GCF_017976425.1). Taxonomy (NCBI): domain Eukaryota; kingdom Metazoa; phylum Chordata; class Actinopteri; family Toxotidae; genus Toxotes; species Toxotes jaculatrix. The sequence continues at coordinate 11,008,586 of NC_054407.1, forward strand.
ACTTGCACACACTTGGTCTGGAAACTGTAAATAATCGTCCCACAGATTTTGAAATGTGCTGTTGTTCACCAAGCCTAAGTGCTAATATGAGAGTGCTGGCGTTGTGTTTGGCACAGGAAAAAGCATAAACCAGCTTGGTGGTGGGTGTCATTTTTTAGGAATTTTTACTACCATGAAGTTGCCAGAATGAATCCTGGAAATATCTATTTAATGTCATCTCCTCTCATCGTTCTGTACTTTTTATTGTTGGTACATTGTGATCTATATGTCCTCTCTCTTTCTCTCTCTCTCTCTCTCTCTCTCTCTCTCTCTCTCTCTCTCTCTCTCTCTCCCTTTTGCTCATTGTCTCTCTCACCTCTTTGTTGGTTTAAGAGTTATTGGTGAACTTGACTCTTATTTCTTCAGTCACCATGCTCTTCTCTCACAAGCTGCTTGATTGACGGGGTCCTGGTCTGCACGCACTGAGCTTTTGATTACAGCCACCCCCCACCTTCCGCATCTATTTGCTACACACACACATACACACAAAACACCATTTCTGTATGGTTGGGGCAAGTGCAAAGCATTTTTTCCCTTCCTCTGACAGCTGTGATTTCTGTCTTCTGACAAAGACTCCAAAGAAGACCAAAAAAGGAGGCATCATACCCCATGACAGCTTTTTTACAGCTCTCTTCCCCAATACACGCACCACCCCACAAAGACACATACATATGATAAACACACAACAACACAGTACACAAAGACATAAGCATGTGCTCATGCCCTTGCTCATGCGTACATGCTCTTATACCCACACATCGTACATGGAGGACACGGTTACACTAAACAGCCAGACCAATCCTGGATTTTTGAGGTCGATGTCCATGTTGAGATTTGAAATTAAATGTGATAATGATATATTAGCCAAAATTTAAATATTAAACTTCATTGTCAAATATGGCATCAAGACAGTAAACTTTCTAGAGTGAAGCTCATTGGAGATTAAAACGTAATAGAAAAATAATAAGATTAATACAAAACACATAAATAATGCATATCTGCCCACACACACCATTATCGTTGTATCAATAGATCTGTGATAAACTAATATAAACTAATATAAACTATCATAGACAATAAGATTGGCCCTGATGACATATTGATCAGGCCCAATTAGACACACACTCACACACACACACACACACACACACACACACACACACACACACACACACACACACACACACACACACACACACACACACACACACACACACACACACACATTCTGTCAGTCTGTGGCTCTCCCTCTCTTTTTCTCTCTCTCGACACGGCGCATTTAGTGTGTATACAACTCTCACTAGTAGGGAGAGAGCAGATTATTATTCAGTGGCAATAAAAAGCCAATTTGGAGTTGGGAGGCTCAGCGGTCATTTGAAGGGTCACAGTACAAGGCAAATAGTCAGCTCTATTGAGATGGATGGTGCAGTGAAGGTTGAGCCTGTTTCACTTGTATGAAAATGTGCCTGTAAAATCCTTGGAGTCACAACAAATCTGAACCACTGTCCACTGCAGGATACTGAGGCAAGAACAAATGTTGGCCTGTGAGGTTTCAAATGACAGCAAAGAAATAGAGGATGCTGCCCAGCATCTGAAATGTACTTGAACCTGTTTTTCTTTATTTATTAGGACACAAATGACCTTAAAAATGGATAAAAAAAAAAAAAACAGATGAAAAAAGTTTGGTAATGAGGTTTAGGTTGGGTCAAACTTTGTGTTATGTCATCAGTTTCAGTTCATGCCGGGAACAGTTTGAAAATCAACTTTTAGAGACTACAACCTTGCTGTAATCATCACAGGACACCTTTTTTTTTAACATCTGCTGCGGCCACCAAGGACCCTTCTTTGTTGATGCATTCAAGTACTTGTTAGAAAGTCTGATATCTGTAATTTGTGTGTGAGCAACTTTTGAAAATATGACACTTCCATACTTACATTTACCTTTTCACAACATATTTGTGTATGCTTTGTTTTCTGACAGCTTCACTTGAAAGCATTGCTACTCGGCAGCTGATTAAAAGGAAATGTTTTGAAAATCAGCTCTCAACAGCTCTGCCACATGACAATCTCACAACTTTTTTTAATGCTCATTGATTAATGATCAGTTTGATGGAGTAGCTGTTTCAGTGAATTTTCAGTTATCTACAAGCTGATTTTCCTACTTTTAGCATGAACCGAGTGTACCGGAATGTACTGTAAATTGTTGGCCTGTTATCTTAAGTGTACACAAACGAGCCAAACACATGCATGCAAATGTGGTTAGTAAGTGTAGTAATACAACCTCACATGCGTTCATTTGCAGTGGGAAGAAGTGAGCATCATGGATGAGAAGAACATCCCCATCAGAACGTACCAGGTGTGTAACGTCCTAGAACCCAATCAAAACAACTGGCTGAGAACGGACTGGATCCCTCGGTCCGGTGCTCAGCGGGTCTATGTTGAAGTCAAGTTCACACTGAGGGACTGCAACAGCCTACCAGGGGTCACCGGCACCTGCAAGGTACAGGAAAAAACTTCTGAGTGTGTGTAGTGGTCATTGTACAATTTGGAAGCAATAGATTGTATTAACAAAATCTGATGACCATTTCTTTTGAAGGCTTGACTTTTTCTAACACGCTAACTTTTATGCTTATTAGTCAATGGACAGACTGCTGCTAATGGAGCTTTATTATATATTACAGCTGCTGGTTATTCAGGCAGAAACCCCCCCTTTGACTCATTATCATATTAAGAGAAAAGATGAGCACTGATGATGATAAATAGACACTTCAGTCTCTCTTTTTTTTTCTGTCTCTTTTGTCTTGCAGGAGACATTCAATCTGTACTACCACGAGTCAAACGAAGACAGAGAGAGCTACATCAAAGAGAACAGCTTCATTAAGGTGGACACTGTGGCAGCAGACGAGAGCTTTACCCAGGTAACACTAAACAACCGTGTAAGGCTTTGAGCTCTTTATCCTCCCTCCTCCGCTCACTTTAATTTTGCTCTTATCTCGAAAATAAAACCCCCTGGCACTTAAGCTGTAATTTCTTTATTTGTTTTACAAGTATTTTTATCTTAGATGTCCATTTTGCCATCCCAGGAATTTTGTCAAGGAATTTTTGTTTAGTCCTTACTAAAATTACTTGTGATTTTAGCATTGTATGCACTAAAGCTTATTTTACCTTTGTAATCAATAGAGGTCAAACCAAAAGCTGACACAGTTAACTGCACATTTCATTCATGTAACTCCTGTCTCTTCCAATCCAGGTGGACGTTGGAGACCGCATCATGAAACTGAACACAGAGGTGCGAGATGTGAAGGTCACAACCCGGAAGGGCTTCTACTTGGCCTTTCAGGATGTTGGCGCCTGCATTGCTTTAGTTTCCGTGAGGGTTTTCTACAAAACCTGCCCGCTCACCATCCGCAACCTGGCAACTTTTCCTGACACCGTTACCGGGGCTGATACATCCTCCTTGGTGGAGGTCAGGGGGTCTTGTGTCAACCAATCAGAGGAGAGAGAGGAGCCTAAAATGTACTGCGGTGCTGATGGAGAGTGGTTAGTTCCTATTGGTGGATGTCTCTGCAACCCAGGATATGAAGAGAAGGGGGGAGCGTGTAAAGGTGAGTGATGCTACAGAAATGCTTTGTTTGTTTTTGCGATGGTCTGATTCATCTGTTTTGGACTCCTGCTATAAGCTCTCCACTCTCACTTCTAAGTCCCATGTCTCTATGAGTAACAATCATTAGTGCTGGACTTAACAAGCTACTTGCTAATGATGGAAAACAGAGATTTGGTTTGAGACAGATATTTGGTCTTTGTGCTAATTAACACCTGCTTGTTTAGTCTCTGTATTGTTTTAATTATTTTCAAGTAATATATTTAGAAATTCTGTCTTAAAGATATTTGCCAGTTGGTAATGGCAGAGTTTAACTTTGCAGTATGTTCCACAACACCACACCAATATTAATAACACTACATGTTTTTCCCACCTATTACAGAATGATGGTGAATTGAATCAGAGCTTTGTTTAGTGCAAATGTTGTTTGGAGATTGCTTTTGTTTGAAGACTGCAAACTGTAATCCATTACAGCAGAAATGAATTGCTAAACACATTTGCAGGGAGTTGGCATTTGAATTTTTGGTGGCAGATATAATTTTCTGACAATAGCACAAACTCAGACACCTTATAGGAATAGCCAAACATTTTGTGAAATGCGCTTATTCCTTTTCTTGCCAAGGGTTACATTAGTTTAATGTGAGCCAAGAGATGGATAGCTTAGCTTAGTTTAGATTAGCACAAGGACTAGAAAGACAGGCAAATGGTCTTGCCTGGCTCTGTCCAAAGGTGACAAAATCCACCTACCAGTATCCTAAAGCACTAATTAACACATTATATCTTATGGACACTCCACTGGTTGCCTTGCAACCTCATGGTGACGACAAGCCTCTAGAAAGTTACTGCGTCCAGTCAAGAAACAGTCAAACACACCCCCATAAAACCACGTGTCAATTTTACACTTTGATTTTTAGCGGATGTGTTAATTAGTGAACTTTAGAGCACTGGTAAGTTGATTTTGTTACCATCTGACAGAGCCAGGCTAGCTGTTTCCCACTGTTTCCAGTCTTTGTGCTAAGCTAAACTGTCTGTTGACTTCAGCCTAATTTTTAACGTACAGTCATGAGCATAGTATGGGTGTTTTTTTAATCTAAATAAACACATTTATTTAGTGGTAACAAATGTGAATTTTTTAGCCAGCGAACTGAAATACATTTTGCTGTAGCGTCTGTGCTTTCGGCTTCTTTGAAAAGAACTCTATGCTGCTGTTTGAGTATACCATCATGTCATATATCCTTTAAATATTCAATATCCTTCATCTATCCTGTTTATTTGTGATCTTCTCATCAATCCAAGCTGTACAAAGAGCTTTAAATCCCGCGCTAATGTAGACGTTTTAGTACCAAGTCTCAGGTCTCAGTGTGAGGTGTGCTGACATAACAACAGCCATCTGGTCAAAAATGTCTTTCTATCACTTAGAAAATTGGTCTGAACGTTACGGTAACAAATATGCAAGCTGTTCACACCTCTCACCAACATACATGTGGCGTGGATGACGTGTAATGTTTGGAAGTGACTGTTGTGATTGTGAAGACTACTAAATGTGCGTGTTTGTGTGAGAAAGTGGGGTGAAGGGGGGACAACAGACTTGGTGGAGACACTTTTACAGCATGGCTTCACTCCCCCTATTCAGTCACATGCACAACAGACACACAACATGTTCGCTCACACACACACACGCAGATGGACAGAGACCAATGGGGAGACGGGGGAAAGCGACTCACTGATCTGCTCTCTCAGTTTTATTTATGAAGCCCATCCCAGCAGGCTAATTGTATAACAAACAGACCCATAATTCAAAGAGAAAAGAGGAGATGCTGAGAGAGAGAAAGACAGAAAGATGGACAAAGAGAGGGATGCAGTTGGTGCCAGTTGGCGATAAAGAGAGAGAAAAAAAAACTCGACTTTTTTTCTTTGCGATAGGAAGAGAAGTAGCCAAAACGCTGGACGTGACAAACGTTCTCTAAAACCTTCACCCCACTTGCCCCATTTGTTCCTTCTCAAAAGGGGAGGAGATGTGCGGGGTCCTGAAAGATGTTCCTCCTCAACTAGATTTAGGAGAGACCCTTGACTCTGTTGAACCTCCAGCAGATGTGAAGTGCCATCTATCTATCTGCTGCTCTCTTCTCCGTCTCCCTGCTCTCATTGCCTGTCAGGTTGTTGGCTGGGCTCAGCTGCCTCAGTGGAAATCCATCAAAGTCTGGATGAATACCGAATGCAGCTCAGCGGAAACTCTGACCCTGCAGTATTGGATAGACGCCTTAACGCTTCTCCCATTTTAAGTTTGAAATTCGCAGAGAGAAAGAGGGGAAGGCAGAATGGTATGGGAGGGGGGCAGATAGATTTCTGAGGAGATTTAGATGATCTGTCTCTCCTCCCATCGCCGAGGTCAAAAGGTTTCTGGATCCTCTAGACTCGCGTCTTCACTCAGTCAGTATTACACACGTGAAGACAGAGTGAACATGGCTTGGACAGAGACACCTGTCATTACAGGCTACGCTGAGTCTGAGCAATAAATGCAGACAAACAGGGAATCATGTACCTTCACTTTATGGGCCAAGCAGAGTAAAGAGTACTCATTTGTGTTCTTAAATCACATAAACTGCCTTTGTCTATGGCATCTGAAAACTTTGAAAAGCTCAAAAAGAAATTTTACAAGTGCGTCAAACATCTTGGGTGATTTGCCTGGAACGCGACAAGGAATGTTTTGAATTCTTCTTCTTTGTGTTCTTCTTCTGATTTCCTGGTCTTTGCAAGCAAAAAAGGATGTGTATATTTATTTGTATATAGAGAGAAGAGAGCGAAGTGCGATCTGATCACAAGTGATTGCTCCAGACGCATTAGAAAACGCATTCCAATGCCAGGTGTGAAGTGACGTATTTAGAGCTGTCTACTTATGATGGTATCAATGAGACACATGTTAATACCAAGTCAATACCAAGATATTTGAAGGTAATCCTTCAAATACCTCAAATTATAGCAACCACTCATGAACAAATCCACACTTGTATAGATGCTAAATCATCAAAATTGTTCATTCATCCTTGTGTTTTGTGTAAAATCTTTTCACATCCGTGTCCGTAATAAATGTTCGCCTGTTATATGTAGCATGTCTCCTCAGTTAGATTTATTGCTATTTGCAGCTAATTTTGACTTTTATTTATTTAACAGTTTTTTCATTTTTCTGAGAGCTCAAGTGCAATAACCATGGTTTGCTTCTGCAGAAATACCTTTGCATTGTTAATGCGTTTTAACGTCCCAGAAACTCCTGTTGAATTGAACTGAAACAAGAGCAGATTTAGCTAAAGCGGTGAAATGTGAAAAGTTCATTTTCAGTGTTGACACAGAGTAATGAGGATGGAGAGGATGAGAGGAGAAGCTCTGGAGAGGAAGAAGGGATTAGTTGTTGAATGGGGCGAGAAAGGGATTGAAAGAAGGCCACTGACAGCAGAAGGCATCAATGCAGAGCCGCCCCTCCCCTGCTGGGGGTTCGTCATCGGGTGCAAAGGGGACGGGTAGAGAAACACAAGAGAGAGGGAACTCCCCCTCTTTTCTAAACCCCTGGTTAAGACCGAGGTCATGACTGAGCCTGATGAAGACGTCAAAAACTCTGACTGACAGCCACACACACACATGTAAGAGAGAGAATTTAGCTGCAGAGTGCAGGGTCATGACCGAGGTAGATGAAGACGTCAAAAGTTTGACAGCTGCGATCCGTCTGGGAGGATCGGAAACGAGGGAGGAGAGACAAGAGGCGAGCGGAGGAGAAAGAACAGAGGGAATTTGAAATGTGAACGGCTGTAGAGGCGGAATGACAGAGGAACCTTCTACTTTTTGTTTCACTGTCTCTGCACTGGCCTCCTTTTCTGTCGTCTGATTCTGCTCGATTCTGCTCACTGCCTGGGAGGGTTGGAATGTTCCTGTGTGTGTGTGTGTTTCTGTGTTCCCTCCATCCAGAGAGATTTCATGGTTATGCTTCTTTCCAACGCACCTGCAGTGTCTCGTCAGCAGCAGAAAGCGTTTGGATGAGAAGGATGAAAGAGAGGGAGAGAAGAGAGGCAGAAGGAAAGGCAGCCACGCTGAAAGAGAGATGACAGAAAGAAAGAGTGAGCGGATGATAGAGAGAGTGCGTAATCGCCGTATTCAGTCCCACTAATTATTGCATCGCATTTCTGGACTCTGGACATGTTGGACTGCTGATTTAGTGTGTGTATGTGTGTGCTTGAGTGTACATGTGTGTGTACTGTATCTCCAATGTTCTGCCCAACAAAGCCCTCCCTCCCATATCCTCACAGTTTGGAGGACTGCCCGGGAATGCCTGGAGAGGAGTGTGGTGGGGCAAACAGAGAGGGAGGAGGAGTGTGTGTTTGTGTGTGTGTGTGTGTGTATGTAAATGTGCACGTATGGCAGGTGACAAAGCAGGCAAAGACAGTGGAATGGCACAAGTGATTGTCTGAAGCGGGCCAAACCCAGGAGGGGGGGGGGGGGGGTTCGCATTCCACCATCACAATCAAAGTTTGTGTGTGAGCTATTGTCTCCCTCTCCCAGGTTGTTCTTAATGTCGGGGAGGTTTGCCAGCTTCACCAGGCCGTCTGTAGCTCCCTGGCATCGGAACAAGCTCTGCTCTCCCTCTCTGTCTTGCTCTCATTATCCCTCCTTTCTCGTCTCTAACTCTTCTCCCTGATCCCCGGTCAGGGGTGGGGGTGCTGCTGCTGGTGGCGGGGGTGATCTGAGTGTGATGGGGAAGGGAGGGCAGTGGGGGTATGGGGGGAGGGGGGTATTGTTGTAGAGCTCCTTTCACATGCTAATGTTTGCACTGTTGGCTTTGGGCAGGCACACACACACACACACACACACACTCTCTTCTAACCACCAGTTTTTGTGAGTATTTAAATTTAGACTAACTTAAAGCTGCGGCTCTCTGTGAGCACATTCCTACGGTTTTAAATGCAAAGACTCTGAAGAGATGTAAGATATGAGATGAATTTGGCACCAAACTACACAGGAATGTCAGATTTTTTTTTTTTTGTAGTGGGAGGCAGGCAATCCTTTCAATGAAGACATACAGTAGGAAAAGATAAGAATCTTCTCTCCAGCATTTCTGTGGGTTTTAATTAACAGGCCACGACCCCTGTGATTAATAGTGTCCCGCCTTCTCGTGTGACAGTCTATCAATCCGTCCATCCATCCATCAATCTGTCCCTCCCTCCTTCCATCCATCACAGAGACAGGTGTCAGACTGGAGCGGTCAGGGGTACTTCCTTCCATCTACACCCCTCTGCTGGGAAGGAACAAGGGATGATGACAGATAACACAGGGTCAAGGAGACACACACACACAAACGCATACAGTGTGCCGACAAGGCTCTTAGTTGGATTTGCAATGAGCTGCATTTGCATTTTAGGTAGCAGAAGAATGCATATGCAAATGGCGACAATGCTGATAGTAATCAAAGGGCACCTTCCCCTCCGTGTCTCTACCTCCTCCTCATTCTGTCTTTTTCTCTTCACCTCTTTTATCTCGCGCTCCTCGTCAGTCTTTTTCTCTCGCTGTGTCTCCCAGTCAACCTTCCCCGTTCTTTTTAGACTCTCTGTCACTTTCTCTCGCTTGTCTCCGGCAGCCCAGCAGCTCATTACAGTGTATTTACTGTCGTCCTAACAGGCAGGAGTGTAAACGTGCCCGTGGACAGCCACACATACCTATCCAAGGTTTCTCCTTATCTTATCATTATGTGTATGTGCCCAGTTTACTGGTCGAACTCAGGTTCTTGCATCACCCTTAGTAGCGTAGGGTTAATGTTGGGTTAATGACACCCTCCTGAGCCCTTACTCCATGTCGAACCCCCCCCACACACATCCTTGGTTGGAACCAGCTCTAAAAAAGACACAAAAGGCTACAAACAAGAGAGAGAACAGAGACATGAGAGGGCACTGAAGGAAGTTTATGGCTTGAAATACTTGCTCCTTTCTTTCTTCTTTCTGTTCTCTGTGTTTCGGACGAGAATAGAGGATTGGGTGGGACAGAGACAAAGGCAGTGCGCAACCCCCCAACAGAGGCTTGTTGAGCCCTGTAATCAACCTCTAAGTCCTTAGCAGGTCAAATACTCCTCTCTCTGTGTTCTTAATTCCCTCTCTTTCCCCTCCATGGCTGACTTAACTACTTTGATGACTAAAATAAAAGGAATGTACAGAACAGCGGGAGAATGATAATATTGTGTTTTATCTGGCAGGTGATGATATCAGCTGACACAATATGATGTGTCACCCACCAGATGAAAGTCACTCTTATCAGCTGTAAACGCGTTTATGAATTTACAGGTTTCGACAACAGGTTTCAGCTGTGTCTGGTCTTGTGCGCTCTCATTTGAATTGGTGTCAACATCGAGCTATAAACGTCGCTGGCCGGATTCAAAGCTTTCTCGAGATTTTGGCACTTTGAGAGGAGAGGGATATATGGGGGTGCAGCACAAGTGAGCAGAGACACAAAGCCATATAAGTGGAGGTCGAGGAGGAAGTGCACAGGGAGCGAATGAGGGAGGTTGTGAAAAATGTGAAAGGGAGGGCAAGTGAGTGTGTGAAAGAGCAAATCTATGGAGGCTCATGCAGATGGGGCAGGATGGTCGGTGTGAGTAGATTACAGAGGAGACTTCCTCCCTCTCATCTACTGATGAGAGTGTCATAAAGCATACTGACACACTTGAAAGTGCACACACACACACACACACAAACATCTACGCACACACATCATTCCCACATTCCTAACCACTCCCACTGGGATGTCTTCATCTCCCTTGGAAATGTGAAAGGGTTGGAAAAAAACACGAGAGAGCCGGGAAAGATGGTGGGATTGAGGAAGGGGAATGAATGGGTTGTGATGATGAAAAAGAAGGTGCTGAAAAAATGATTGCAGTTGAAACAAATGAAGGATTTCCTTCTGAAATTAAAAAGAGAGAAAAAAATGGCTCTAACCAGCCACGCTTTGCCATCTCTTTTGCTTCACCAGTGGATGTCAAGCGGTATAATTATGCACTCATTTATTGTATTGTTGCTCTGTCAATGCATGAACTCCTTGGTATACAGAGAGAAGATTTCTCTCCCTCCACTCCCCCTGTCTCTCCCTCACCCTCTCTCTTTCTCTGTTTCTCCTCTTTCATATATTTAAATGTCAATTATATTTGTGTGGGCTGCGCAGCACTGTGGAGTTTTGATGTATTCAGTTCTAGTGTTTCTGGTTTCTGTGTGTGTGAGTGGGAGCTGATCAGTAAGTGTTCTTTTAGGTGTTTCTTTCTTCGCTCATCAAAATCAAAGATAAAAGAAGTTAAAGTGCTCCTCCTCCTCACGCTATATCTATTTCTCTCTCTAGATTTGTCTTTGGATCCAAATGCTGTCCAACGAAAAAAAAAAAAAACTCCATGTGTTGATTAACTTGTTGTCTGGTCTTTCTAGGAAGTCAATACAGGAGACAGCAGAGACTTTATCAAGGGTCAGGGGTCAGCTGACCTTAAGTCAATGTTGACTACCCTGCTTTCGACCCACATCAGGGTGAACTCTGATTTCGATAAACTCGATAAACTAATAATGTGGGTGTCACTGAAAACTAAGAAACCCAACAGATGTTTAAATATTAAAAGCTGTAACCAACAGATTCTCTGGCACTTTTGCCTAATAAATTACTTTAATCTATTGTCAAAAAATGTTGCAGAATAATTCCCTAGTTTCAGTATTAGTAAACCTATCAGTAGAGCTCAAAATCCAAACACAATGGGGGCCTGCTCATCTAATCATTACCCCACAGTACCTCTAGTGGTTGAAAGCTCCACAGTGCAACAATTTCTGTTCCAACCGACATGTTGTCACTTCATTCTGTCTTCTTAGAGTCTTTCATAGTTTGTGGCAATGTGACCTGTTTTTTTATTGACTTTTATTTATGCAGGTGTACTTGGTTAAACATAAAAATTAAGTTTTAAATCTGTCTCTCTCTTTGTCTCTGTCTCTCTGCAGCCTGTTCTGTTGGTTTCTACAAGGCCAGGTCTTCAGATGCAGGATGTTCGAAGTGTCCCCCACATAGCCACTCACTCAGAGACGGGGCAACTGTCTGTGACTGTCACTCTGGATACTTCCGTGCTGACAGCGACCCTCCCTCTATGGCTTGTACCCGTAAGAAGGCACACACACAAACATGAACACACACACATTCACATATACTTGTAAGACAATGCATAAGCGAAAACACAGACAGTGTGTGTGTGTGCATTGCTTGCAAATAAAAGCAAAAAACAGGCTCATTGTTTCCCAGCCTCTCTATCTCTACCAAACAGAGGAAGGCACAAACTTGTCCGAATGCCACCCCTGTTTCATGATCCCATTACTTATGACTAAGCCACCATCTCCATCCTGTCTGGGAGTGATAACTAAAGAAATTGAGAAGTGAATAAATGTCCTCTCTCTCTCTCTTGCTTTCTCTCTCTCCCTCTCTCTCTCTCTCTCTCTCTAAGTCTGTGAGTAGGTTCTGTGTGACAGAGTTGGAGACCTCGGTCTGTGTGTCGTAAACTTAATTATGCCTATATACAGCACATGGTTTCCTCAGCCTGGGAAAAATGAAGGCGCACACACACACACGCACACACACAGTCTCTCAGACACACAAAAAACAGAAATGCCACAGAGGAAAACATCCAACCCATCAAAAACATCTCTGAACAGTATGGTTTTCAGTCTGATGCCAGATGTCTACATTTCAACCCGTGCCAACAACTCTTTATGCCACCCCTCACCCCCTTCACCCCCCTCACCCCCCCACACCCTCCCCATCTACTCCTACTTCCCTTATGTGTAGTATAGAATGTTCAGTGTATGTGGCTGGCTTTGTTCTCACTCACGTTTATCCCTGTCTCTTCCTCAGAGCCACCCTCAGCACCACAACAGCTCATCTCAGTTGTGAATGAGACCTCGGTGGTCTTGGAGTGGGCCCCACCTCGCCGGCTAGGAGGACGAAGTGACACCAGCTACAGCCTGGAGTGTCTCATCTGTCAAACAGGGAGTCAGACAAGCAGCCACAGTCAGACTGGTGGTAAAGCCCTCCCCAGGAACCGCAGCGTCTCCCAGCCTGAACCTCAGCACAGTGGCTTGGGGATGCAGTCAGACCAGGGGATTGTGGGAACTGAGGTACAGTCAGGGGGTGTCTTCCAGAGCAGAACAGTACCTGAGGATTACCCGAAACTCGGCTCTGGCTCAATATCCAGCTCTCAGCTCTGCCTGCCCTGCGGCTCAGATGTGATCTTCTCTCCCGGCCAGACCGGCCTGAAGACTACCAGGGTGGTGGTGAGCGAGCTGAGGGCTCACACACACTACACCTTCATTGTCCACGCACACAATGGGGTCTCCCGAACCAGCGGTGCAGGGGCGACCCAGAGCGTGTCTGTGACCGTCACCACCAACCAAGCTGGTGAGAAGGAGAAGTGTTTGTGTGTGACAAATGTGTTTGTCAGATTGTTGACTGTTGCAGTAACACAAAATCTGCTTATAGATGTTGTCTGTAAGTGGGTCAGCACAATACAAACTGCTGCTCAGTGCATGTGGGTCCTTAGGGAAGGAAGGCCCCATGAGTAATGTTCAAAACTGTGGAAGCATGATATGAACAGGCCTTTAAGGCTTTTATGTAGTTATATATATATATATGTATCTGCACAATAAAGGTAGTATCCAATCTAAAACACTTCAGTTCTGCAAAACAGCGACTGCTGGTGTGTATTTGCATTAAAAATACTCAGATGCATTCGACGAAGAAAAATGAACTGAATTAGCTCTGAAAAGCAGTTCTGCATTTAAATAAATTTGCTATAGATTTGAATTGAATTATAATACTGCAGTGTATTGTAACAGAAGAAGACTAATGTGGAATGCAACACGCAAGGACACATCCATCATAGAATGGGCAGAGATACAAGTTTTTCCCTTAACAACAGCATGTAACGCATCTACAAGACACTTCTCTTGGTCTCTCTCAAATGGAAACTCTTGCTCTTACTATCACTGTCATAGTTGCCATAGTTATTACTCTGTCCTCCTACACCTACCAACAGCTGAATTAATTATAGGGGTGTTCTCAAGAGGATGTCAGAAAGCATTCTTGGAAATGTAAATCACTGACTTAAATACAAATAGACAGAGCTGGCTGAAGGGAAAGCAGATATAATGAAAAAGTCAGTTACAACACTACACTGCAAAATTGTTGACACATGACAGCCTTAGTGTATGCAAGTGTGGGATTTTCCGTGTGTCAGCTCTTGACCACGGAAGTGTTTGAAAAATCACCCAGATTTTATGGTGTGTTTCATTTTAGTTGTGAAGGCGTCAGCTGGTGTGTGGCGTTTCCTTGCACATGCTCTCCATTAGTTTTTAGTGTGCGCTTTTTTTTGCGTGCTGTTACATCTCAACTGTCATTGCTTTAAAACTTTACGGTGGCATTTAGAAACGAGCGCACCTGCTTAGTTCCAGGTTTCCCCAGGGAAATAACTTCGCTGTGTGTGCACAGCATGAGAGCGTGTCTGGGATGTGTCACGTCCAACCTGCACCACCATATGGCTGGATATCACATGAACAGCCACAAAGGAGGACAAGCACCATAAAGGGTTGGAAAATGGAGGGATGTAAGAGGAGAGTGAGTGGAGAATGGGCCTTGTCTTTGTGGAATAGGCAGGAATGTGATTTGGGTCAGTTCTCAGGTGCACTGGGTCAGTGGGATTGTTGACAAACAGGACAGGCACCATTCATACCTGTGGGCTGTGAAATGTTTTGACATTATCTTACAAGCAGCAACACAGAAAATGCAGCATGTCATTCTACAAAGTTATACTACTGTAACCAAATTTTCTCTTTCCATCTTTCTCTTCCCTCTCAGCTCCCTCCCCGGTGTCGTCCATCCAAGCCACCGATGTCACCAGGCACAGTTTGTCTTTGTCGTGGCAACAGCCGGATCGACCCAACGGGGTCATCCTGGAATACGAGGTCAAGTTCTATGAAAAGGTGAGCGACCTGCAGGTTAATGCAGCCCAGGCAGCTGTCTGGAATGTCAATATATGTTTGTATTTCACTGCTGGTGAAGACGGGTTTGCAGTCAGGCACTGAAAAAAGACCCCCCCCACCCCCACCCTCTTTTTGTCCCGTCTAATCAGGATCAGAGAGAGAGGTCCTACCGCATAATGAGGACCTTCTCTCGCGCCGTCGATGTCACGGGTCTCAACCCCCTCACTGTGTATGTGTTTCATGTGCGTGCTCGCACAGCTGCCGGATACGGACAGTTCAGCGCTCCATTTGAATTCTCCACCAATTCAGGTATTTCTGACAATAATGTTGAGTAGTTTTAGAGGATGCATTAAAGTTTGTGTGAGGAAGTTAGAACTTTCTGGTTGGTGACTTTCGTGTCCTTCCCTGTTAGATCCCTTCCCTCTGATTGGAGAAGGAGTTAACTCAGCCTTCCTGCTGCTGTCTGTCAGCGGGGTTGGAATTTTACTGCTGATATCTGCAGCTGTTTTCATCATTAGCCGCAGGTATACACACACAAACCCACACACACACACACATATATATGAAAGCATCCATACAGGCAGCTGTGCTCCCCTACAGGCTTGTTAGGTCGGCTTGAAGTTTCCCATCAGAGCCTCACTAACGTCAGCCTGTGGGCTGCCTCTACCTTAACTACTGCTTTTGACCAAACTGCCACAATGCACACAAACAACACACACTATTCCCCTGCTATTGTGTGGCTAAATAATGTATGTGTGTTACCTGGAGCTTTTAAAGGGGATTAGAGTGGAGACAGTGATAATCCCTTTGTCCCTGACTTGTCATTACTGTCTCTTTACCAGCACAGTTTGTGTGTCAGCTTCCGCTGGTGTGCACACTCACACACACAAGCTTGCGTGAGTGTCCACAGGCATACACATTTACACACACACCTGCTCAACCACAAAGGTGTTTTTGACAGTTTCTTTGTTTAATGGAAAACACCTTTTATCTTGCGCTACCTGAGGTGTCATCCCTCCTCCCTCTCTCCCTTAAATGCTTTCATCTGCTCGCTCTGTGTCTTTCCTGCAGCCCGTTGCTCTCTGTTCTTATTGTCGTCGCTCTCATTGCGGCAAAACCTGAGAAACCCGCTGAATGCACAGCGCTACTGGAAAAGAAACTCGCCAAGTTAAAAACAGTGTGACACATATATGCCCTTTTGTCTGTTCGCTAAACTGAAAAAAATGGCAACAAAAACATGTGAGAAGAGAAAAGAAACAGCTACAGGACCAGTCTGACACACGCCTGTCTTCTACGTCTGTGTATTGAACGTCCATTATTTCTTATGTCTCATCAGGAGGAGCAAGTACAGTAAAACAAAGCAGGACTCAGAGGAGGAGAAACATCTTAATCCAGGTAGACTGCACACAATTATACACTGTAAAAAGGACAGTGAGACAGATGGACGCTCTTTTTCTCCTTCTTCTCTCTGATCCACCTGCACACGTTATACACATACTGCCAAAGACATTTACATAACATATGCAGCAGTTATACAACTCATATTTCTCACCCTCCTCTGCATCCCTCCTTCTCCTCCCTCGCTTCCTCTCTTCTCCCACCTCTCTTCCATATCAGGGGTTAAAATCTATGTGGACCCGTTCACCTACGAAGACCCCGATCAGGCCATCCACGAGTTTGCCAAGGAGATTGATGTTAGCAGTATTCACATTGAGAGGGTTATTGGCATGGGTAAGCCTGGCATTAGTGCTTGCACACACACATAAACACACACACACACAAACCCACACACACGCTTACTTGCCGCTGACTTTGCTGTTTGCTCTATGTGTGTAGGAGAGTTCGGGGAGGTGTGCAGTGGTCGGCTGCGTGTGCAGGGAAAGAGGGAGATCTACGTGGCCATCAAGAGTCTTAAGGCAGGATACTCTGACAAACAGAGGAGGGACTTCCTGTCTGAGGCCTCCATCATGGGACAGTTTGACCATCCGAACATCATCAGGCTGGAGGGTGTCGTCACAAGATGTGAGTAGTAGGAGTTTTGGGATTCTAAGTTGATGTGCAGGTTGTAATTCAGTCTAATATTTCTAACTCTTCATCTGTTCAGGCAAACCACTCATGATCATCACAGAATACATGGAAAATGGATCCCTGGATGCTTTTCTTCGCGTATGTGCAATTTATTATGCTGTCTTTTTCTGTAAGCTGAAAATGCACAAACATCCCAGATAAAATGCACTCACTCGTGACTGCACAGACAGGTGTTAGTGTCCATGTTAATTTACCCCTCTGTCTCTGTAATTTAAACATTTCAGAAACACGATGGCCAGTTCACAGTGATCCAGCTGGTCGGCATGCTGCGTGGCATCGCCTCAGGTATGAAGTACTTGTCAGACATGAGCTACGTTCACAGAGACCTGGCAGCTCGGAACATCCTGGTCAACAGCAACCTGGTGTGTAAGGTGTCCGACTTTGGCCTGAGTCGGGTTCTGGAGGACGACCCGGAGGCTGCCTACACTACAAGGGTAACATGTGCACACAGAATTAATATATACACATTAACTGAGTGTGAACATATACATATAATCTGCTGTTTTTGTGATAAAACTCTTTAGCTCACCCATTTTTTTGTTAAATGCTGGAATCAACAAATTCCATTATTTATTTATGGCTTTTGCTGCTGTTGTAGGAGGCCACTGGGACTTATCTCTCCCCTGGAGGGAAGATCCCCATCCGATGGACGGCCCCAGAGGCCATAGCCTACAGGAAGTTCACCACAGCAAGCGATGTGTGGAGTTACGGTATCGTCATGTGGGAGGTTGTCTCATACGGAGAGAGACCCTACTGGGACATGAACAACCAGGATGTGAGTAATTTTCATAATTAAAATCATTTTTATAATTACAATTTGTCCATAACAATCAAAATAGTGAGTTAACTGCTGAAATTATGTGTGCATTTAAAGGTAATGGCAAATCAAACTACTGGATCACCTCCATTATTTATAATTTTGTAATGAAAACCCGAAGTGACTTCACCCAAAATGGTCCATTGCTTCATAAAACTTGTGTTCACATAAGTATGATACTTTAAGTGCGGCAGGTCAAAGTTGAAATAGGAAGTAGCTGTTTAAGATCTAATGAATGTTTACACTTTGAGTAATAACTTTCACCTTCATTTTTATTTCCAGATATGTGGTTTATACAAAATGTCTTAAGTAGGGATTTTCTTAAAAAGCTGTCTGTATGATTACTCATGTGGTCGCCCCCATTCGCTCTGTTGTGGAGATATGTCCATAAAAAATTAGCCGTGAAGTTGATGATTAAAATGTAATCAGAACTGAAAGGGAAGATGGTAAAAAAATATTAAAATCAGGCAAGTTTCCTGTCAAGTTCCCTGTCTAAACAGCGATTAATAACACAGTCTCTGGACACACTGACAACCAGCAACATTAACGTCAATTAATTTTTCTTAAACATAATTTGTGTGCTCTGACTTTCTAGAGAAGTCGAATTAAACTTTTACTTCTGCACAGTCCACAAATTGGACTTAAAATGAACCCCATTTAAACAGAAGAATAAATGAAACAGGCAGCACATCTTCAGGATATTTTGAGAGCGGACGTCTGGAGAAAAATGAACTGTCCTCTGTGTGATGTACTGCATTCTGACCCAGTGTCTCTGACCTCTGCATCGTTTAAAAAATCATAAATCTCTGCCTTTAAATTTTTGCCCACTGACAGGGCAGTAAGCCAGTCACGGGACATTTTAGTGAAGATAAATATTTAGACTCAATTTTAAAAAATGACAGGAAATTGCTGCTTAGTGTTATCCTTCAGCCAAAAACATGCACACTTTATAAATTTAGGGGTTTAGTTCTGAAGAGCCTCTGAGATCTGAGACAAAATTCCTGTTTCAGAGCGAATTTGCTGTCACATCGCTATCAAAGCTTGTTAAGTCTGAGTGGGTCAAAGAGCCAGTCTGGCATATGGAAATTTTCAAACATGATTGATTTCATCTGCCACACTTGTCTAGTCTAAGAAAACTTTTCTGCTGAGCAAATTTGTTGCTGCTCTTCCTCTTTTATCTCAGGACTAACTACAAATCATGCATCTTTAAATCCTCACTTTTACATGTAACTCCTCAGGTGTGATCCAACTCCACATTAAGGCAAGTTTTTAGTATGTAGTATTTTCATATTAGATAAGTTTACCAAATATTTATTTCTGAGTGTTACATGGATGTACAGTATACTGGGGGCCCACAATGCAGTGCACACAGGAAATAGAGGAGCTGCTCACAGCTGCAAAAAATTAAAATAAATTGCTGATGGTGGTGAGACAGCCTTGGAAAGATCTTGGAAAACAACAAGAAAGTAATAAATCTTCCGGAAAAGGTTTTGCTTTCTTTTTGCATAATTGGCTCTTGTGCTTTAAAGTGGCGGTTTGATTGACGTCCTTTGGCAGATTCTTTTCATCATTTCTTGTACAAAACCATAAAGTACATTGATTTATTCATATACTAACTGAAGAAAACAATATACTGTGACAATAAGTATGTAGTGTGCACTGTTAGCAGGTCGTATGGAACTGGGAAAAACTGCCGTGTCAGCCAGACAAGAACAAATGTTGTCTGTGAGCATTGCAGAGTTCAGTTTACTGCCAACACACTAAACTAAGACAGTGAGCATGGTAAACATTATACCAGCTAAACATCAGCTTGTTAGCATGCTGACATTAGAATTTAGCTCAAAGCACCAACCAGGGTGGTCAGCAGGGTGGAGTACAGCTCCATAGAACTGCACCCTGATAAAAATGTAAAACCTCCACCTCTATCCATCCTAAAGGTGATCAAAGCTATAGAGGAGGGCTACCGTCTGCCTGCTCCTATGGACTGTCCTGTAGTGTTGCATCAGCTCATGTTGGATTGTTGGGAGAGGGAGCGAGCGGAGAGACCCACCTTCAGCCAGATACTCAACATGCTGGATAAACTCATCCGTAACCCTGGGACTCTGCGCCGGACAGGAGGGGATAGGTACGTACTGTACACGTAAGCACGGACATAAATAGAAATATATATACAGGGACAAATAAATGCATATCCACATATAGCCACACTCTGTCCTCACACCCACACCCACATGTTTTCAAACCCATTGGTATGTTAACAAACCCAGCACTCGCACAGTTATGATTTCACACTTGTGTTAATGAACACGGCCCCCACCAAGCTGCTTTCTCTCCTTCTCTGTGTTTACAGACCCACACCCACCATGCTGGAGCCATGTGTGGGTTCAGAGGTGTGTGTGTCAGTCGTACCGGAGGTGTGTGTACCCGAGTGGTCGGTGTGTGAGTGGCTGCAGTCCATCGGGTTGGAGAGGTACAGAGACACTCTGGCAGCAGCAGGATACACCACCCTCGACAGCCTACTGGCTCTCACACACCAGTAAGTGTATCCTCACTTGAAAATGGTTTTAAGAGCGAGTCATTTTGGTGTTTACTCATCATGTTTCTTAGTGCAAAACCACCAGCAGAATAAAAACACAACCTCACATCTATGCAACAATCATGCTCAAAATTGGCAATAGAATTTCCCATCGTGATCATGGAAATCTGACACAGAAAGGAAGAAATCGTACTTATTTTGTTCTCATAATGACATCAACACTGCCTGCATTTTGTAGCATTACACTAATACATAAGCTTGTGAGTAAAAGGGTAAGAGATATATTGTGTTTTCACTCTAAAGGCTTCAGCAGTCTTAAAATTCATTGGTTTGTAGCTTGTAAGTGTTGTTTAAAGTGTTTATAACTGTTCTGAATGATCATGCATGAAGGCAAAGTGATAAGTCTTCAGTCACAGAGATGGATGAAATGCGAAAAATGTTACAAATGGGAATAAAATGGCACACAATTTTGGACAAATTCAGATTGAAAGAAATTCATTGTATTGCTCTCAGTTGCTCACACAAACAGTGACAGAAGTAACTAAAACTAAAACAAGAGATCGAAGAGAACTTCTTCAGAAATTCTGGCCATGTTTCGTCGCACCTGGCCAGTGGCTGTGTAAGTGGGCATGCATGTCGGATTGTCAACTTCAGAAAGTTAAAAGTTAAATTTCCAACATCAGAGGAGGGAGACAACCACTGTTCAATGACCCAGCAAGTGTACAGACTCCTAGATGTTACAGCAATTACACTGTATAATCTATAAGAGCTCTCGAATTTGTCAAATTAGGTTTTAGATATTTTTACATTTGAAGGATAGTTCTGATCTTGTTAAATCTTTTCTTTTAATCAACAGTCCTGCTGTAGAGACCAAAACCAACAGTGAATCATCCAGTTCGCTGTTATTATCTGATGTAGCTTTGTCATATGTCATACAACTCCACTGTGATTCAAAAACAATTAAAACACAAAAAAGAACCATACCAGTGCATGTCACTCATGCACTGGTATTTCTTTTATTGCAGTGGATACAGGCCTTAAAGCTTCATATGAAACAACTTTGCAACTCCATTTTTGTGTTACTGAGAATGCTCAGGGATGTGGTTTCTTGTTAATGTTGCTTTCCTTTGTTGCCATACTCTTTGATGTGTTTAAATAAACAAAAGCATAAACTATATCAGTCTGTGGCTACACGGGCAACTTGGTATTATGGTTATAGCTTAATTGGTAGAGAGGGTGGGCGATTAATGATCAGGTCGGTGGTTAAACAATGGTTCAGATGTGTCACTGAGCAGAGAAATGGAGCCCCAGAAAGCTCCTGATGTATGTTTGTATGGGAAAACATTTAACTTGCTTTGGACATAAGTGTCTGCTAAATTAATGTAATATTGGTTTTTATTTATTGGTTTTTGAATGTAATATTTGGTTTTGTTGGTGATGATAAAAAGAAAAATGCCACCCTGC
This sequence comes from Toxotes jaculatrix, assembly GCF_017976425.1. Taxonomy (NCBI): domain Eukaryota; kingdom Metazoa; phylum Chordata; class Actinopteri; family Toxotidae; genus Toxotes; species Toxotes jaculatrix. The sequence goes on from NC_054407.1 coordinate 11,030,155, forward strand.
CTGATCCTGTAAACACTGCTTGTTGTAGCTCGGTGTGTCTGAACATATCTCTTTGTCTCTGCACCCACAGGGAGATGGACAGACTTGGAATAATCACAGCGTCACACCAGGACATACTAATTGCTAGTGTGCAGCAAGAAATGTTGTCGCAAATGCAGCACATGCAACACACAATGGTTCCAGTCTGAACCGCAGAACGGATACAAAACCTGTTTTGAGAAGAATTTCATTTACCTCATTCATGCACTTTAGAGGGACTTTTCACAAGTGGAAATACAAGGAGTGGGTTAAAGTGAAAATACGAAGTGAGAAGACAAGAAATGGAGAAAGCAGCACTTTTGTCAACTTCCATCTTGAGGAGTTTTCTGTAAAAAACAAACAAAAAAAACTGGATCTGGACGTGGCCACAGATAGCATGAAGCTACTGAGAGCTTAGACTGAAGCCTCATCCTCTTATCCAACTGTTTTTCATTATTTTATTATCTGTTTTGTGAAGGCTGACATTTAAGGCTGTGCATAAGCAGAATGGCTTCCCACTTTTTTTCTTTCGCTGCTTTGGGCTTGACTTGAATAAAATGTGTTTCGTGTTTGCTCGTATGTCTGTGTGTGCGTGTGTGCGTGTGTGTTTATGTAGCGTGATTCTACACAACATGGAAACTCCCTTGTCAAGGCATCAACTATCTTTGAATATTCTGAATATGCAAAGTTACCTGAGAGAGTGGGAGGAGCCGGACAGAATGTACAATTACAAGCTCTTACTAGTTTCGTACTGGAAGATCATACTAACAAACTATGTGATTTGCTTGTGTTTTTTATTCATTTTTTTTTTTACTTGTATGAGTTATTTCTGTTGAATTAGACATTGAGATTAGTATGTTGTCCATCTGTGTCTGTGTTTATGTCTCGTTTGATGCTAAGAATTAGCTACATTAAGCATTTTGTTTATTTATGGTATTTTTTTTCTAGTTTGTACATTGTAAAATAGAAACACTGAGGAGATTTGTAATAATTGCCATATTACATTGCAATAAATGCCAAAACCCATGTATTTATGTTGGGTTTAATCTTGTTTGAACAGAACATTTACGTTGTAATGTATTTAATGGACACTATATTGTAATTAGACAGAGTATCAAGTGGAGCCTGAAGCGCTTTTTGTTTATCTTTTCTGAGTTTGGCAGAAGAAAGTGTCCTCTGTGAAAGTTGAGACTTAGTCAGAGGTGCCTGTAACAAGGAAAACAACTCCAGAAGAACACCCAGCTGAAATGCTGCTGGTGTAATCACACACGGTGTTGGGTTTGTGTGTGTGTGTGTATGTGAAAGAAAGGACTCACACAGAGAGAAGGAAGAGCAGGAGAGAAAATGGAAGGGTGAAAGAGAGTATGAATTAAAAAGAGAGAAAATTAAGATTTGGCTGTCACCGTGAACGTCTGTGTGGCATCATGTTTTCTCTCGGCTAAATTGGGCTGAGTTTGCAGCGCAAACCTGTCGAATCAGCAAACATCTGTCTCCCACTACACTACCACAGATATATTTATATATATTTAGGCACACACACACACACATTCAAACACACCAGGGAGTTGATTGGAGGAAGCCTTTGATACATAAAGGAAGAGAAGATAGGATCTGGATTCTGGCAAAAATGTCAATGTTTTTCCAGCCTAATGAGAGTTGCCTGCACACACACAAGTGAATGCACAGCGCGCGCACACACACACATACACACACACTCACATACCACCCCCTGCCTCACTCCCAATACATCCAAATCACACACAGCAAACAAAATGCTGATGGTGGTTAATGAGGCAGATGCCTCTGAGTAAGAGACAGAAAGAGGAAGAGAGGCAGAGGGAAAGAGACGGTTTGGCCCAGGGCAATGAAACAGGCAGCTTCTGTCAAATAATGAGACACTGACACCACATTTAGTAGGTAGCCGTTTGTGATGATGCATCACACACTGAATTCTACTTGGTGACTGATAGGATCTGTTGCTGTAGAAAATAACCGTGCAAAGAGCTGATAAACTAAATATTGACTGTTTCAGACTTAGCTGTGTGGTTTTTAGCTCCACAAGCAGCACAGCACTATGGATAACACAGTTGATCAGTCCACCACTGCGGTCCACTGAAATATCTGAACAGCTATTGGATGAATTGACATTGATCCTCAGGGGAGCACTCCTGCTGGCCTTGGTGATCCTCTGACTTTGCATCTAGAGCCACCATGAGGTCAACATTGTCTGTGTCTTAGCGTAATGTCTTGACAACTACTGCATGGGATGCCAAGCAATTTGGTCAAAAACTGAAAATGTCCAATGTTGTGGTTTATGGCCTGAAAAACTACAGATGTTCCCTTCAGGCTCAGCTATACTTTGTAGTGCTAATTTGCAAATGTCAGCATAAAAACTAGGATGGTGAATATTAAACGGCACCCATTGAACCTGTTCGTATTGTCACTGTGACGGTTAGCATGACGACATTAGCATTTAACTCAATTCACCACTGCCTATGGCGTCAAACAGATTCTTGAAATAATCCACATAAAGGCAAACTGACACAAATAGACACCCTGTAGTGTTTACCGAAGATATGCCACGCCAGACGTTAATAAATGGCTGATTGTTTAATCTCAAAGTGCTCTCTCTGATGCCCTCCCTTTTACAACTCTGCCAGCAGACAGCGGCTCGTTTTTACAGAGATTTGTGATATAAACCTCGACTTCATGTCACAAATAGAAAAGCTCGTCCATTTGCACTCACTGCCACAGAGTGAGGCCTGTAGGTGTTCCAAATTGTGACAAAAGGGATCGATCGTAGGGATAAAAAGGACACAGTTTAGGGCTGAATCCACATTGACTGATGGTAGACTGAGCAGTAGTAATTTTAACCCTAAAGGACACTCTTGTTATATTGAGGAGGGCAAATCAAATTGAATCTTTCTGTCTCTGTGTCTCAGTGGGAGGCGATTGTGGGTTTTTGTTCCCAGATAAGGGCGGGTATAGAGCTGGCTAATCCTGCCCGCTCTTCCATGTGGGAGTGGCAGTGGGGTGTCTTTGCTGCGCGGCCAGCTGTAATCTAATGGGTGTGAGATTGGGCTTTATACACGGGCACGCTCGCTCACACATACACAGCCGAAGACGCACAACACAAAGTCTAGATTTGTTTCAGGATTAAAGGCATCACCTCAGTGACTGACATAATGCCACAGGCATTCCCACGGTAACCCTGATGAGCTCGTCTTGTATGTGTGCACGTGTGTGTGTGTGTGTGTGAGGCTGTATATGTGTGTGTGTGTCTGAATGTTGCTGTATTTCTAGATGTTGCTGATGAGAAATACATAGGGGAAAGAAGCAGAGAGAGCACAGGAAAATGAGAAGAGACAAATCCGTGCACACACGCACACGCACACACACACACACACACACACACACACACACACACACACACACACACACACACACACACACACACACACACACACACACACACACACCACTCAGTCCCACTAGAGAAGCAGCTGCCCAAGTTGGCAGGCCATGTCCCTCTCATTATGCTGGCCAGTCACTCGTGTCCTGGCTCTCTCGCCCCTGCTGCTGCTGCTGCTGCTGCTGCTGGACAGGTAGCATCTGACACACATTAGCCTGCTATTAATGACTTCTGCTGCAGCCATTATCGCACACTTAGGGAAAAATATCCCCAGGGTACCATTTTTGCAGTGACATGCGTTATATATTCAAAACCATGTGATTTTCTCCAAAGTTCTGCACGCACAGCAATGTCTTGGTAAGACAAGACTTGGTTTCATGTCACTGGATGTTTTTTTCTGGGTTTCACTGCTTCAATTTGACCATCCTCTTGTTTCTCTTCTGCTTTGTCGTTTGTGTGTGATGGCACCTCAAGTTAAGTCCAGGATTTCCGTGGATTGCTCTCTGAGGTGACTCTAAAGGAATGTGGGTGGGTGTGGCCCATGGACCTCCCACATCAGATTGATTGTTTACCCGTGATCCCCAAGGGAATACCACTGTGATTAACATTAATGCTACAAGTCTATGCACAAACAACACGAATACCATCTCAAGATCTTCAACATCAACAGCAGGTGTTCAAAAGCCTTTCTCTGCTTCTCACAATCTAGTTCAATGTTTGACATTGTGTCTGTCCAGATTTAGGCTGGAGTAGGTCCATAGAAAAGTATTATTTACAAAGGTCATGGTCAGTTGATATTTTCCACTCATTTTTTTCTCTTGCCTCTCAAATCACGCTGTGGTTATACACTGGGTCGAGCATTTATGACTCGCTTTCGTTCAATTTCAGTTTATATGTGGGGGAATCTGTTATTTTATATATCATGTCATAACCAAAATCTGAAATTGATATCTTGCTACAGATTTTTCTCATAAGTGACACAAATCAGACACACACACACACACACACACACACACACACACACACACACACACACACACACACACACACACACACACACACACAGAGAGATTAGAATAAGAAACTGGCCTTGACATGTAAACAAGAATTATAAGGAAATATAAAAATGTGAGGATGTAAATTAGATACTTTCCCTCTACAGAGATTCTACCTGTCAGATTTAAGTAAAGATGTTAAATTTGGTCTACTGTATTGGTCTTCAGAGACTCAGATCTCTGTGCCAGAAAGTGTGTGCTGTCAAGATGTCCTTGATCAAGACATTGAATCCCAAACTGCTAATTAATTGCTGAAAATGTTACTTTTTGTTAAATGCCATGGTATCAGGCGGGGAAAAAAAAAACATATTCACCATGGTGATGGCAAAACGACGGTGCTCTGCAGGAATGAAGAGACATAAATTACTTATACAGTGAACATGTTAGCAGACAGCTGTCTATACAGCATTAGCATGGATTTGTAGTCATGTTTTGTCCATCTGACTTATGTGAGTTCAATATTCACTCATCATTTAGCTTTGGTTTTGTCTCCACCAACTCCTCAAGGATATCTAGCACTTTTAGCTCCAAAATGCTCCACACTAGCTAGTCACAAACCAAAAACGAAAAGCTGGGAGTTGTAAACAATGAGGTTGAAGATGCCAGCATGCCTTGAAGAGCTGAGGGTAACTGCAGTGTTGAATGGTAATTATCTGTGGCTTTGTCACTACAGGACACACCATTCATATCATAAGTAGTCATTTTACCTGCACTATATATAAAACATTGATTAGCGCAGCTTTAAATATTGATGAATGGTTTGAATACATCTTTTACAAGTATCTTTTTCTGTATTTCACAATGTCTGCATTTTCACAAAAAACATACTTTTCTCCCATTTGATAAAAAAAGAGAACTCTCTTTTTACTGTACCCTAGACTCAAGATATAGACATTAAGCCAGTGACAATCACCAATAGATAATAAAGATAGTTAGTTAGTGGTGATGACGATAACTAAAACTGACTTAGTGAATGACTTAATGATCAGACCAACTCCAAAGAATTAAACAGAGACACAGACCGGGAAAGGCAGACGCAAACGTAATGTGAAAGTACCAGCACGAGGGAATCATCTGCTCCACAGCTTCATTAATATTTGTTTTAAGATCCAGTGGATGAGGGGAACGATTCTCTGATTCTGTATAAGCAGAGTCAGGAAATGGGTCATTATCAGAGTACATCGCCAACTCAGAGACACAATACCACACAGAGAGAAATACCATTTCTGGTGTTTGGAGTGAAACTCAGTCCACTCTCACTGCATATGCATGCATGTGCTTCTGTGTGTTCAGCGCATTCATCCATGTCATCCAATTTCAATATTTAGGCGAACCTCTGCATCTCTGCGAGCCTCCAGGTTTGATAGATCTCCACAAAAGCACCGAGATGCATTTATTTTCCATTCCACCAGAATGTCAAGCTAGCAAAAGCCCCACAAGCAAGAGAGGCAGATTGAAAGGAGAGATGGGTAGAGGCAAAAGGGAAAGTTTTGTCCTTCATCAGCCCTCCATTCCTCTATCCCTCCATCTCATTAAGGATGGATAGATGATCAATAGGAGAGAAGCAGTAGAAGGGGATTAGGATTAGAAATCGATGGCTTTGTTTTCTTCAGCCTGCCAAAGATAAACACTGCCTTAAGACACTGACAACGCAACACAAAGACTTTCACAGCTTTTCATCTGTGTGTGAGAGGGCACGACATTCCCTGTGTGTGGACAGACAGACATCTGTTTGCAGCTTCTCATGCCGAGTTAAAAAGAGACACTTCGATCCCTTCACGAGATCGGGAGAAGGGGGAATGGGCTCTGATCCAACGTAGCAGTAGTCTCCTACAGTGAGATGCAACCAAGACTCTGTTGATATTTTGCAGGCTCTGTACACTGCAGTGCCAGGATTGTTGAAATGCACATGTTGAACTGTGTGTGGGAGGTGCAGGTTGTGTATGACAGATCAGAGATTGACTTCTAGTTCACACCAAGTCAACGTTTCAAGATTCTCAAGAATAGCTGCAGATGACTGATGACTGATGAAGAGGTAGTATCATAATAGGCTCGCTGCAAAGACAAGTGATGCTCCTAAAAACCTGAGTGGGCTGTAAGGAGTGAGGCAAGGCATTCTGGGTAAGTGAGGCTTCACCTCCCACACAGAGATTCAAAAACATACCCCCTGCTTTGATCTCTCTCTGCTTTCTCCCTCTCTCTCTCTCTCTCTCTCTCTCACTCCTCTTCCGTCTCTCTTCTTTTCACGTGCACACATATGCACGCGCACACACACACAAACAAATGCACAAACACACTGCACACTCGCCCTGTTTGTTGTGGCTTTCGCCCCTCTCTCCTTTGAAAGAACAAAGGCATTTGTTTATGTTCCCTGCAGATGAAAGCACAGCTTTGTGACGGCCCATTTCGCCCCAGGTACAGACGCTTCATAATTTTTCTTTAAATTCATGAAACCTTTTTCAAATGAGAACTTTAAAACTGTCTTTATGGTCACTTGTATTTACTGGTCCCTTCATTTCTATTGAGCTTTTTGTATGTGTGTGTGTGTGTGTGTGTGTGTGTTTTATGATAATCATGGTGATATTGTTCCTATTCACAGTCACAGGTGTCTGATGCCTATCCCAACCTGCACTTGGCAGAAAGCAGGGGGGCCAAAAACAGGCAGAGAAAGACATTCATATCCATTATAGTGTCCAATCCATCTGACATGCATGAGTTTGCACCGTGGAGGACAACCAGAGCAGCCTTAAGTGAACATTGCTAAAATAAGTGGATAGTACTTGTTTTTGGTTTAAAAACTGGCTAAAAAAATGTTCAAACATCAGTTGCACCACTGGCTGAAAATGAAGGAGAAAGATTTTAGGAGGCAGGAGAAGGAGAAAAAGGATCGTGTGCATACATCTGTGTGCGTGTTCAGAAACGGGAGGACAAAAAGACAGGAGAAAAACAAGGAGAGGGGCAATTTCATTTCTGGACAATTGGGCAGGTGGCCACAGATCCTTGTCCATCACCCATTCCATCATGGCCTGACATGGCTGACTTGTCACCCTGAGTGGCATTCACAACTCTGGCTTAGATATAAAGCACACACAGTCACATGGCAATGCAAGTGCACCCGCATGTGCCGTAATATCTTCTTGGGTGGATATTTGTCCACAGCCCATATTTCCTCTACTTCCCCTTGATTGTATTTAATTGTACACATATCTGTTTTCCCTTTTCTGTATGTGAGAGTGTGTGTATACATATATAGAGAGAGTCAGGATAACAGCTCCCATTGGGCTGTTTTGGTTGAAGCCATATTGATTCCTATCTGTTTTATTTCAGTTTATTTATAGCAGCAAAGCCTCTGCAGACAAAAGAAAAAAAAGAAAAAGCTGGCCCCAGTAAAGCAATCGAGATTTCATATCATTATGTTTGTGTGTGTTAAAATGTCAGTGTGATGTGGAGGGATGATGTATGAGGCTTTAAATATGAGCCTCTCTTTTATGATCCATCAAGAACACAATAAAAGAAATTATAGCCTATAGGCAGCTCATACACTGGCATATGTCTTTGCACAATTAAAATTTACAGTGCAACTTAGAGTTTTGAATTTTCAAGCAAAGCAAATCCTGTATGGGATTCTACTCGAGATGAGGCTGGACTGAGAACTGTATTTTCCAAGACATCGTGGTGCCATCTAGTGGGTTAATTATGCAAATGACACTACACGTCACAACTAAAATCTGATCATTACAGGAAAACCGTCCAATCTTTTTTATTTTTTACACAATATAATCTTTATTTTCTTTTACACAGTGATTAGCTACAAACACTGTTGCCTACAAACAGGCAGGTTAACTTCAGCAGACTCAAATGATACAATAAGAAGTTACAGCAGTGCTCACTGACACAGACAGGAAGTTTAAATATGGTCAATCTTGTTTCAGCAAGTATTGCCATGTATGGAAGAAGGAAAATATTGTCTTTTCTCACTAAACTGTATAGAAATGTTTGGTGTTTTAAGATAAATCCAGCGTTATTAAAGACTGGGGTCTTCATATTTCATATTTCTCACAGCCAACATGCTCATAGCTGGTTCAGAGTTTCATGGCTTATAACAACAAATGGAAGTTACGTGTTTTGACAGTTTGACAAATAGGCAGGACAGAAAAATCTTACACTTACACGTCTCCCAATCACACATCATATGCATGCAAACACATGCACACACACAGACATAAGGGCACATACAGACATACATGCATGTGCTTAAGCACACACAGTTTATCTATAATTTACAAAAGATAATTAGATTTTTTTTTCCTTTGCTCTCTCTTGATATCTCGGTTATAATCCCGAAAAGTTGTAAATGCATGGCTGCTATGTTGTTTGAACTCTGCTTCAAAGATTTGGTATTTACGCACAATAAAATACTCTGTTTACATTTTTACGTTTTTGTTTTGTTTTTTTGTTTTTTTCAACTGAGGACATGTGACTGAAATATCAAAAACAGATATGAAAATGAGTTTGTCAATAAGGCATTTTGAACATAACCATTCATTGTCAGATCAAAGTTTCTTGGGTGGACCACCAAACACCACTGGAAAAACAGGACGCTGTGCATACACAGCACACAAAACTTTACCTGTGTTTGAGTGTCTTTTCACACAATAACTGATGACAAAATAACAAAACATATACGATTTCAAAAGACCTCCGCCACATGTACATTGATAAAGTGCTAAAAATAAAATTATATACAGCTTTGACATGCCCCTAGTGAAAAATAAATGCATGAAAATACTCAAACTCAGTCAAAAAGAGGAATTGATATCATGTACTGTATGTCCATATTGCATAGCCAGAACTGGCACAGTGCAGCGTGACTCATGAACACTAAAAACCTCCACAGCAGGCAGAAGGACTGCAAGAATACCTGACTTAAGAGCCACCAGAATCATTCACAGTTTATTTCTCCACTTGATGTCAGTCAGATTGTCCGTGAATTGATGATTTAAGATTTTTTTTTTTTGCATAAAATTTTGACCATTGTTTCTCTACGCATTTGTTTGAACGTGTGTGCGTGTGTGTGTTTGCATTCTTGTATACCTCAATGCTTCTAAATTCATTCCTTTAGTCTGTCACAGTTGGCAAAGCAAGATTCCACATGCAGCTTGAGTAACCAGCATTAAATGTTCAAAGTGTCCTGGTGGCTTTTTTATTAAAACCTTGCAGCTTCTGTGTATGGAGACGGCCTCCAGCTCCACCCGTTACTGCTGACAGAGGATTAAAATGAGAGATGATAATCAGAGCAAAGCAAACAAATATATCACATCATCTCTGTAGTGTGCATTAACTTTAAATTATGCATGAACTTCATGCTTACTGTCTCACTCTCCCCATCCGAGCCCCTTCTGGACTCTGAGCCGTAGTGCAGAGGAGAGTACACCCAGCCCCGGTCATCCTGAGTCTGCTGTTGTTGAATGCAACCAGCAGAGGGCAGCAGCAGAGGAAAGAAGATGAGAGGAGAGGAATGACAATTGAGTCTTTATATATACATGCATACATAAAGACATTCCCCACACACTGAGTCATTTAAAGCTTAACTGTACAGAATTTTAAATGTTGGGGGCTCCAGAGGACCCAGAATCAATGTTTCAACTGCACATGATCAATATGTGATGGCTTATTTCTGTTCTTCTTGTATGCAAAGATGTGTCTAGGTGTCTAACCAGTATCAGTTAGAAGGCATGACATGATATTCTGGCTAAAACGGGTGTAATTTTTGACCCCCAAATCATATTTTCATTATCAGGTTGTTACTCGGACAGATCCTCAGTGAACACACAATTTTCTCAGAAAGTCAGAACAGTTTTGGTTATTTCACATTAGAGATTTCTGTATCTGTATTTTTGTTCTGCTTTTTCTCATCTGTTTAAAGTGGATTAAACTCAGTTGGACATAGGTGATGTAATGTGCCTGTGAATCAATTAGAGTTCAGCAACCTTTGAATCTAAATCTGAAGGCAACCGTGGGGTTGGTTGCCAGCAATGTCAAGCACATCTAATCAAACTGTAGCCACTGTAGCCAAACTATAGCCACACATATCTGATGAAGCAGATTAGCTCAGTTTTTGATGATAAAAAATGTTGTTACAAAAAAATACTTTAAATATGTTTTGAAATGTGCTTGTCAGCTTCTCTGTGCGACCTGGGTGGTAGAGGGCAGAAGACTGAGGGATCACTAAAAGTAGAACCAATACAGCAACAGACTAACTGCAGGTCCAAGATCCTCAAACATTTAATTTTACTGTTTACCGGAAATGTGTTACTTACAGGTGCATGCTACCTTTAAATGCACAAAACGGCCCTTCAGAAGCTCCAGTTTTTACATGCAGTACTTTTTTGCAGACTTTAAATAGGTCATGTGAAATGTACTGTAGCTTTATTTTTAAATACTTTTGAAGATCCATAAGCAGCTGTGCTTGTGACAGTCCCAGTGGAACAATTACCAGCAATGCCACTGTATGTGAGAACATCTCCTAGCATTACAAATGACTCTAACTACCTTGGTGGTGACTTACATTGTAACTTGAGCTAGAGTTTAGCTTACGGCGGCCAAGAACTGGAGAGTACACCCAATATCTGCCATCTGCATACTGATGGATGGACACACACACACACACACACACAGATGAACACACAGATGCATATAATGTGTTGACAGGAAAACAAAAGGAATTGAATTAATCATTGTACAACAAAGGAGAAATGAAAGGGATGATGTGAAGCAGCAAGAAAAGACAGTGAAAATGGAGTATGAATGAAATGATGTAGATCCATATGCAAAAAGTCACACAAAAGACAGAATTATGGAGAACTGTCCATAACATTGACAGGCGCATGAATGCAGATTGACAGATATAAATACATCATGCAGTGCAGGAAAGACAACCCCGGTGTTTTGCTGGTACATTCAAAAGCGTGAACTATGACTTGTGGCAGCACCGTGCTTCTGGAAGAAAAGCATTTTAGACAGCGAGAGCAAGCCCATAGTACGTGCATACCGCACGCACACACACACACACCCACCCGCCCTCCCCCCTCACCATCATAACTCTACCACGCTGTCCTGACTGGGCCACTGCAAGAGACCCAGTAGATCAAAGAAAAACAGAGGAAGACAGAGGAAAACATCTTTACTCTCTGGGAGTGGATTCATCCAGTTATCTTATTATATATGTAATTTTACATCTGTTTGGGAAGCTAATGGCAATTCACCTTTCAGCACACGTTAGTTTGTTTCACCTCTTTGAAAACGGTTCATAATCTCACTTTGAACATCCTCAGCAGAAAAACAAAAGCACCAGAACTTACAAAGTAGATGTCAGACACCGGCACCTCCCCATCCAATGAGTTGTGACTGCTGGACACAGACAGCTGGTTGCACGACGTACGCGGCACCTGGGGGCTCGGAGGGACAGAGGAGGGAGGCGTTGAGGGGAGATGGTGAGAAGAGCTCTGAGTGGAGGAGCGAGGAGACGCGGGGCAGATGGGAGTAAATGCTGAGGCAGGAGGGAGAGTGGAAGCATTTGCTGAGGTGGGACATCTGGATTGTGCAGCTGAATGAGAGACTGGAGAAGAAAGGGTGGATGACTGAGCAGCTGTGGGAGAGGTGAGTGGTTTGGTGGATGGACGGATGGAAGAAGAAAGTGTGGAGGATGGCTGGCCAGCTGACTGAGCAGCGGAGGAGGAAGAAACAAAGGAAAGAGGAAGGGTAGAGGAGGTATATGCTGAAGATGGACTGAGAGACGGAGGTGTGGATGAAGCAAAGACACGGGGCTGATGATCAGGTGACAGATGGCTGGGAGAGGTCATTTCTGTCATCTGTGTGAGCTCCGTGCTCTTTGGGATTTTACTGTATGAAGCAAGACAAAGAACATTGTTAAAATCCTGTTACCCCAGCAGCTACGGACATTATCCTGATATTTTCATCCTGTATATGTGTTCACCTGAGCTCCACCTCCACTGTTATGGTGTCCTGCTTTTCCCCATGGACTTCAACTATCTCTTTTTGTGACCTGAAAGTACAAGAGAAAACACAGGGTGTGGAAAAACACAGAGCACATATAAGAAGTTGTAAACAGAGACTGATGAGTGAAATCATAACCTGCTTTACAGTGCTTTTTCTTGATAGAATAATGTCATTGCACTTATCAGATATTACATAGCATGTTCCATACATGTATTCTCACCTGACTACACTTGGTGAATGCATTTGTCTCCTGTAGCGTGGGTGCTCTGGTGTATCGAAGGGGGTGGTGGGTAAAGAGTTGTTAGAGGAAAGCGTGGTAGCAATAGATGCTGTGGTGGCATCTTCAAATGAAGGAGGAGTGCAGGGTGGTTCTCTGCCTGAGTGGCATAATGAAGTAAGACATCCTGAGCCACGTGCAAATGACACCAAAATATACAGGAAAGAAAATATTGAAGAGAACTTAACTGCATTCACAAAAACCTGCATCCTAAAATTAAACGTCTAAGGAAGGAAGGAGTTATGTTTGTATCAGAGTGCACGAACCACTCACTCATACTGCCAATCTACTTGTATAACACTAAAGCTGTATATGTGATCTTTACTTTTGCTTTTTGTTTTTTGTACAATTTGTTTCTCTTCATGTAAATGATTGACAGCGCCTTGCATATGTGAACTTAATTGTATTCCTTTTTATTCAACGTACCAAAGTAAGGATGATACCTGCTTCTCTCTCTATTTACTGTAGCGTTGCTGTTTACATCTTGCATTATGGTTTTCCAAAGTGTTTTTCTGTGCTTAGATAGTCTCATTTTGTTAAAGTTTTACTTCTGCTGCTATTGCTGTTATTCTGCTGCTGCACTTTTATTTCTCCACAGGGATCAATAAAGGTTTGCTTCATTTCATCTAAAGAGAAAATGGTATGCTCAGCTGCAGACAATTGAAGCTAACAGTGTTCCAAATTCAGAAAGACATAAGGTAACAAGGGACCTGTTCACTCTATTTTGTACTATTTTATTCAAGCAGTATTTGCATGTTACTTGGGCATTTCCTCTCTACCTTGGATGAGGATAGCTAGGATTGATAAACATTGATGAAGGTGAGAACATCTGTGTCCAAACAACCCCAGACTAATGAGTTCAGTTGTTGTTTGAAATCAAGCATCCCGCTTTCTCTTGGAATGAAAAATGACAACCTGAACATTGTGGGGAACAGGTCTCTGCTTATATCACCTCATTCCATGCCATGGCTTTATATCACTGTAAACATAGTTTACAAGAAGTCCTACCATTGTCCTCCAGCATGGGGAAACTGCGAGCACCTCGTAGGTTTTCCAAATTGTCCAAGTTTTCCTGCCTTTCGTCACTCACTGAGGGACGCTGCCCAGCTGAACTGGTCCCGGCACTGGACTTGGACATGGAGAGAGCCCCTCGGCCCCTCTTAGATGGAGAGGATCGCAATGCTGTGAAAGCAGGGGACATTATACTTGTATTCTCATTCCAGAAACTAAAATCTCCCAATAATTAATATGGAGGAAACAAAATAATAAATTTTTGGCACTGCTATCATCACACATAGCAAAGTAGAGGAGTAAAGCATATGACTCACAGCAGCTCTTCTTGAAGACAATGGTGCTACAGAATTTGTAGAACCTCTCAGCATAGAAACCAGGTCTGTGAACTGACACCGTGTCCTGCGGGGGGACAGGGGCAGCAATGGAAAAAAGTCAAGGCAATTTTAATAATGTTGCACTTCTCATTGACAATGGAAATCACAATGCTTTACCCATTATATAAAACACAGACAGAGTGAGAAAATAAGGCAGAAAATAAAATTTGATATGGGATATATTTGCTTGGATACAGACAACAGTTGTGTGAAAGCTACTCACCCCGTCATGGATAAGGGACTTCCAAGAGTGCTCCAGTTTCTTAATCAGTCTGTCAGACAAGACAATTAAATTATTTAGCTCATTCAGTGACTTACTGTGGTTACTGGGCAACTCAGAGCTGAATCACAGGCTACAGTGCCACTTGAAATGTTGATGTGGGACTGTTTTATGCCCTTCACTCTTCTGTATGTCCACACTTAAGAGTCCACTGTTCTGTTTCTCCTCCATTTGTATTTATTTAAAGACAGAATGACTGGGATTACTTTTTCTCCATGAGCTCTCTTCATCTTTTAATATTCCTTGCAGACACACATCAATTTGTCATTTAATGTGTCCTGAGGTGTCCAATAAAAGACTGAAATCAGTGCAACCTTACAGAGTTCCTCAGACTGAGAAGACAACAGGTTATATATCACTAATAGATTAATTATAATACTCATGTTTTCATACTCCTTGGTCAGAGAACTGGCAGTCTCTCAGGCACTTGTGTCTTTTTAAATTAAAACCACATTTCTCACACAGAGGATGTCGCAATTTGTGTCATTACCCAGGCCTTAAATTTTCCTTAAAGTTTACTTAAGAATATAAAGTGTTGGAAGAGTGTAGAGAACATATGACTGTGGAAAACGGCAATATTTTTCAACTTTATCTATTCCTTTACTGATATTACATAATACAACTGTAAAGCATCTTTAACCTCTGAATTTTTTGTTGCCTACCTGTAGGACTGCAGAATATCAATTATCCCAATGAACAGCAGGAGGCGCTCTCCTTTACCACCAACAGCTGGAATACCACCCATACTACAGACAGAGAGGAGAACATTACTATCACTTCAACTATTTAATGTGATGATAAGGACAAATGTTGTGAAATGGTGACTTACGTGTCATCATGGTCCAGCGTATCCCTGCATGTGGAGCCTCCCTGTATAGACTCCATTGCCGTGGAATACAAGGCTCTCTGGGCTGCAGGCCTCTTTTCATCCCCACCGCCTGCAGGTGAGCCCTGGGATTGATTCTCTTTCTCTGCTTGGGTCTTGTTGTGGACCCCAAGCAGCAAACTGTAGTCCATAATCTTGAAACTCTCCAGAACCTAAAGTGAAACACACAGGGGTACGATATTTCAAAACATTTCCCAACCTTCCAAGAAAATTACAACATTTTTTATGTCTAGATTGAATTTTGCAGCCAGGGGCACGGTGAAAATTAACATGTACATTAAAAAAACATAAGCCACATAATCTATTCTTTTATTCTAACTATTAATTGCTCTATAATTCATCTAATAGTGGATGAAGATAGTTAAATAGTTGCTGCTCTGTTAAAATAAAATTCACACTGTTCATCCAACTCCTCCATCTTCTCTCTCTCACCAGACAGTCTCTTTGCAGCGTTTTAACCAGAGCATTGTATGTGTCTTGGTCCAGAGTGAGGCCTTCGGGAACATCACTCAGAAAGTCCAGGTCTTTAAAAGTGGGTTTGGACTTCTCTCTTTCCTTCTTGGAAGCTCGCCTCTTGTATGTGGAGCCCTTTAGGTCAAACTTGAGGTGCATGCGAACAGAGCGTGGTAAAATATTGTTCATCACAACAACTCTGATGTTCTTTCCCCCACACTGGACGCAGTAGAGGCCAAAAAACTTTGGCAGCAATGTCCGAGGGTTCTGGTTCAAGTTCTGGATGGGGTTTGGTGCGGAAGACATAGGAAAAGAGACATGGAGAAATAAGGACATGTTATTCGGTAATAAGACATGCAGTCTATGTGGTTTGGCCCCAGTACTGTGCACCTGCCACACAGCGTGACCCATCCACAGGCCTCCGCCCATACCTGTGTGTCTCTGCTGTGCGCATGCTTAACCTGTTAAGGAGTACTTAGCCCAGGTCTTGGTCCGGTACAACCTTTCTCCTATTATCTACTACAAAGCCACTTGCTGGCGTCACTGCTGACTTGGGCCAACACCAAGGGGTAGGATAAAGAGGATAAAGATGAATACAGGTTTCAGCTGCTGCATTGCTCTTAAGCATGTACTCATGTACACAAACACCCTACCCCCTACACACCCAAATCTCTTAATAGACATACTATTACAAAACCTACGGCAAGGGTTTTAATTTCCCAATTCCTCCCAAGTGCCAAATGGTAATTCAGTGGACATTTGCTGTAGATAAAAATGGAAAAGGACTGCTGTATGCTAGTGAAATGATCTTAATGAGTGAGAAGCTCTGTTTCACTTACCATATAATATCCAGGAAGCAGTTTCTGTAGGAACTCAGCCTCCTTGTGCTGGACAGTTTTGATGATAAACTCATCATCACGGGTTACGTAGAATATGGAGCCACTAGCTCCTGGATTTGTCAACTCGATCAGTGGCTCATTACACAGGGAATACTAGACAGAGCAGCAACACAGAAGAACAAACATAGAGTAATGATTAAATTGTTGTCTTCCCTTAAATCAAACAGATTGACATGAAATCTTTGAAGAGACTGCTTCAAACCCAACTTTGGAATTTCATCTTAGGTTTAACAGCTCATGGGAGCTGCTATGCTGCACTGTTAATGTTGAATCCAAAAGAGCTTTCAAATAGCCAAACAAAAGACTAACATATCTACCCACTCACATGGCATTGCTCATCAGCAGCAAAGAGGGAACTTTGTTTTAAAAGTGCAAGGGCGTACACACTGCTGAGTACAAAAAGGCGTTCTGGGTGTAGGTGGGAAGAATTACACATCTAAACTATTAGGAGTATAAACTGCATTACAGTATGACGTTTATGTCCTAACGCAGTATTAGTTAGCCCAGTGAAGCTCCTAAATTCATTGTGGTAATGTGGTAATGTGTTGGTGCTGAAGAGGGTATGGACTATCAGGAATTATGTTTAACTCTAGTGAACAATATTAAACTGCACAGTGAATACCTTACAGCCATTAAGATTTTAACTTAAGATTAAAAATAAAAGAAAGTGCCTATTGCTTTTTGTTAACTTGCCTAACCAAGTAATTCAGTTTTCTGTGGCTTAGTCGACACAATTGAATTATACTTGGTATTCCAGCTCTCGACCGCCAACACAAACACATGCAGACACAAATACAAACTACTCTGTGACCGTCTGCTGCCATTACTTGGAGTTTAAAAAAGACAGCTTTAGTCTACTAATCTCCCTCTGGCACATGCAGAAAGTGAGCTTAAACATGCAGCTAGGTTCACTGTATGTCACTGCATGTGTGTGCGTGTGAGAGGCGGGGTGGTGGGTGTGTGTATGCACCGTGACATGAAAAAAATATGTGAAGCCATGTGCAAGTCTTTTTTTGTGTTTGTGTGTGCACAGTTTTCTTTTTATGTGTGTGGGTGTGATTTAATGATTATCCTCACATCAACAGGAGTCTGATGTGACAGGGAGCATGTTTTCTTTGGTAACTCCACTGATCATCAGTCAAATACTGTCAGAGGGATCCTCACATCAGTCTATGTTTAGTTTATGTTAGCTTGTATCACACAGTGTGATCTATTACTCCGCTATCAAATGAAATGTAACAAGCAAGAGCAACAAAACAGATTTCTCAGACTTCTGATTTCACAAATTACCAATTTAGGCAATGTAAATGAGTAATGATTAATTATGATTAATGATTAATGAGTAATGATTAAATAATGTTTTTCAATCCATTATACATCAATAATGTAATACCATTTACATATGTTTTGTTCTTTCTTTCTCTTTCTCTCTGTTGGTCAGCTGTGCGACAAAAGAACAAGGGTGCTTGTTGTTAGTTAACAATTAGGTTTTCTGAAGCAAATAATTATGGATGGTGTGCATATGCATTATTGCTGATGCTGTATGTAACAGCAAACACTTCACTTGCACAGCGCATTGTAAGGCAATCAGATACTCTCAATGCATCATGAGTCCTCAGAGAAAATAAATATCCCACCAGGTAGTCATCCGGTCGGATCCCAAACAGCTCTCGGAAGTAGCGGAAGGCCACGGGAGCATAGGTTTTAAACCTGAAGTCTGGGAAGTGGTGGGCTGGTGTGAGGTTGCTGCCTTCACTGTGTGGAGCAAGCCAGAGCCATTAGGGAAAGTAGAAGAAGATGAATTATTATATAAGATACATCCTACACTCTTATGCACACAAATACAAAACACACTCATACAAACACACCTGGGGAAGAAGATGCTTTCGACCACATAGAAGTCCTGCATCAGCACATCTCTCTCGGGCTTGGAGCTGAGGTTGCCAACAGTATATCCAATACCCAGCTGGATTGCCCCTTTCAAGGCAGAGGAGGTGGTCTGGAGGTGGAGAGCCGTGAAAAGAACAACAGAGTAAAGTGTGGGAGGAAAGTAGTTGAAGAAATCGTGACACCGAGCCTACCTTCTTGTATGTTGTCTCTCCAGAGGCATCCACCCTCCTGTGGCCAATCTTTTTCTCATGCGCTGGGCCTGTTCCGAATGGGGACGGCATCTGTCACAAGGAAAGAAACGTGAAGAAGGAAAGTGCACATGTAAACGTGATATAGGTACTGCAAATATTGTATATATAATCCAAACGGAGGTTAGTGACAGAGACAGTGAGACAGATGGGTGTACAGTGTGAATCAGCCTCTCACCTCTGTTATCTGAGCCTTCTTGGCTGAATCTGTGGACAGAAACAGACAGAGAGAGAGTGCAGGACAAATAAGTTGAGAATTGTCCACAATGGTATGATTTAGCAGTGTGATTTAGCAATAATCACGAATCGTTAGATTCACCAGGAAATGCCAACTTTGGTATTAGACTCAACATAGGAGCTGTAGATAAATTGATTTTATAAAGAAATGTTCAAACATTCAGGTACAATTTCTGATCTACAGATTATATGTCCACCTAAATATGTTAAATTATGCAGAAAAGTGGAAATTTGAACATATATAATTCGGAAAAACTTAATCTGCTGAGCAAGACCATATTGAAAGTTCCAGAATAACTACTTAAGGACCTTGTGGTGACCTTTTTTTTTTTTTTTAACCAACATTCAGGTCCACATCCCTTTGTGCCTTCTAATTTTATTGTTTATTTTAAAGGGAGCGTGAACAATACATTTATGAGATGCAACTAAAAGCTAATTCCACAACTTTGACACAAATTCAACTTCATCAACCTTGTTCCAAACAAATCGGTGGTTAACTCACCAGCAGAAGAGTTCAGTGCCTACAGGTTACAAAGTGTTTGATAATCCAGAATGAAAAAAGACGTGCAGACAAAATCCTGGCTAAACCAAAATCTGACATTCAGCAGTCAGACCAATGCAGTGTGCAGTCCGTTTTTTTTTCTATTCCTGGATCAGTGAGATTTGTACAGAGAAGGCAAAAAACTCTATTGGATTGACTTCCTCCCTAATCTGAGTGCTGTCATTGGCTGAGGTCTCCAGATCACATCACGGACCAATCACACACAAGGATTAAGAAGAATCTTTCCTACCAAGATGAAGGACGCAACTGGACTGTGTCTGTATATGTATTGAAGAGGATGAGTGAGCAGGAAGGAAGGAATTGAATGGGAAAAGAAACAGTTCACAGTGCTTCAAACTACTTGTTTACATCAGGATGCTGCATTTCAGATCATGTGAGGGTGAAGATTAAGTGAAGTGCTGCTGGCAGAGCAGGGATAATGAATCTTTAAGCCATGTTAAAGCACACAGCACACGCTGTACCGTATGTTGCATGACAAAAAAAATAGTCCATATATAATCTAATATTTTACATATAATAATGACTTCTTATTGGTGCACCAGTAGATGCAAACAAAATGCAAGAATCATACAATTTTAAATCCTGACAACACTAAGTCAATATGGACAACATGGTACATGTGTACCTCTACTTTATCTCCTGTCTTTATCTGTTGTACAGGGCAATTACAGCCATGCTCCTGTCTCAGTGAGGTTGTACTTGGGCACAGCAATGCTTTGAGTCAAATGCTAAGGCTAATATGCCCACAGTGACAAGGTTAACATGCTGATGGTTCGAATGCTAATTAGCACAAACATAAAGCACATCTGAGGCTGATGGGAATACCATTAGTTTTGGCAATATCTGGGCATAAAACGAAGCACCAGACAAATTCAGATGTTGACCTGATGGTGGTGCTAGATGAAAGGTATGAATGTACATAAAACAGTTCATGGCAATCCATCAAAAAAAAAAAAAAAAAAAAACAGAGATAAAGAGGTGAAAGGGAAAATATTTTTGGTGCATGAAACAAGCTTAGAAAACTGTGCCAAAATCGTGGTAACAAAATTCAGCATTCAGCTGCACAAACAAAAATTAGTGGACCCTCATTTAGCAATTTCTTTGTCCCTTTAATACCCTTTCGTGCAGTGACAGGACACACACGGCTGCCCACACCTGCAACCAGATTATTGTCGCATCAAAGCCTGTAAGGAGGAACAATGAGAAGGAGCATCCTGGGGCAGGCGCACACACAAAGAGTCTCTGTGGGATTAGGGTCATGCCAGAATAATGTGCCTGCAACAAACAGGACAAACTCACTGTAACATTTCTGATTATTATGTGAGGAACACAACCTGTAAGACTACATGTTTTGAATGTGTCAGAGTTAAAACACACAAAGAAATGTAGTAAATTTACTGGAAAGTAACTTAGAAACGACACGCTTGTAATGAAATATTTTGTGTCAGTGATAAGGGAAGTATGCCTTAAGGCCTGTGTGTCATAGCAAAGAGGATTAGATCTCTCCCTTACCAGCTGAGAAAATGGCGTCCTGCTGCTCTGACATTAATGTGACACTAAACACAGGAGTAGGTTTTGATGCCCTGAGGCTCTCTGCACATAAATTTAATCTGGTAGACTTAATAGTAGTCATCTGTACACAAACATCCAATGTTAATGTGCATACATGAGCATGCTTATGCAAAGACAACTTGTTGGACCTGCTCAACTGATGAAGGCTACATCTGCTTTATTTCTCTCTGCACATAATATTTGCACATAGATATCATAAATCTGTCATGCATATCCTGCCATATTTACAGCCACGACATCCACAGAGATGCTTGGAATTGATACCCACAAGGGATTAGTGTGTGGTTTATGTTATAATTCCATATCGGATTATGTAAGGCACTCTTCAGATTTAGCTGGGAAGAGGAAGAGAGAGATGGTAAGAATTATGAAGACAGACAGAGGTTGAGGAGAGGAACAAAATGACACCTGAGAGACCACAGCATGTGTTTACTGTAGTGGATGCTGAACAGCCCGTCGTGTGTAGGTGTCATACAAAGCTCTACATACAAATAACTACATGTGAGTGTTCGTGTGTATTACCTACATGCAAACAGCTCATTCAGGTCAAATGTAGCATTCAATATCACAGCAGCTTGTATTTATCAGGTCTTTGGGGACTGTGTGTGTACATCTCATTGCTCACCTTGTGTTTGTGCAAGCCTGCAGTGAGCCACTGACACAATGGGCCATTTAAAACTGAACAGCAGTGACTTGGATCTTGACACTGTTATCTAACCAAGCAATTCATTATTCATTTCTCACAGCTTGGGCTCCTCTTACTACCCTAGTGGCTAAATATCTTTTTTTTCCTATAGCATAGTATTTTAAGTCAACGTGCCTGGCTGCATTCACATATGACTACATGGTAGGATGCTGTCCACTTAGGTCCAAATTCCTATCTCCAGTGCACCAGCTGTCCCAGGCAGCTGAGTTTGAATAAGCCCACCAAAACGATGGAGCTCTTTGACAATTTGTCGCTATATAAGCCTAACTGAAAGACATACGAACCGTTGTCCCCCAGGTCAAGCTGTATACAGAGGCCGGCGGCCGCTGCCTCGCTCGTAGTCCCGTCATCCTGGGTTTCCGCAGTCCACCCGTCCATCTCCGGGACGCTGCCTGACGACGACGCGCAGCCGTGTCCTTCCTCAAAAAGAGCCCGATGCGGCGGTATGCGTTTCCGAGCAACCTAGAAATCCTGTCATTTCGCCTCATTCGATTTGTATTGCCGCGGTTAAAGACTACATAACTCCACGATAGTGTTTTGGTCGCTGTGTATTTCCAAACGCGGCGACACGCTCAGAGCCAGCGGTGCCGATCATCGCCGCCGCCGCTGCTGTGCGTCATCAGTCTCACGCAACGGCTGATGCGCGTGCCGCTACAGTACAGCATCATCCCGTTCAGCTCGCAAGTAACCGTTCAACCGTTAGAGCGTCCGCGTACACTGTAGGTCGAATAAGATGGGAGAACCTATGTTTTGTACATTCTAACTTTATATTCAACAAGATTATCACCAGTTTAGTGCGAAACACAACATTATTTAAAAAAAAAAAAAAAAAAAACCTCTCCTAAAAACAAAAAAAGTGAAAACTTATATTTGATGAAAATGAAAATCATGACTTCAGTCAAATTTACATCATTTTTCATCCATTTTTTTCTTTCCCTGGGGGAAATGGCTCCCACAGTGCAGCAGGAGGAGAAAGTGAAAGTAGTAAGTAAAACGTAGCCAACACCCTGGCATATTACCATTGGCAGGGGGAGAAATATATCATGTTTTTTTTTTTTTAGGTACGGTAAATGTATTATTAATAGCCTTCCTCTGAATATATTTTAATTTCTACCATATAATCTTCACAAAGGTGGGGCATTTATTTTTACTCTTATAGTATTTTTCTGTTGAAATGGTACTTTTGATGAACTGAAACCTGTTCATTTGCTTGTGTAAAAACATCAAATTCATTGTCAAAAATAAGTTTGTCTGAAGGCAAGCTTATTTAGAGAATAAAGTTCCAATTATAGATTAACAATTTATTCATATTTACTTGGGTTTAAAGGTAGCAGTTCTTTAGAGGAAATTTGTATTTTCCCTAAAATTACTACATAATTCTTTCCAGGAAATGTCCAGAGTAATTGCTGTGATATTACAGACCCATAAAATAAAGCTTTAGGACATACTGTAAATACATTATTAAAAACATTGATTAAATTATGCTTTTGGATAATTCTACAAGTCAAATTAAAAATGGAGTAAAGCAGGATTACTGGTAATTGGGGTAATATTGAAATTTACCACATTAACACAATAAAACCTTATATTACTCATTGCTAAGGAAAGAAACTACTATAAAACAATACTAACTTAAAACTTATCTTGGTGTGGTTCAAACTGTGCAATGCAAAATCTTCTATTAGTTATAAAATATCTAAACAAACAGGATATTACAATGAACAATATACTATAATATTCAAATAGCAAATCCCTATAGTAACCAGTCACTCAGCATTTATTTCCCAGTTTCAACACATGATAAATCATGGTACAATAATGGGCCCTCAGTTAGTTAAGTGCAAACAATATTCAGTAGCATTACAGAAATCTGTGAAATTGATGGCATCCTATGTTCTTACATAAAACTGACATTGACACATGCACAAACCTGTCACTTAAGATTCATAGAGGACTAGACAGTATTTGAATTAGAAAAAAGGAATGGCTGAGCTGAGGATGCAGTACGATGTGATGTATCTCTACTTTGGATAACTAATGAATTCCATCTCATATGGTCTTAAAGGGTTTGGTGTGGGTGGGCTCTGGAAGTTAATTGCACGCTGGGGATCATCAGGCCTGCCTTCCCCAGTGTTGGGTTTACAGACAGGCCGTCACTGGTCCAGAGACACACACACACACAAATACCTTGAAGTCCATGGGAGAAGTCAGTAGTCAAACTAACACATAGAAGACAGTTGTATTAGAGGTACGTGGGCAGGTCCTTCTCCACCACCTGCAAAGGAAAACAGGTACAAATTTTACTACTACAGAGATGATGAATAGTGAATAGCGCCACTCTAGCACCATGGGCAGAGTGAATTGTTCATTATAAAGCTGAGTACAATCTGGATATATATTTAATTGAAGGATTATTAATTATCAGCTGATCTATCCTTCTAATCTTCCTTTTCCTACATTTGCCTTTAGCTACATATACACAAACTATGACAAATCTAATGCAGCAAATTGCCTGAACAAACTCCCACAGGTTGACATTAACAAAGCTGTGGTAACAAACTGAATCAAAATGGCAGGAAGGTATTATATGCACCAACATTATATGAAAGTGTCACATTTCACAGAATGCACAGAAATACTACTAAAACCACAGTGAGTGCCACTTACGCTGGGGTCATCCGTCGGGCCGTATCGCTTCACCACTTGTCCTTCTCTGTTTATAAGAAACTGTTGAGGAATGAGACATCAAAATATTAGCTCTAATATGGATTTTCATACTACTGTGGCAAGAAAATTAAGCAAAATTTTGCCGAGGATGCTTCTTTAAAAGGGAAAATGCCAACTACATTAGCAAAGTACCTTTGTGAAGTTCCATTTGATGTTACTGTGGAGAGGGGGAGAGAAATTTAAAGTTATTACAACACAGCCTGCAGCCATTAACACCAACACTGCTGTGTTATCCATCATGGAGCACAGATTCAAGTTGGTTGCAAGGGATTAAAATAATGAACTCTTTGTATTAGAAAAAATGGTTCAATCATTCATAGAATAACTTCTCGGCCCACTCCTAGGGAGCAATTTACCCTTTCGCCATCCGTTTATTTGCTCAGTATAGAAAACTCATTTTCACCAAAGTATGGCTAAAAGCACTACTCCAGTCTCAAAATGTGTGTGTTAAGTTTCCCTCCCTGCCTAAGAAAGATCACCTTTCAAGCCTACGTGGACTGTTTGATATTCTGACTATATCAAGATGTCATTATTGGCATGAAGGCTATTAAGGGTACTTTGCAGCATAAAGTGCAGAGGTTATCCATACAGTAGCATGTAAAAAAAAATGAAATTACTTGAATGCCCTTTTCAGCACAAGCTCACTGTTGGCTCTTGTTATGAAATGATCGTGGCATCATGGTCAATGCTGTGAAAAACAAAGCCTATGAAGTAGAGCAAGGCTGCAATTTTTCCCCTTTAGCTATATTGCTTTTTTTGCAGGATGACATGGATGAATCTAAATGTTAAGTCCACACATTTCAAAACCTCACACAAGTTGCGCTGAGGAAGCGTGTCACCTAAAGTTGCTTTCACACATGCACTGCATGTCTTTCCAACATTTCCCGGAGGAGCTGTATGTGTGAACACAAATGTCCAAATCAGTTGAACCACACACTAAAGGGACTTTACCCTACCAGCTCCCTAGTACAAAGTCTGTGTAATGCCCAACTGAGCCACTGTATTAATAGCCCGTCATTGTCCAAACACATTCACATAGCAAATGAGTGGATGTGTTGATGACCTAAACTTAAATCAAATGTCTTTCCAGTAGGTCTGAAAAGCATCTCACTCCTCTGGTTGTGTACTGCATGTGTGAAAAAAAGGGAACTATGGACAATGTCTGGACTGTTACTCATTTTGTGTACACAATATCATCAAACTTTTTCTTAAATAAACAGAAAATCAGGAAAATAACTCACTTTCCCAGGGTTCCCTTGCCTTTGGGCTGGGCCTTCATCCACTTCCACAGAGGGTGAGCGTTGTCTCCATTCACCTCAATCTTACTGAAGAGGTCAAACTCAGCGTTGTAACCTTTAGCAAATTCTTTAATCTCTGCCTCAGTCCCTGGTTCCTGGATGGCACACGCAATAAAAAAATCCAATTAAGAAAATTACCAATTTAAGTTTCGCAACTGAGCTAATAAAGTTTTGAATAGTATGAATACAACTATCTAGGAAATGTTTCCAAAAGAATTCAGCTTACATGCTTCTTTGAACTGAATGGTGCAAAGATGAATAATCATTTAAATGACTTCCATCCTGCCAAATAACTTTATTCAAAAATAACAACAGTGAGACGGAGGAAAGGTTTTAAATGAACAGCCAGTAATTTAACAGCTCATGGGTCATGTGTTGTATTAACAGCACTGAAGCAACAGTCTAGTGATACAGCACACAATAAAGACAATAAAATAAACAAAAGCTGTGTGTCATCAAGTGATGCTTGTTACCTGTCCTCCAAACTGGTTGCATGGGAAGCCCAGGATGCGTAAACCTTTCTCAGCATAGGAGGCGTGCATTCCCGCTAGCTGAGTGTAGTTTACTCTGGTCTTTCCTCATTTAGAGGCTACGTTTACAATGATGCACACATACCCTCTGGCAGTGGAAAAAAACAAACAAAAAAAACAAACAAACAAAAAACAGAACAAGCAAGAGTTTAAACTGAGAAAACAACTCTACAAACTACTGCTGTCAAATTTGCTATGTCTATTTATGACAATTCCATGAAATATTCAACTCAATACAAATCATTAACTCTTTCATCTATGTTAGAGCATTCATCTGCTCTATGTTGATATTATGTTATATATACATATGTTACTTTATTACCTGTATTTATCAAGGGACACCTCATTGCCATCAATATCCTTGGCAGAAAATTCGTAGATGGACTTGGCAGTCTGCCAATCTCCCACCTGAGCACACTGAATAAAGATGAAGAATAAAAAATGTAAATAGGTGTGTTTGTGATTAAGTAAGACTGCTGAAGAGGTTTGTCATGAAAGCAAACCAAAGGGCAAACGTCAGCTCCACCCTCAGAAATATGAAAGATGAATAAGATACAAGGCAAGAATCTTCCAGGAAGTCAACCACCTTTCTTAAGACGCCGTGCACTTTGACCCATTTGTTTGATAATTCATGTCTCTATCCTCGACTTTACACTTGAGTTTAGGCTGGAAAACCCAGTAAAGTGGCCTGCATGCACCATGCCTGTCTCACAAAAGCTTTAAGGAACAGCGGATTATAAACAAAAATCTGACAGATGTAACGACGTTGACATTAAATCACGGGTCAACCGCCATATTTACCGCATTCAGAAAGAAAAGAGGAAATAAAGGGATTGCACAAACAATGGCTCTCCTCCCGGTCTGACGTTAAGTTACATCACATATCGGATTAACAGTAACTTTAACGGCATTTCAACCCTTATGTCAACGTTAGCGTCACAGCACAAGCTAATCACACCAGTCACGCTATCACAATATAAAATTCAGATTTCAGTTTAATTTGTGAGACTAGGCAGAGGAGTCTAGCTGGAGGGGTAAACCGTTGATGTACCTCCGTCCACGGACCTCTAACTGACGGCCAAATGCTGATAATATATCTTGGGCTTTTAAAAGAAGCTAACGTTAGTTGCCGCATCAGCATCGGACCCATTTGTCGGTTACACCGCATTTCAAAAATAGACGTCCTTAATGTGCCCTGGCGTTACATGTCATTCAGCATGCAGGCAGCAGCAGGTACGTTAATGTTTGGACCACAGCAAACACAAGCAGGAACACGTAAATTGTGGTGTCCTACTTCCTACTTACCATGCCTCTCAGTACTCCTCTGCTCCCCACCAGTCCTAAGAGCACTGTCTGTCTCAAGAGCCGCATGGCGGCCACGATAGCGCCAGCTGTCACATGACCTGTAGCACCGCCCACTGAGGGAAGGTAGACCTTTCCTTTGGGACGCTTAAATTTAAACTTGAAATAACTGATTTTTTGGCACCTGGGGGCCCGAAACAGAGAAACAACAAAGTAAGTAAACAGTTGTTTATTTACCCATCCAACAGCATTATCATTCATTTGAGTTGTGGTTATTTCCACCTGTTTTTCAGTGTTCACTCTATTTTATCTCTCTTTTTGGTCTCTACCAGAGGGAAATTTTATGTTTCTTTAGCAGCTAAATTCTCCACTATGTTCACCAGTTAACTGTCTGTCTGCAATTTGGTGCAGAGCAAGTAGTATACAGTGGGGTTTGAGAACTTTTTTCATTGCCTCCTGCGGCTGAAAGTGAAAGCAGTGAGAGTGATCCAAAACAGTAAAGTTATGAGCCAGCAGCTAAACATATAACAGCTATAACGCTCTGTAAAGCCAGGGGGAGCTACAGAAGCAGGTGATGATTCTTTCTAGGTTTGTCACTTTGATTGACCCGTCACACTGTCAAATTGTTTTCAAATTGACATTTCCTACAGTCTTATTACAAAGATATTGATTGTGTGTGTGTGTGTCTGATCTATGGTTTTTCCTCCAAAAAAGTTAAATTGCTTATCTTTCTTCTTTCTTTTAAGAATCTTTAAAATTAAATTGGTTCCCTAAAAATTCCAAAATTTAAAAAGTTTAACTAATAGACACAATATGTTTCCTTTAACTGAAAAGTCCATCTTGGTGTGTGTGCACTGATGGTTTCAAGTTTCCACATCAAGCTTGTTTAAAATTGTACATGATTGGCTTCCAAACTAGCAACATCACAAAAATTGCTTATCTTGAACTCAAATTTCAGGTGAGCACAGAGAAATATTCCTCCTTCAGAAGATAAATGTAAAAACAGCCACCTAATGTCAAACTCTGCATATACACGATTCTCTTCAGTAAAGGTCAAAGCCAGGGCCTGAGCCAAACACATTTTTGAATGGAGTGGTACTTTATACTTTACTATTTTCAGTTTAGACAAAGTGGAAATTTTACTTCCCACTTTTTGAAGGCATTTCACAGTATCAATGTCAATTCAATATTCAGTCTTGTTTTCCATTTTCTTTTCTTTCGCTTTAATATTTCTTTTCATTTTAATATTTTGTTTTAATATTTCTGAATAGCTGCATTATTCTGACTAGTATATTTTATTCACCATTTTCCTTTTAATTTTCCACATTTTAATTTTACTTCTAGGTTTAAAAAATCTTTGTAAAAATATTCTTCATACTAAACACATCATTGAGATATCGCAAGAGTGGTGCGGTGTGCTGTGCTGTCCCATTCATT
This sequence comes from Toxotes jaculatrix, assembly GCF_017976425.1. Taxonomy (NCBI): domain Eukaryota; kingdom Metazoa; phylum Chordata; class Actinopteri; family Toxotidae; genus Toxotes; species Toxotes jaculatrix. Next base: position 11,059,351 of record NC_054407.1, read on the forward strand.
GTCTGTACTGTTACTGTAAAGCAGAACCCAAAATATATTCATGACCTTTGTAAATGAAAGAATGATAAAAGAGAGGGTGGGAGAAGAAGAGCGGGGACATAGGACAGGTAGAAAAGGGTCCGATTCACAGAGGGGAGAGGAATGATAAAAATGGGCTAGTATGGAAAATCACTGTAGGAAGGAAAGAAGGAAGGGAGGGCAGAAGGATACAGAAAGGATGGATAGATGGGCACAGAGGGGTTAGGAAAGGGAGGAAAAGAGATAAAAATGAGTAGGAGATCTTAAGAGGAGTTAGGGAGGATAAAGGATGGAAGAATGTCAATAGTAATGTGTGTGTGTGTGTCATTTAAATAAAATTAAATAAAATATGAACAAATTACTTTGGGTCTCTAATGACATCACATTCAGTTATATCATGAACATACTTATCACAGTTCAACACAGACTGACCAGAGACTGGAAAAGACACAGAGCATCAGCTAACAATCAGGAGAGAGCACAATAACTGCTAATACCGACCTCACAGTACAAACTGAGAATTGTAACCTTGGAAACAGCAGAATACCCCATAAGAACCTAAAGTTAAAACAATAATTTGCTATGGTTTCTTCTGTTAAACATACACATAATACAGATGCCAATACAGATTTGAAATTCATTCATAAAAACACCCACTAGGTAAAAATACAGCTTTAAGACAGGGTCAGCAACAGTCTAAATCAGGGGTCGGCAACCTTAAATACTCAAAGAGCCATTTGGACCGTCTCCCACAGGAAGAGAAAACACCTGGAGCCACAAAACTCTTTTAACATCTAAAATGAGGATAACACTGCATGTATAGTTTTTTACCTGTATGCTATGTAAAAAAAAACTATAGTGTGTTGCATTAATGAAATCAATGAACTGTTACAGAGAACAAAATTTTATGTTGTATGTAACAAAAACATTTTGAACTCCGAACAAAAGATGCCTGGTGCTAACTTTCAAATAAAATGCTCAGTGTCTTATTTTAATGTTACAAGATCACCATAATCTTCAAATTTAGAATTACATTTAAAAAAACGAACAAACTAAAATAAAAATAGGAGAAGTTCTGGCTAATTGAATCCTGTTAATGACACCAAATTACTGCCAAAGTGTGAGAACTAAATAAAAGATAATACAAAGTATTAAACAATAAAGTACAAGATTTTCTTCCTCCAAGTGACAAAATTAAATGAAAAACATACGCGAAAAGGGACAAAGAAATCCTTTGACTTCAACCTGAATTTTTTTTTCTTATATTTAATTTTGATACCATTTCTTTTAAAAAACACAGATACCAGCACGTGTTCAGACAGTTTCTACAGGGTTTGGATTCAGGTGTTCAACTTCAAGTTTGTCAATAGCACTTAACTCAGTAGGAGCAACTTAATCATTATCATTCAACCTGGTAAACTTGACACATCTATGAGGTTTTCACAGTGGTCACTGCGTTCATCATCACCACTAGATGGAAAATGAAGCAAATATACCCAAACGGGGTGCATCTTTACAGTCATCTGAGCTATCTGAGTCGTCTCTCTGCCAGGCTTCCTTCTCTTACCCTGTCCACCACGCAATAAAAAAAAAAAAAGGGACGAACCCGCCTACACTTAAACCTGACCCAAATAACCCCACGTCGCTTGATTCTGCAGTGAATCTAGTCCGCGATTGACCGTATATAGCGATTTACAGGGGCGAGAAAAATTCCCCTGCTGGGAGGCCTCCCTATGTGCTGACGCCAGAAAATTTAAGAATCGCAAAACTTTTCCGCACCATGCCTACTTCAACCCAGAAAGGTCCTACTCCAGTCTCCCCTTGGAACGAAACTTGGCAGAGCGAGACGAGCCAGTGTTTGACCTCAAAGTCCAACTCACCCTCCCTGTACAATAAAGCTTCTATCAAAATTTGGGTGGTGATGATGGACAGCAAAGAAACTATGTTCAGGACACAGGCTGAATACTATTAAAAAAACAACTCTTACTTTGGAGGATCCCCAATTGATCTACACCAGACCTGCCCATGTACCTCAACCATTTAATAATGGAAAACTTACCAACTTACTGACCTAACAATGATTTTACTCTATATCAAAAAAAAACGTGATCACAAATGTATCTCAGATGCCAATACAGATTTTAAATGCATTCAGAAAACATCATCCATGGACTGAATAACTGCTTGAGAAAGCCAACATCACAGATCCAGCTGTGTTTTGTTTGCACTTTCCTGAGACTGTGTCCTCTTGAGGCATCACAAGAGCTGGTAAAACTTCAGTTCCAACAACAAAGATAATAAATGGTCATAGTCTGTGCTTAATCAGCACTTAAGCTCCACTACGCAGAACATCAGTCCATCCACCTCCTGGATGCAGCAGACTCACTTCCTGGTCATGTCCTGTAGTTTGAAGAGCAGCTTGCAGACCTGTGCGATGTGGGCTGAAACAGTCCTTCAGAGGTGAGGTCTGGAGATCTAGGCGGTGTCCAGGGCTTGGTGGATCAGGTTAGGCCACAACATTCCCCTTCCAGCCTTCGTTAAAGTTGGACATATGAGTCAAACAGAGAAAAAAAAAACAATCATTAGTAATAAGTAAAATGCGAACAGACTAAACCAAATGTTAAGCATGACCTCAGATCTTACCTTTGGTTGCCGCTCTCTCACTTCCTCTGACTGATTTCCCCTGACTCTGGTGTCTGCTGCTTTCACATACTTTCACAGCCTGTGGTGGAACAATCCAGTGCATCCATTCCTGCAGGATGGAAAGTCTGCTGGGAGTCTCTGAACTCATCTATCAGTCCATTAACTCAAAACTTTATCACATTCCAGTTCTGTATTGCCTGTGGAACTCCTCCTCAGCATGTTCTGCCATGGGTTTGTGATCTTTGGAAACCCTTCCACAGAGGCGCAGCAGTAATTCGCAAGGCCAATGTCCTGACACACATGGAGACAGTCTGAGAAGACACATTGTCTTCCACTGCACTTTACACCTTTTGCAGACCAATCATAGCAACAGGTTGACAGCTCCATGTCTTGGGCTCAGAGACAGAAAAGTCCAAATGTACAGCATTACAAAATTAAAAAAAAAAAAACAAAACACACAAATGATCAAGCACTACAGAGTACAAGGTTTTCTTCATCCAAGTGACAACATTAAATAAATTCACAATAACAAAAATTTAAGAAAAAGGATAACTATGAAAACAAAAGAATAAAAAAAACCATACACATAAATATGTAAAGTTAAACTAAAATAACATGACAAGTTTATAAAAAAGGTGCTAAAGGACAGAGAACTGACAGTAAGAGAGCAATGTGTGCAACAATGTAAAAGTAAATAGCATGGATAAAGAGAGTAACATTATCACTAGAAGTTCAGCCACAGATTAAAGCCTCAGTTCACTCATAATCAAACTACAGCAGCTACAGAATCATTTAAGCAGAATTTATGGTCTGTCCAAACTTCGACATCTTTCTCACTCTGTTCCCTTCAAGAACCGGAACTAGGCCTTAACTGTGTCTTCCCCTCTAGTGTCTTTGGCATGTTTTTAAAACATAGTGAAAGGTTTATCTACCATCTGTAAACATCTTTTCAGATTTGCCTTCTGAAATGGCTGGCACTCTGTTCACATTTGTTTATAAAGATTAGCAGTTCTACTTCAAGACAAAGCCTGTTATCCTTAAGACTTTCTCTTCAATTCAGCCCATGACAATGTCTCATTTCAAGTATGTCAATAGCACGTAGCTCAGTAGGAGCAACTTAATCATCATTGTTCAACCTGGTGAACTTGAGATATTGATTAGGTTTTCACAGTGGTCACTGCGTTCATCATCACCACTAGATGGAAAATGAAGCAAATGATGCACTGGGTGCATCTTTAAGTCATCTGAGCTATCCGAGTCGTCTCTCTGCCACGCTTCCTTCCCTTACCCTGTCCACGATGCAATAAAAAAAAAAAAGAAAAAAAAAGGTACGAACCCACCTACACTTAAACCTGACCCAAATAACCCCACGTCGCTTGATTCTGCAGTGAATCTTGTCCGCGATTGACCGTATGTAGCGATTTACAGGGGCGGGAAAAATTCCCCTGCCGGGAGGCCTCCCTATGTGCCGACGCCAAAAAATGTAAGAATCGCAAAACTTTTCCTCACCATACCAACTTCAACCCAGAAAGGTCCTACTCCAGTCCCCTTGGAACGAAACTTGGCAGAGCGAGACGAGCCAGTGTTTGACCTTAAAGTCCAACTCATAATCCCTGTACGATAAAGCTTCTACCAAAATTTGGGTGGTGATGATGGACAGCAATGCAACTATGCTCAGGACACAGGCTGACCAATCGATCTCCATCATTTAATGATGGAAAGCTTACTGACCTAACAATGATTTTACTCAATATCAAAAAATGTGATTACAAATGTATCTCAGATGCCAATACAGATTTTAAATGCATTCAGAAAACATCATCCATGGACTGAATATAGCTAACATCACAGATCCAGCTGTGTTTCGTTTGCACTTTCCTGAGACCGTGTCTTCTTGAGGCATCACAAGATCTGGTAAAACTTCAGTTCCAACAAAAGATATAATAAATGGTCACAGTCTGTGCTTAATCAGCACTTAAACTTCATTATGCAGAACATCAGTCCATCCACCTCCTGGATGCAGCAGACTCTCTTCCTAGTCATGTCCTGTAGTTTGAAGAGCAGCTTGCAAACTTGTGCGATGTGGGCTGAAACAGTCCTTCAGAGGTGAAGTCTGGAGATCTAGGCGGTGTCCAGGGCTTGGTGGATCAGGTTAGGCCACAACATTCCCCTTCCAGTCTTTGTTAAAGTTGGACATATGAGTCAGAGAAAAAAAAACAATCATCAGTAATAAGTAAAATGCGAACAGACTAAACCAAATGTTAAGCATGACCTCAGATCTTACCTTTGGTTGCAGCTCTCTCATTTCCTCTGACTGATTTCTCCTGACTCTGGTGTCTGCTGCTTTCACATACTTTCACAGACTGTGGTGGAACAATCCAGTGCATCCATTCCTGCAGGATGGAAAGTCTGCTGGGAGTCTCCGAACTCATCTATCAGTCCATTAACTCAAAACTTTATCACATTCCAGTTCTGTACTGCCTGTGGAACACCTCCTCAGCATGTTCTGCCATGGTTTTGTGATCTTTGGAAACCCTTCCACAGAGGCGCAGCAGTAATTCGCAAGGCCAATGTCCTGACGCACATGGAGACAGTCTGAGAAGACACATTGTCTTCCACTGCACTTTACACCTTTTGCAGACCAATCATAGCAACAGGTTGACAGCTCCATGTCTTGGGCTCAGAGACAGAAAAGTCCAAATGTACAGCATTACAAAATTTAAAAAAAAACAAAACACACACATGATCAGGCACTACAGAGTACAAGGTTTTCTTCATCCAAGTGACAACTTTAAATAAATTCACAATAACAAAAATTTAAGAAAAAGGATAACTATGAACACAAAAGAATAAAAAAAAAACATACACATAAATTTGTAAAGTTAAACTAAAATAACATGACAAGTTTATAAAAAAGGTGCTAAAGGACAGAGAACTGACAATAAGGGAGCAATGTGTGCAACAATGTAAAAGTAAATAGCATGGATAAAGAGAGTAACATTATCACTAGAAGTTCAGCCACAGATCAAAGCCTCAGTTCACTCATAATCAAACTACAGCAGCTACAGAATCATTTAAGCAGAATTTCCCTTCAAGAACTGGAACTAGGCCTTAACTGTGTCTTCCCCTCTAGTGTCTTTGGCATGTTTTTAAAACATAGTGAAAGGTTTATTTACCATCTGTAAACATCTTTTCAGATTTGCCTTCTGAAATGGCTGTCACTCTGTTCACATTTGTTTATAAAGATTAGCATTTCTACTTCAAGACAAAGCCTGTTATCCTTAAGACTTTCTCTTCAATTCAGCCCATGACAATGTCTCATTTCAAGTATGTCAATAGCACGTAGCTCAGTAGGAGCAACTTAATCATCATTGTCCAACCTGGTGAACTTGAGATATTGATTAGGTTTTCACAGTGGTCACTGCGTTCATCATCACCACTAGATGAAAAATGAAGCAAATGATGCACTGGGTGCATCTTTACAGTTATCTGAGCTTTCCGAGTCGTCTCTCTGCCACGCTTCCTTCCCTTACCCTGTCCACGATGCAATAAAAAAAAAGAAAAAAAAGGTACGAACCCACCTAAACTTAAACCTGACCCAAATAACCCCACGTCGCTTGATTCTGCAGTGAATCTTGTCCGCGATTGACCGTATGTAGCGATTTACAGGGGCGGGAAAAATTCCCCTGCCGGGAGGCCTCCCTATGTGCCGACGCCAAAAAATGTAAGAATCGCAAAACTTTTCCTCACCATACCAACTTCAACCCAGAAAGGTCCTACTCCAGTCCCCTTGGAACAAAACTTGGCAGAGCGAGACGAGCCAGTGTTTGACCTCAAAGTCCAACTCATAATCCCTGTACAATAAAGCTTCTACCAAAATTTGGGTGGTGATGATGGACAGCAATGCAACTATGCTCAGGACACAGGCTGAGCAATCAATCTATATCAGACCTGCACGTGTATCTCCATCATTTAATGATGGAAAACTTACTAACCTAACAATAATTTTACTCAATATCAAAAAATGTGATCACAAATGTATCTCAGATGCCAATACAGATTTTAAATGCATTCGGAAAACATAATCCATGGACTGAATATAGCTAACATCACAGATCCAGCTGTGTTTCGTTTGCACTTTCCTGAGACCGTGTCTTCTTGAGGCATCACAAGAGCTGGTAAAACTTCAGTTCCAACAACAGATATAATAAATGGTCACAGTCTGTGCTTAATCAGCACTTAAGCTTCACTATGCAGAACATCAGTCCATCCACCTCCTGGATGCAGCAGACTCACTTCCTAGTCATGTCCTATAGTTTGAAGAGCAGCTTGCAGACTTGTGCGATGTGGGCTGAAACAGTCCTTCAGAGGTGAAGTCTGGAGATCTAGGCGGTGTCCAGGGTTTGGTGGATCAGATCAGGCCACAACATTCCCCTTCCAGCCTTCGTTAAGGTTGGACATATGAGTCAAACAGAGAAAAAAAACAATCATCAGTAATAAGTAAAATGTGAACAGACTAAACCAAATGTTAAGCATGACCTCAGATCTTACCTTTGGTTGCCACTCTCTAATTTCCTCTGACTGATTTCTCCTGACTCTGGTGTCTGCTGCTTTCCTTTTTCCTGCAGGGTGGAAAGTCTGCTGGGAGTCTCCAAACTCATCTATCAGTCTATTAACTCAATTGTATTGCCTGTGGAACTCCTCCTCAGCATGTTCTGCCATGGTCCTTCAGAGGTGAAGTCTGGAGATCTAGGCGGTGTCCAGGGCTTGGTGGATCAGGTCAGGCCACAACATTCCCCTTCCAGCCTTCGTTAAGGTTGGACATGTGAGTCAAACAGAGAAAAAAAACAATCATCAGTAATAAGTAAAATGCGAACAGACTAAACCAAATGTTAAGCATGACCTCAGATCTTACCTTTGGTTGCCACTCTCTCATTTCCTCTGACTGACTTCTCCTGACTCTGGTGTCTGCTGCTTTCACAGACTGTGGTGGAACAATCCAGTGCATCCATTCCTGCAGGGTGGAAAGTCTGCTGGAAGTCTCCAAACTCATCTATCAGTCCATTAACTCAATTGTATTGCCTGTGGAACTCCTCCTCAGCATGTTCTGCCGTGGTCTTTCAGAGGTGAAGTCTGGAGATCTATGCGGTGTCCAGGGCTTGGTGGATCAGGTCAGGCCACAACATTCCCCTTCCAGCCTTCGTTAAGGTTGGACATATGAGTCAAACAGAGAAAAAAAACAATCATCAGTAATAAGTAAAATGTGAACAGACTAAACTAAATGTTAAGCATGACCTCAGATCTTACCTTTGGTTGCCGCTCTCTCATTTCCTCTGACTGATTTCTCCTGACTCTGGTGTCTGCTGCTTTCACATACTTTCACAGACTGTGGTGGAACAATCCAGTGCATCCATTCCTGCAGGGTGGAAAGTCTGCTGGGAGTCTCCGAACTCATCTATCAGTCCATTAGCTCAATTGTATTGCCTGTGGAACTCCTCCTCAGCATGTTCTGCCATGGTCCTTCAGAGGTGAAATCTGGAGATCTAGGCGGTGTCCAGGGCTTGGTGGATCAGGTCAGGCCACAACATTCCCCTTCCAGCCTTCCTTAAGGTTGGACATATGACTCAAACAGGGAGAAAGAAAAAAATCATTAGCCATCAGTAAAAAGCAAACAGACTAAAGCAAACCTTCAACAAGACCTCAGATCTTACCTTTGGTTGCCACTCTCTCTCTTCTCCTGATTCTGGTGTCCGCCGCTTTCAGAGACTGTGGTGGAACAGTCCAGTGCATCCATCCCTGCAGCGTGGAAAATCTGCTGGGGGTCTCCGAACTCATCTATCCATCAGTCAGTCGAAACTTCATCCCATTCCAGTTCAGCATGTTCTGCTGTGGTTTTGTGATCTTTGCAAACCCTTCCACAGAGGCTCAGCAGTAATTACAAAGTCCAATGTCCTGACGTACATGGAGACAGTCTGAGTAGATGCTATTGTCTCCTGCTTCACTTTACACCTTTTGCAAATTAACATCAACAGGTTGACAGCTCCATGCCTTAGGCTCAGAGACAGAAAAGTTCAAATGTAAAGAAATTAAAAAAAAGACAAAACGAATGATCAAGCATTACAAACTGCAAAAAGTTAAATAAATTCACAATGACAAAAAAATTAAAAAGGATAACTGAAAACAAAACATACAAAGAAACAACAAAAAAATAAATATGTAAAGTTAAAATAAAATAAATAAAATGACAAGTATATGAAAAGCTGCTAAACGACAGAAAACTGACAATTTGGGAGAAATGTGTGCAACAGACCATGTAAATGTAAACAGCAGGGATAAAGAGAGTAACACCATCACTGGAGGTTCAGCCACAGAATAAAGCCTCAGTTCACTCATAATTGAACTACAGCAGCTACACAATCGTTTAAGCAGATCTTATGGTCTGTCCAATCTTCAACATGTCTTGCCCCCTCTGTTTCTTCAAGCACTGGAATGAGGCCGTAAATGTGTCTTCCCCTCTAGTGGTTTTGACATGGTTTCTCTATCATCTGTAAACATCTTTTCAGGTTTTCCTTCTGAAATGGCTGTTATTCTGTTAAGATTTGTTTTATAAAGATTAGCATTTCTACTTCAAGACAAAGCCTGTTATCCCTTAGACTTTCTCTTCAATTCAGCCCATGACAATGTCTCATTTCAAGTATGTCCATAGCCCGTAGCTCAGTAGGAGGGGAAAAAAATTGTCATTGTTCAATCTGGTAGACTTCTATTAGGTTTTCACAGTGGTCACTCCGTTCATCATCATCATCACTAGATGGAAAATGAAGCAAATATACCCAAACTGGGTGCATCTTTACAGTCATCTGAGTCGTCTCTCTGCCAGGCTTCCTTCCCATACCCTGTCCACCACGCAATAAAAAAAGAAAAAAAAAAAAAGGGTACAAACCCACCTACACTTAAACCTGACCCAAATAACCCCACATCACTAGATATTGCAGTGAATCTTGTCCGCGATTTACCGTGCATAGAGCTTTACAGGGGTTGGGAAATTCCCCTGTCGGGAGGCCTCCCTTTGTGCCGACGCCAAAAAAAACTAAAGGTCCTACTCCAGTCTCCCCTTGGAACGAAACTTGGCAGAGCGAGACGAGCCAGTGTTTGACCTCAAAGTCAACTCACCCTCACTCTCAATAAAGTTTCTAACAAAATTCAGGCGGTGATGATGGACAGCAGTTCAGAACACAGGCTGAATAGTATTTAAAAAAAAAAAAAAAAAAAAAGTCTTACTTTGGAGGATCCCCAATCGATCAACACCAGACCTGCCTGTGTACCGTCACCATTTAACGATGGAAACCTTAGTGACCTAACAATGATTTTACTCAATATCAAAAAATGTGATCACAAATGTTTCTCAGATGCCAATACAGATTTTAAATGAATTCAGAAAATCATCATCATCCATGGGCTGAATAACTGCTTGAGAAAGCCAAAATCAGAAACATTTACAACCAAATCAGAATAGCAATGTTCTATCAATAATTCCATTTAGACCAGTCAAAGCACAGGCAAGTCATTATCAAAGTCTTAGTCCTAATCAGTTATGATGATCTTAGAGAAGTTATCACCAGAAAATAGCAAGGTTGATCAACAGATTAAAAGAATTTACAGGGAAGCACATGCAGAGACGGGGGGGTTAAATAAATAAATAAATAAAAATTACGAATTGCTTAACAGATTCTGATTTAACTAAAATACAGCATACTTAGAGGAAACACCGTCAGAGCCTAAGAGACGGCCAGTACACCAACATGGCTGCTATAGATGCCTCCTTGCTCTACCTCTACCTTTTACCTCAACAATAATCACTTCTATATACAGTAGACCTATGACACACACATTCTTGTCTTACTTCAGTTGTGAGGACAAACTGAAGCATAATGCCTTCACTATCCAAAGTGAAAGTTGAGATGAGGGTCTGACTTATCAAAATGCCTGATTGTTTTTCTTTTTAAACAGCTGTCTGTGTTATTTGTCCTTCCACACTTGTGACCATTTTGTCATGTAACATAACTGCTGATATATATCACTGCATATTCTGCCAATCATCTGTCTGCTTTGGAAATTTGGTGTTTAGGTTGATCTGATCTGCCAATAAAGCTAATGGGGGGGAGGCCAAAATCGACCATATTAGACAGAGAGAGACAGGTCCTAAAAAGCCCCAATGCTGGGCCCCCAGATCAACCCCTAGCAGGCTGATTAGAGGGAGGGAGAGAGACAGAGGTGTGAGTGTGAGTCTGTGTGTATGTGTGAGAGAGAGAGAGAGAGAGAAGGACAGAGACAGGCACAGCAGCCAAGACAAGGTAAGGTGATGGCACGGTGGCCAAGGAAACACTACATAACAAATACCTCTTGAAGACTGGACGGACGGACGGACAGCAGCCAGGTTGGAAGGATGGACAGGAACAAATTCTCTAGGAGGAAAAGTTATGGCACGGCGGCCAGACATCCCAGCATCAAAGAAATTAAAGTCGCAAACCTCGTATAGCCTCTTCATCCCACGTGGTCAAAATCGACGAGCAAACAATAATCAAACAATCATAAAATCATACAATCAAACAACCGCCCGACCAACAGACCGATTGAGAGAAGGACAACCAATGGCAGCCATATTGGATGGACAGGAACAAATTCTGTAGGAGGAAAAGTTATGGCACGGCGGCCAGACATCCCAGCATCAAAGAAATGAAACTGATACCTCGTATAGCCTCTTCATCCAACGTGGTCAAAATCGACGCTACAATGCTGAGAGAGGGTTAGGGTTAGGGTTAGGGTTAGAGTGCAAGAGTGTGTGCAAAGGAGTGACAGACAGGCAAACGGTCGGGCGGACAAATAATTATGGTATGGTAGCAGTGCGTGAGACAGAAAGAAAAAGAGGGTGAGACAGATTGGCACAGTGGCTACGTGTGTGTGTGTGTGTGTGTGTGTGTGTGTGCATGTGTATGTGTGTGTGTGCAAGAGACACACACACATACACACCCCAGCAGCAGAATAAAAACTTCACTTACAATTAGTTGATTTATTCTCATGCTGATCTATTTGTGGACCTGAAAGAAGAAGAAGAATCAGCTCAGTCTAAGTCTACAGGTCAGAGCCAGTTCACCTGTGAAGACACAGAGTGGACTGATCCTGTCCAACACTCACACTCTGTGGACATCAATTCACTGAATATATATCCATCTGTGTAAAGCTTTATACACACACCTCACACTGATCAGGGAATAATAATTTCTCCTGCTGTGATCGAGCTTATGGAACATTCCTGTCATAGTTATTGATCATATTGGAGACTGTGATGTGTGAGTGAGGATGACTGTGGTGAAGCTGAAAGATGAAGATTTTCAGACTGACTGCAGGTGGTTTAGAGATCGGCAGCGTGTTATCTTCACTTAGCAGCGTTTCACAATCTTTAAATACTGCTTATTGATTAAATTCTGCTCAATGAGTAAAACGGAAAATCAACACTGATCAAACTGATGACGGTATTTTACCATCCCAGCTTCAATTAGAGCTCAGTGCGCTCCAACAGCCACAGTCCGCACGCACTGACCTGCAGTTCTGACTCTAAGTAATAAGTGTTTATGTGGGTAAAAAGTCTGAGGACTTACAGGCCTGTCTCCACATACCCCTGATAACCTGAACACGTGGGAGGTGAACGGAGGGTTTACTAACGTGAACTGATGAGGCCGCTGAGGCCTAATTATCTCTGTGCGGCTGCGCTGTCCCGCGTGTCATATTTAGCCTTTATATTTACCACATGAACCACATCACGGTCCATAATTTAAATGTCAAACCACCAAGACGTAAGAAATATTCATTACAGAACCAAGTGAGCTCCACCTTAAAACATAACCCCAGGTGGTACCAGCGCAACATAGCGCCGTAAACTGTGACTGTTTTCGGAACCATATCATTGGCGGCTCATTGGGGCTCCTCTGAAAAAGTGGATTGAAATGTTTTTTTGTACTCACTTTCCGTAGAAAGTCCAGAAAGCCGTTTCCGAGGCGTCTGTCCAAGGCGGGCGGTGAGATGGAGACACGCGCACTGAGGTGCCGCGTGCCCGAGCGTGTGCGCGGGCGTGAGCAGAAAATGGCGTCTGTGGCTCACGCAGTGGAAAGGCCCCTGGCGCCTCCGTTGCAGCTTCTGAAGCAAAGAGATTCACAGGCTGATATACCTTGTTTGATACACCCGGTCTGTTTCCCTCAGTGCGCTCACACTGTCTCCATACTCACTCAGAAACTCGGTGGAAGTCTGTGTTCCGCGCACACGCGCTCTCCTCTCCTCCAAACTGGCGCGGTAATGGCTGACTGGGTGCACTGTCTGGTGGTCACAGTGGTACCGTGGTTTAGCTTTACTACGAGCTGAACCCGGCTCCAGCACACGGCTCAGCATCCGGTTTTATCAGGTTACACACTGACTCAAAGTCCCGGGTCTTCACCTGATGAACGACAGTATTTCACAGATTTGAATGAGCTAACAACCAGCGTCTCCACGTTCTCCCGTTTCTAGCGTCCTCGCGGCCTTCATCTGCCCCTTTTAAGTCCCACCCCTCTAACAACCAGGTGGGTCGTCATCTCTGATTGGCTAATGATTGGCCAGTGATAATTGGACCAGACCATAATATCACAGGTCATGTATTACGAAACAAAACATAGAAACCAATAGGAATGTGCGATACTGCAAAATTTGGTATGATCCCATACCAAGTAAATACAGGGTTAGTATTGCTACCGATACCAATATCAATCCTTTCTTACTCAGAAAAACAGCTTATCTACTTTTGTGTAGGGCGGAACAACATGTCATTATTTATGAAGTGAATGCAATATGCAAACTTTGAAAATTGAAAATTTGCATTTTCATGATCATTGAATGAGTTTGTGATTTTTCAATTTTCAGTTAGTTGATCATGATTCTGATCATAATAAAACACTGATTTTAGATTTTAGGCAAATAAAAATACTTTTTAAGTCGAAATTTATTGTTATTCAGAAACAATAACATATAAATACAACAATATAACAAAATAATGTCAACACTATAAAAAATATAACAAAATAAATTGGTACGATCGAGCTGCACGTTTTGATGTATAATTTGTTGGTGTGCGCTCAACAGTGTGGGACGAGTTACGAACCGAAACTCTAGGTGTAAGAAAAACGAGAATAACAATAGTGTGCGGTGCTACACACCACACCACTAATAACATGTAGCAAAATATGCACTGTATGTAATGAAAAGAAGATAAATTGCATATCTTAGGCAAGGTCAAAGTTCTCCTACTTTGGGATCAAAAACACAAAAAAATCTTTGTCTGATCAGCTTGAGCTCAAGATTTTCTGAAACAATTATCCCCATAGTTGAAAATCCTTCAAAACTAAGAGCTGGACTAGACAGCTAACAGCCAGTACCAAAAGTCTGAAACACTTAACTAGTATCAAAAAAGTAAAGTAGCTACCAACATGCACGAGAAGAATACACTGTAAACACAAGGGCAATGACTGTAACATAACAGACTTTCTTCCTTTTTATAGCAGCCCAGTGGGGTGAGGCTTGTGCTAACTCACTCACTGGGGAGGAACCATGTGGTAAGATCCCTGGGGGAATATGACATTTGACTTCTTGTCTAAACATGTTTCTGCAATGGGAAAGCGTCCGCTACCGTGGAAACACTGGACAGCGACAGAGAGCAGGTGTATACACATTCATATTTAGCAAATGGCTAATGATGTACACCTGCCTGCTCTGTATATCTGATGAGATAACTGATTTGAGTTTTAATTTAAAAAGATTATCTTCGCTCACTACTGTCAAACACGAGCTAAAAGTGGCAATACACGTTTCTTTTCTAAATAAATAAACGCAACTATTTACACAGGATAATGAGTGAAATGTGTGGAAGTGTGCTGGAGGCAGCAAAAGATGTAAAAAAACAAAAAACAAAAAAAAACTGGATGCTGTTAGTAGGACGGGCTTAGAACACTTTAGGGCCAACAACTCTTACTGTACATTCCAGAAAGGAGGGCAGGGAGGGAGGGACGTAACACTTTACTGAATGTGTTTATTCTCTCTGTTCACTAGGAACTGAGTATTAAAAGTGTAGAATATGCAGTAGCAGTATACAGTATATTTGAACTTTTGTTGCTGCAATGACAAAGTTCACCTTGATGGGTCAGGTTTAAGGCTCAGCTTTATTGTTATTATTCAACACAGGATTATATAATTCCTTTGAGTGTCTTCCACACACAGAAAATGTAGAAACTGGTCAAATGTTTCAAATTAGACAAGAATTAAACAATAAAATAGAACAAAGAATACCCAGAGTAGCAGTGAAAGAAAAGAGAAAAAGAAAGTACATTATACTTACAGAGACAATATGTACAGTATGTGCAATATTACTGTAATATGCAAGTTAAAAGGCTGCAGATATAGACATGGAGCCATACACACTTGAGATAGAAGTGGTAATAAGTGTAGTGGAAAGGGAGTGCTGTGCAAAATAATGAACATAACAGGAGAGTTAGTGAGATTTTCGGTTCATTTTACACACATTACACATAAACACCTTGAAATAAAATGTCTTATCTCACACGTAGAAAGTCAAGATACAGTGGGCCACTGGATATCTATGGACTTACTCAGCAGGTAAACATATACAAAAATGAGGATATTTTATTTATATAAGCCAATCAGGGATGATTTTTGGCCTCCACTCAGTCTAAGAATGGAACAGAATTGGTATGTAAGTACTAAAATGCAGAAGTCAAGAAACTATAATTGTGCTTTAGTTTCAATGGCTTTTTCCAGTTACTTTGACGTATGTGAAACAAAACCAAACTGTATGGAAGAGGCCGGTTCATCGTCAACTGGTGGTCAGTTATCAAAACAGTAGTTTCATTCTTGTTCCAACAGAGGGCACTGTCTAACTGTAGGAAAGATTGCTGTGTAGAGTTCACAACCTTTGGCTGCAACATGAAACCTCTATTCAGAGAGAAGGATGAGATTGGGATTACAGAAAGATGCTACTGATATTTGTGAAGACTGAAAAGAGTTTATTTATACTATGTCAGATATTTTGTTTACTGCTCTTAATGACACTAATTTAATGCGTAGATATATAAATGCTGAGAACTGAATTTATAAGAGATGATGGTACACAAGTTAAACCAGTCTGAGGATTTGAGCATGCTTTTCTCTTCTAATCAAGTTAATTCAAAACCTTAACATCTCTTTCTTTTAACTGTACTTAAATGAGGCCAAGGACTTGTTCCTTGTTCTGGGACATTGCTTTGAAATAGCCTCCAGTGATCTGACGTCAGACTGGTGCCACAATTAAAGTTCCCATGAAACAGCATTTTGCTCCTTTAATTGGATGTATTCCCTGTTGAAACTGGATATGGGAGTGGGACGTAACACACAAATCAACAGGTCATCAGTTATAGAGAAAAGTAGATGGTTCATTTATTGGTTGGTTGGTTGGTTTTTACTTTGCAATACTGGTGCATTCTGAGTTAAGGCAAAGCTGTTTGTGTGCCTTTAAGCACAAACTGGTATCCACAGAATATCACATCTCATTTCATCGGACTATTTAATTTACCAGTCAAAGTCAAATACACGTCTGTTCACACAGTACAAATAATGTCTTGCTGACAACATTACAACATTTAAAAAAATAAAATAAAATACAGCACTTCAGATTTGATCAAGAACAGAACTATAAAGTCCAAAACTTATTCTCACTGTTGTCCCTGGTGTTTACAAAGTTAAAGAAACATACAATCAATATAGAAAATAGCCTAGACACCCCCACCTCCCATAAACCCACCTCCCAAAATACAGTCACATCAGAAAGAAAACATAGCTCAAGATGCAAATAACGTTTTTAAAAACAGAAACCTAAAAAACATATTGAGACATCCACTGTGTATTAGAGAATGCTACGTAACAGCCATTGTTTAGTCTTTGTCACATTGAATGACAATGTTATGTCAGATCACCTTCCTGACACTATTCTAAAACATGGCATTTTGTTAAACAAATTACAAGTTTGGTGACATGCCAGTTTGACACGTCATTTATCTATTATTACACTGGGGACACCTGAGTGTAAAAGGTCTATCTACATTTCTTACTAAATATTACTTTGAGTGACCTGCACTAACATGTTTTTTAAGACCCCATCATCACTGACTGAGGTTTATAAAAAGTGTAAAAAGTGTTTTGACCAAACTGACATGCCGTACTGCACTGCACCGTCTGGATCACGAGGGCAAACAACTGCCTGGGATAATTGAAGGGATGCTGCATGCGAACTCGCTGTTAGTGGTAGCAGTGGGTTGTCTGCCCTCGGTCATGTCTTCTGAGGAAGAGACTTTTAATTAGTGTATGACAAAACACAGACTTCACCACAGGTTTCCACCTGAAACATCCAGTTCAAAGCTGCTAATTAAACACCTCACATATAACCAATTAAAACTCAAATCAAAGAGTTTCTACTGTAAAAGACATCAGTACAATCAGTGCAGTGTGTGTATGTGTGAAGGAGCAGGGGATAGATTCCATAATTAGTTGCGGCTCTGTCTGTACTGTGAAAGTGTATGTGTATGAAAGAATACAGTAGGTGTAACTACCTCACATGAACTGTACAGAACAACTCCTCACTTATTAATGATACATTGAGAACATTTACGTAAAATGCATCATGTGAGCCAGGACCACTGCTAAAATGTACACACACACACACACACACACACACACACAAATGCCCACTTGCACGGACTCACAAATGCAGCTTTAATTAAAATGATGGGGATAATAAGGTCACAAGATGACATTTCAAACTGCTGCATGACACACGCATGTCATCCTAACAACTGTACAACAGGCTCGATAATATTAATTTTTAAAAAATGTAATTAATAATTTGTTTGCCTGTTTACCACAGTTCACTTGTTGCAATTTAAGGAACTGCTGCCATCTGAGGCAGAGCTGGGCAGCCCGCCAACAGCTGTTATAGGTCAAACATCAGTTCATACAAGCTGCAGGGCATGAGTATAAAAAAGCTAGACATAAGTGAACAACATTAGGACATGGTGAAACAATTCTTGCACAGTTTCATAAGTTTATAACAAAACATGAAAAGACAAAACACAAGAGACCACAATTTTTCCTGTGCTAACTAAATAAGCAAACAAGCAGACACAGGAATGTAAAAATTTAGAGTTGAGTTCATATTTTATTTCATATAAGTCTGCATAGGACATAGTTACCTCTGATCTACATTACTGAAAAATAACTGTACATACATCATGCTGTGATGAATGTTTGGAACCTTCTGAACAGCGGAAAGCAGCTTTATTGTTGTCATTTTTTTTTCATCATAGAGTTATTGCGCTGTGTTTCTGGGTCGTACACCAGAGAGCCAGTTAACCCTGCCTAAATGATGAAAAATCGTATTTGTGGAAAAGCGGGCTATAATGAATAGGAAGAGATGGAAAACACAGAAAAACAAACAAGTTTCACATTAAAAGAAAAAAAAAACAGTTGCCTAGAAACAACCTCTGCTAAACCTGACTCCCCTAACCACCGCCCCCACCCCCCACGACACACACACACACACGCACACACGCACACACACACACACAGAGCTATGCGCACCATGGGAGATAAGATCAGATGCTTCAAGAAAAGTTAGGGTTATTTCTCACTGTTCCTAAGCAACAAGTTTGCTGTTTTCTTGCCTTTGCCATATCTCTGTCGACTCCAGTGGAGATTAATAGCCAGAGACAGAAATTAAGTTGACCACAAAACTTTAGCAGTGTCTCAGAAGTTTCCTTCATATTTTAAAGCACAGTTAAAATTGACATCACCTGGGCTGGACGACTGGGAGTTAAAAAAGAATAGTGAGAATAGTTGTCAACACACATGCAGTAATGGCAAAAAAAGATGTGCTATTTGAGAAGCATGTATGTGCTTGCTATCATATTCCTGCACCTTGAGTGGCAGATGGATGCTCTTGTAATTACTATCCACGTATGCATATTGCATTCACATTAAAAATCAAATTAGGATCATGCTGAAAAGGACCACCAATCTGAACACCTACACCTACATGACGCCACATTCTTGCATATTTTAAAAGATGTAACAAAAGGAGTGTAATGAAAACAGATGGCAACCTATATTTGCATTGGCAGAAAATCTTTTACATTTAACCCTCACACTCCGAGGGGCTTGGTTGGCAAGGCAACAGATTCTGCAGTCTGTTTCCCATGACTGCATCTCAATAGTCCAGATCAGCCTCCTTATCCATCTTCCTTGAGAGAACACAAGCAAGACCAGGCAGGCATGCCACGTGTTGAAACCCTCAGTGCTATGCTGACAGGCAATTGGCAACCTGTTCACTCCATCCACCCACACTTCTCAAATCCATCGCCAGGATCAATTTATGGTCCTATACTCCTCAAATATTATATTTCCAAAGATGTTGTTTCCTAAACCCTTATTTGAAATAATCAGTGGAGTGAAAATAGATTTATTGAAAAGTTCTCTTGCACAAGAAATGTTTAAAAGTTTAATCACACATCATACGTGATTCTGAATTTTTCAAATAAACCAAAGGATTAAGTATTTCTTAATGGGTTGGGAAAATTCTGCTAGTTCTTCAGCAAAATAACAATTTAAAAAATCCATTGGACCACCTGAAAAATGTAATCCAAACTTGCCACAAAATTTAGAATATTGATTCAACCTATTTATTGTATGAGCTATAATATATGTATATAATTGGAAGAAATACCAAATGCCACACACAAACAGAGGGCAGTATAAATGACTGCTGCTCATTTCAATGATCTGCCAACAGGTGGTTCTTTTCCTCAATTCAGATCAACCCTGACTGCCTTACTTACAGTAGGTGGTGGACATAACACATAACCATCTACCTTTTAAAAATTATACACACTGAAATCACCAGCAGGATAGAAAAGTACAAAACTGCTAGGACTTTTCCCAGGGTATTTATTGAACCAAACAGGTCAGAAAGGTCAACACGCAAAAAAATATTCCGACAGATTCACTTGGTTGTGATTGCAAATCTTTGTGAGAGAACAAAAGTGGGTGCAGAACTTTGTAAATCTGTGCTACATGGCAAAAATTTGAAGACACTCAGCAACAGCATGCCTCGAGTTGGCACAAAGACAGTAAAAAACTCTTAAGCGGCAGACAAAAGATTTTGTGGTCTGATGAAACAAGAGCTAAACTCTCAGCTGTAATTGAAAGTGCTATGTCTGGAAGAAAGCAGGCACAGCTCATTAACCATTTAACATGATCCCCGCTGTGAGGCAATGAGGTGGCAGCATCGTGCTGGGTAGAAGCTGGTGTTGAGCAGCTGGGACTGGGACTCTTGAATAAGAGGTAAAAAAAAAAAAACTGGAATATGAGAAAAATCTTGACTGGGCCAAAAGACTTGACTGGTTTGGCATTTTGTTGCTCAACAGGATTCGAGTATGAGAGCAGCCAACTCTATGTTGCACCAGAGCATTTCAAAGTTTCACTGTTCCACTGTGTAATAGCACAGTTTTGGCACTGATTCTTATACCAAGATGCTAAATCAGTGGTGTAGTGATTTAAATGACCCAAATCAAAGGAGTAGTTCAACAAACGGATTGTTTTTATCAAAGGTCATGTTGTATGTGATGATGACAAAAATCTTGGTCTGTTTTAATTTCAGGAAGTGTCCATAACAAATAGAAAAGTCAAGATGCTGGAGTACTTCAGGAGGAACTCTACTTGTCACTGAGCGACAGGTATGGCATTTCCAGAAAGCCATCATGAAGCAGATACCATTTTGCAATGTCCGTAGCCACTTTTTAACAGTTATGTAATGACACAGACACAAGTGACAGTAATGTCAAATGTACACCTTTTTAAGATTTTACTAAAGTGTTTTCCTTTTCTTTACCAACATAAAAGCATTTTCAAAGAGGCGCCAATTACACAGCTTTGGAACAAACCAAATTAATGAGGTTTTATTCTGATCATTAGGGCAGAAACTTTTTTTTTAACCTTGATTCTCATTATATACATGCGGCAAAGGTGAAGAAAGGTTTGACACTTCTTTTGGATCTCACATGCTTGGCAGATTAATCTGCAGGCTCACATCCACAAAATGACACCAATGACGGCTGGAACAAGCTGCAGCAGAATAGTAGCTCTGCTACAGCTTGTTATAGAAAATTGACTTCAAGGAACAGAGGCTGCATCTATTTCCTAAAAGTCAATGAATAGATAAATATGGCTGCTCAACATAGGTTTTGTAGTCTGAAGAGAAACAGTATTAGTGGTTCAAAAAGAGAAAGGGGACATGAGTCATGTCAGATAAACAATGGAAAAAGTGCCTCAGTTGAAAATGTACTTGTTAAGATTCACGTCATTTTAGACCATTAAGACATGTGATGTGCTGCTGGCTATCGCAGCACCGCACCTCTGCTCTAGACGTGCTTTCAAAGGGGGGATGAGTGTATCAACAATATTACAAAGGGTAGAGTAATAGACCTGCTGCCTCACAGCAAGACTGACCTCTGCAGATGCTTTTAAAAGAGGCCTTTTCTCTGTCCATTTATTATTTTTGTCTTGCTTTCCTTATTATTGCCCCTTGTCTTTATTTATCTCTGTCTGCATCTGTTTTTTCCTCTCCCTTCCCGCTTTCTCTCCTTACAGTCCATACCATGCTGTTTCCTCCCTTTCCCTCAAGCAAATTAGTTGATTTTTCTCTGTAGTGATTCCTCCTCACCTGCGCGCAAATCGCATGCACAAGTGCAAAAACACATGAGCACAGAATAGCTTAATTAGCCTTTGTGCAGGGGGGTCCCTGATGTGTGTTTGAGTGTGTATGTTTCATCAGCTTATCTCAGGCTGTAAGACTGTGATATAACACTGTGATATCCTCTTCTATCTCCACCTCTTTAATGTACTTAAAAAAAAACAAAAAAACTTGACTGCCGAATGGAGATTTATGAGAAGGCATTTATCTCAGATGGTGCTTCCTGAGTTTTTTTGCTGCTTGTTTCCAGAAAGCCTGCATTATGCTGAAAAGATTTTACCACTGTCATAGGAAGACAGGAAAAAAAGCTATCAACTTGAAAGCAACAGCAGAGTATAATATCACCAATGTATTGTGATGACAATGAGATAATATTTCTGTTACTGCATATCGCTTCATACTTTTATATATCAAACAAGATGCATGTTTCTTGTCATCAGCTCAGGTTAGATTGAAACGAGGATTACTGTGGAAGCTGTTGGACCCATACCACCAGGAGACATGAGTAATTACACACTCCTGTGGTATGCAGCATAACCAAATGAGGAGGCGTATATTTGCCATGCTATAAATAAAATTTGATTGAGGGGATAATTATTTGGGAGAAAGTGAACAAACAGAAATACAAGTACATGCATTAAAACAGGCCTTCCACTGTATTTTCAAACTTTGAAATATTTGGAGAAGAATGTCAATCAAGTAAATTTTAATTTTACATCCTTCTTCTCTTTGTGTAACTGTCCACAGCTGGCATTATATAAAAGACTCATGTGCACAGATGGAGCTCTTTGACAGGTGGAGATGTCGGGTTTGAACAGACACAGGAGATATGGTTGAAGGAAATGCGATCCTCCTCTCTTTTTCCCTCAGTTTCAGTTCAGTAGGCTGTATATGGACATGACATTTCCATGTTGCTTTAGCAACAGAGAAAAGAAAGCATCTCCCACCCTTCTTCTCTGGGTTAAGTGTCCCTATGCTTCCCTTTTTGGTTGCACTCTATGTACATGAAAGCATGTGTGGAAAAACAGCATGTACTGGCGTATACTAACGTGTATCTGATTAAGTATCGTTTTTGTGGTTAGTACTGAAGCTATGTGGGTGGTTGTCACCAATTAAGTCTTTTTTCTTTTATTGGCTCACACTGATCATTTGCATAACAGCAAGAATGACACAATAGCAGGTCCTTTGAATCACACTCTTTAATTTTCAATCTTTCTTACATACCTTTAATCTGTAAAAGTCCATAATATATATATATATATATATATATATATATATATATATATATATATATATATATATATATATATATATATATATATTTCAAATTAAAGAATATGTAGAAAAGCACACTATGTGTATTTTTTTCAGGTGGTAAATTATTTTTAGCTGAACATTTCTTGAAATATTATCATCAGAATATTTTATATATTAAATAAATCACAACAATGGCTTTCTAATGACATCCATGTTTGCTGGCACCTGTATCCAGCTAACTGGAGGCTGATAAGTCTCCAACTGTAGTTTGTGGGAGTGCTAACAATATAAATAAACTGAGGCTCAGCGGTGTTAAGTGTGGCCTGTTATTGTCTCACCACCTTAGGTCCTCCCCCATTTCAAACACCCTCACCACTAGGTTGTCATTGTGAGCAACTTTGGGTGGGCCATGAAATATAATTGGCAGAGACAACAGGGATTCTGAACTTTTATTTGAAAGACTATTAACGGGATAGCAGGGGCCATGCTGGTCATATTTACCAAGTGTGTAGGCTTGTTTTAAGTAACAAATAACGGTTCTGTGATGGTGATTCATATACAACTAAGAACAAATTTACTGTGAATGAGTCAGTGCATATACCCAGAGTGAGAGCCAGAAATACAATCTAACAACCAAAGCCAGACAGTTGGTTAAGATTTGTCAAACACGTGTAGGTTTTTCTTGACACCATTGTTTTCCAAAGCCTTTAACCTCTGTTTACTCTTTGTGCTTCTCTTATAATAAGACAGGAGTCACATTTCTCACAGTTACATCATAAACCCTGCAACAAAACAACCACATGTGTTTTGACATGGCCTGTCAGATGTGAGAAGGTTCAAAAGGTTTTAACACTCAGCCTTTTCCACATTTAAAAAAAAAAAGACAGTAACTTTCTGTGCAATGTTTATGTGTGTCCCAATTTCAATACTTGGAAAGTACACCAGCAAGTTTGCAAGTCTTAAACCAACTTTATTGGCATCCACAGCAGGTTTGACTTGATAAGTGCACTACCTTCATTCACTAACCCCTAGCCTGCTTACTTGCTGTCAAACTTTCCCTCCTTCTTCTACACATAACTAGTTGTGCAGTTTACAGTGATGATGGTTAAGGATTTATCTCTCCAAATTCATACTAATTTTTGAAACAATGGGTGATTTCAGGCAGAGGTAGACAAAAGTGACTTCTCTTTTCTAGATGGTAATTATCTATTTAATAGCTGAAGCTAGCTTGCTGGTTGAGCAGTAGCTCCATGAATTGGTTGAAAAGCCTGTTCCCAGCTTACTTTCTTTGAAATGAGTATCCTGTAGAAGGAGTCTTAAATATGCACTCGATGGCTATGTAGTATATGCTTTCATGTTAATACACAGAAGTTAGCATCCTCACCCCGCCAGCTGATAATCTGTGCAGAGGACATGGAAACATAGATGGGTTTCCCATTTACAAACAATTGAAGATGCTCACAGCGCTGGGGTAGAAAGCACATTTCCACTAGGTCGTAGCTTATCATTTTCACTATTTACAAATAAAGCAGCTTGCTGGAGACCCATGAAATTACAATTTGGAGGTGAATTTGAATATGACACACATCCTTGCATTGCACACCTTTTTTTTAAACCGCACACCACCTTTGATAGACAACTCTGTCTGCCGACACGTTGCATTTTCCAGTGAAAACAGCAGCTATAGCAGTGATTATGCTAAGCAGGGCTATTCGCTCTACAGGTAGAGATACATGACTTGTGTGTGTCCAAAAACACCAACTGACAGCAGGGCTTAAACTTAAAAGCACAACGTTAGCATAAAAATATTGACGTCATGCTGTTTGCCTGCTGCACAAGTTGAGAGCACTGGTGCGTTCACTGTGGTCATTATATTTCTAACATTTTGAAAATCCGGCTCTTTCCTTGAAATATACCAGACACTGGATATATTCGAAAGCTGCGTTAAATTAAAATAAAATCTCATATTGAGGATGACTGCAGTATAAACAGGCAGTGTCCTGACAAACAAAACAAGATTTAATCAGTGTTATTTATCAGCCACACAGAATCATATAAACAGACTCACCTGTTTGTGGAAAATTATAAGCATGACAGTATGGCACAATTTACATCCAAAGCTGTCATTCTGTTTCTTTATCAGTTGTCACCAATTGCCAAATTGAAACTCTGAACACAGAGTTAAACACAGAGCCTTGGCAATATTTATCAATCAGCCTTAAATGCACAGTAACAGTGTGAGTTGTCTGACCTTAAAACTGACAGTTATCCCTGCAGTTTCAATTAAAACTGGCGTTTATTCATTCAATTTCAGTTAAAATTGACGTTTATTCATGTAGCTTCAATGTAAAACCATCCTCAGACTTCATAAAACCCAAAGCTCTGACCTGGAACTCGTATTGCAACAAAAAGGATAAAAAGAATGAATCCTTGAATTTTAAGTAATAAATAGTATTACAAAAAGTAATAAAGAGAGATAAGATCACACTGTGAATTGATTCACAACCCTGTTTGGCTGCTTAGTTTACACAATGGACAAGTAAGGCTCAGTTTCAATTTCTGCTTTGATGTTTGTCTTTTTAAACTGTGTTTCACTACTAATGATACAAGAGAAAAAAAAGCCTTTAAGATTAGGACTAATCAATGTGTTTGGCAAGCTTAATGCTTTCTCTGATAAGGGTGTCTGGGGTTACTGGAGTGTAGAGTTACCTAAATCCAAGAGAGATCAATGCAAAGGTCTGATAGCTCTGATAACCAGATAACCAACTTCGACAGTGAGAAAATTATACACAGTTGATGTGCAAGTCATGAACAGTCTTTTTTTTTTTTTTTTTTTTTTTTTTTTACTGTTAACAGTTGGTTAATGATGTGCTTCTTGGTAAGTAACACTTACTGTAGGTCATAAAGTAGTTAGCCAGACGTGCTAATGATTGCTGCTGATGTTAGATCATAAAAAAACAGTTTAATCCAATTGTTACACTTTTGCTCCTGTGTTCGGGGTCATAAGGCTGAATGAAGAGAAGTGGTGAAAAGTACATTTACGCCATTTACTCAATAAATACATGTGAGGTATTTGTATTTTACTTGAGTATCTCCATTTTCTGCTTCTTTATGCTTCAATACACTACATATAAGAGGGAAATGTACTTTTTACTCCACTGCTTTTATTTTACAGTTGTAGATATTCATTATTGTGGAGACCAAGATTTCACATAAAGAAACATTGGATAAGCTGCTGCATTGTATAATATTGAACAAGTGGCTCTCAGCTTGTTTGGCTTGTGAGCCCTTACAAAAAAAAAAAAAGAAAAGAAAAAAAGCAGGTGGGCCCCTTGTCACGTAAGGCTGTGCCTAGTTACGGTTGCCAAGCTATGACTGAACAATCACTGTTCAGGGAAGGGGTTTAATGAACGATCAGCTGGGAAATACCCCAGCTCGTACAAAATGAATCTACTTTTTCTTTCTTTCTTTCTTTTTTCTTTTTTACAATATTTTATGAACTAAATAAATGAAGTTCCTGACAGCAGTTTTGAATCTGATCAGCTATGAACTTGAAATTCCTAACACAAAGAGCAGCACAGTACAAATGATCTGGTATTTCAGAAAAAAAAAAGTCTCTTCTTCACCTCATCAAACTATCCTTTCAAATAATTTTGGTCATTGTTCTGTTTCTTTTTGTTGTAAAGCCATATTGTGCTGATTTTCATTGAATCCATTATGAATTATTCGGTTGGGTAGCCTAATTACTACATGTGTACAAATGAAAAAAATAACAGATTGAACAGATTGAAAATATGAATTGCCCGAAATTAAAATCCAGAATATGAATAATAGCATCTCATTACAATGTCATCTTAACCAAACAGCAACCATGGCCATGACTATTTTCTCCCACCACCAGTTATGGAGTTTAAGTGTTCTGGAGAGCAACACTGTATGTCTCCAGCCCTGCTGTTACCTTTTGCCTTTCCCTCCTTCTGTTCTGTACAATAAATACCAGCAATCATTCGCATTTACATGATGAAGCAGGGCAATGAGTCATACACATGTTGGCCTTATGAAAGATCAGTGAAAGCAGTGTTCAGGCCATAGTGAGTCCAGAGAGACTATATAAGGGAGCCTAAAGGGTCCATTTAATTCTTCCTATTAGCCGAGTACTTCACTCCCGCCATTTCCTTCTTCTCCCCTTGGGCATTGTGTTGACACTGAGCAACCAATTCAGAGACAGCAGGATGTTGTTTTTTTCTGCTGAGGAGAAAGAATTAAAAATAGATACATATACGCAAAAAAATATTTTCCAGTGAAAAACAACAGCAGAGAAACTGTGCATAGCCACAGACGACCTGCTGTTCAAAGCCAATGTGTTACCAGAGGTGTCAAAATCAAGTTACAATCCTACAGTACCGCCATTTTTCCTTGTCCTTGCCAGAATCTTTAATGTCCCTGACTAAACTCTGTGTTGTGACACATGTTTTTACTTAAATGCAATCTTCTTATTCAACATAAAGAGAAGTCAGCGTTGTTGGTTTCTTACTTACAGGAGATGATATGACTCCTGGAGGAAAGAACAGAGTGGACATCGCTGAACAGTTTTCAACAAGTACTGACATCTGTTGATTGTGGAACCAATCAAGCTTCTCTTGTCGCTGAGCCAATCAGCATCTCTCATGATTCATTCATCGATTTATTTGTATTGGTGATGAACCCAGGCTGTTGTGTTTATCTTCCTGTCAAAAATATACAGCGTACCATTTGGTCGTCCCTTCTTTTTTCTCTGTCTGTTTGAGAGACACTGTTCGTTGCCAGCATATTGTGTAAGGATTCATCATGCTGCCGTTGTTGACAGATTTGACTGTCACACACTTGTCAAAATGCCAAGCAGTCACAAGGGATGGAGAGAACACAGTCGCAAACACACACACTCACACACAAGTATAAATGCAGGGGGAGGAGATCCAAAGTAGCCAAGTAACTGAAGGATTTCATCTTGTCTGTCAAATAGAAGATCTTGATGGAAAGCAGCAAAAATCAAATAAAAATAATTTCTGACATTTAAAAAACACATTGTAAGATCATTGAGTCACATTGGAAGAAAATCTGTACGATTTTAGTAAGTCTTTTAAAAGATAAAGTACATTGTTTTCTGTGATATATGATATATACTGTGATTAATTATTTACAAAAAAGCTTCTCTTGTTATTTTTGTGTTATTTGTGTTGCTGTTACTCATAAGGTGAC
This sequence comes from Toxotes jaculatrix, assembly GCF_017976425.1. NCBI lineage: Eukaryota > Metazoa > Chordata > Actinopteri > Toxotidae > Toxotes > Toxotes jaculatrix. The sequence goes on from NC_054407.1 coordinate 11,087,378, forward strand.
AGACTAATCTACATTTATTTTACCCTGTGTTATACATCTAGGTTTGTTGATGCTTACAGTTTTACTTTAATACCTGCACTGATAAGTCTAATTCAACCTAAGCTACAAAGATAAGAGCTATAATTCAGATTTGAACTGCAAAGTGCATCTCCTTCCTCTGGTTTCTCTCTCTCTCTCTCTCTCTCTCTCTCTCTCTCTCTCTCTCTTTCTCCCTCTCTCTTTCTCCCTCTCTCTCTCCCTTTCTCTCTCTCTCTTTGGGGTGGATGGGTATTTTCAGGACCCATTTAGTTCATACAATGATCTTTTTTGACGGCACTTAATAACCAAGGAAATTGCTGTTTATTTTAATGAAGAGAAATTACAGCCTGAACCTCAAAATGAATACACAACATGTTTGGAGGGTGCTCTGTGAGATTGTTGTATAGTAAGCTGAATGCTACATCGATATCAGTCGAATGCATAGAAGACTAAAGATCTTCCTCTGTCAGTTACAATATGCATCGATGAGGTCTTTAATAATTAACTTTATAGTTTTTTTAGGCAGCCAGCCCCCTTATGTGGAAATTTCTCGATAATTTTTAACCTCTTTACTATTTTTTACTTTTGTTAGGGGATGTTTGTCAGCTGTGTGCATTTTGGCATTTACTTCCTTCAATAAATTCATCTATATTTCTGCTCTGCTGTGCTGACCGAAAGTCTGCAGCTAAAAAAAACTACACATTTAAACACAGGAACCAGAAAACATCCATATCCATGATGTGTTAGTCAAATAAAATAACAGGTAATGTTAGAAAGTCCATTCATCAACTTACAGTGGCTCTTTGGTTAGGAGGGAAAAGGGCTTTGCAGGCCAAAAGGGTGGTGTTACATAACTCCTTGGGTGTGGTCAGCAGGGTGAAAGGCTGTGCAGTGCAGAGTTAGGCGTGGTGATTTTAGGTAAGGCTGGGTATTTAGAATTGTACAGCATCTCTGCCAGGTAAAAGTAATGAAAATTTTAGAAGTTTTGCTTTCTGTTTGCTTTCGTGTATATCCTTACATAACCTCTAAATGGTCAAAGAATTAACACTTGTGGCAGTTTTTCTCTCTCTTTTTTTATGAGCAATTTCATTAGAATTAGGAGAATAAGCTGTTGCTGGAAGCTGTGCCTTCAGATGATTTTAATGATTTTAAAAAGGGATGCTTTTGTGTTCATTGCTGCATAGAGAACTATGAACATCTGCTTTATGTGTTAACTGTGCTTGAGTGCCACATTAAATGAAATGACTTACTCCTTTGTGTTTTCTGTTGTTCTCGTTCCCTTCTCCTGCCGGCTATTTCTCCCGACGGTTTTACAGATGGTACAGGTCCACTCTTCACTTTGTACATACTTCATCTTGTACTGTCTTCACCCCCTCTCCATCTGTCTTGTCTTTTTTTTTTCTGTTTATCGTGTTTACTTGTTCTATGTACACTCATGGCTTCTGGTCTGTTGGCCTGTATATGTGATAATCCTCAAACAAATTTATCATCATAACTCCAAAGATCAATGCTGAGCGACACAGAGACCACTCTCTCTTTAGCTGTGTGTGCTTGGTGTTTGTTTACCTTGGTGCCCAGTGGCCCCTAACCAGATGGGTTGGTTGTCGCAGAGCCACTAAGAGGATATCAGTACAGCAGCAGGAATGAGCCCCCGTGCCAACCAACACACAGTTATCCGACAGTGTGTATTCTCTGCTCACTGAGACACTTACAAATAGGTCCACAAGCAAGATCCTCCACATGTGCAGCACAAAGTAATTTCCCATTAACTGAGGCAGAAATAAAGAAAAGCACAACACATATTAATGTCCATTTGAGAATGTAACATCAGTATATGTTATTTACTAGGTCCATTACACCAACACTGTTACACTGCTGTAAAACAAAAACATTCATGGTAATGTGGTTGTAGTTTTACATACACTGGGGCAGACACATCTATAATCAACAGTGCACAGGCATGTACTTAAAACAGCTCATAGTTTAGGCATAATTCATTACTTCTGTGAAGTGCAGTCTGGACAGATTTATTGTAAATTAACATCCATCAGGATATTCTTCATTTCTACAAACATGTTATGAATATTGTGCTGCAGCAATGGGAAGCGATTGGATTCTTTCCAAACTCAGTCTGATCCTCCTGTATCAACATGACTCAACTCACTACCATCCTCTCATCTCAGCCTTAGTGGGGGCCATGACTCACACTGAAAGCTTTTGACTTTATTATGGGCCATTATCTTATCTGCTCTTATTATATATAATATATTCTATATTATAGACCATGATTACTCTAGTCTGGCAATGTGACATTCCTAGCTTTCATCCAATCGAGGAGGAAAATGTGGTTTTCCTCTGTTTTACTTTGTAGAAACTTTTAAACCACAGATACAGGCTACAAATCAACTGAAATACATTCAATCATAATTGCATAAAATGATCATTTTTTAAAAAATGTTAAAAGGATTAATACAAACTTAGCGACCATAAAGCATTAGATAAATTGATTTATTGAAGATAAACAGAAAATGTGAAAAAATCACCACAGATATTGAAACAATTGCCAGTTATAGCTAAGAACAACAATTCACTCTCATGTTAAAAGAGTACCTCAGTGATTTAGCATTGCACTCTAATAACATTGTTGGATGCACAAAGGACAACTAAAAAAAAAGCCCCAAAATTGATGTAGCAGAGGCAGAGATATTGTGTTTTTTATTACATGCATTCTTCTTTCTTGTCAAAACCTGGCACCCACAATGCTTCGCGACAGCCAATAGCTCAGTAGGAGATTCAGGTGTGTAATGCTAGTACAGACTAATGTAGCCTCGAGCCTCTAGCCTCAAGCAGAGATGATGAGCAGGCTACAGATTTCTGGCGAGCTCACTTCTTTCGAGCTCCACGCCCTTCGGATCTTTTTCACTTGTTGTCTTCAGATCCAAACAACACTGACTCGAGTGACAACACTTGAGGACATTTATGGGATTTTTACAGACTTAGACTTTAATGTATAAAATCGTGTTCCCTTTTAAAGCTGAGATCCACCTGTGATCAAGGATGAGGAAAAAGAAAAACTCAACTCAAAAAGTCAGAATCAGTGAAACTGGTGATTTTTTTTTTTTTTTTTTTTGTTGTGTCAATCAGTTGTTCTGGGACAAGCGAAATATGGTATATGTATATGTAATTGGCTCATAAGAATCTGAAATGTAAATGTTCTAAAATAACTGACAGGAGAACAGTAGTGCCTTGGCAATAATCCCTGTGACATTTACTTTAAGTTTTCAGGTCTGTTTCTCAGAGAAAAATTCAACCACCAACGTTGGCTATGTAAGTAATGAGTTCTGAAATCAATAGGATCTTTCGCTCCCATTTTACTGTGATGTGGGATCAATTTTTGCCTATGAGGCCTATAATAATGAGAGCCAAAGAACATCCAGTGGTGAATATGCTCTAATGAAGGCAATTCTGCCGAAGTGTGTAGGTGGACTTTAACATTTCTGTCTGTTGTGTCCTGTGTCCTGTTTTTAGGCTACCTTTGTTCTAATATGACGTAACTGAGAAAATAACTGCTGTTTGACTTCAGAGATCACATGGTGAGTTCCTGGATTTATCTTTTCTTGGTTTTCATATTTCCGCCAGTAAAGTCAGAAGACGACGGGCATAGAGGTGATTCTAGGCGAGCATAATGAAATTTAAAAATGCCTAACAGCAGTGTCACTTTAAGATAATGCAGCCACAGTGCTGTTTATTGAGGCAATGTGTATTTTTAGATCTAGAACGGATCAGAGATCATAGCAACACTGTTCAACTGAGCATGTAAGTCAGATGTACTACCACAAACATGGAGACAGAGGTTTTTATTTGACTCTGTGTAGAGGAAATGTTTTGAGACATGACAAACACGATAACTGCATTAAATCAACCCAGCTGAGGAGTTAATGACCCCACCATGTGACAGTCGATATTGATATTCATAATATCAATATTAAGGACCAGAGTACACCCTTAGCCTTCAGAGCAACTTTAATTCCTCTCAGATTGTTGCCGCAAAGGTGCTGAATGTTAATTGTAGGATACTGAACCATTTCTTCAAGAAGGAACATGGTAATTTTCCTGAGGTATGAAGTGGGAGGGAAAATTCACTTCAGCCTGCTCATACAGTATCATGGCCAGCACTTTGACATCTTTGGATCAGTCTGCTCAATTAGAAACCTTTCAAGTCAAAGGGGTAAGAGGCTTCAAGAGCAGCAGCGGCAGCAAGGCAACCATGAACAAAGTGTTATAGAAACCGTCGACTATAGATTTAAATTGGCCTTTATGTCTCCAGCCATGCTAGCAGCTCTGTGAGTCTGTACTTTGCTCTAAACAAAAAGTAAAGCTGAGGATACAGAGAATGTCGCTAGTTTTGCAGGACAAAATGAAAATTTAAAGTAATTTTTTGAGACATTTTATTTAAAACATGTTCAACCTCATGCTGGTGCTAGAGGAAAAGTCATGACATCACCAAAGTCATTAATACTCATCCTCTGTGCACCAAATCTCATGGCAGTCTATCCAATAGTTGTTGAAATAATCCAATCTGGAGAAAAGTTATGGTTGGTGGCTAAAAATAATCTCTCATCTAGATCAGTGACACCTTCTAGATCAAAACGTTTAAAACCAGGGATGAAACAGCCAGCAACAGGTTGCAACAAGTAGAGGACATTTTTCCAGTAGCAGCAGAGGAGAATGACACATTTGCAGCAGAAATAGCCCACACTTCACCCTCTGTCAAACATGATTGGTGATTATTTGAATCAGCTGATGGTCAGCTGAAGTGACGTGCATGGTTATGTGTGTCGATATAGATAGTTACTGTAGGTCCTGAAGATACAGCCTACAGCAGAGACTTAATTGGAGCAAGAAATGGTGTGTTGGATCCTGTAGGTTGGGTTGGAGAGGTTGTGGGAAGACTCAGATAAGTGTGGAAGGCCTCATTATAAAGAGAAGCACACCAGCCTTGGCCCAATTAAAATTGACAGTCACTTTACCTTGCTTGCATGTCTGCATACACACATGTTCATATAGTACATGTGTACATGTGGTGGTTTGTGTACATGATGCTGCTCGTGTTAGAAATGTTTTAGAGAATATTACAAGAGGAAATAATGACATAGAAATGCATTATCATTATGTGATCAAAATTTCAGTTCTGTTAGGATTAGTTAAATTGTCTAGGCCTGGACCCAAAAGCAGGTGAAGAGAGACTTAGCAGTGGAAAAAACAGTTTATTCTCAAAGTTCAAACTAAATCAAAGAGGAGACAGAGGACAGGAGGAATTCCAGGGCGGCGTGGCGGAGACGGACGAAGCAGTGAGGTTGAGACGCTGGATGGGGAAACCGGTGGAGTCTGCAGGAGATGAGAGGACGGTGGTTAGTAGGTTCAGGTAATAATAATCCACTAGAAAATCAGGTTAAGGCTACACAAGAGCAAATCACTAGGAGCACAGAGTACTAGTCACCACGTGAGATGACGGAACGATCTGGCGAGGGTTGACAGAAAAGCTGAGCCTCTTATACTCGAGTTGGGGAAGTAGATTGCCGCCAGACTGCACACAGGTGAGAGGAATCATCCTGATGAGGATGAGGGAGGAGGGAGGAGCCGCCCTGGAATCTGCACACCCACACAGAACACACACCAACATGCCCACAGGAAGACAGAAAAGACAAAACAGCAAGCAAACCCCAGAGGCAGCGGAGCTGCCTCATGACAAGTTCATTAAATTGCAATCATCATTTTCACACATTTACACTATCACAGAATAAGGTGAGATTCATGCAGTGCAGCACTAAATAGTCAGGTATAGACTGACCATGTGGCACTGTTCAGGTCAGAGTTTAACTGAAACACATTAGCTACAGAATCTGCTTTGATATTTTCTTTATAATTTTACTGGTTTTACAGAGTTTTAATATTTTATGGTTTAAGTGAGTCTGAAAAAATCTAGAACTGAACACAACATACCTAACATCACCTGAACATATTGTGAGCAAGTGCTGATTGTTGTTTTCTAAATTAATTCTTGGCAAGTTTTCCTTCTCTGACAAGTTTTGTTTTCTTCGACACCTCTGATTTTCCAGGTTTATTACGAAAAATAATAACATTGATGGCAACCAATCATGAATACAGGTGAGGCTGACAGAAATATACCTTAGGCTGAGCAAAGCTGCATCTCTGAGGAGTTGACTCTGACAAGCTGAGTCTGAAATGTGGATACACTATTTCAATTTAGCCATAACCATAGTCTTTTCCTCTCCTCATAGACTTTTAGTGTTGTTTTTAGCGTAGTGTAATTTTATCCAGCTGGTCTGGGGGCAAAAGAGGTGAAGCATTTCTCTGTAGCAACAGTACATAGTAGACTGGTAGAATGTCTAAATGGGTAGCTCGACCAGCGGATGAATCATACCCCTAATGTACTAATCTAATGGTTCATCACTAATCTATAATTGACTACAATCTATTTTCAGAAAAATAGCATGAATGGATTCCATTTGCATAAGTAGTTTGAACCTTTAATTAGTTCTTTGTAGCACTTACAGCTGAGAGTCTTGAGTGTTCGTTTTCTAGGCTCACACACCTGCGTATGAGCCGCTCAAGCTCAATTGACTGTTGTGCATCAGTGAATTGGTATTTTCAGGTTTCTCCAGACTAGGTAAATGCTTTAGGTAAATGTTAGGAATTTAGACAGTTTTGTGGAACTAAGAACCTAATGACTAGCTGCTAATCTTTCAGCCAATATTTTCTTCCATCCTTAACCCCCCCAGCTGCTCTTTGACTAGCAGATCAGGCTGCACAGCTACCAATGATGCACTAAAGCAGTGCTTACTGTGAAACTGCCCCGGTAAAACAAGGTTAAAGAAATATACCTTGATCAAATGCCTTTCTACTGTACTGAAAATGGGAGAAAAACCTTTAAACACAAAGGGAAAGAAAATTGAAATAAAAGGGGACAATGATGTAAGATACATAGATTTATTTTTCAAGCCCAAACTGAATGGCATTAGATCACTGCTGTAATAAGCAGAAGGACAGAACATATTCATAGTTCATTTGTGCACACCAAGCCAAGCAGGTCAGACTCTAAGTGCAAGGAGAAATGAGCATGAAAATACCGGAATTTAGAGCCAGACAAAAAGTAGCCATCCCATGGGTCTTCATAACAACTGTGTCTGAAAATAAACAACAGTATTTTAATGATCCTGTCATATACAACAAAAAGCAGAAATAAACAAGTAGTGTGTTTGTGCTTTTTCTTACCAGACTTTTAGTAGGCAAATATGTGTAGAGTTTAGTGAATATGTAGATGTTGGTGGGAAAAAAAAATGAAAACATCAAATACAAATATTAGTAATGTTCAGCAAGGTGTGGGGGACTGTAAACTTGGAATGTTTTTACCATGGAGGGATCATGTTTCCAACTGGTCCAGTAAAATGGCCTCGCATTTGTTGGCCGTTTTAAAAAACCCTGCAGAACATTGACTGGTCCAAATGACTCCTACGAAATGGCTGCTCATACCATGACAGATCCACCTCCATGTTTAACACCTGGCAAAAGACACTGTGGGTTGAATGCATTTTTTATTTGGCTTGCTCCAAACAGAAACTGGTCCAGATAGAAAACAAAGACAATCCATTAGTCCATGTTACTCTTACTTTGCTCAGGGTTGTTGTTGTTGTTGTTGTTTTTGTTGTTGTTGTTATTGTTGTCTTTACGCTACATTATGCATCTTTTTAAGCAGGCCTTGAACAGAAATAAATGGAAAGAACATTTTAAGAAAATACTGTGGATATGTTCCGCTTTTCAGTGTGTCATCACCAATTTTTTTAGACTTCCCCCATTACCACATTATGTAATTTAGCAGTTTTTGTGATCAGATCTCGGTCCAGCCATGGCATATTTGAGCTGCCTTATGTTGTTTTGAAAAATGAAATAAATAGTGACTGTTGGGCCTTGTTTTACACAAGAGATGCAGCTCAAACTGATTAAAAACACAACAAACGATTTAAAATAATTGCTGTCACTTTACTGTAAGTCCCACAATTTGGCATTCATAAGTATTAGATGAACATTTACAACAACTATTACAACATCTCTAGTAAAGACACAGTTTTATATGATTACAACTGTGTTTTACAATATTGCGATTCATTATCTGTTTATACACCAGCCTCCACTAATGGGTGCCCACAGGAGGAGTTATAATTGTTCACAAATAAATTAATAAGCACTTCCATTTCCTTACAATTACACTGTGGTGAGTTTAAAATAATGAAAGGGAGAATGCAGAGATTCAAAATAACTACAGAAATGTTAAATTACATAAGCCTATGCAGTCAAAAAGGGAAAGAAGAGGGGCATTTAAAGGAACGGCAGAGGAGTATAGTAGAACTCCTAACATGATTTTCATTATCGATTAATCTGTATGAAAAAATATTCAGCACAAATTGTCTGCCTAGGTGATGTCTTCAGCTTGTTTATTTTGTCTGAGCAACAGTCCAAAACCCAAAGGTTTGCTGTCATGTAAGACAAAGAAAAACAAAAAATAATAATAATAATAATAATAAAACCCTCTCAGTTAGAGGCTGGAACAAGGAAATGTTGGAATTTTCATCTGAGAAATTGCACAAATGGTTAATCCATTATCAAAACGGTTCACTATTCATATTCTATAGATCAACTCACCCTTTAAGCAACAAGTTGTTTTGGCTTGAAATAACACATTAGAGATATAAGGACATCTTAAATCAGTGGGGTCTTTAACACCTCATTTGATTTTTTCCTCAGATAAGCAGGGAGATTGTTCCAGAGCTTGAGTCCAAAACTACAGACGGGCAGCTTCACCACAGGTCTTTGTCACAGTCTTTGGTGCAGTGAGCAGCAGAGAGTGTGTGGATCTGGGGGCTCTGTGAGGGACACATCACATCCTGGCAGTATATCAAAGCCAGTGGCATGTCCACAAGAGGATTTATGGACAAACACTGGGATTTTAAGAAACTATCCAACAACAACTCCAAGCAAGTGTAGGGATTTCAGAGCAGGCATTATGTGAGCTGTTTTGTTTGTTCCAGTTACTGCAGGCTGTAATGATTTATAGGCTTATGTGGGAGAGCTGACAACAATGCCCTGCAGTAAAGAAATATTTAATAACACAGGCATAATACTAGTTCAACTTAAAATCAGGCACTTGATTTTAAGATTGTGATCAAAGTTCTTCCCAGTTTCTTTGTCGTGGTGCGTTTATTTCATTTTGTCCTCTCTCTGTGTGGTATAAAGGAAAAGGTTTCTTTTTCATTATTACTGGTAAATGAGCTCAGATAGTGGAAGTGAGCACAGCATATTGTCCCCTTCACATCATCATCAGTTTGCCACCAGGAAGTCCAATTAAGGTGTCTGCGTGTTCGCGCCATGTATTTATTATATGTAGAGATGCACTATCTGGCAACGACACATGAGAGAATAGGTCTCACGTGAGCGCCAAATGAAATCACAGTGACGTTCTCTTTAAAAATCAATGAGGCGTGAGATGAGAAACCCACATAATTTGAGACACTTTGATGAAACAACAGCTTTTAAATGAGATTTCTTTCCCTCCCTTCCTCGTGCCTGATCGGGAAATAGTTTTATGGTAAATATCATGGGAAGGTTTCACAATCCTCTCATTGGCTCAGAAGTCAGAGACCCCATCATATAAAGCGAGAGTCCCCGATCCAGCAGCCTTTTTCCCGTTGGCAAGCGTTTTGGATCACACTTGGACTTCATCTAAGGGGAAAACACCTTTTACGCACAGAGTGAGCTTGGAGAGGTTGCAAACGACGAGCGCACGGAGGCGATCAGTTTCTCGAAGGAAAAGAGTTGTAGGCTACAGCCAACAGGTAGGTATATTTCATGTTAGATGCGCATCGCGACGGTAGTTGATGTGGCTTTGTTTAGATGGAGAAAAAAAGTTATTTGGACTCGTTTTGCGCGTTTAATTTTGAAATTTCACTGGATTATTAAAATTAAAAAGAGTTAAAGTGATTTTAATTTGAAACAATCGTAGAAGTTAGATATTTTTTTATGCTGAATTTTAATGACGTTCGTTTAAACCGTTTAGATGTTTATTAGATTTTGCGCGATCATTTTTCACGGAAATGAAGTGCTCTTTGGAGGCGCTTAGACACCATTAATGTTTGAACTGTGGAAGAAATGTATCCTATGATTCTTAACTGCAAATTAAATGTCAACTCCTTTACTTCAATGAACTGGTTCAAGGGGATGTTCTGCTATTGAGGTGTAAAAAGCAAAGGCTTATTTAGAAAAAGGTTCATGTCTTGGTATATCATTGGATGTGATGTCTCTCTTCATGCTTTTCATCCTCTTTTCTGTTCACAGAAAAACTGTGAGCTGAGGCATCTGAGTGGGCATGTGGCTACTGGAGAAGCTCCGTAGCTCTGTGGAGAGTAGTGGGACACAGTCCCAGCCCCCGCAGACAACAGAGGCCATTCCTGTCTCTGTTTATGCCAACGTTCTCACTCCAGACAAAATCCCTGATTTCTTCATTCCCCCTAAACTCATCTGTTGTCCACCAGATGAGTCTCTTCCCTCAGAGCCTCAGCTCTGCTCCACCCTGCGACCTTCCTCCTCTGATCATGCCATCTGCAGCCAGAGCCCCAGGGCTCGGAGCAGCAAGAACCCCTGCAGCCCCCGCCTCTTTTCCCGCTTGGGGGGAGACACGCGCAATCTGCAGAAGTCAGCCAACCGTCACATCATCCAAATAGAGAGCGCTGATGAGCCAGGTGCCGGATCTGTGGACAGGGTCAGCATTGAAGTCAACACTAATGCAGACCCCCAGTCACAGACTGCAATGTCTCTTCCATATGTTCCCAAAGCTCAGACCTCCTATGGCTTTTCCACCCTGGTGGAGTCTCCTCACACCCGGCGCAAGGAGAGCCTGTTCCACAGCGACCCCAGCAGTCCGCTCACCTCCCCAAACTCACAGAGGCGCTCCCAAGGGGGAACTTTACTGGCTCCAGCTGACCCCAACCCCTACCGCTACTTCAGTGGTGGAGAGAGTGACACCTGCTCCTCAGCAGAGTCATCCCCTTTTAACTCCCCTCTCCTGTCCCGCTCTGCCTCTCTCCTACGGTCCATTACCCAGGAGACACAAGCCAAGGTGAGGATTTCTGTTACTATATGTCTGAGTACAGGGATTATTTGTTAGAAAATCAAGGAAGAATGTGTTACAGAAGTGTTTCCTTGTTTGATTTACCACAAGGCTTCTTTCTGTGTGTTTACTAGCTGCTTTTTTTCTCTCCCTCTAGGTGTCTCGTGCCAAGCGCTCCCTGGCACGCCACAGTTCTCTCTCCACTGATGAATGCAGCTCAGCAGACAACAGCCCCAACATGCAGCGCCGTCGCATGCGCTGCCCTCCCTCTCCTGCCTTCCGTGGATGTAAAAGCAGTGGCATGAGGGGCACTGCAACGCACCTCCTGCAGCGCGAACATACCATCAACCTCCACAAGGGGGGGACACTGAGGCTGAGCACTCATTATGATCCAGAAGCAGCCCGGCTGAGGGTGCGTGTGCTCGCAGCTGAGGCCCTTTACGACAGGCAGACAGATCTTAAAAGCATTAACTGCTGTGTAGCACTCTACCTGAACCCCGGCAAGCAGCAGAAACAGAGGAGCACCATCATCAAGAACAGCAGGAATCCGGTATTCAACGAGGACTTTTTTTTTGACGCACTGCCCCAGGCACAAGTAAAGAGTCTGGCCATGAAGATAAAGGTAGTGAACAAAGGAACCAGTCTGAAGAGAGACGTGCTTCTAGGAGAAAGGGAGGTGCTGCTCAGTGAGCTGCTCGAAGGCCTCTAGGGAGCTCCTGTCAAGACTTAGGTGAAAAAAAAAAAAAAAACGGCAGCTCCACATCTTGAGGGGGCCCTTTCTTCTCTGGCTACCTTTTTATCCCTCTTCACACAACTGATAAATACTGGACAGGTGAAAGCATGCTGATGACAAGGGAGTTATATCTCACACACTGTGTTATGTACACCAATGGACACAAAACCAAGGTCTCGGTAGAATTTAAAGTCCCTTTTTATCAAGCTGCCATCACTAGCTTTTTTCAGAAGTCAGTCCATGTCAAACAAACCACCGTTGTTTACATACTTACCAGTAAATTAGCAGTGTGAGCAGTGGATCTGTGGTCCATGTTTGTGTATTTCTCTTTTAGTATTGAGTAACAAAAGGTGTTGCCTTCTCCGATGAACATTGTGATGTGGCACAAAATCATATCAGCTGTGATGCAATGATGTTCCTGTTTAAACTGGAGCTGTATTTTTGTAATAATGCGGTAATATTACATGTGAGTTTTTGCACGTTCCTGTGGAAATGAATAATGCCTGTGTGTACTTGAAAGACTTTATATTTGGGAATTTGATTTTAATTGCGTGGATGTAATGTTAATTTGACTCCTGTTATGTGATACGCTTTTGAACTTGACAATAAAAACACCAAACTCACACTAGTGTTTTTTGTTTTTACCCTGCAGCTTTGTCTCAGTGATTTTGTCTTCTAATAATTCCTTAGGATCAAGAGCAAGCCCTAGAAAATGATTATAAGCCCTCCTTTGCTCCCCCCAAGCTCTCCAATTTTGCATACGAGTCTAGAGGCAGGGTCCTCTGAGACAGGCACAGGCTGGGTGTCATATATGAGGCTTTTAATCCTGGTTCTCTGCACGCAATATTGTCTCTGTGTGCATTCAAACTCCCTGTTTAATTTTAAAAACACGTTTCCTATTTAGACTGTCCTCCAGCGAGTTTCAAATAGTTATTAGGGATGGCAGGAGGTAGGATAATGACTAAGTTGCTCTCCTGAAACAAATGTTGGCACACACTCTCCTACTCTAGACACAATTTATCTGTACAGTGAGGTTATATCTTGATTTATGTGTTCAATATTTTAGTTGATAAATGGATATTTGCAGTGAGGGAGTAGTAGGGAGATGTACAAGAAATAGAAAACATATCCCATAGTCGATATTAATACATTTATCAGGCACACAGGCATGGTCCTACTGACTAATACAGAAAAATTTCCAAGTGTGGATCTTATGCCTCCTCTACTGGTGAAACATCAGAATGACACTTCACTCATTTTAATTGACTGGTGACCTGCGACGGGTGTCTCCAGTCTTAGTTCTGCCCATGTACACAAGGACAGGTGCTCCTATGACCCCAAAAAGCAAATTAAAATACATTTCATTAAAAAAATGTAAACACACTGAGAACACATTTGGGCTTACAAGCCCTAGGCTGATCTGCAGCCAGCTCCATTTGCTCAGAAAGTACTGAAATAAGTCACAACAAGCACCCACATGGGACACACTCATCTGTGAGCTTAAAGAAGATTAATTTCCCACAGACTTGAGAGCATGAGATAAAAACTGGTGAAGGAAAATTAAGTAATTATTTTTGCCTCTGAAGACTTGGTGAGGCAAATTATTGAAAAGTGAAAGTCTAATAATCTTTGGATTAAGCAAACCATTAAGGAAAACATCCGCCTATAGTCATAATCAACAGACTCAAATGCAAATAAAATTGAAAGTGATTTTTTAATATGGCCTCATAGATACTTAAGGCCCCTTATAATTTCTCTGTCAGCATCTTACTCTTAGCGATGGGGCCACACATGAAAACAAAATGTTCTGCCGAAGTAGGAAAAGTTTTGGTTATTCCTCAGTAGAGATTTCTCTCTCTGTGCTGTTTTATCTGTGCTCTTCTCAGTGATTTGAAGTAGGCACACTTAGTGGGGGGGGGGGGGGGGGGGAATGCTGATATCACATATTTTTATGAACCAATCAGGATCTAGGACATTTTAGAATCAAAATCTGGTGACAGTTGGCAAGTTGTTTGCTTATGTTACCAGCACTGTCAATCAAATCTGATAAAACCACACCCTCATGGGGAACCATAGAGCAGAGTTTTTGAGCAGAGAATGTTTTCTTTTTCCAAACTTGAGCTTTGATTGTTGCATATTCAGGCATGAATGTTTGATATAATAGAAATACTACTGCTCTTGAGATCAGGCATCCTACAGATTATAGCCGTAGATGCCACCCAGATACCACCAAATTCAGTAATCCTTCACTCTCAATAATAATTACACTTATCTACATACAAAAAATATATGCTCTCAGATAAGATGTAAAGATATAAATATCACACCATCAGACTGTCAGCAAGGTAATAATTCTGACACAGTAGTTTGATATGTCCTCAATTTCCTTTGTACATGCCACCTTTTACACATTTTAATCAGTACTGTTTTTTAATAATTAATATATATCCATATATAAATAAACATTTCACAAAATGTTAATTCATTCCAGCTTCATTTTTATAGAGAGGAATGACAAATTTCTTGCTTTAGGGTGACTGCCATCACTATCTTTGCAATTCTGTCGGCAAGCAGACGTGTCATGTCATTACACCAGTATTCAAATCCCCAGAAGTGAACATATTCTATGAATGTATAAGATATTTTAGTCCTTCACTGCTCCACTCTCATCAACAGATTCAGTACACTGCACACCACACTGAATTTATGCATATAAAATCAGGTGGATGACTTTTCACACAGTGGAGGGTTCAAACGGTAAAGCCACAATCTATGTCTCCCGGTGAATGTATGGTCCTGGTGTTCCGGTACAGCATCATGCATGCCAATATTCAAGTCAGTATTCTGGCCACTGTCTTTGTGTAGAAGAATAGAGCCATGTGATCTCCTCAAGACTCTTTGATACATTCAGATCAGTCCTGTGTGCTTTCAGCTTAATTCCTAGGTACAAAAATATTCAGTAACAAACAGAGGACTGCCTAAAAATGCTGTTTTTCTATACATTATACCTATCCTGATATAAGTTTACAGTTAATCTGCCAAAGAAAATGTTACCAAGCAATATTAACAGTACTGCTGTAATGGTGTATGGTGTATGATTTTTTGTTCACTGCCTTATTGTGACACACCGCAGAAGCCTCAACCACCTACTGATGCTGGTGGCAGTGGATGATAGATGATGTTTGCTCACAATGCAGGAGGCCTCACTGCGTGCAAGATTCAGGTTACTGACATTTGACTGTTATTTTAGCTTTCCTCTGACTGTATAATTTAGACAGACTGAAACTGACGATCTGAAATAAGAGCTGGTAGGGTGTGTCAGTAGTTTTAAAAATCTGACTTTAAATATATTACAACACACACACCTCTTTGGTAATCTCTAAATAAACACAGTACTAAGCCAAATCTCTACCTTTATCATTAATATCACTAGAAATAAACACATTTGAGGAGACTTCAGCACCTCATCTCTGTGTGCAGCTCTTTCTGACAGTTTCTCAGTGTGTTTGGCAAAAGAATAAATTATGCGTTCACCATGAATGGGATAACACATCTCTATATAGAGTCAATAAAAATATTTTAAATAAATACATGTGTAATAAAACAGTTGTGTGTTGATTTCTAAGTAGCCACACGTTATTATAGGATTACATGAACATCACTTGCTTCTATCTAATGCACAGTTTTTACGTATTTACACAGTGATGGGACTCAACTTACCATTCAAACTGAGCAAAGGTATATTAGGTTTGAGAGCCGGGCACCAACTCTCTCTCTCCGCCTCCACTATCTGTGTCGGTGCCCCTTGTTGGTCCGAACAACCATAACAAACGAACCCATCAGCTGTTGTGCCGTTCAACTCACAGGCACCATGGGAAATGTAGTTTTTCATTGCAGTAAAAAGTAGCCAGCTCTTGGAACCAGGGATTCTATCAAAACTACGTCACCCACAATGCCTCGCTGAAATCGTAAACATAGACCTGTCAAACAACACACGCCATCTTGACAGCACCCTCAAAATGGCAGAAAGATGTGAGCTAGAAACCGAGTCCGGACCAAGATTCCTGCTCTCTGTTGTTTAAAACCAAACTCGCCAGTTTCTCCTGAAACGAGTGGTTATGGGGTTGGTGTCCAGCGCGGCATCACAGAGCCTGTAAAATGGACATAACGACAGCGGTTTTCAACGCGGCCAGAGATGGTAAGCTAAAACTTATCCAGAAGTTGCTGAGCAACAAAACTGCTGAGGAGCTGGAGGCTTTAGCCGAGGAGAAAACACAGGGTGGCACCCCTCTGTTGATAGCTTCTCGATACGGACATTTAGAGGTTGTAGATTACCTCCTCGAACATTGTAAAGCTAATGTCGAACTCGGGGGTTCGGTTAACTTTGACGGCGAGACCATCGAGGGGGCTCCGCCGCTGTGGGCGGCTTCGGCAGCCGGTCACCTCCCAGTGGTTAAGACGCTACTGAAACACGGTGCCTCAGTGAACAACGCAACACTAACTAACTCAACGCCGCTCCGAGCTGCCTGCTTTGACGGTCACCTGGAGATCGTCCGCTACCTGGTGGAGCACAGAGCCGACATGGAGGTCGCCAACCGCCACGGCCACACCTGCCTCATGATCTCCTGCTACAAGGGCCACAAGGAGATAGCCAAGTTCCTGCTGGACCGCGGTGCTGATGTCAACCGCAAGAGCGTGAAAGGCAACACCGCCCTCCACGACTGTGCAGAGTCAGGTAGTCTGGACATCATGAAGATGCTGCTAAAGTGCAATGCCCGCATGGAGAGAGATGGCTATGGCATGACCCCACTCCTCGCTGCAAGTGTAACAGGCCACACCAACATTGTGGAATATCTCGCCCACCAGCCCCGCACCTCTAGAGAGGAACGGGTTGATGCACTTGAACTCCTTGGGGCTACTTTTGTGGACAAAAAGCGGGATCTCTTAGGTGCGATGAGGTACTGGAGAAGGGCTATGGAGCTGAGGCAGCCAGGGGACAAAGCTGGATGCCTGGCCAAACCTCCACCTGGTCCCCCAGTCCCTGCCTATGGCTGCGCACAGGAGGTGAGCACAGCAGAGGAACTGGAAGCTTTGATCACAGACCCAGATGAAATGAGGATGCAGGCTTTGTTAGTCCGAGAGCGCATTCTGGGGCCATCCCACCCAGACACCTCTTATTACATCCGCTACAGGGGGGCGGTGTATGCTGACTCAGGCAACTTTGAGCGCTGCATCAGCCTGTGGAAATATGCTTTAGATATGCAGCAGAGCAACCTGGACCCTCTCAGTCCCATGACAGCCTCCAGTTTCCTGTCCTTTGCAGAGCTCTTCTCTTTTGTTCTTCAGGACCGGGCCAAAGGCACCTTGTCAACGCGCATCACCTTCCACGATCTGATGACTGTGCTGGGGAAAAGCGTGAGGGAGGTAGAGAGAGCTGTGGCACAGAAGGACAACCCTCCAGAGGCTCCTCAATTCACCAAGGCGCTTTCCATCATCCTCCACCTGATCTTTCTGCTGGAGAAGCTGGAGTGCAGCCCGGAGCAGGAGCACCAGAAGAAGCACACCGTGTACCGTCTGCTAAAGCTGAACCCTCGAGGCCGGAACAGCTTCACTCCTCTCCACATGGCTGTAGACAAGGAAACCACGTCTGTGGGCCGCTACCCGGTTGGCCGCTTCCCCTCCCAGGCGGTGGCAGCGCTGCTCCTAGAGTGTGGTGCAGACGTTGATTCGCGGGACTGTGAGAACAACACACCGCTGCACATCGCTGCAAGCAACGGTTGCCCTGAGATTATGGCGCTACTTATGAAGGCTGGGGCTCACTTTGATGCTACAAATGCACAGAGGAAGACAGCTTACGAGCTGTTGGATGAGCAGAGCAGCGGGCACCCGGCCCTCTACCCACTGAACTACGTCACCCTTCAGTGCCTGGCGGCGCGTGCAATTGAAAAGCACAGACTGCCCTACAGGGGACTCATCTCCGAGGAGATGGAGGCTTTCATCGAGCTGCACTGACTTCCACTGCTCCCCACGGATGAGGAACCCCTGCACTACTCTTCCTGTTGTCCCCCATGTTTTACTATGACCTGCCACATCATTCTCTTCATGTTTGTCTCTTTTTGACTCATGCTTTGCTCCTGGCCCTGCCAACCTTGTGTCAGACCAAACCATAGCAATAAGAATCCAGCCTCTGTCCTTAAATCTCTGGCTGAGATCTGGTCAGTTTTCACTTTGTTTTAACGTCAAGTCACATGGACTTTTAAATTGATTGGTGGTTTTTGTTGCTTTTTAAAGCTGGGTGTAACAACTTGATACAGGCTTGAATGCATTTTCTCCCACTAAAAAAGGAGCATGTCTGGTCCTTATGTGTGTTTGATGGTGTATGGACTGAATGAGAGATGGGTTTTAACGTTACTGACAGGAAGCATCTGATCAAACTAGCCAGATAACATGCATGAAAATGAAGAGTGAATACGATTAGCTCACTTGCAGTTTTGCATATTCATTCAGAAAGGATGTGTTTGAACTAACTCACAGCTCAAACTCGCTTGCCGGTAATTTTTGCCTGGTTCTACATATTCACCATCTGCTATGCTTCTTTGATATGAGGAAGGTGTTGAATTTACTGTGCCAAACATCAGCCATGGAGCTAAGTTCTGTTACAGACCGCAAACCGATGGCAAAATGAGAAGCTTATCTTCTAAGTTATAAGCCGAAGTAAAAACCTAAAGTGGGGACTTTCATGCAGCTCCTAGTTCCAGGAGATCAGCAACTCGAGTTCTTTGATATTTCAAACTGTGACATGATTTGACTTTTATGAGACTGAGGATGAGTGGGGAAAAAAAGCTGGTACCATAGTTTGGCTAACACTCCTCAGACTCCACACAGACATTTATATCCTATGCATTTTGTGATATTCCAATCAGAGGCAACTTTTTTCAAGCAAAAATTCACTGCATAAACAGATTTTTACATGGGATTCTACTTTACACTATTTTACATGTTTACCTTAACATGATATTGAGCCCTGTCCGGGGCTGCTTCACTGACAATGAATTTGTATCTTCTGAATTTTTGAACTATGAATGTTTTCTTAAAATTTCTGCCTATGTCCAAATGAACAGTGTCGAGCTAGAGCCTAAATTGTGCCTACATAACTGTATTTCTGGGTAATGTTAACATTAACAAAGATATTCAGTTTATTGTCAAAGAAGCAGCTTCAGAAATTGGACTTCTGTGGTGACAACAACAGAGCTTACACCCTCCTGTTTGCAGTCACCCATTTTGGACACATCTGTCCAAAATCATGTTTTAATTCTGTTTTGGAATGAATTTTCCCTTTAACCTCAGATGCAGTTCACAGAAATGGAACAGATGGCTCTCTGGCCATTCCTGCATCTTAGTCTTATTTTTAATAGTCTCTCTTTTGTTTATCTTGTGTTATCATGAATGTTTTATTTGTCTGTCTGTGCTAAGCACCACCAAGTTGAATGCACACTGAGAGGCTCTATAAATCCTAAATAGACAACTTACATTCAGGCTATGAACTGTTGCTGCCTTTGTCTTTCTCAACTGATTCTTTTAACTGATGATAACTCAAGAACAAAAGTGTGTTGGAGATACTTGAATAAAATTCAGTATCACAACAGGATCTGTGCGTGTGTGTGGGTGATCTCGGTTTTGTTGCCGCTTTTCTACTCGTACAGACTCTTACTCGGAATCGATTTTGATTTCAGAAAATAAGCTTTAAGTGTCTGAAAATTGAAAATGAATCTCTTTCTGCGCTCCGATTTGTCACTAGTTCTTTAGCTTAAGTGCTGTTGCTTACAATTGGCAGCATTTGCATTAAGAGCATCATTACACATATTTATATGGCTTGGAAGGGTTGCACTAGCAGGACATAAAGACCCAGCTACCCCCGTCACGGCAGCCAGGTCTATAAAATGATTTTATTTATAGAGTGGAATACACATTATTTCTCAGTGCACACTAAGTGTTACATTAGCACAATATTAAAAATAATCAGTGCCCACTTAATTCAGCTCTTTATACCAAACATGGGCTTTCCACTGCTGTGCTCACATAAACTCGAGGACACCGAAATAAATCATAACAGAAACTTGATCTTTCTCAGTCCTGCACTCTTAAAGTATAAATAGAGTGCAATTAACGTCACTGCTGCAGGGCAGTGGTAGAGACAGGGCACTTACCCTGCTAATTTTAGGGGTCTTTTGCCCTAGCTTCAACTCTGAAAATGGGAATACTGTAATGCTATACAGTCAGGCAGGTCACAGGGTGACTGGCAGAGACAAGACACAGACAACACAGAGTGCATTATTCAGACAGGATACAGAAACAATATGAGCTAATTACGTTTAAAGATGACAACTGCTGGATCTTCAGCCAATCCTAAAATAATAATAATTAAATGCTTTTGTTTCTATTTATTGTTTCTGTGAACGTGGCAGGAGTCGTGTTGGTAGAGTACGCTGCAAAACTGTCACAAGTGATTATGTATCCACCCTGCTAAAGAGCCTTTAAACAAAACAGTGACTACACTCAGGAGGTCTTCTGTGGTCTCTGACACCTCTGGAGGGGGAGCCTAGTGGTTGTAGTAATCATGATATTTAAACGTAAATGATTAACACTGGAATCAGGCCCTGTTATGTTAAGATATCAAAGAGAACATGTCTCATGTACTCCGTACAGGCAAGAGGTGCATCCCTTCGCTTGTAAGAATATTCTTTGTATTTTAATTCTCATAAAGTTAAAATAATTAATTGAGCGTTTCTTCTGCCAACAAAAGAGACAACAGCAGATGGAACGTGATCCTGGACTCGTGAACCTTTTGTGTTAATGTTTCCCACCTCAAGTAATTGCAACATCACATAATCGTAACTTCCCACTAGATGTCACTAGCAACAAAGAAAATCAATCAGAAAGAGGCCTTTGTCCCTTTAGGACCATGCGATAGACTCAAAAACTGTAGCTTCCAATTACCGTCAGAAGTGATGGCACTTGGTTAATTTCCCTGTCTCTTTCTCACACCCTGTCAAGCAGTCTTTGTGTCAGAGAGAGAGAGAGAGAAAGAGGGAATGAGCTGTTGAGAATTACTTTTACCAAGCCATTAGGCAGGGCTGAATATGCATTTGTAATGTATCTGGGTGAATAAAAAAAAAAAAAAACATCTTGGTAGGCAAAGTTGCTGATGCTGACTCTGTTTGCAGGGTAGCGTGAGAATCAGCAGAGAGTTCAAGTTCTGGATCATCATGCCAACCTTAAACACCACACTCCCAACACCTCAGACGTTGCCCTTGTAGCAGTTGTATTTGTCATGTTGTGTGACCCAAATATGACTGAATCTTAAAAAACAAAGTCTTTGTTAGTCCACGTAGCATCTTTTAGGATCCATGTGATGCTCTCTTGCTAACTCCAAAACATTTTGAATAGATATGCAGCCTTTATCAGTGATTTTGACCTGGTATGAGGGATTAAAATTAAAGGACAAACACAGATTTTTTTTTTTATCTGATTTTTTGAAGAAGAACCAGTTTGATACAAAAGTGCATTTGGGGCTACACATTCAGTTTGACTCATTCATGTGAATGACTGATATAGTTTAGCCTCACTCTTAGCAACAGGGTGGACGAGATATTATAAAAACTCCCATTAGATTGCACAGTACAATTCAACAGTACTAAATGCAGACAAAAATGGAACACAAAGTTGTGTTAGCACCTCTTTAAAAGCAGTTTTAATAAAAACTGAACATTGTAACCTTCATTAAAGGAGGTTTTATTGCAGGGCTGTTGTATTTGACTGTATTAGCTTAAATAGGTGAGCATAATAAACTGGCAACTGAGTGTAGGTATTATTTTGTATTATTTAACCAGTGTGGTGTTATTAATAAATTCCCATAATATCCCACAGTGAGCTGTGTTTACCCTGCAATATTTTAGAGAGTCCAGCTGCAATTTAGTGAGGGAGTTCTTCTCTGTAGGAGCTGATATGGGGGCTCTGACTCTGTATTACTGCCAACAGCTATGATTAGACACCATATTATGGGAATCTACGGGGTTTCAAGGTGCTTATCTTCATTTTAGCCCCTGGGGAGCACAGTGGAAAAATCAGTCACCAATACACAGGACCAACCTGCCTCAGCAGCCACCTCTTTTGCACCAGTCAGCGATCCAGCCAGAGCTGGAGGAGGTGGGGGAGGACGTGGGGTGGTAATGGGGGTAATAGGGGTGATGGGGGATACGGTTGCTATTGGAGATCTAGTCTGCATCACGTCATGTGTGGGGAGGTGGGGGAGGGAGAGAGCACCGGTGGGTGTTTGAGAGAGAGAGAGAGAAAGAGAGAGAAGGGGGAGGGGGAGGAGAGGACAGGAGAGGAGAGAAGAGGGAGGGAAGGAGGAGGGCATTGAGGAAGAAGGCAGGGAGTATCAATGACATCAACCAGCAGTATCTGAGGCCGACCGACCAGCAATGCTCTCCCGACAAAAGGGCTGAGGAGCAGCCGTGACCCGCTGCGCTCCTGAGAGGTCGTTCGACAGCCGGGGACGGTGGAGGAACGCCGGCGATGTGTGCATGCATCCTCCACAAAGACAGACCTTTCTCTGAGTGGAGCTCTGCTGCCACTGGATTACATTTATCCGTGCTGTCTCCGAGGAAGCTTCCAGCTGCAAATCCACCCACATGAATCTACGAGACAGAAAAGAAGACGGAGCACTTCCTACCAAGGTAACTAGCATCCTACACCCTTCTACAGTTAATGCTTGCAGCCGTGCACCCCACCCAGACTGGTTATTTTCACTTGTCGAGTAGCCTTTTGGAAACTAATGAGGTAAGAGTAGACCCCAGCCGGGGTGAAATTTCACCGTTTAGCCTTACTCAAGGGCCGGGAGTGTTCTTTGCGTTTTTTTCTTTCTTTCATCTCAGCATCACTTGAGAGTTTGTTTGAGACGTTTGGGTGAAAAGCAGACCGCGGGGTTGTGCAGATCAGGCTGGTTGGCAACAGCGCTGAGAGTGCGCGTCCCCCTTCACCCCCCTCCTTATTGTTGGCTGGGCAGCATGAGGGACCCGGGCAGACTGGCAAAGCCTTTGTTCCTCATCCACTCTCATTTAAAGTGGCTTTTTTTTTTTTTTTCCTCTGATGGCCATTTAAAGCACTCTCAAGGTAAAATGAGCCTTATGTCAAGTCAGATTTTTTTAAGTCCCAAAAAAACAGAGATAGAGCAAAAAGTATGGACAATAACATTGTTAAATAAAATGCCAATCCTCTTAAAAAAAAAAAGCACATGCATCACATAGATTTGTCAAGGATATTCAAAAAAAAAAGTCTAAGGAAGCTCTAAGTGATATTTCAGTGATGCCACAGCAAAGTACAAATCCCATTATGATAATGTGGACAATTTTGAGGAAGCAATCACAGACATATTATAAGTCCTTATGGGCTATTATAGTAATATTAGAGTCATTTCTTTTTGGTATGGACGGCACCAGGTGGCAAGACGGATGGACTTATTTAGCAAGACTGTCTTCTAGACAATAGAGTGGCGGCTGCATCTGCTACTCTCAAGCATTACTTAAAACAAGCCCATCTGCACATATAGGCAGTGTTTTGTAGTCCATAGACCTCTCATATGTCTATAATTATACGCAGTAGGATTCGCTGTTAACGCAACCACTCACGCGTATAGGCAGAGTGTAATTTAATGATACATCGATTCATCCTGACACATTTTCCGAGGGCTATTGCTTGTTTGGGATTTAATCATGTACACTCCAAATGCCTGTTTAGGTTTTCTGTATTTCAACGATGTGGCCTGTGTAAACTGGAAAATCACCCTGTCGTGGTGAATCTGAGGGAGGTCTTCCTCCTCATACACAGATGGGAAATTTTCCCTGGGGCACCGGGCATTTGCTGGTTATTGTTCCAGACCATTTCCACATCCCTAATTATTTTTAATCAGTCATTTTTACACATGGTTTCCTCTCTTTAGTAGATAGCCAGATTTTTTTTCCCCCTCTGTCTTTTCAGCTCTACTCCGTGCCAAATTGAAGAATACACAAGGCACTCCACCTTCATGAAAGGGACAGGGATCTAGATATTTACATTATTTTGACAGAGAAAAGTCATTATGTGGAAGCAGAGAAATTCAACTGGCAAATTTCCTCTGTCTGTCTCTGGGAAACAGATCAAATATTCTCCTCCATGAGCCAGGAGATGCTCGGCCCCACAGGTATTCATCTGAGCACTGTTCAGAGCAGCAGCTTATGAAATCAGTGATGGCATGTACTCCCTTAAATAGCATTTCACAGGGTTCAACCATAGGCCTCAATTGTTTCCTGCTCCATTCCAAGCAGATACCACCGTAAGATCCATCCAGACTTGAATATGCCAGATGACGTGTGCTCCCAGTGGTGCAGCTTTGGTTTCACGTCAAAGGCCTCATTGAAGTCTTATTCCCAGATTCTCACAGCAGCATTACCCTAACTGCTCCACTCTCTGCTTTCCCTCTTTGTGTAACATGTTATGCCCATCCATGGATTTTTGTCAGAATTTCTGTGAACACTCTGCATTAGCTTTGCTGCACCAGTCAGCTGGAAGAACATCAAGGCGTGCAACTTTGATGCTGGGAGCGTATCCACCTGTATTACAAGCAGACAGAAACTTTGTTGTTGTCTCGGCATTGATATTAATTGACCTTTTCAAAGCCTTCCAAACAGTGAGCTTTTGTCTGCTCCTCTTCTTTTGTTGTTTATTCAGGGACGGCTGAAAACAGTGCATACAGCATGCAGAATGAAGCCATTAGGGCATGTTTGAAATTATTGTAACTATGGTAGGAACAGTACTTTTTCTGATGTTGTTATGTATCTTTCTTGAGAACTATTTAAATATTCAAACTGATGTCAAGTAAGGAAATATTATGTATAGAGACCAAAATCACAATTTTTTTTTGTCAGCGTATGAGACCCTCTATCCTTAGACCCTAAAAGGGATAAGGAAAAAGCTCCTAAAGAAACCACAGGAAGAGCAACAGAGAAAGGATTCCTCTTCCTGGACTTTCAGGATTGCATAATAAAGTGATATGTTTTTATTTATTAATTTAACCATTGTTTAACCAGAGTGTCTCTTGAGATAATTATCTTCAGTAGGCCTGGGCAATAAATCAGCATTACTGTTTATGGGCTTTTGGCAGAAGCACATTATGATAAATGATCATACTGTTTTATTGTTTTACAAAATTCTGGGGGCCAGTGCATAATTATGAGAAAATTTTTATTTCTAAAACATAAAAAATGAGGAACTTAAGTTTTACACATGAAAAGTTTTGTCTGATGTAATACAGAGCAGAGTTCATTGCACTTTTTCAGTGCTTTTTTCTTTTCCACCTCACAGTTTTCTTTCCATTGAATTGCAATTTGTTTGGAATTGACAATGTAAAACAACAGCATTTTATTAAAAAAACAAAAACAAACACACTATATGGTCATATCTAATGATTAGAAAATAATCATCCAATTAAATATAATACAACTTTTATTGTCCTTATACTTATGAACAACAAAAGTTGTTCTTTCAAGATCTGTTTTGTTTTTTTTAAAGTATGCCATAAATAATTGTAAAAGTCATGCAAAATTATTTAAGAAATTTCTTATTAAATTATCACTCAAATCAACACCTACAGTTACGGCTCGCCCACCTTTTAGCTCTATTTCTAGTATTTTGTATGGTATTGCAGTGTCTGGTCACTATTGTTTTCCTTAGCTGGAGGCAAACTATATTAGTTACATAGATAATTTGCAAACAGGTAATTTATATGTACATAAACATGCACTGGAAACTACCTGTACCCGATAGAAACTGCCAGTGCTAAGGCCCACCTCAGTCTGTTGTTGAGGATCTTTATAGCAAGCCAGCCCCATAATTATCCTTCTTTTCAGCCAGGAGGTCATTTGCAATTATGTGTGTGTGTGTGTTCATCATGTGTCTGTGTTTCCGTGTGTGCATATGAGTGAAGGCTAAGAGATAGGTTGTGACTTGACTGATGCCCTTCTCCAGATGAATCAGAGATTCTGATGTGTCAGCAGGGATGAATAATGCACACTCCTCCACTACCTCTCTTCTCTTCCTCTCTTCTCCACCTCTTGTCTTCAGTCGTTCGCCTCTCTTTTCATCACAGCTGCCACATCTGAAGACATCTTCACCTTCCTTCTCCCCCCTCCCCCCCCCTCTCCCTCTCCTCCCTTATGCAGAAGAGGGCATCGTTTCCCCGTCGCTGTCCTCTGGTAAACCCTCTGCTTTAACAGCTAACTCATCCTCCTCCCCCTGAATGACATTTCGCCAAAGTTTTTCAGAGTCTCTCCTCAGCACGAGCTTCTGCACGTTGCATGACGAGAAACATGTTTCCTGCAGTTTTCCTCCCGCTGACACTTGCACTGAGTATGGCTAAATGTGTTGATGTACACAGCTCATTATCCAATCATGGGAGGAGGAAGTGTAGCTATTGACTGGGTTTGACAGTTACATCCCTGACTGACAGGAGTCATTAGGAGGGTAGGGCTGCCTGACAAGATGGCTGACAAAGCAGTAGACAAACTACCTAATCAGAACTTGGAGTGAAGAGTGGGCACCATCCACTTTGAAGTGTACAGTTAGCTGCCAATAAATGTTCAAACACCAGAATCTTCAATCCACCTTGCTTCTAGCGCTTGACAAGTCCTCAAGAGTATTTTCAATTCTTGGAGCGAAAGCTCCTCCTCGGTGCCTACATAGAGGGTTGGATGAATTCATTTGGGCTGGATGGGTGCCAGAATAGTATTGAGACCTTGCAAAACATGAAATAAGAATATTTTTGTTTGGCAATGCTTTATTTGTGAGATGAAGCCATATTGATACAAACACAGAAAGGAATCCTTTTATCTATGTGCCTGTTGTGTATCTTTTCTTAGTAACTTATATTATCGGTACGGAGCCATCATGCTGCTGTCAGACATTGTGTAGCAAAGGACTTAACTTACGTTTCGTAGCCTTGTGTGTGAATGTGTCTTACTTTTTAACCATGCTAGCAGCGTGGCTGTAGTGATGGTTCATACTGAAATGTTTCAACAGCTCTTGACCTGCCAAATCCTAATGACTTTGGTGATTCTCTGACTTTTCATAAAGTGCCATCGTCACATAAAATTTTCATTTTGTCCAATTCCCTGAAATATGGCTAAATAGCTACAAAACAAATTACATTTCCATCAACATAAACTGTACTTGTGTTTAATGCCAATTAGTAAATGTTAGCTTGCTAACATGCTAAAGTAAGGTGGTAAACTAAGATGGTAACCATTAATTTTGAACATGTTAGCATACTGATATTAGCGTATAGCTCAATTAAACACTTGTGCCTAAGTACAGGCTCTCCTAGATTCTCGCATTCCTCTAGACTTAGTCTTGTATTTTTTCAAGTAACTTATTGTAACGTTACAATAACTAACTGTAATTAACTTTCTTAAATTTCTAAACAAGTAGACCAGGTGTCTGTGCTACCTATCTAGAACAGCTGTGCCCTGTTGTAGTGAGCTCCACAAATCCAAGAAAAGAAAATGTTTTGGCATGCCTCCATATGGCAGTTAGTGAAAGAGCATCTTTATTGCATCAGTGAAACAGCTCTGCTCTACCAAAAGACCTTTACCATGCAGGATGGAAAAAGGATGACATCCAGGAAACTTACAGCTCAGTTTCATCATCACAACTCACAGATAGAAAACTTAAAAGCTAGAAGATTGGAGTCCCTCCGGGGTCAGCGGGAACATTCTGCAGTCAGTGATATATTTGTGTCTGTGAGTGTGTAGATGCAGGTATTGGGAGCGGTTGACACGGCTCTCGAGTACAGCCCTACATTTGTTTGTGGCATTTCATGATTACTCTGTGTCCAAAGTGCACAGGATGCCAGGTTAGATGAAGTATTTGTTTGACTGAGGTGAGAGTAATGGCTAGTCATTGGTAGAAAGCATCTGTGCGCACGCCTGTTACCCTTGAAAAGCATTTCATCTCTTCACTTACAGAGACACACGCGCCACCTGATTCTCGCAATGAGACGGAGGACAAATGCGGTTTTTCTACCCCATTACTCCTGTTTTCAATTCTATTCACAACTTTATCGTCCCTCAAGGAGAAATTCATTTGCCGTCACAAATCTCATCTCCATCAGGAAGTCATGCAATGGCTGGTTAGTGACAGAACTGCGAGGACTGGTCGACTGTGTAGCACGTAAACAGGATTTGTTCACTGGCATACAGAGCCGCAGAAATCAGTCCTGCTGTTGAATGGTGAATTCTCTAAGTCAATGGCCATGTAAGTTGTCAGTAAACATCATCCTTGGCCATATTTTTGTGCTATATACCTTAACTAAATGCCAAACAGTAACAGTGTTTAAGAGTGTGAAATGTGTGTTAATTTTCTATAGATGATCTCACTGTTGTTGCAGAACAGTGTTGCAGTTGTGAGATAATGAGCTCTCAGTGGAAGACATATCATGTGACCAAGCGAGACAGGTGATACCATGGTAGCAGAAATACACAGGAGAGAGCTGAATCCTGGGCAAACACAACAGTGTGTCTCCAGAAAATTCACAAGCACCTCCCAAAGGGACCGGAGATATTTTACATAAGCAAAGAATGAATAAAGCGTTGCTTCAAGATTACAACACACACACATTTGTAACAGTGAACGAGCAGAGCAGATCAGTGCTCGTAAAACTGTGCAGATTTGTGCCAGGCGTGTGTTAGTGTTTGTAATGTATGTTGTGTGCTCGCAGAGAACGATATTGGTTCTTTAAATCAATAAAAAGATGAATCCATTTGAAGGCCATCTATGGGGCTTACATTAATGACATCCCCACTGGATAATTGCATATGAATGATCAATCAATATGAGGTTATTAAAACAGAGCACCGTGTTTCTCCAGGCTACTGTTATCACTCTCAAGATAAGCTTATCAACAAGCCCTCCAATCTGCTTTACAGAACCTGACTTTGTCTACTGACTGATGCGTAGGTTTTTCTGAACAGCTGAAACAGGGAGAGGGAAATGGCTGGCATGTCTCATTAATGAAGCACAATTGAAATATGATGATGGCCGGGATGATGACAATGACGTCCAGGAAGATGAAGGTGTTCTCTGTTGTCAGGGAGCCTTAGTCCTGCTCCAGGAGAAGCTCACTAATTGGCTGCGGTGTGCCTTGGCTGGCAGTGTCTGTCTTGCATATGTGTGTCTAAAGATAGATAAATAGATAGATAGATAGATATGTAGATAGACAGACACAGACAGGTAAATAGATAGAGCTTTTCGCATCTTTCTCATGCTCTTATTATTTCCACATACAGTGCTATCAGCATTGCACACATTAAGAAAACTAAACCAGTGATAATTTATTCAGAATACATTTATTAACAGTCTTTTGCATTTATGTAAAGCATTAGCAATGTGGCTTAGATTTTGATCAGGGACTGGCCCTGTAATCTGATGATTTACTCAATGCTTCTTCCCTCATATGTCAGTGCTGTTTAACAATTAGGGATGTACATGCAAGTGCATAACTATATGGACAACAGTATGTATATAGAGTTCTCTCTCCCGCTAGGATAAGAGCCTGTGCCAGCCTTAGATATGCTAATTGGACAGTGAGTTGACAAGGACTCAACCATCAGCCTGCGTAATGAGCCGCTGCACACAAGATCGGCTCCCTCTGAAGAGGAAGCAACAGAGAGAGAGAGAGGTCGCTGGAAGAAATTACGAAATTTGTTTGGGTGTTTGTGAGCTCTGTGTTTTGTCGTTTCAGTTGAGTGAATGTTGTGTAGGTGTCGGAATGTGGACACGCACGCGTCTTGTTCCTCTGCTGTTGTTTTTGAGGTGAAAACCTTCACCTACCAATTGAAGCCCTATCTGCAAAATGTCCATTTTTTAATGCAAAAAAATGAAAAAAAAAAAGACAAATAATTTTTAAAAAAATACAGAAACAGACTTGTTTTAGCTGGATGACAAAGCATTTTTGGCATTACCCTGAGGGCTTTGAAAGAGGTTTATGAGCCTAAGGGGTTGAAAAATTGACTCAGCTCATGGAGGAGCAAGTAATCCTTCAACTTATTTGAAAGCATGAAAATTGTCGAAATTGAAGCTGCAAGGTTTTCACCCAACAGTGTTATACATAGATCCCATTTTAAGCCAAATTTGGGTCATATAGATCACGGGCACATTCACAGTCGCTCTGATGCCTTGACTTTCTTACCTATGTTGACAATATTTTAAAATGTACATTCAGCTGTTGTTGCAGGTGAGAAACAGGTCTCTTTGGCCCTGTGATTTCATAGTAATATTATGAAATATTTCAGAGCATGTATAGCTAACATAATATATTCCTTGAATCACTTTTTTACATTGGGAGCCTGATCTAACTGTATGAAAATAAACTTCATTTTGATAAAGTGAGCGTAAGCAGTTGGTGGGTGAAAGCAGCACCTCAGAAAACAGGTGGGTCTCCATTAGGGACTCATTAAAGGTCCATTAGTCGCAGAAATAAAGGTTAAAGAATAATGTTGTGTTATTTAATGTGATGTGAACTAATATTGAACAACATGGTTATATTTAACAGATGTGTGATGTTGTGATAGACTCTTTATCTCATTTAAAGGATTAGATTTACCAAAGCTGACTCTTCATCCCCAGCAGCACTAACTCTTAACGTCCTGTGACCAGACCAGCTCCACTTAGCCTATAAACACTTTTACTGTGTTTCCCCTGTTTTGACCCCCTCTGATAATCTGCCCTATATGTACTTTTATACCATTTGGTAATACACTTCCTGCTTAGCGGGATCCAGTCCATCTGTTGCTGGGGCTCTTCTGAGGCCGATGCGTCCATTACTGGATGCCTCATTCTAGCTGCGTTGGTTTGTCTGACCTTGGAGCCCCTTTAAGATGCGTGGGTGGACATTTGCCGCACCATTGTTGAGCTGCAGCAGCTTTGCTATGTCCTAGACATGCAGAGATTGAGGTCGAAGAGAAACTTTTTTTTTTTTTTTTTTTTTTTTAGCACATTAGGATTGGAGCGGGAGAAGGTTCCAGTCACGCTTCTCTCTCCATCCCTCCCTTTGTTCCTCATCATGAATCCATGTGTTGTCTTGGCTATGAAATTGAGTTGTGATGGAAAAAAAACTGAAGCACATCCAGAATTTTAAAATGGGGAACAGTGATCCAACAGCTGAAATAGTCATACATAATAGCCATGTCGTTGTGTAATTTTGTTGAAGTTGTAGAGTGTGAATGGCTCAAAGCTTCTTCGCTTCCTGCTTGGATTAGACAGTTAAGAAAACTGTACACTCTTACATAAGCAGAAGTTTGTTGTTCTACTATCTTTAATGTTTGGTGCACATGTCTTCTACCCTGTTAGCTGCAGGTGATCAGTTAATTAAATTGTGACCTCAAGCAAAACTCATGCTCCCTGCCAGAGAAAGCCAGTGAGAGGATGTGGGTGGATACAGTTTTTAAAGTCTGTTTCTTCATGATCCCAAGAAAGTTATTATTATCATTCAGGTATCATTTTTTCATGATAATAAGAAGATCATGCTGGTTTTCTGAAGATCACATGATAAATGGGTATAAAAGGAAACTTACCACTGGGGACACATAAGAGATTTGAAAGCCCTCACACAGAGAACGCACTCTCCACAGATGAATACCTGCTGTACAAACACTCTCATCAAAAAGACAGACAGGAAATATGCAAACATAGATCTTTTATAGTATGGAAATTAAAAATCAATTCAATTTCGGCAGATTGTCAACACAAATACAGACTTGGTGTCATCTACTGCTTACTGTAGCCCATAACACAGAACCTGGAAGACAGGATAAATATTAAAAAATGAAGGTATTGTTGTAGTTTCGCTTTACTATTCCTAACATGAAAATGAAAACAACGGTTTTTCAAATAAGCAGAAAAAATTACTGTTGTGTGAAAAAAGTCCTTCTGAGGCTAGAAACCTCTTTTTGCATGAGAGACCTGGCTAAGATGGCAGCATAAAATAGTGCAAAATACTAAAAACAGACACCGTTAAGAATGGAGTGATTTATGATATCACGAAAAACACAGTTAAAATAATTTCATTATCAATTAAGCTTTTTTTTGGGCTTAATTTATAATTTAGTGCGTAATTAGAAATTTCACCCATAATTTAGTTTAGTACTTAATAATTTAATAATGAAAAATGCGAGTCACAATTAACCAGACATCAGAATGATGTCTTAAGGTTACCTTTCTTGTCTAACCAAACACTAACACCCCCAAAAAATTAAATTTAAAGTGACATTAACAGAAAAAAAATTAAATAGTCAGGATAAACAACTGAATGGATGAAATAATATAACAGAATTCATGTCAGTGACTACATTTTGGGATGAATTATTCGATGGATGAGTACTCATTTCAGCAGCACACTGCTTGAAAAAAAAAAAAAACACATAATACATAATTACATGTATGGGTTTTCCTTCTGTGCCTACAGGTTCGGTGTGATTTTGTTTCCATGAGTCACATTTGCTCTCAGCAGTGTGATTTGAAACTCCAGTGCAAACCTTGTTTATGGCTTCATTCCAGTGATGAAAATTGTAGCTGCAGGTTGGGAACGTTATTGCTGTTTATCAGTATTTCCCATTACGTCCCACTGTTTGGACGTAGTATGGGGCATCCACGTTCTAATTTCAGCATCCTGCAGCATTAAGAGAGTCCCGCAGAGATTTAGCGGAGGCACCCAAAGTCTCCAGATTCATTTATATTCGGGGCAAAGAATCGCAGTATTTGAGTGACAGGTGTGTTTTCTTGTTAGAGAGGAGCCTCAGATATTTTATTTCCACTGCTAAAAATGTAACCAGGGCGGTGCAGCTCATGCCTGCAGTAAGCCGTGCTTCATCCTGTGCCTCTGATCCTCAGCGTGTGTGTGTATGTGTGTTCATGCATGTGTGTGTGTATCTGTATATTTGTGTGTCTGTGGGCTGTGTGTTTAAGAGAGAGAGAAAGGAAGTGTGAGAGAGTGAGTGCCAATCTCCCCCATGATGCTTTGCCATCTGTCATTTTTATGTGTGTTTGTATGTGTGTGTCTCTGTGCTTTTTTGTGCGTATGGCCCTGTGGGTGTGCATGCATTTGTGAGTGTCGTTTGCCTACAGGTTTCAGGGTCATAGGAAACATGAGGTAATATCAGCCCCATCCCCTCCTTGTATCTGACTAATACACAATTCCTACTCCAAACTTTTCCAGTCCAAGCTGGCACACAAAGCCATGTATAACTCAAGAGAAGGTTATTTTTGTGCTGAAAAAAAAATCCAAGTGTACACTATAAGTTCAGAATCACAGGTAAAAATGTGAATGTGATCCCATCATTCAACCATAAAAAGTTTTGTGGTGCATTGC
Organism: Toxotes jaculatrix; assembly: GCF_017976425.1. Lineage (NCBI taxonomy): Eukaryota > Metazoa > Chordata > Actinopteri > Toxotidae > Toxotes > Toxotes jaculatrix. The sequence goes on from NC_054407.1 coordinate 11,120,768, forward strand.
ACAGCCGTTGAGGTTTTTTTTCCCTCCCATCATGTTCCCCTAAAATATAATAATAATAAAAAAGAAATATTTCTCATCTTTTTTTTCTGTTGAACCGGATACCCCAATCCCAATACATGCATGCGATGCTTGCTCACAGCACTGGGTCGAAATTAAAGCTAAAGTAAATAAAAAGAGCACGAGCTTCCTATCAGGTGTGCTATCTCTCAACTAGCATGGCGCCGCAGGAAACAGATCTGGTCTTTCTATGAGCACTCCTAGCTCGTTGTCATGGAGACAGGCCTTGTGAGACCAACTCAACCCACTTGTGGCAAAAGGCATCATGGGTAAAAAAATTGGGAGTGGGGGGTGGTGGTGGACAAGGTGAGAAAAACAAAACATGTCATCTTCCGAGGGCCCCAGCGGAGCAGGGGCAGGTTGGATGCCACCTAAACAATGTTATTTCATCAGCCTGAAGGAGCACAATAACCGGTGTACATTTCACCACCTGAGCTATGGTGTCATTATCTGCTTCCCCTCAATAAATAGCACATGTATCCCCATCAATCTATCTGTCTGGCTGACCATCTGTGTTGTCACGCTGAAGAGGTAATAAGACCAACCCCTGCTGTCTTTTCTCTGGATGCTGAGCCAGATGATTAGGGAGAGCAGGTTGTGGTATCTGTGAGGGGGCTGTAGAGACTGTAGGTAGGCCTGAGTCATGAGAATATTCATGCTCACACTGCTTTCGCTTTTTTAATTCTGCTTCTCTCTGACTAGCAAACTGGATGGCTGGTCTACAGTCAACATGTCAGGAGGGGATGAGCGTTAAATGGCATTATAGCACAAGCACAGGCATGCCCAGACTGGCCTGGTGTACTGCTGTGTCTGTGTATCTGTTTTGGCTCGCTCCCTCCACATTCACAGCTGTAGGATGCTCTGAGGCCTTTTGTTTGAACTGTGTCAATGGACCAGCAGCAGCTGGAGCAGCCGGTGCAGGGCAGCTGAGGAGAGGAAGAGGATTTGGATACAAGCAGGGTTTAGAGTGTGTATAGAAAGAGGAGGAGATGATTGATAGGGTGCCACGGAGGAGATGGCATCAAGAGAGGAGAGGTTAACAAGGGAGGCGAGGAGGAAGGTGGAGAGAACAGGGGAGGAAGGAGATGAAAGGAGATGGAAGAAGAGGAGATTTCAGGAATACAAAGACTAATACAGGAGTGAGATGAGGGTAAGATTAGGGATTAGGTAGAGGGTGAGGGACTGTAGTGGAGGTAGAGCAGAGAGAGCTTTGTCAGCAGGTGGAAAACAACGGGGAGGGCTGGATAAACCGAGAATGATAGATCAGGTTAGACTGAGGTCACAGAGAGATATAAAGGCCTCGGCAAATTCAGCTCACAGGACAGAGGAAGCAGACACTGCAACATGTGAGGAGTACCTAATGTTTCATTGGCCGTGTGGCTCCACGCAGAGCAGTATCCCTAGTTAGATTAACGGTGGCAAATTGAGTTTCCGTAAGAGGAGAATTTACTTAACATGCTGCCAATGGTGCCTGAATGAGCTCTGATCTGATTTTTCTTATCACATTGTTCAATTTAAAAGGGGACGCTGAAAGCTTTTCTATTCAACGTCTATTACGCAGCGTTAGATAAGACGAGGGCAGAGCGGCGAGGAAAAGAGCCTGGATCAGATAGACAGCCATGTTTTCAGATGAGCTATTTTTAGTGTAGGAACGGGCAGACAGTAATGTGTTTGAGCAGGTCATTAGCTCAATAAGTGGTTGGAGGAGTCTTTGAATATGTAACTCACCAGAAATGCCTCTTTCATTTAGTAAAGGCGGGTAAGGGTCGGCCTAATCTCTGCTACTCCATTTCTGCCAGTGGATCGGGGATGTCAGGGTGAAAGTGTGCTTATAGGTGTTTGCGCATATTTATGTGCCGATCACAATGCGGCCTGTCACCTGTGAATACATATTGTGTCTCCCGGAGAGCATATATGTTATCCTGTAGTGGCGCCTGAAGGGAGACGTATATGTGTGTGATATATGACAGGTTAACAAAGGCTCCTCTCTCATTTGGCCTCCCCACCTGCGTTCTGACACATCGTGCGGAGGGGTGGGGGTCGGGAGAGCTCGATAGGACTGAGGAGTTATTGACTCCCAGACAGGGAGCTTCTGCACAGCTTGTCTAAATCTCTGTAAGCAGACAGAGCTGAATTATGTTCAGACTTCCAGATGTGTGTGACTGCATGTGTTTATGTGAGGAAAGAGAGCAAAATACTGATAGAGATCCCCCCAAGGCAAGGGATTAACTAGAGGGGGGGTATCTATTAAAGTAGCAGTTTCTGATACATTTGCTGTTATTGAATTTTGCTGAATTCCTACTGACCCCTCAATACATTTTGTTTTAGTGTTTTTCATTACTGGGGAACACTCTGGATGTATTATTGCATTAAAGCTTTTATGTGCCACCAGAGCAGTAAAATACTGAACGCTAAGAAGGAATTAGGCCAGAGCTAAAATGAAATTATTAGGACGTCTGAGGAATAAAAAACTCTTAAAAATGTATCATCACAGCTCATTTCACGGCTCACTAGAAAAGGAGACTTTTTAATACAGAAGCAGTACGCAGAAAACTATTTCGGTCTGTTTCTTGTCTTAGTTGTTGAGCACTGACTCTATTGTTCTGGTATTATTTCAGTCAGCGCTGGCCTGCTTGCGCTGCTAATCCCAAGTCAGAAGTGCTCTGGCTAAATCAAAAGTCCTAATCCTGCATTAGCATGAATTTGTCTTTAATTTTCTTCATGAGGATGTTTTCCCTACATCTGTATGAATTATTGTATGTTTTCCGTCTCCCCTGGTGGTGCATTGACATTTCAACAGCAGCTCTAAAAGCAGAACGATGAATCAGAGGTGGAGGAAATATGCCTTTTTCATATCAGCTGACCTTTTTTCTTTCTCTTTTTTTTTTTTTTTTTGTTATGTGCCTGCAGAGTGCCTATCCCTGTTGAGTGAAGCCCTACCCGTATCTCCGTCGTCTCCAGCAAGCCCACGGTGATGCCTGCCATGCCTCTGCCCGGGACAGGTGGAGTTCTAGCCCAGTCCAGGAGGACTATCCTGGGGCTCAGCCTGAGCCCCTCTCCCCTTTGTATGCTGCTGCCATTGATTATCCTGCTAACCAGCCCTTTGAGCAGCGTGTGTGGACCAGGTATGATCTATTTATCTATCTATCTATCTATCTATCTAGCTATCTAGCTATCTAGCTATCTAGCTATCTATATTTGTACCACATATGGCACATTATCTGTCTACCCAGCTAACTACTTGTTTGTCTTTCTTTCTGTCTCTTTCTCGGTTGAATGATTTATTATCAGCAGTAAATGTGATGTACAAAGGTGTGGATATATATATATATGTATGTGTGTGTGTGTGTGTGTGTGTGTGTGTGTGTGTGTGTGTGTGTGTGTCAGAGGAGTGGACCCAGGCCTGCCACCACATCAGCTCTGGACTGTGGCATTGTTAATGTGTTTTGATAAGCTGGCAGGTCCCCATCAGCATGTTCCTCATCATCTCCTTGATTGCAACATTTCCACAGATTTCCTGCCTCAGCCGTCCACACACAGGCACCCACACACACATGCTCAGACACACTCAGCTGTCGCATCTCTGGAAATATTTTTGAAAGCCGATACAGGCTGAGGTGGAGATAGCACGTCTCACTGTTAGGAATGAGAATTGTCTAATGTATTTTTCATTTCCCATTTATGTAACCAGTTTGAGGCCATGATCCTTTGAGAAGACTAACGTCATATTTGAAATATTTTTGTATTCAGTGAGGAGGTAGAATTACACAACTTTCAGTTGAAATGTAGGATTGAAGAGCTCTGCCTCTGGACCACCTACAGTGTATCTCTGCAGAGCAGATAGTGCTTCCTCTCCTATGTCTCTGTAGCTTCCTCAGTAAATAAAAACAGACAAAAAAAAACTAAGAAAAACATCAAACAGAGTTGCCTTTTCTTCTTTTAACAATATTTGTTGCAGAACTTATAAATTAGAGTGAGAAAGTGTAGACAAATGGTTTCAGATCTAATACAAAAACTAACTGGCAACAAGGTTCTTTATGCTTTAATCAAGAATCCACTTAAATGTCCAAATTCTTCTTCACTCAAGGTGAATACGTCCTTGTAATTTCTGCCCAAATAGAAGTTGAGCCATTTTGAATTTTTTGCAAACCATCACCGCGTTCTTCTACTGTGTCTCCTGCAAAGCTGAGAGAGCTTAATGATTTTTGCACACAGCAAACAGGAATACCCTGGGTTGCAGGTGTGTGTGGATGACACTGCTTGGCTGCTGGATAGAAATGAAGATGACTGCAAAGTCACACAGCGACAGAATTCCTAATTACCCAAAGGTATCGCAACTTATTTGTGAATAATTATCTGCACATCAGAGGGATACCATCAGGCCTAACAAGGGATATCAGTTATTCTTAAAAACAACTACATAGTTGACTTGGTTGCCACTAAATTTTTAATACCTGAGCTCTGTAGTTGTTTTTAAATCACTTTATTAGAAAGACAAAATAGATGAATAAATTTGTTAAATTGGGGATGTTATAATTAAGACTACAAATACTCATTAAAGGTGAGCTTTATACTCAGCTTTCAAACACAAACGATGGCTAAACCATGCAGGTGAAGTTTGGGATAATTTATTTCAGTTTGGTTGCATATCCCGTATCCCGATTTTATTTCTTGTTTGAGATGCCCAAAAATTATCTTCCATTTTTCTTTCTGCACTTACACAGCATAACCCAACTCTCTCCATTATCTTTGTATCACAGATTTTTTTTTTTTACTGCTCACATTTGGCTATGAGATGTAAACAGATTTGACAGCAAAGACACACAAACAGGAAAAGATGCATTATTAAAAGTGGCTTAAAGGCTTGTCAGACCACAGCTGGTTGCACTTAATACCTTTGCCATAAATAACGTCTTTTAAGTCGAAACGTGATTCAACTTTTCACCTGTAGTTACACTAATTTCACCAAAGCAGCTTTTCTAAAATGACAAATGAAGCTTGTAGTTCTTTAGTCTGACCTGACGCACACTCAGAGTTCCAAGTACTTTTCTGTCACATGGCATGCTAACTACACTGCATTACACTCTACCTGCTGGTCTGAGGCACATCTGAGCGTAGCAGTAGTCAGTCAGTCAGTCAGTCAGATGATTATAAGTTACAAAGGTGTTTCATTAAAAGCAGACCGGTGGTAGATCAGTGGTAGACCTGCCTGGTCCAGTGCAACAGAGTGTAAGCTACTGTTAAAGAGACAGAGCTCTTCACTGGTCCCTCATTTTTCAGAAAGCTTTCTAGAACTTTCCGATCGCAATAAGTTTCCGTTCAGCACAAATCCACCCTCAGTCGATGCCCTGTGGGGCTTTTCCCTGGCTTTCAGAAGAGGCTTAAGTGGTAACATTGCCAGTGGGGTCAGTTTTGCACAAGCAGTGGTGTTATGGGGCATTTGAGTGAACACAAAACATTTTGGACTCAACATGAAGCCACTAAACACCATGTTCAAGCCCTAAGAAGCACATGAAATTCATTCATAATCCCATATCCAGGACACAGAAAATGGTTTACGGCCATGATGTTTATATATATATATATATATATATATATATATATATATATATATATATATATATATATATATATATATATATATATATATATATATATATATATATTTCACATTCTCATATTGGGGGGGGGGGGGGGCAGTTTGCTCAACATGCTGTGCCTTTCTGTGAGTGTACCTGGTAGGAATAATGATCTTGAGCCGTAAAATGGTGGACACAAATTCATTCTGATTGACTATACTGTACCAGCTTTTTGCCTCTTCCTGTTGAGGATTATGACAAGCATAAAATGAAACCACTTTATTTCTGACATTCAGAGTGGGTCTTTAAGAGGCACGCCACAGTGCAGCAGGCACAGGAGCATTCTTCTGACATGGTGTTATTCCAGTTAATGTCAAGGCATAGGCACATGTTTTTTGTGGCTGTTTTCCAGTGAAGTGACCAGGAATTGAAAGATTTGTAAACAGGCTTTAGAATCTCCTAGTGATTATCTGATAGGTAGCCTTCTTTGGTTTCTGTTCTGTGTTCAGAGAAGAAGTGAATGAACACAGCAGGACCTCACCCACCCAGACATAGGGGAAGTGGGAGGGGGGATCCAGGTTGCTATGGTAAGGGTCATCCTGACTTCACCCTGATGGATAGCAGTGATTCTGTGGCTGAGGAGGAGTTAAGCTGGGCACCATGGCAACAGGCCACAGACAGATAGCAATGGGTGGGTGCATGAAGTTGTTTGATTGATCTGACTCAGCCACTGTGAAACATATAGGTCCTTTACTGTTGGCTCAATATCGGATTGGAAATTGCTATTTTCTTACAGAGGGCAGCTGCTGCACTTACATCCAGCATCATGAAAGTCGAAATTGTTCTCCTTAAATTCTCCCCCTGAGGCAAAGATGGAAATTAACACAACAAATGTTGGTATATTCGTTGTATTCAATGTTCAGATCATCATAATCTGCAAGCACAAATCCCCTATAGGTGTTAGAGAGTGCAGGCAGCAAATGACACCTCTGGTATTAATACATTTAAACCAATTATATGCTGTGAATTTGCAGCCAACACTTTTCCTACCTGTGAAACACTCATGTGTCATGACAGTCTGTGCTGCATGCAGTACGAGGGTAGCCTGCCCTGGAGGAAGCAAAGGGAGGAAGAGAGAGAGAGAGAGACGGACAGAGAGAGAGAGAAAGAGGGAGAGAGATGTTCCTCTGAAGCCCAACCCCATCTTTTATTTATGACCCACAGGAAGTCCTTCAGCATGTCCTCTAGATGATACCCAGGAAGTAAGCACAACACACAGCCATCAGAGCACAAGTCAGCCTGACCAGTCACTGACAGTAAAACGGGGCGTGGTCAGCAGGGGGTTGTTGTTACTGGTTGTGGAATCGGTTTGATGTCCTCTGGGTGTAAGGGTATCAATTTTCATGCTTGTTTTGATTTTTTTTTCTCCTTTTTTTGTCCCCCTCCCTCCCTCCTTCCCTCTCTCTGTCTCTCAGCTCCCCCAAAGTTCACCAAGATTCCCACCGACCAGATCGGAGTATCAGGGGGCGTGGCATCATTTGTGTGCCAGGCCAGTGGAAATCCCAAGCCTACTGTCTACTGGAACAAGAAGGGCAAGAAGGTCAACTCCCAGCGTATCGAGGTGGTTGTCACAGTGCACAATGGTCAACTCCTACTGTAGCAGCATGACAAATACATACATATATTTATATCCAGTAAAAAAGATATATTAAGATATGAATGTATACAGTAGTCATTTTTATGTCTAGGCTATAAATTCTGTATTCTAGATATGCTACAACCTTGTTTTTTAAAGGACTAATTTAACCTCTCTGTATGCTAAATATCAAGCTAGAGCCATGAACTTAGCTTAGCATAAAGACTAGCGGCAGGGAGAGACAACTGGCCTGGCTCTGTCCAAAGGTAAACAAAACCTCTAAAGAGCACTAATTAACGCAACATTAGATAATCAAGGTATAACTTACTAATCTTTTTTTTTTTTTTTTTTAAACTTTGGACGGAGTTCGTTCCACAGTTAATTTGGAGACATGAAAGGGATCTTTTCAGCTCTCAGCGACAAAGTGAATGAATTGAGTATATTTCCCACTAATGTTGAACAATTTCTTTAGAATATTGATTTGACAACAGCACACATTTTGAACATAAGCTGCAAGGTTCACTTAAAATTGATAAATGTATAAAATGTAGTTACTTAAGATAACAGAATTCCACAGCAACTTCCAAAATGGACATAAAAAATATGATTGCATTACGCTTTACTTTATATGGAATGTATATATCACTGTCCTAAAGCCAAATGCTATCAAGCAGGCTATTCCAGAGAGCTGTTAATTCCCACAGCTCAGTTGAAGCCTGACTGAATACTGATGCAGTAATGTGACCTAATGCTTAGAGATACTGCATTTCAACCAGAGGACCCAGATCCAACCCCCCAGTGTTGGTAAGTTTCTGCCTTGCGGAAGTGTCTTTGTGAAAGACACAGACTCCCTGTCAGCTCCAGCATCGTGTGTGCAGGTACATGTTCTGTATCTGTGCCTGACCTCTAACATTTCTGTAGAGGAGAGCAAGTGAAACAGGCATTTCCTAAGATAAGAGATCAATAAAGTATTGCTCTATAATTACTGTCATATAATTACAGTAAAAGTGACATGTGGCATGTATAGTTTGCCGTTGAAGTGGTGATCTGTGTGTTTACTCTGCTGTGACTGATGCTTATTTTCCTGTGACTGTTCAGACCATAGAGTTTGATGAGGGTGCAGGTGCTGTGCTGAGGATCCAACCGCTCAGAGCACCCCGAGATGAGAACATCTACGAGTGTGTGGCACGCAACAGTGAAGGAGAGGTGTCTGTCACTGCAAAGTTGGCTATTATCAGAGGTGAGGCACAAAATCACACACACACACACACCCTATCTCCCATCCTTTTCCACTCGATTAGTGCTTTCTCTTCACGTGTTCACTCACCTGGCTTCAGACGTCGTCCCCGGTTCCCTGGGCTGTCAGTTGTAGATGTGACATTAGAGCCGTGCCACACCCTGCCTCCACAGCAGGCTGCAGCGAACTGTTCTTTTTATAGTCCTTCTGAGTGCAACAGAGCGTGATCTGGCCACAGAGAGGGCTAGCTAGCGTGCTAGCACACGGGTATTCTACTTCCCAGCTTGCAGTAATCACTGTGCTTCCTGGCCAGAGTGAGGGTGTTAATCTAATGTACACTGTCTCCTTGGAGGGAAACGTATCTAATGTGGTGCTCCACCATGCTATGAACTAAAGTTGCAGCCTGTGGCTGCGAGCCTGGGATCTGAGCACTGGCCATTCGCCCAGCACAGCAGGAAAGGATGAAGAAATAGAGGGATGGCTGTTTGGGCTGTTACTACATGAAGAAAAATCAGGGGATTAGGTCTGGGTTTGGCAAACAACCCATTTCTGCCAGGGGAATTTGAGGAAGAAAAGAAGAGAGGGGGAAGAGGTCAAGGAGAGGTCAGAAGGGGTACAGTGGAGGGTGAGGAGGTGAGGGTAAGTTGAGTAACATAACAGGATGGTGTGAAACAACAGAGATGAAATAGGATGTCGCAGGAGTGGTGGACGGGGTGTAGAGGTGCAGGAGATGGATGAGAATTTGGCAGGGCTGTGTGGTAAGCAGAAAGCTGGTAGCCCAGGGAATAGACTCCTGTCCATCTGTTACCCAGCCCATCATCTCTGCACACACAGCCTCAATCCAAAGCACATTACCACATAAACTGCACCTCGAGGGCGAGCCTCTCATTGTGTGTGGCCGTGTGTGTCTGTTCCTGTTTGTGTAAAACTCTACTCCTACTGAGATCTGTGCACCGTGACGTTCCCTGTCCCCTCTGTGACAATAGAATGAGCCGTCTTTGAATCTTCCTAATCATCTGTGCAGTAAACACATTATTGGACTGCAATGAATGACAGCAATATTTGACCCAAAGCACCAACTACTTTCAGAGGATTACTAGCCATAATAGTTTATTTCATCTAGACGCTGGACAAGAATGCACAGAATGGCTCTGGAATTATTTTCCCCTCTGATGTATACTGGTTGGATTATATAAACTTGGCATCCATCAGATTTTTGCCATATGGTGTTTGCTGTCTCTTTAATATCTCTGGGCGTATCAGGCCTCTGTGGATAAGACTACGAAAATAAAGGAGCAAGACTGGTTTTTTTTGGATTTCATATGATCAATGTAATAAAATATCTTTCATTTTTACATATTTAATCCACTGGATTTGCCAGAAAACAGATTTTGCTATCTGGTTATGTTATCTGTGACAATATTCTCAATTGCTTTTCCAGAAAATTGACATGGATCGTGACATGACTTTTTCTTGCAATATGTATTTGATATCATGTATTTGATATATATGGGTGCTTCATCTGCTGCAGCTCTATTCCTGAAAATATATAATGCTTCCACTTGACAGTATTCTCTCAGAGATATACACCCCTGCAATCTACTATAGGCTCAGGGATATACGGTATGATGGATCATGTCATCCAAGAATGCTGTTAAGTGCAAAAAAAAAAGTCTGCAAAAATTGTGTGTGGGTCAGTCTTTTCAAAAAAGTGGTTCATCGGAGAAAAGGCCCACCAACCACTGAAGCAGAAAGGAGGCTTTCCATTACGGACCAAACCCTTCTACTGGAAGGTCTTTTCATCCCCTGATGTGTTTCATCTCATCATTTTGTATAATGGTTGACCAGCGCTAATAGCAGTGTTGTACAGTGTGAGGGGCTTGTGGTTGGCCACAGGATTCAAGCATTTGCTCCACGGGCGGCCTAATGGATGGAGTTGTGGTAGGTTATGGTCAAGGAGAGCTTTCGTTTTTTTTCCTGTGCCTTCAGACATCACCCTTACCACCCCATTACCTACTCGTCTTCCTCCTTCCTCTTTTCCTCACTATATCTTTCTGTCTGTGACTCTGGCAGCCTCCTCTTTGGCCCACAGCGATGTCCGTTTCTAATTTCTTCTCTCTTGTTTTATTCATTCTTTCATTTTCTCAGCCATCTATTTTGCCTGACCCTCACTGTCTATCCAGACTCTCTCTCTCTCTTCTCCTCCCTTTGCATTTTTACAGGCTCTACTGCTGCTCCACCCCACCTCCAAACCCATCCCATCCCCTTTCCACCCAAACTGCTCTTTTCTATGGACACTGCAGTTGTGTTGTTCCGCCTTCAGGAGATGTGAATATCTGCAGTTCTGCATGTTTGAAAAACCTCTGGTGGGCGAAAGATACTCATCACTGCAGCAGTGTGTATGTGTGTGCGTGCACAACCTTCATGTTGTGAGCGTGTGTGAATGCATGCACGTGGATTTCTTCATTTATGGGCGTGTGTGTGTGTTTGTGCATATCTGTGTATGTGTGTGTGTATGTGGCTGATTTGTGCAGAGTAATCCTGATTATACTCACCTCCCAGTGTCCCATTTTAGGAGAAAGGGAGGTGAGGTATGGGGGAGGAAGAGGGTGAGAGAGAGATGGGGGAGGAGAGATGTTCTGCCACCATGGCAAACACCCTTCATATGAACAACAGAGTCAGATCAGTGATTCCCCCAGGCGTCTGCTGCATTGGCAGGCCGGCGGCTCAAGCAGCATTTTGGTCTGGAAACTACTGAGAGTATCAACTCAGCCTGCAAGAGGATTACACTCCTTGAGTGAAGAACAGGCTCTTTCATCACATATACCCCCTCATTCTCTCTCTCTGTTTTTATTCCCTCTTTCCTTTTTTTCTGTTCCTTACAGTCTGTTCCTCATGCATGTTTGCATGTAATAGAGCGTTGTATGTGGGATTATCATGTTTTGTGTTTGTAGTCCCCAGCTGCTCAGTCTGTAAGGAGAGGCAAACCAGGGCTCAGGATTGTCGGGACTCGTGGGTTTTTAGCGGGATTGATCAACGATGCAAAGTCTGATTCTGCATTGTATTGTGATCTATTATCATAAAGGCCCATTAGCATTTAAAGTGCTCCCCTTCAGCCCTCCTGCAGTCTATAGGAGTCAGAGCATTACAGCCTCTGAAGACTACTGAGCACTGGCAGATTAATCCTGAATCAGGCTCCCTGAGATCGCCTTTCATTCAGGCTTCTTTCATGCACATGGCCATTCCCCACTGAAATGAACTGAGAGATGAATAGGCAACCTGTTTCTTAACCAGGACAAATGATGGTTTTCTGTGTGGACGGGAGTGTTTGAGCGTGTGTGAGTGCATCTGTGTTTGAGTAACTGTGCATGTGTGAGAGGGAAATACAAAGAGAGACAGGAAAAGAAAACCTGGATTCATGTTTGTTTGTTTGCATCATATGCATTATGTGTTTGACTCTGTGTGTGTGCCTTTCTGTGCTAATGTGTGTGTGTGTGTGTGTGTGTGTGTGTGTGTGTGTGTGTGTGTGTGTGTGTGTGTGTGTGTGTGTGTGTGTGTGTGTGCGCGCGCGCGCGCGCACATGCGGACGCATGAATTGCATATTTGCCCAGATCTGGTTGGCTCCACCGACTGGTTTCGGGCACCAGGCCTGATTGCCCTTCTGCAAACATAACCAGGCCAAAATGTACGCTCTCAACCTCTTGATACACACAAACACAAAGCTCCAGGGAACAATGCTGGTTGGTCCTTGCCAATGTTCCCCCAAACGCTGTTGACACACACAGTGTTTATACACACATGGTGCATTTTTCCATAGGCTGTCTTATCAATTTAACCAGGAGATGAAAAATAAGCGGTACTTTTGCGCAGCAGTGTTTGTTTTTGATAAATGATTCATTTGGTGAAAAGTGTGATCAAGGCCATGCCTGCAGTATCTATTTCAAGCAGCGGCTGACTCATCCACGAGCCTGGCTGAATACCTGTAGCCCCCTGTTTTCCTCGTCAGTGAACTGTACTTCACTGTCCAGTACTACTGTCTGTCTGCCGGTTTATCTGCATCTGCAGGACAGAGTGTGAGTCTGTTGCTATATGTTTATGTACGTTATCTATCTATCTATCTATCTATCTATCTATTTATCTATTTATCTGTCTATCTGTCTATCTGTCTGTCTGTCTGTCTGTCTGTCTGTCTGTCTGTCTATCTATCTATCTATCTATCTATAAGTGAGGGTCACCAGCTGCTACAGAGTGGCTGGTATTCTCCTTGTGTGTGTGTGTGTGTGTGTGTGTGTGTGTGTGTGTGTGTGTGTGTGTGTGTGTGTGTGTGTGTGTGTGTGTGTGTGTGTGTGTGTGTGTGTGTGTGTGCGCGTGTGTCAAGTCAAAATGTGGTCCTGGAGAGGTGGTTCTGAGTATTTGGACAGGTTTTGTCACCACAGTAACATCACAACTGTGCAAGATGCTTTCATGAAATTTTACAGGAGTGTAGCTGAGATCAAAATGACGGCCTAGTTCGAAGATAGGTGCGGTCCAAGCAAGGGCACTGGAAGTAGAGAAGGTTTTTAAATAGGCAAGGGGCCATTTAACCTCCCATTTTACACCCCTGGCCCACATTTGTAGCTAATCACTGTATTCCAGTTTCAGTCATTCCAGTCCACTCTGGGACATTAGATAAAACTAGCGCACGGTTAGGCAATATTGACTAAATCTTGCACAGTTCATCTGTTTTGCCAAAATAACTTCTGTCATGTTGTGCATTCCATTACACCATACACACCGATTTGGCATTGCGGCTGGTGTGATCCCATTGCAAGATGGTCTGTGCTGTAGAGACTTTTACTAATTTTACAAGGGCAGTTGTGTCATGTGTGTCCTCACACATTGTGTTGTTCTGCAGTACAAATAGATGAGCTTGCCAGGCTAGTGAAAGGCCACAGAAAACTAGCCTGTTGACACCTTCAGCTGTTTCCGATGGTCACATGACCTTGATATGGCTGGTTGCAGATCTGTATATGATTCTTTACGTAAATACGGAACAGGACATTGTACAGCATATTCCATTATTATATTATATTATATTATATTATATTATATTATATTATATTATATTATATTATATTATATTATATTATATTATATTCTTTCATTCTTTAAAGTAAAATAGTGCTGTGATAATTAGTTGTAAATTGAGTGTCTTAACGTTTTAAATAGGCATAACTCTAGGGATTCTATCTATGTATCTGTGTGTCTGTGTCTATGCATGTATGTATGTCTCTATCTACCTATCCATCCCCATCTCTCCTTGTTTTTCCTGCCTCCCCCTAGTGATTCAGTCCAAGGTCCACCTATACTCTATTCGCAGCTTTGATAAAGACCTGACTGGAATACAGAGCGAGACCCCCTACAAACACACATACATACACACACACACACACACACACTCTCACACAGGCACATGCTTGCACACGCCCCGAGTCCGCTGCTGTGGCGTGCTGTAATTAACAGCCAGGGAGTCTGTGTAGTGGTAGCCAGCGGGGTGATAAAAAGACCATCTGAACCCTCTCAGGAGAGGGGTGGGGTTGGGGGAGGGCAGAGAGGAGCAGATGTAGGCCTAGCGTATTCCTCTCCCCAGGGGAGCTCGCCTTCTGACCTCCCTATCGATCTCCCCCCTCTCCTTCCTTTCTCTTCTTCCCTGTTTCGTCAATGGCCGTACCACTGGCCTCCACTCAAGTGGATCATTAGCATTGATCAGTCAGGGATGGTGTGAAGGAGGAGGGAGGAGGGGAGGGGTCAAGGTGGTCCCCTCCCTCAGTTTGGGTCTCTGTCATCTGATGTCAGTAGGATGGTATGAGGTCTGATCGCTACCTGAGCTCTAACTACAGCTCTGAGACTAAACATTGCCCCCAGACTCTCCTGTGAGCTTTGATTACTCTTTTTCCCTTCGTGGCATCTCCGTCCTCCTCTTAGCCCACGTCGTCACGAGCAGCTTGACTTTCCTATCGGACGGGGTCTCTCCAAAGCTGATGACTGTGGAAAGAGAGCGATAGATCCTATCTCCACTCAGCCTCTCATCCCCATAGCAGAGTGTGTGGAAACAGATGGTACACGTCTGTCATGTGGTTAGGTAGCAGGGGGCTCAGAGGAGGAGAGGAGCTGAGGAAAAATACATAGACAGTTGACGTGGCCACGGTCTGCATCTCGGACTGTGTTTGGCTCCAGATTTGTCAGTGATGCCGGGCTCGAGCTTGCAAACTTTTAGCGGGTTCTGTTGTGCCTGACAATCATGAAGCTCCTGTGGGTTTGATTTATTAGCCAAGCAAATTGCCATCTTGGTAATTGCTTCATTGCTGTAGGAAAGTGGGATATATAATTATAGTTCCAGGTATGGGGGAGGTGTCTGTATGTATGTAGAGAGAGAGAGTGGTTAAAAGGGTAAGAAGAGCAGGAAGCAGAAGGGCTGATGGATGCTTGATTACGTGTCTGGCCATCTGGACTGTTGTCACCAAGATGCTTAATCCCATTCACCAGAGAAAGTGCATGTGAATGTGTTTGTGTGTGTGTGAAACAGAAAGCAACTGCTTTTCAGCATGCACACACCTTCTTTTTTTTTTCCTGAAAATGTGTGGACGTGTCTCCGTACATTATTCCACACATCGCACAAAATCTGTGAAGATGCTAATAAGAACATAGCTATACAGAAACAAATATGTACATGCACAGGCAACACACACACATACTCACACACACTCCTCCGCTGCCCCACAACGTAATCAGACATACCCAGACACATGCAGACACATCCCAGATCGGCCTCTCTAATCGTTGGTACATTTTAACAATTACTGCTAACAAGTCCTTATTACCCCCAGTGCCCTGCCCCTCCTCTTGATCCCAGCTTCTAATTGCTGCTGCTGTTTCTGAGTAGCTCTCTGCATAGTTATTAGACAGGAATCATTACCAGCACATAACACAGAGCCACAGCGTGGAAGAAAACCAAACACCTGTGTTTCTAGGTTAGGAATCTACTGTGTGTGCGTTTGTAGCTATGTTTATACATGTGAGTGTATGTGTCAGTGCTAACTCCTGCTGATTGGGTGGTATGTTAATGCTTCTGTAGAAAGGGCCTGTCTCACACACACACTAAAACCTAACTGTTTCTGCCCGCCTACTAGATCACCTAATGACTAGCTAGCTGTAGGAAGGACATGCTGCTTTGATGCGGAAGGATGTGGTGGCTCCAGTGTCCTCATAAGTATCTCCACTTTCAAGGGCCTCCAGATGTTAAAGGGGGTGGGAGGGTGGGTAAAGCGGCTCTTGCATCACAGTGTATGTGTGTGAGCAAGTCTTATGTGTCACTACAAAAGAAGGAAATGAAGGATTCAGTGCACGGCAGGGTTGAGCCTGGCTCGGTGCACAAAGATAAACTAGTCATTTGTATTTAGACAAGCTGTCCCCAAAAATAAGGAGCAAACACATTTGTTCATTATTGTCCTTGTGGATTTGCTCCAAAATAAAGCATGAGCAATGCCTTTCATTATCTATCTATTGTCTTCATCTTTCCAGAGGACCTGCTGCCATTCGGCTTCCCCAGTATAGACATGGGTCCCCAGCTGAAGGTGGTGGAGCGGACGAGGACGGCCACCATGCTGTGCGCTGCCAGCGGCATCCCCGACCCAGAGATCTCGTGGTTCAAAGACTTCCTGCCTGTCGACCCCAGCACCAGCCAAGGTCGCATCAAACAGCTCCGATCAGGTGAGACAGATGAGGAGTTTCAGTCTGATTATTTCATTTGCCACTAAGTAAACAAACAGTGCATCTAAAGCTTACCATCGCTATCAGGTGAAATCTCTTTTGCTCTAAATTTGGTGATTATCATGTTTTAATTATGATTGAGGGATTACATGCCCCTCTCTGAGTTTATCTACATCCTTTGGGGGTGTAAAACCTTTTTAAAGCCAATTTCATTAAAGGATAATTGTACCGTCCTTAAGCCAAGAGAGAAAAAAAATTCTGTTTTTATTAACATTGGGGAGAAAAGATTATTAAAAGATGACACTTTAAAGCCACAAATCTCTTTCCAGTGTTGATCCTGCAACTGAAAAAAAAAACCATACCAAGTCTCATTCATGCTCATTAAACGTGATTCAAAAAAGTTCGAACACAATTATAAAGTAAAACAACTTTGATATAAATACTTAATATAATAATCAATCTGCCTCAAAAGAACCATAATGCTCTTTTTCTCAGATCTCAAAATCAATAGAAACAGAGATTTTTCAGATTAGGCATTTAACTGATGCTCCTCTTATCTTTTGACCTGCCCAGACTCTTATTGTGTGACATGAGCTCAGTGTCTTAAAATGTGAACGTCAGATCACTTTGCCAGAGATGGCGAGAGGTGAAAAGGAAGGGATGCTTTTTTTTTTGTTGCTAGAGAGAGGGGGAAAAGTGTGTCTGTGCATACAGACAGATCGAGGGATGAATACAGAAGAATCACATCATGCGCTTAAGACAGTTTGTTCAGCTTTGTTTATGCTCCTCTGTATAGATGATACAGTGTCTGCTGGAGTAGGCAGACACGAATTTTCTCAGCCATTCTCACTCAGCCGTCCTCAGGGGGAATGAAAGTGATGGTGAGGCGAAACCATTTTGTTGTTGCTTCATCCATATTCTCTGTGCTCCTCCGTCCTGCCAGCTCTGATATCTCCCTGCTGTCAGCCAATATCCTTCACTGATCACCAGTGCGCTCTGTCAACCTTGTGTCTGTGTCTCCATCTGTAGAGTTTGCCATTATTCTGTTTAAACAAATTTATGATTTGCACGCTTTCAAATCGGAATATCTTCGAGAACTGACAGTTCATTAATTCCCACCCCTTAGTTACAGTTGTTATGCCTGTCAATCTTTCCATTCACGTGCCGCACATATGATTTATCACATGAAGTCCTTGGTCATTTCTGAGAGAACGGGTCTCTGAATTCACACGTTGGTAGAGAAAAGCAACTTCTCCTCTCCTCTCTAGCCATCGATTTTGCCAGCTGAAACGACAACTGTAAAAAACAGATTTCAACAACTTGCTAATTAATGCAAACACTGTCTTCAGCTGATTCAAAACCAGAAACAACTGAAAGGGTCCTAAATATGCAACTGGTGGCTACATACCATATAATATGCAAAGCTATGCATCCCAGGCAAAAAGTAAAACACAGAAGACATGGAAATAAAGGTGCTGCATTGTTTTGCATTGCAAGGTGGAGCAATTAGCCTTTGTGTTAGAATGCAGTATGAAAGAGAAGGAAAGAAACTGTTATGTAGTTCTACCAAACTCCTGTTTGAGTGTTGCTTTGAATGTTGTAATGTTGCTTTATCGTAGGTAATTTCACATTTACAAGAGGAAATTATTTTAGGATGAGGACTAGCTGATGAGTGTGGCAAACACAATGGTGTTTCAAGTGACATGTTTTACTAAAGTCACTGTAGTGTAAACTTTCCCAAATCCAACGGCTGGAGCTTTTTTTTTTTTAAACATGGTCATTAACCCTGACAAAATAATGTAACATTAGCTAATGATATGCTTTGTAAATAACACCACATTAGCGTCGCTGTAGGTAGTACGCTAGTTAGTCAGACACGCTAATATTTGCAGCTTAGACTTAAGAGCAGATGAATACACTCTTTAATTATTCCTTATGTTTTTGCCTTTGTGTTTTTGGTTTTAGGAAGGGGATAAGGATAAAACTGTTCAGGCTCTTCAGATCTTGGGTCACTCTTACTGCAGCCACATGCACACCACTTCCACAAGTGGAAAATTTCAGTGCTTGACAGGCCTGCCATTTGCAGGGAGCTGTAGCCCTCTTTCTCTGCAGAGACCAGTGTTAGATCCCACACCCCACACTCCTAGTATAATTTTCAATAACCTACTGGTGTGTAAAAATGGATATTTACCACTGTGAAATACAGACACCTAATGCGTAATTGCCTCTGTGTAAAATACTCTGCAGTGGCCGTGGGTGGAATTTGGTGTAGGACCAGCTTTGCTGCTGCATAGGTGCAGGTGAAACAATAGATACACACACATAAAAGAGGAGAAAGCAACCTGTGCGTTCTAAAGTTTTAAAGCTCTAATATGTCCGTTGCAAAACATTAGAGACATGACAGGGGGAGCAGTGTAGTGATCGCAAATCCATAATTACTATAAACACTATGCAAATGTTTTCCTATTCTCCAGTGATAATTTATGAAAATGTGTTGGTTGCCTTGGTGCTGCAGAGTAACACAGAGCTTCTGTCAAACCTCTGCATAGTTGTTGAAACAACATTTTCTGTTACTGTTTTCCCTCTTAGTAAGTCTGTTTTCATTGATGCACAGCACAGTGAATACTTATTTGTTGTGGCCCAAAAATTGTAAATTATTTACTAATCTATCATAGCACGTTTTACTTGGTCTGCTCTTTATGGCGTCACACATACATGACACTGATTCACTGGTACAGTATGTTTGTCCACATATCACATCAATGACACAGTAGCAAGACAAATGGCTTAGTGAGATTCACTGCAGGCTTTAATAGGATTTCGAATCACCAAAAGCTTCACAAAGCTGAACAACAAAATGCACTGTATAATGAACCAAACACTGCAGTGAAATGACTTGGAGGAAATCAATTACAAGTGAGCTAGGCACAAAATAGCACTGAGATGTGTTATGGATGAAACACTCCTTTAAGATCTGTTTAATGGGGGCACCTTCCAAGCAATGCCTCTGATTTAGTGGACGTCTGCCAGCTCTTGTTGGACCGCAGCCAAGGATGTGTTTTGGGCCACAAACACTGTTTTCTCTTTGTCTCTTCTTTTCTTTCTCTGTTGAGTCTTGGAAATATTTTTATGGCCCATATGGGTCGGAATGAAAAATGATATTGAGAATGATTGTGCTCAAATCCCACAAAAGATGACTCCTAGCCATTTCACAGCCCATAAGTATCCATCATCTGTGGTGTCTTCCCTCTGCAGGTGACTATCCAAACGATGGCTGTCGACAGTCATGAACTCCACGTGTATACACCTACATAGGGTGGGGTACAAACATATGGTGCAGTATCGAATTGAACTTTTCCTGACATCTTTATATCTCCACCACGGCATCCATCTATTTTTCCATGCCATCTGCTGCACCAGTTTAGATGTACGTGAGAAGAACCATGACAAGCTATACTGGGGACATGTGGGACTCAGATCTGGAGAGTTTACCCAAGCACTTAAAAACCTTCATAGACCTGTACTGTAACAGATGGCATGCAATATGGACACCGAGGTTGACTACTGGGTAATGGATGAACCTGTCTTGGCTAAGAACAGTGATGTGATCAAAGGTTGTGGTTATGGTAACGCTCACAGCTTAGGTCATTTTTATCTAAAGCAAAACAGGGAAATGATTAAAACATAAAGACTCCAGCGATTTTTTTGACTAATCAAACAAATACAGATGAATTCTGTTAAAATTTAAATGAGAATATTTTTTGACTTTATAGGCATCCCTCAGAATTAGTTATGACTGTGTTTTTTTTTCTCTTCGTTTTGTTTTTTTAATCAAAGGCAGGTTCCCTCATCAGGACTGACTCAAAGTGGACTTGTGGACTCAAGTGCATCATTAAATACCTTCTGGCCCCTATTGTTTGTTTGTTTGTTAGACAGCAGGATATCTCAAAAACAGGTTTCAGCCAAATTTGGTTGGAACATTAGGACACTGACCAAAAAAACAAATGATTAGTTTTTGGTGAAGATCCAGGTTTTTTTTTTTTGTTTTTTTTTTTTTAAAGGATTTATTAAAATGGTGAAACAGACAAATCCTTTTACACATCATGTTTTTAGACTGACAGAAAATGTGGAACTTGTCTGTGGCAAGGACAAATCTACAGAGAATCAATATAGGGTGGCAATTAACAATTATGTTCATTATTAATTAATATGCCTATTATTTTCTAAATTCATTGATTCATGGTTTGGTTTCCCTGTGTTGATATACCTCATAATTTCCAACAATTTATGTGGCGTTGTTAAACTGCTCATTTTGTCAAACCAATAGTCCAAAACTGAAATACATTCAAATTGCTCTTAGAAGAAAAGCAGCAAATACATACATTTAAGAGGTGAGAAATAATTACTTAAATGATAATAAATTTTCTTACAAGTGAATAATAGACTAGTAGCTTCAGGTCAACATCAATATACAACATCACACTTTATACTCAAAACCTAACTTCCTTTAAAAATCTTGTCATGTCTTTAATGTTTTTTATTTTAGAAATAAAAGGTTGGATTATTTCCAATGTGCAAATGAAGAAGTTTCAAACTTAGAGTTCGTTTGGTCCCAACAGTCTACTTCTAAACTTGTTAAGTTAATGTGTTGTGATAAAAATAGCTACCATCTGTCTCGATTGTTGGTAGTGTCCGGTCCCGGTTACAAGTTAATGTCTCACCTTGTGGGAGACTGGAGTCCAGGTGATCTGTTTGACCTAGAAGTTCTGGCAGAGCTATCGGGTTAGCAGTATCTGTTGTCATCTGATAGGCTGAGTCCCAGCCCAGCAGACATAATACACCATCCGCGATTTCACAGCGGTTCAATTTACTGAAGTCACATCTCATTCTGGGTCTGTCAGCAGCTTCCAGACTCACTAACAAACTGTTCTGCCTCTCCCTCTTCTCTTCTGTTATCTTTCACTTTCCCAGCTTTACTGCCTTTTGTCCTGCTTTTCCACATGGACTTTAATTATGTTTGTTCATTGCCAGTTATCTGTCTACCTTCGTGTGGTTGTGTTTGTGTGTGGTGGCCTTTTTATCTGCATATATGCAGAACACCTGTCTTTACATACAAACTCCTGTCTTTCTCCATGTATGGTAACGGCATGTTTTGCATAAAAGAAGATTTCAATTGCCAATTTCAAATTTGTGCTGATGGTTATCCACATGAGCTGTTTCCAGCTGTCAGATGAGTTCTTGTTTGCAGAACTCCACCTGTCCAGCTCCATCTCTCCTCAACTCCGTCTTTCTTCCGCTTCTCCTTCTGCCTCCACATCTTACTGGAGGAGAGGAGAGGCTTGTAGAACACATAATTTATTCCTGTTTATCTCCCAACTCTGCCCTGTACTGCGGGGAAATGAGAGATGGAAAAACAGAGAGAAAGAGGAGGGCACGAGATGTTTTCCTTTCATGTAACCACAGAAGACAGAAGCAAATGGATGACAGCCTGAGCTAGCAGGGCCTCGGCTCACTAAACACATTCAAACACAAAACATATACTTGTGCCCCGGCTCGCTGTAAATAGTCAAACTTTCCCTCCACTGAGCCTCCAAAAAACATGATGTTCAAACTTCTGCATTTACTGATCAGCTATTGTGTAATTTGGAGAATCGCACACACACACAGACCCACAAACTGTCTGTCTCTCTGGAGCCTTTTTACTGCTTAAATGACTGCGTTTTTAAGATTTAATAAGCAGAAACTTTCTCTCTATGCAGTGGTGGAAAGTAATTTGTGAGTACATTAACTCAAGTATTAGATTTAATTTGAGGTACTTCTGCTTTGCTCGAATTGAGGGCTGACACTTATTTTCATTTCTGATTAATCTGCCTGTTCAGTTTCAGATTAATCAATTTAATGTTTTGCTCTTCAAAATGTCAGAAAACAGATTGCCTGAGTTCAGGGTGACATTTTCACATGTCTCATTTTGCTTAGTCCATAGTTCAAAACCCAAAGATATTCAGTTTACAATGACTTAAACTTAATGCTTAAAATGACTAAAAAGATTAATCAGTTATCAAGGTAACAAGCTGATTATACCTAAATATCATATGAGCATTTTATTTTTAAAAATAATGCATAGGTCTACTTAACAAACAACAAATTATTTATTTATTTTGCTTTCTTCTTTCCTCTTTCTTTTTGCAAATACCTATAATAAGAATAAGTTGGCATGTGGACCAACAGTGAACAGTTTTTTTTTGTTGTTGTTGTTTTGTTTGTTTGTTTGTTTGTTTGTTTGTTTGTTTGTTTGTTTGTTTGTTTGTTTGTTTGTTTGTTTGTTTGTTTGTTTGTTTGTTTGGGGTTTTTTTGTCACCCTAGTATATTGAATAGTTCACCCAAATTACATAAACCAACACCTTATTTTCTTACTTATTTCTGGTGCTATCTTGTTATAATGGTCATCTAAAACTTTTGACTGGTGTACATCACTGGTGTACTTTTACTTGCAACAGACTATTTTTACATTTACTTGAGTAAAGTCTCTGGACACGTTTACCACTACTGTGTGTATGTGAGAAGAAATCTGTGTAAGTGCAGAGTTTACTATATCTTCTGTTTCTCTATATATCTACATACATTTCTTACAAGCCAGATGCCTTTTATCGCTCTCACAGAAGATCTGATACAAAACATGGTGCTTTGTGTCAGACTTAAACTAGCTGTGTGTGTGTGTGTGTGTGCGTGCGTGCGTGAGCATGCCTGGTTATCTTCACTCTTGTGTGTGTGTCCGTGTCCTCCTCAAAATGTGTGTCTTGTGTGTGTTTTGAGTTGTGTCTTCTTCCTCTCTGTGCAATAACAGCTGAGTGTAATCCATGGCTTTGTGCTGCCTCCTCAGGCTCCATGTCAAAGTCAGTTTCAGATGAGATGAATGTGACAGAGCAGGCTGAGAGAGCAAAAAAAAAAAAAAAAAAAAAAGACGCAGAAAAAGCACACTGCTGGTAATTCAAAAGGCTGTTGGCAAAAAAAAGCAGTAAGAATAGCACCTTGTGAAACAACAGAAGCGAAAGAATACCTGACGAGCACTGTGTGTAATTATAGCACGTTCAGGGAGACACTGTTTATCACGGTGGGATCAGGGTAGGAAGAAGAAGTAAAAGAAACAAGTTGAGGCGTTAAAGAGCATCGTCGGGTCGTTGCCGTGGGGTAAAGCCGTGTAGATGCTGCCAGTTAGCTGCCAAGATAGAAACAGGCTTTCTTCATGGCAGCAGTGAGGCTGCTGTAGGAGAGGAATCACAAGCTTGTAAAAGAGGTATACAACAAAAGGCCCTTTAAATGTCATCTAAGTTTATAAAAAGTCATTTTAAGACTTGTTTTTGACTACCAAACTTTTTTGGAAGGGATTTCTGAATTTTGACTGTGTTGCCGTTTCTGTTCACTTTTTAGGAGACTGGGGGTAGAGGGAGGGGAGTTGGGAAAACACATCTCTTTGTAAAAAAAAAAAAAAAAAAAAAAAACAACTGCCAGTGTATGAAAGCAGGGCCATTCAGAGGGTGCCTCACAGAAATAACAACAAAACTGACTTTTCTGGATGTTGCAGTAATAGAGGAGGATACCGCAGGGTCAGAATGCAACAGAAAGAGGAAAAGACCAACAGACAAATATCTCAGAATGAAAAGCGGAGGATACAGAGGAACATTTTCTACAAACTCGACTGAGCATCTTTCTCCGTCTCTCCTTCTTTTTACAGGAGCATTACAGATCGAGAACAGCGAGGAAACAGACCAAGGGAAGTACGAGTGTGTGGCCACCAACTCTCAAGGCGTGCGCTACTCCTCCCCCGCAAACCTTTATGTGCGAGGTAGGACCTGCACACAGAACACACGTGCACATGCACTCACATGCACAGAGACAACACGCAGAAATCACTACCGTTAAGGTGCTCTTGGTATTAATAAAGTTATTTCCGTAACTGTGCTCTTAAACAAGTATTACTAACCCATCCATTGTCTACAACATATGTTGACCCTGTTGTTTGGTATTTCTCACAACCACCTTTAACAAGTCCACCTTAAACCTTGGTGCGAGCTCCTACAGTAGAAGAAAACTGAACATAAACTTGGGAACACACCTCGGTTTAACTGCATGAAAACTCACTGATCTGTTTTCTAAAATGGTTTCTGTACTAGAGGCAGATTAAGAGGAAAATTTTTGCACTAAAGCTGCACAGCCCTCATTGACAATTTGAATGAAATTAGTTTAACAATCAGAATCAGGATATTATTCATTCTTAAATATGTTTACTTTAGTGGCATCTGTGCGCCCACATGATTCCTGTTTAACTGATTCTAGCCTCTGGGCTGTGGGTGATGGTGTGTCTCTGGCTTATTTGCTGAAAGACCACGACCAATGTTCAGATTTACAAGTTCTAGTTTCTATGTTGAGTGGGATATCGGAGAAGTGTGTATGCGATGTGTGAGGGTGGGTGCGGGTGTTGTGTGTGAGTTTATGTGAGTTTGTGTGTGTGCGTGCGTGCGTGCGTGCGTGTGTGGAGTGAGTGGCTTTGCGCTGGCCGTTTTTATTCTCTCTGTGTTTCCCCGTTCTCTCTCTCCCCCCTCACGTCATTGTGTTCTGCATCAACCCCCTTCCATCCCTCAGAGCTTCGAGAAGGTTGGTGTGCTCTTTCTTTTCTTTTGTTACTCCTTTGTTTCAGAAAGCTTCACTTATTGAAACAGAGAGAAACAAAAAAAAAAAAAAATTTAAAGGACACCAGAGTAGATGATTTTGTCTCCAAAATGAAGAGAGTTGATTTCTCTAAAGCTGCTACGATGATGAAGTGGTCTGCCTACGCAGCAGAGTGCATTGACTGCATTGTGAGGCCTTGTGTGCAGAACCCTTGGTATTGCCTTCACTCCCCGATCAATGTTTTCTGCATGGTATGATCTTGTTGTCATGGAGACCCAAGAATTGGAAGATTAAAAAGAGGCGATGTTTGCATGGAAGGAGTGAGAGAGAAAGAGAAAGGAGCACCGCTTGCATGTCTGTTGACTGACGGACTGACACAAGAGCATGGCACAGTGTGTGTTCACGCCTATTGATATGCTCGGATTGTGATATTATTGAACTTGCTGTCTTGTCATGTCTTGCTACTTTTTCCTTTTTATTTTTTTCTTTTATATCATCATGTGTAACATTGTGTCCCAGTTCCTATGTCATCACATCTGCTCCAATTCTGCACTTGTTGCGCTGAGTGGAAATCTTGCACTGGCAGACACGCTTGTACATGCCCTTCTGTTCTGAAGTTATATGTGCTGTGCAGGTCTGGAGGAGAAGCATCAGCTATTTAGCTGAATTCATGACATAAATTAACTCAAGATGACAAGGGAACTATAACATCACCCGCAATGTAAAGTAACTAAGTTAATTTACTCAGTTCTGAACTTAAGGGCAAATTTGACCTATTTGTGTTTTACTTGAATATTTACAGTTCATATATTTGTTCTTCTACTACACAGCCGATGGAAATTTTGTATTTTTACTCCACTGCATTTATCTGACAGCTGTAGTTACAAATGTAGATCTTTACATACAACGCATCAAAAGATCTCACAAAATATGACACGTTGTTATAGGTTAGGCTACACAACAGCGCATAACATACATAAACATGAAATAGTTAATATCACCTGAACCAACGACAAGAGTAAAATAACATGTACACATCAATGATTACCCAGTAATACCAGTAACAGCATAACACTCACAGGGCCCAGTTTTGCTGCATTGAATGCTTTTACCTTTGATACTTAAAAGCTCCCTCGCTCATTTGGATACTCTGAGAGATTTGAAATTACTGCTGCAGCCTTTCTTGTTCTGGTATGACTGACCAATAGTGATAGCTAATGTTGGCTAGAGTTGACTTTTGACTCTTGTTCTAATTATATGCTTTGTTTTAGCATTTAGCAATAGCCTGTGACTGCCACTTCAAGTTTAGTGTCACTTTAATTACATTTTTGCTAATATGCTAAGAAGGACTAGTATCAATACTTGTAATATTATCAGTGTAGGACTTCTGCTTGTAATGGCTTATTTTTTACTTTAACATATTGGCAAGAATAGAATCTGAATACTTCTTCCACCACTGCACATTCCCATATTCATACTAACACTATACCATCAGTATTTTTGCAGGTATAGCAATATGCTAACTCTGTCATATAGCCTGTGCTGTGCCTTACTTTTCCTGGCTGTCGCTACCTTCACCAAACACTCCCATACGCCTCTATTGACTGACATTTGAAATTAATCACGTCCCTTCACATTTTTAGATATCAAATAGATATTAATGATTCCCTCTTATTACAGTGGTTTATGAAAGCCGTGTCCTTGAGACAGACAGGACGGCGCTGCCTAAATGTCATCTCAGTGACGGGCCTGATCGGGTATAGCAGTGCTGAGATACAGCCGTAATCCTTATGGCTGTGCCAAGGTTTCCCCAGTCTGTAGCCTCCAGACTCCCTGCAAAGGATGGGACTAATGATAGCTCCACTAATAAAGATTGAAGCTCGTGGCTCTCACAAACTGTATAGAAAATGGAGGGGAATCATGCGGCCCGGCTCTATTAACTTTAAGCTAGGGGCTCTGTCGGCATGTGAAGGATTATCCCTTGTTATTAGCTCACTTTATTGTAAAGTACTCGGCTATGGCTCAATGGTGAATTCTTCAGTCTTTTGTCTCTGGTCCTATTATTTTTTAGAAATACTCATACTGCTCATGTTTCACATCCCTTAACTTTCATCTTGAGGCTTTACCTTCATCCTGTTGTTGCTCATATTGCCAAACTAATCCATATGCTTAATTAACTGTCTTTTTTAGTTTGTTTTGTTGCATTGATAGGTCTAAAATAACTAATAACTGACTGAATTAAACCAATACTGTTTGTCATGCTGCATTGCATCTGCTGTCTCTGTCTTATGCATGTAAGCTGTCATGGATGCGGTCTGTCTGTCTCTCTGTCTCCAGCATGCTCAGATGAGGAGATGCCTGCATAATCATGTCTGTTTCTAACAGATCTACCTGTTTTTGTCTCTTTGTCTCTTTCTTGTCTTCAACTTCTGTATCCAATTCTGGGTATCTTCCAGCTTTTATTTTGTTTTGTTTTTTTCTACAAGTATTCCAAATGCTTTTCACTTAATCTGTTATTCATGAAATGATAGTGACGTCACGGCAACTATTTCATTTTTTTTAATTTGTTGAAATCATGCAAAAATGTTAACTTCTATCCAACTGTCTCTAGATTCTTTGAGTAGGGGGATGTGGCCCATGAAGATTCCAAGTAATGATGTTACACATTAAGGAGTGGAGGTTATGCAGCAAAACAATATTTATTTTATTTTACTTTTTATTTCATATATTACATGTTAGAAGTACTGCTGAATTTGCAAACAATCTAAATGAGCCTTGCACTTTCATTGTTTTGCTAATGTAGGGTTTTACAGTAAGTTTTTTATTCTTTACTTTAAGAACATTTGTTATGTTACACATACAAGCTTCCTAGTGTTGAGTTTAGACAATGTTTCTGCTTTCTGTCTGCCTTCCCTTTCATTCTCTCCTTTCATCCAGAGATGTTTGTCCGTTACTCTCTCTGTTTCTTTCTGTTTCCTGTGTTGTGACCCTGGGGTATCCTCTTCTTCACTGTTCCTTCAACATACAATCTCTACTAGTCTTTTTTTTACTAGTTTTTTTTCTTTCTATTTTTTCTTTTGTTCTTTTTTATTTTTCTTGCTTTTAAGCACCTACTTTCTGAATGGGCCTGATTCTGGTATTTAGCCGTGTTTTTAAATAGATCCATGTGTTTTCTTCTTCCTCGCTCCTCTTTTCTTCCCCCTTTTCCCTCCTTCCCCAAAACCCTCTTCTAATCCTCTCTTTATCTCCATTTCCCTGTCTTTTCCCCTCCTGTCCCTTCCCCTTTTTTCTCTTCTTCTTCTGCATTCTGTCTGCACCCTGATGTGTAGGAGCGACAGACACATGTACATAAGTTTATTAACTTATAAACATGCACATACTACCTCACATATCTCTCTTTTTGCTCGCACTCGTTCTTTCCCGTTCTGCCTCTTTCATGCTTGGTGTTCTTTACTTAATGTGTGCAATGATCACTCTGTAATTGCCACAACACCTTATTAGAACCCTCGATCCACTCCTGTCCACATTTCCAATTCATTTGACTACACACTGTATCAGTTATGAATCTTATGTATTGTACAGTATCTTGTTGTACAATGTGGCTGTCCTTTGCTACATTGCCTGTCATTGTCTGGAAGAGAAGCAGAGCTGCCTCTCTCTCTCTCTCTCTCTCTCTCTCTCTCTCTCTCTCTGTCTTTCTCTCTGTAACACTTCCTCTATCCCTCTATCTGTCTCTCCAATGTCTCCGCTCTTGTCTTGCTTCTCTCTGTCTCCCTCTCAGCCTTCAGTTCTTCGTTCTCTTCTTTGTGTTTTCTCCACCATTTTATCCCTCTTGAGTCGCCCAGGCATGCAAGTGACCTATGAGTTCAGTCTCTCGATGCATCTCTTCCTAACATATAGTCAACCAAGCTCCGACAGATGCAATTGGAAATAACTTGCCACTTTACTTGTTCTTCTCATGGGGACACAAATAGCAGGATGGGCCTATTGATCGGCCCCATGATGCATACACTCTCTCTGTCTCTACGAAAGAAAAAAAAAAGCTCATCTGCTGCAAAAGTACCTCAAGGCACAGAAATCTCAATGATCTAAAGTTTGTCATTGACATTTCTGGTAAAGTTTAGCATGTTTAGTCATTGCTTAGGGGTGGGGGTATGATAATGATAAAATTATAATCAAAACCCTGAATCACAAAGTCTTATTTTTCTGCTTAAATGGAAGATAACCAATAAGACAAATGTTTATTTAAGAAGAGAAACTGACTATAGGTGTCATGTCCTGGTTGAAAAGATACTCAAGAGTTTGTCACTCTTATTATTTTAGGCAGCTCACTGATTGGTTGAGCTCAACACAAGATTTGTGTCTTTCTGTTGGAATCATCAGTACCATAAAGTAATTGGGACTAAACTTGAAATATCCCTTTGTAATTTTCTGTAAAAACCCTGAAGTTCATTCTCCCCCTTCCTGTTACCTCTCCTCTCTCTCTTCTCTCTCTCTTCTTCTCTTTTTGTCTTTCTTGCCCTCACTTTCTCTCTCACTCTCTACCTTGCTTTCTGCTTTGCTCTCTCTCTCTCTCTGATTCTCTCCCCCTTACTCCCTTCCCCTCCTCCTTCTCTCTCCGCCTTTCTTCTCCTCACTCCCTTCCCCACTTTTTTCCTCCCCCACCTTACCCCTCGACCCCTACCCCCCCTCCTTTTCTACCCCAACTCTCCTCCTTTCCCAGTGCGCCGTGTGCCCCCTCGGTTCTCCATCCTCCCCTCCAACCATGAGATCATGCCAGGAGGGAGCGTCAACATCACCTGTGTGGCAGTGGGTTCGCCCATGCCCTACGTCAAGTGGATGCTGGGCAGTGAGGACCTGACCCCTGAGGATGAGATGCCGATTGGCCGGAACGTGCTGGAACTCAACGGTGTCCGGGAGTCTGCGAACTACACCTGTGTGGCCATGAGTAGCCTGGGTATCATCGAGGCCACCGCTCAGGTCTTAGTCAAGAGTAAGTGATGCTTTAATAACATGATTGATCATTTTACCTCTAAGAGTAAGAAAAGGATGTGGAAAAGTGCCTCAGTTCATTCTTTATTAATGAATAGATCCAGATTTATTGGCATTCTTCTGTTGTAGGGTCAAATTGTAAATATTTATCCTCAAAATTTTAATTAAATTAGAACAGATTCAACTTTAATGTAATTGCACACATTGAGTACAAGTACAAGAATATGCAGTTTTATATTCAACTGAATGATGCAAACAATTGGGCACTGTATATAGATATTTAGATAAATAAATATACAGTGGATTTGAACAGTGGGATCATCATAGTATGAAAGGATTTTGCTGTGATAATTACAATGCAAACAAAGCAATATACAAAATTTACAGTACGACTGAATGTAGCTACTGTATATGTCATTAATCTAACTATAATACGCACAGCATGGACAGAAAGTATAATTCTCTTTATCTCCCATCTCTCTAATCCAAAGCTTTGCCAAAGCCTCCCGGCACACCCATCGTCACGGAGACCACCGCCACCAGTGTGACCATTACCTGGGACTCCGGCAACCCTGACCCTGTCTCCTACTACATCATCCAGTACCGAGCCAAAGGGCCGGACAGCAAGTACGAGACGGTGGACAGCATCACCACCACCCGATACAGCATCGGGGGACTGTATCCCAACACTGAGTATGAAATCAGAGTGTCAGCCTTCAACAGCATCGGCCAGGGCCCCCCCTCTACGCGTGTGGAGGCTCGGACAGGAGAGCAGGCCCCGGCCAGCCCTCCCCGAAACGTCCAGGCTCACATCATCTCTCAGAACACTGTGATGGTCCGTTGGGAGGAGCCAGAGGAACCCAATGGACAGGTGGGATGGGGACAGAAAAAGTTCATAATGAGTTTTCACTAGTTGAAGTAGTAAATATATATTTTCTTTAATCCGTTGGTATTCTTCTCTTCCTGCCAAACATAAAAACACTCCAAATAGGGATCTAAATATCTGCAGTAAAATCACTTGCTCTCAATGGAAAATGGAAATTTCATTTGCCCTCACTTACGACAGACTGAAAACATTTCAAAATTGCTCAAAGACCCACATGAGGTTAAAACGATAAAGGCTTTATAAAATTCACCATTGGGAGCTTTATTCCAGTATGCAGATTCATGTCCTTTGCAGGGATTCTGTCTTGCCGGAGATTTCCGTCCCGTAACTCCCTTGCTGCTTTCCCCACTCGCTAAAGAAAGAAATGGTAATTGGACTGCCCGCTCTAAGTTAAGAGCACTCCCTCTTGAGGCCTATTTCTTTTTTTTTCTAGCCTACCTAACTGTACAGTAGGTTCATAAAAGTGCAAGACTGAATTGAGAGCATATGGGGATTATAGATATTAAAGAGTAATAACAGGAGAGGTGGTAGAGGTGGAGGGTAAGGGCAATGGCATGGCAGAGGGATTACATACGCTCTGAACTTCCCATAAACAAATCCCACAGGGGAGGGTGTAATGATTATATCTTACGCATTAAAATCTGAGGACACTCAGCTTGTATTAGAACTGGTTTTGTCGACCTTTAAGTAAGGTTTGTTTATTGGGGTCAAATACTGTACATAACAGCCTCAGAGATGTGAGGACATGAATTTGTGACAGTGACCTCTGAAAAACACTGAACCAACAAATCCACAGGACCTATTAGGACTAATATAAAGCAGTAATTCATAGATGGCGACCTTGGGTGTCATAAAATCTAGTTGTGTTGAAAGAAGGTATTATGATCTGCCATGCATGCAGGACAGTCACTGATGACCTTAACATTCAGTCCCAGTCCAGAAAACTCTCTATGTCCCTCTATCTAACGGCCTTTCTTTCACTCTATGCTTCTCGGCAGGTCAAAGGCTATCGTGTGTACTACACCATGGACCCGTCCCGGCCTATGAATGAGTGGCAGATACATAACGTCCAGGACAGCGTGATCACCACCATTCAGAACCTCGTAACCTCCGAAACATACACCATCCAAGTCCTAGCCTTCACCTCTGTAGGGGACGGACCCTTCTCAGATCCCGTCCATGTTAAAGTCATGCCTGGAGGTCAGTGTGTGTGGACTGTAAATGTGTGTATATAAACATAATCATTGGTAGATGTAAATTTATCTCGCATGCCAGTGAAAAGATAACAGCTAAGTAGAGGTCCTCATTCTTTTTGATGTGTAGCAGAGTAATGGTTGTTTTTCGTGAGTCATTATTTGTGTGTATGCATGCATAAAAACTGTTCAGTATCTTATTCGAGTGGCTTATGTAAAGTTTGAAATGTAGTGCACTGTGGAATGCTTTGCAAATAAGCGTGACCTGTCACAAAATATGTCTTATTCAGAATGAATAAATTCTACCTGCTGGGACAGAAATGTGGAGACTTAAGAAAAGGAAACAGCGATTAAAAGCCAGAAATGTCCCTCGTAGCTCAGTGCTGCTCTTGTCACTGTGACAGCTGCTGTGAAGTTGCAGGTTTTATGTCATGGGAGGTACAAAGAGATGATTACTCAAAAATCTGTGATGGTATTAGTGCTTTAAATTTCTGTGTAGGTTGAGCTACTGTTACACCATGAGATGTCTCTAAAAAAAAAGTCTGCCATCTTCAAGCAGACTGAGGTCACAGTATATGTTAAGAAAAAAGAGAAGATACAAAAAAAAGAAGATGCAACGATTTGGGGGATTTAAGGGTCAACAGGTTTACATTGTGAGGCTGAGAAATGACAAGAATTAGGTGGGAAAAGTCATTTTTGATTCCAATATTTCTTTAAAGAACCTGAAAATTATGATTGGCATTAATTATTTCTTACTTGTTACAGAACACTAAGAGCCAAAGGAGGGAAAAAACACTTTTAGCAAATTAATTCTACTTGAAAACTTAGAAACAGAACTTTTTTAGGATTGTGTGGGTGTGGTTTTATCAGATTTGATAAATAGTGGCATTTCACTGGCAACATTATTTTCATTCTTCTGTTTATCATATTAATAATAAGGCACTCAATTTATATAGTGCTTTTCTAAACACAGCTTAAAAATGCTTTACAAGAAAAGTCAACAAAGCAAAACAGAAAAAGACAACAAAATTCTCTAAAGTAATGAGTCAACTAGACAGAAGAAGATTGATACTAGAAATATATTTAAAAAATTAAATGGAACGAATTGAAAATTAAAATTAAAATCACGGTGTGTGTTAAAATGGACATAGGTAAAATTACACAAAGGCATTCTGGTGAAAGTGAGCTTGAAGCAGTATCATTGCTAACTTCTCATGGGTGCATGCAAATGATTTTCATATGTAAAATAACTATCAACAATCTAACTTTAGCAAATACTGTAATAATGTGTTCATGCACTACAGGATCCTATCACGTATATAAGAAGCTGTTTAAGAGAATAGGTTTTTGGGGCCTTGGACTACTAAAAAAAAGGGACTGAGGAAAAATATTGTAGATGTCCTAACTAACTGTGTGTTGTCCTGTCCCTTTCAGTCCCAGGCCAGCCGGGGAAGTTTAAAGTCGGTAAGGTGACAGACACCAGCATAGAGCTGACCTGGGAACCTGCTTACACCAAGGAGGGAATTGTCAACTATGAGCTGCTCTACAAACCTGTCAAGTTTGGCAGTTTGGTAAGACCTCTCATACTCTTTTTATAAACCTGTCCTCTGAGTGGATTTCATAACAAGACAGGGGGATAAGAGGACAGATAAAAGAAGAAGTTTAAAAGATTAACCTCAACGTCCTGCACCACTGTCTCTGGTGGTGACAGTCTCCTCTCTCTCTCTCTCTCTCCAACTCTCCTTTAATGTTTTCTTTTTTTTTCACTCCCCTCATCCCGCCTTTCGTCCTGTCCTCTGCTCCTCTCTCTCGTAGGAGAAGCTGACCTTCGGGCCGAGGAATTCTTACACTGTGGAGGGTCTGAAAGCGAACACCGAGTACTCCTTCTCCCTGGCAGCCATCTCAAACAAAGGCATCGGTGCTTTCACTAATGAACTGGTGCAGAGGACGTCACAAGCCAGTACGTCTCAATTTGACTGGGTTGACATAGTGTACCTGCAGGCACACACACACTTTTCCCACAAATTTTAATTGCATTGTGTTTCAGTCTTGTACACAAATATGATGCAAATGTTTACATGTTACACACGCACACAGAGCTCAAAGTACAAAGTACATTGTCCTCAGCTCCTGACCTGGTAAAACCTGGGAACCATCTCCGCGTCTCTCATCTATCTTGTTTATCAACCCATCTGTCCAACCCCCCCTCCCACCCATCCATCTATGCTTGACTGTGCCTTTCTTCCTCCGCTCAGCCTCTTGCTTTCTTACACAGCCAAAACATCATGACAGATGGAGATGGAGCACCGATTAATGTTTCACTCTTCCTTTTCTTCACCCTCCTTTCACTTTTTCCACTCTATCAGTGTCTAATGTCTTTGAAAGGGTTAAACTATCTGCCACTTATTGGCTAGCAGCCAGTGGTGAGGAGCATTAAAGGATGGTGGCTGGCTTGCTATGTTGACAGGTAAGTGCCGGCCAGTCTGTATTTTATCCACGCTGAACTTGGATTCTCTCCCTTGTCTCGTTTTCTCTCTTTTTTTCTTGCACAATCGCTGATAGCCGATAAGTTCCACTGTTTGCTCTACTCTGACATATCAAGTCATTTTATATCTGTTTTCAAGAAGAAAAAACTGAAAATGCAGCGATAACAGAGAAAATGATGCAAGGAAAAGAATTAATGAAGTAGTCGTGGTCGAGAAAAAAAAAAGCCTCAAGTCCCGCAGTTCGTGGAGCTGTATCACCTCAGCGGTAAGTTTTTGTGAAATATTTATACTCACTCAACAGACACAAAGATTCATTCAGTGTATTCACAATCAGATCGTTTTTAGGACTGAGCACAAAATGCACACAGAAGCCTCGTAGCTAGTTTCACGCCTTTACTTCCAAAAAGAAAGAGGGACCAAGGTGGTACATCGGAGGAGGTG
Organism: Toxotes jaculatrix; assembly: GCF_017976425.1. Lineage (NCBI taxonomy): Eukaryota > Metazoa > Chordata > Actinopteri > Toxotidae > Toxotes > Toxotes jaculatrix. The sequence goes on from NC_054407.1 coordinate 11,155,691, forward strand.
GCAAGGGGAGGGAGGAGGGGCTCAGGAAAGGGAAGGTGCCAGATAAGCAGACTATTTCATGCAGCAGAATTCATTTCCCAGGGAGGTTATGTGCGCTTTGTTATCGCCAAGCTTTGGTGCACATCTAGATTGTCCCCCGAGGCCAACAGAACAGTGGCTGTACGGCTGAGTGGATAGATACTTGAACCTGTCAGCTATGACTATTACACTCCCACACATACACACATTGCAATACACTCCTGAACTCACACACAAGCCCAGGTCCCTCAGCCGTGCTCGTCCTTGTGTGTGTTTGCTCTTTAAGGAACATTATATAGGGTGAGTGATACCTTCAGAAATCTGTGGTGGTGAAGGTGTGTGATTGTGGGTCTGTGTCTGTTTCTGTACTCATGTTTGTTACAGTAAACGTCCCAGCCTACTTCTGATTCCATTCTTGTCTACAATTCATCATTCTAGCCCACCTTTCAGTATCCGTCTGAGTGCCTTTCTCGCCCAGGCTGTTCTTTAACCTGCTTCCTAAATCCTTTTGGCACTGTGTGAGATCTGTTTTAGTTTGTCTTTCTTCCCTCTGTGAAGCCCAAGACCTTCTCCTAGTCAGCAGTGGAAAGTCTCAGACCGCTCTATTATCCTGAGGACTCAAGGATTATGCCACCATGGGGGCTGGTGTTGTGAAATGTGTATATTTGTTTGTGCTCCTGTGTAGTGAGCTGTGCATCCCTGCTTTAGAAAGAAAAGACTTTATCTCTTTTTCATTCATAAATCTGGATCCTTTCATGCCACCAGCTACAGCCAAAGGATAAAATATAATCATTGGGTATCGGATGCACATTCTCCTTGGGTATAATTAAGTTGTCCACTCAGGGTCAATACTCTTGTCTCTGGTTTATTTCATTAGGCTCTAAGCCTAACATTATGCTTTTACATTATGTGGTTGTTCCCCTTTTTGTGCCTGAGTCATGTTTGTCCTGGTGTTATCTCTTTCGGTTCAGTTTACCTTAGTCTCTTATTGTTTCCTTTTTTTATCCTTATCTCTTATCCTTTTACTTGTATTTTTCCCTTCTCTTGCTTTTTCAACCCTATTCTCTTGGGTCTCTTCCTAAACTCTTTGCCAATTGCCCTCCTTGCCCCTTGTCCAATCAGAGCCCTCAGCTGCACCCGAGGGTGTATCCTGCGAGAGTGCCAGCTCCACCTCGCTGAGAGTAAGTTGGAGGCCGCCTCCAATGGAGGGCCAGAATGGCGATTTGGCAGGTTATGAGCTCAGATACCAGAGAGTTTCTGGGGCAGGAGGCGGAGGTCAGGGCCAGGAGTTGAAGGGGCTTCCTATCCCAGCCCAGCAGGGGCAAACAGTGGTAGAGGGGCTGGAGAAATGGACTTGGTACAACATCATCATGGCAGCCTCCACTGCAGAGGGGACTGGACCCAGCAGCCCAGCTGTGCTTTGCAGAACTGATGAGGATGGTAAGAGTGAGAGCTGTAGATCAGACCTAAACGGTATTGATTGTTTAGTTGATTATTTACTGGCTAGACTGCTGGTCACTTAATTAATTCTGCATTTGTGTGTGTGTGTGTGTGTGTGTGTGTGTGTGTGTGTGTGTGTGTGTGTGTGTGTGTGTGTGTGTGTGTGTGTGTGTGTGTGTGTGTGTGTGTGTGTGTGTGTGTGTGTGCACTCAGTTCCCGGTGCAGCCCCTCGTCAGGTGGATGTCCAGCCACTCAACTCCTCAGCACTCCGAGTCACCTGGCGGCCAGTGTTGCCACGGTTACGGCAAGGTCAGATCCGAGGCTACCAGGTGCATTTCAGCCGTGCGGAGAGCGGTGAATCACGCAACCTTCCCCGCATCAAAGACCTGTTGTTGGACGAGTCTCAGGTGACATCCTCACTGAAAATTTAAATCAAATGTTCCTTTATTTTTTCCCTCTCTCCTTTGGTCCTTTGACTCAATCCTTCTCTCATCTGTCTCGGCTTCCTGCGGGGTGTGTCACGTCTGTGGGACAAGATGGAGGAGGATGACTCGACTCAATATGTGAGCGCAGACTACCCATCCTCTTCTCATTATAAATGAAGCTATTACTATTAATACATATGGCACAATGTAGTCAATATGTTACACGGAGACAGTCACAAAATCCTCATTAAGCCTGACCACCAGAAATTTGATTAGCTGCTCTTATGAAAATTTGTGGTAATTTCTCACTGATGCATGATGGTAAAGAAAGAGAGTGAAGAGATCTGTGTATTGTCTAAAATTGAGGAATGAGTTAGCAGTATTTGGTGGCGCTTTGTGTTTCCCCCCACAGGAACTGATTTTGGGAGGTCTGAAAGCAGAGACTTTGTACTCTGTCTCAGTGGCAGCGTACACCACCAAAGGGGACGGAGCGCACAGCAAAGCCAAGCTGGTGCAGACCCTGGGGATTGGTAAGCATATGCCAACTATACAATTCAGTGCGTTGTATTTAGTAACATGCTCAAGCATTGATCTTACAGTAAGCTTCACCAGGAGCCAGCAGTAAATAAACCGGCAAATCAATTCTAATTCTTCTACAAGATTTACATGAAATATGTTTTTTATATATATATTACAATTGATTTTCTGCCGCCTACTCTGTCGTTTGCAGTGCCCGGCCCTCCCTCCCTTTGGGTGCGTCCAGGATTGGGTCCATCAGTGATGGTGCGGTGGGCTCCTCCGCTGGAGTGCTCTGAGTCAGGCTCTGATAGCCGGGGGGCCCCGGTGGAAATCCAGGGCTACCGCCTACAGCTTGGCCTGAAGAATACCACTTTAGACACCACAGTGGATTTCACGAATCGGGAGAAAAACTTCACTGTCAGAAACCTCTCCCCAGGCTCCTCCTACGTCTTTGTCCTCTCCGCGAAGAGCAGAGCTGGCTATGGTGATGTAGCGCAGCAGGAAATAACAGTTCCCATGTTTCCACCCTTGGGATACCCCAAAATATTTGACTTTGTTAATGCCACTTGCTGCTCCCTCCAGTTGTCCTGGCTGCCCCTCGCCCCAGAGGAGACCAATGGTGTCATTACAGAGTACACCATAGCTTACAGAGAGGCTGCAGGCCCCAAGCCCTCTGCTGACCCTGACCCCTCTGCCTCACCAACCTTCCCTGTTCCCCCATGGCTGATCACGCTATCGGCAAGTGATACCAGCCACACCATCCTGGGCCTCAATCACAGCACAGCCTACGAGTTGCAGCTGAGAGCCCACAACAAGGCAGGGCCAGGCCCTTTCAGCCCACCTCTGGTGTACCAAACCCTGGCCTTTGAAACAGGTAGGGCTGGCCTCAGGCCTCGGGAACACCCTTCACCTTCAAAGCACTGGTTCAGCTTCACATCTCCGCTCCCCTTGCTGTGGATTTCACTCGAGAACACTAAATTAAATGAGGTCTGGGCCAGTTCTTACAGGTCAGCCTTTCACCCTTGCACTTCAGAGAAGCTGAGAACTGCAAAGTCCAGGGGACCATGACTACTCCCCCCAATCTCCTCCACTCACTCACTTATACCTTCATCACCTACCCTTCACCACAAGTGGAAGCAGGCTGAATGTTAATGGATGTTTGCTTCAAGAGCACTGCTTATCACAAACCCTCAGGTAAAAGTCAATAAAGGGCTTGGATATACAGTATCTAATACAGAAGGTAAGTGTTCAGTCTGAATTCAGGTGAAATCCAGTATCTGGTGCTGTATCTGCAGGTAAGCTTTTTTATCTGATAGACCTCCACTGCCACCTTTTTCAAAGCCTTTGCTGACATGCTGAATTCTGAGTCTAACAAACACAACCTTACACTCTGAGAATGTGGCATGTCACATTCCTGCAGCTGGTCTGTCTGTTATTTGTACTTATTACTCTTGCCATCCACTCTCCTCATCACCTGCCCATCCTCCTAACCATCATGTATTCTTCCCCCCGTAACAGATCTGACTGACGTGTCCTCCATTTTTACAGGTTTGCGGTTGGAAAGCAGAAGAGCCTGTGATGTGAATGAAATTCTTCATCATGAGTGACTGTTTTTTTTTTTTTTTTTTGCTTCTTTGTTTCCCAGATGTGCCGAGGAATTTTTCAGTCAATCTGGCCACTAAGACCAGTGTTCTTCTGACCTGGGAGTTTCCAGAGAGCAGCAATCCCTATCGCTTCACTGTATGTCCATCAACTGGTGCATGTACATGCGCTGTGGCATATCAATAATTGAGATAATGTATAACATAATGCAACATATTTAGTAGGTATTTTTAATTGCAATGCTTTGCTATTTTCTTAACTTCAGCAAAACTGTCCCATCCTGCAGGTGGAGTATAACCGGCAGAAGATGGAGGTGGATGCTCGTCTGAGAAAGGCAGTCATCCCAAACCTTCAGCCCGACACCAGCTACGACTTCAAGATTACTGCTCCTGAGGGCAACATGGGAGGCCTTCGCCACCGCATCACTGCCAAGACCTCCCCTCCAATCACCATCCGCCGCCCTGAGATTGACCACACTCGTGACACTGAGACCACCGTCACCATAATCCTGCCCTCGCTGGAGACTCGCACTCCCGTCAAGTAAGACTGAAACATGTTTTTGAAATAGTTGTCATGGTTTTCATAGACAGTTGGACCTGCTGCTCTCAGGTCAGATAATTGCAGTCTTGCTAAAGGTGTGGGGCATAATGATAACAATGCCTGACTGACAAGATGTCTAAGATACAGTCTCTAGGGTAACAAGTTGGCAAGAAATCATGAAAATAGTTTGAGACATGTTTGCTATTGTATGAGTGCAGCTGGTGTTATGTTGTTTGTCCTCCTCTGCTCCCACAGGAATGTTTATGTTGTTGTGGTTCCGCTGAGGAGAGCCCGCGGCGTCATCAGACACCTCAAGAGCCCAGATGAAATGGACCTAGAGGAGGTGAGAACCACAACAATGACAGCACCCACTGATGTCTGTGCCTGGAAGGAGGAAGGGACCTATAAACACACACACACACACACAAACACACAATCCCATCACTGAGAACTCCTGGCAGCACTTACCCTTTTTAATTCAATATCAGTGTTTAAAGATTAGTCATAGATACTGGAATGTCTCATTTTTCTTGTCTGTGTGTCTTCCCTCACTCTCTTTCTCTATTTTTCTTCTCTCAGCTGTTAAAAGACATCAGTCAAAAGCAGAGGGATTCTCGGCAGCAGAAGCAGGTGGACTTGCGCCGGGCTTACATCACAGCCCGATTCACACCTGCCACCCTACCGGCCTTCTTCACCCTGGGGGACCAGCTGGACTACGGAGGCTTTGAGAACCGAGCTCTAGAGCCAGGGCAGGAGTACGTCTTCTTCATCCTGGCTGAGCTCAACTCCACTACTGGGGTATGAAAGCCACCGTGTCACATCTCTTTCCTTTCTGCGTTTATAACTACTCCCTCTGCCTGTGTTTCTCTCCTGCAGGCTGTCACTATACATTGTAATCAATATGGCCTCTCTGCTAAAACAATAAAATTCACGTCAGTCAAAGTGTTGTAAGCAAAAGGCAATAACCTTCACCCTACTTCCATCAACACTGCTAATAAAGAGTGAGTGTACCCACTGTGGCAGTAGAAGAGATATTGCCTCGTGCACTACTGGTATATATATGTGCATAAGAATTGGAATAGACATAAATATACAGCTTGAATTAGGATAGATTTTATTTTCTATTAGATGTTTTCTTTTTATATTTATTAGGAGCATTTTTGGCCCTGGGGACGCTCTTCAAAAGTCCCTCAGAACTAATAAAAAGGCAGTTCACTTGAGTTTATTTTAATTATAAATACACCACAGACATCAATAAGGTTAGGTGCTCGCTAGATGTTGCCTGAAATGCAAAGTGAGATCAAAAATCTCATGCACATATGCACATAAAACCAGTCATGTGCAGCTTGTGCACAGTTACAGAGATGTCTGTTCAGTCTAATGAAATCCAGTGCAACAGCTCTGCTCCCTTTGCACTTGGACAGTTACATTGTGTGGACAGTGGATTTCTGTCATCATTTCTGGGGTCACGGTTTGTAGACATATTGTACTAGTGCCTAGTTCATACTAGTGCCATATGTACATGTTATTTTGTCCGTAGAGACAAAAAATACTGAAATAAATGTAAAATATTAAATCATTTTATGATCAGCCTTCACACAGTTTTCCTGACTTTGTGTTTGTGTATTTGTTTTCAGAAAATGTATGTAGCCAGCCCTTACACGGATCCAGTAATTGCCCCAGATTCAGACCCTCAGCCCCTGGACGCAGGTGATGGTCTGATTTGGGTGGTGGGACCTGTCCTGGCTGTGGTCTTCATCATCTGCATCGTCATCGCTATCCTCCTTTACAAAAAGTGAGTGGGATGAACTCCATGAAAACAAAATGTCAAATTTCTAACCATGAGACAAACACAGACTGTTGGTCAGACCAGGCAAATGCCAAAGCAGCTTTGATTATTGCTCTCAAAGGATAAGGCTGGCTTTACTCTATATTTTTCTTAATGTCAACAAATTCCATCAAAAGGGCCAGTGCGTCAGTCTGTCGTACGTTTCAACAAGTGTGTTTGGGGCTCAGAGCCACACATTCATTCTTACTGAATATGTAAATCTTTAAAAATGCCTCACAAAGGAATAGTTTCTTTTAAAAAAAAAAGGCTCAGTTATTTCTTAAAACAGCTGAGCAGTTTAGTAGTAAGGAGGAGGAGTAAAGGAGTAAATTGTGGATTTGTTGGTGACCATTTTTAGCCGTGGATTAATATATATTTGATGCTCTAGTGAGAGAGAGACTGAGTCAAAGTAAACTACAGTGCCCATGTCAGCCAGTGCAACAGTGTAGCTCAGTCATCTGTTTTTAATAGTTTTTATTAACAATGGAGCTCTATGATACATATCAGGGGTTGGCTACACAGACAATACTTGTTAGTAAAACCAGTTTACTGTTGGTTTTAAATTTTTTTAATTTGTATTTTTTTTTAGATTTGTTGACATTAAGAAAAGCTTTCTATTACCAGCCTTATTCTTTAAGGATACATTAAGTTTGTGTTTGTCATGCTTCGTGCTTACACTCTGCTCACAGCTCCAGGTGATATTTCTTGTACCAGAACTGTTTAACGTCAATCGGCAATCCTCCCACAAATGCTCAACTTTCAGTCTGATATTCATCAAATTTGTTCCAGTTTAGAAGTTTGTTCCCCCCTCAGGCAGCTATCAAACAGCCTGACCCTGCTATAGGCCTGTGATATCTGCTGCAAGCCATCAAGCTTTTGAATACTAATGCAAAATATTGATTTTGCTCTCTAACAATCTGTCTATTTCCTTCCTTTTCTTCCTCTAATTATTCCTTCCCTTGCTCTTGTTTCGCTGGAAGCAGCAAACCTGACAGGTAAGATTAAGCCAATGTCAAGCTCTTTGTTCGTTTTAACCCACAGCAATTACATGATACTGGAGAACTTGTACAAATCAGTAAAACACCATATCTGTTAATGCACTATTTACTGGAATCAAGTAGCCATGCTAATGATGTGTCATTACTGAGTCTGGTTTTCTCTCCCTGGTTGTTTGCTTGTGCTAATTGCTCTTTTGACTCATTGGTGTCTGAGCAGCAAACGCAAGGACTCTGAACCTGGAACCAAGAGCCTTTTGAGTAACGCAGAGATGATGGCCCATCACCCAACAGACCCTGTGGAGATGAGACGCATCAACTTCCAGACTCCCGGTATGAAGCGTGTACCCACACAGGCACCCAAACACACACTTTGTATCTGCATAATAAAGTATACTTCCGATTGCTCATAATTTGATAATGAAATATTCATGCGGCTAATTTTAACCTCGGTAAGATTATGCAGACAAGATTGTGAAAATACTCCTCCGCACCACAACCAACATGTACCTGGCAGCTTCCAGTCATTTCTGAGATCAAAATGGCCGCCGCCCAAGTAGTACAGTCAGTGCTTAGTCACAGATGAGTCATGACGGTGTGACAAAATCTGATCATCTCCGCTCGCCCACATTCCACATGCCACGCTGCAGATAGCACATCAGAACAAACAGATTTACAGAAATCAGCCTTATAACTCCTGAACGTTTCTCAGTCAAGTTTAATGGTCATAATGATCTATCAGAAGGTGTGCTGTCGCCATTTGTAAAGGAATTGACTCTGTTCTCGGCAGCATAACCAAGTAAAACCCCACTGTGAGGTAACTACATGGATTTTGCCGCTCCCCACCCCCCGCCGAGTAAGATCTAACAACACAGCTGCTTTGGTTGTGGCATCAGGCCAACGATGCTTCGCTTTCACTTCTCCCATTCAATTAACGGCATCCAAAAAACACATGACCTGAAGGAATTTAATCACTGTTCTCACTATATTTCTGTAGTTGCAGTTTATAGAAGCCTCCTTGTTGAAAAGGTGGCAGGATGTGTCACCTTTTCACCACTGTGGCAAGATGTGCCACAGCTAAAAGGTTTAGACTTTACTTGCCAGGATATATAAATTCAAATTATGTTTAGTTTTTTTTTTTTTATCCATGTTCCTGGGAAGCATAGTAAAACCCACAGAATAAAAGCGCTTCATCTCTTCTTTTCTATCACAAGAATTTTTTTTTACTCTCTTGTGGCAGCAACATTGAGGCTCCCTCCTCACCCACTTCTCCTGCACCCCCCTGAGATTTGTGCCTTTGAGATGCTCGGCAAAGATGAAATTTGTTTCCAACGAAACCGGCTGATCCTATCTGAGGTCACTTTGGTCGTGACAGGAGCATTTTGTCGTGATTACCTTTGGGTGCTGCAGGGCCAGGCTATAGAAGAAAATAGCTGTTGATATGAGCCCGTTTTTTGATGGCTGTAGCAGCAGAATGACTTTAATGCTTTTCATAGTTCCTCCAAGAGACATCAAGAATGCATTCTGACATTGGTGTTAAATGGATTGTGTTTATTGTATGTATAGCAATGTTACTTTGATTTATTGTTGTAGCTATTTGCCTTTTGAATGGAGAATGGATCACTATAGCTTCCACTTTCTCGCTCCAGCTGTGAAAACAAACGACTGCGGGAGGCATAGGTTGCTTCCTTTGTGTGTGTGCTAGTGGGTGTGTGTGTGTGTGTGCGTGTGTGTGTGTGTGCATGAGTGCAACCCTCCTAATTAGTGTTCTGTCTGTGTTTGTTTTCTCTGAGTGGTTGCTCCTCTGATCACATAGAAAGCAATTTATCAAAGAAAAAACAATTTACAAACAAACAAGACTCGCCTCACTTTGTCCTCACACATGGATCAAAATTGATTTTCTGCCTCAGCGTGTTCCTTAATGATATGTGATGTTCTCTGATTGTATAATTATCTTCACATCTTTGCATATGAGTGATGTCAGCCTGCAGTAATTTCAGTTATTCAGCTGAAGTCTGCTTCACCTCTGACCCCTGTTGTCACACAGGAATGATGAGCCATCCTCCCATCCCCATCAGCGAGCTGGCTGAGCACATAGACCTGCTGAAAGCTAACGACAACCTGAGACTCTCCCAGGAGTACGAGGTGAGAAATAACTTCTTATTCCATATAAATAAATAGACAACATTCTTATTGTTTAGCGATGTTAAGCCTGTTAAGGCTCTGCTTCATAAAGCAAATCGTATTTAACGTTTGTGTCTCAGTGTGCAGACTATATGTTCATGATTTATTCAGTAGTGCAGATTATTGCCATAACTTATCAACATTACAGTGCACTCTCTTTCCATTATCCTCAAATGCACTACTGAACAAGCGACGCCATATACTGCTAATGTGTATGTATTTGCTGCTTCTTCCCAGTCCATTGACCCTAGCCAGCAGTTCACCTGGGAACATTCGAACCTGGAGGTCAACAAGCCCAAGAACCGCTATGCTAACGTCATAGCATACGACCACACCAGAGTCATCCTGGCCCCCATAGAAGGTAATAGAATAGCAAGTTAAAGAAGATGTTTAGAGATTCTAACAAGAGAGGCTGAGTGTATTTGTGTTCAGGGGGGGTGAACACAAGGGGGGAGGCGGGGGATAAAGGGAGAGAGAGGGCGAGCTGCATGATGGATGAAATCTGAAATTGCAAACAGTGCTCAAGACTGCTGTGTGCAGTGGCATGAGACTGACAAACAGCGCGAGTGCATTCAAGTGCAGCCAGCACTCCTCCAGAACAAGAAGGGGGAGAATGGGTTTGATCTGGAGCTCATGAATTTACACCGACAGACTCTTGTTTGTTTGTTGTCGTCCACTAGTCATCGAGCAGCCGTCTGTTGGAAGCCGAGCTGCCAGAAACAAACAGTTCGTTAGGCTGTTTGATGTCATACATGGGGGTTAATTTATTATGTCACTTATGTAGATTGCAGTTTAGCAAGAGCCTCACAAGTGTCTCGTTTTCAGGTATCCTGGGGAGCGACTACATCAACGCCAACTACATTGATGGCTACAGGAAGCAGAATGCCTACATTGCTACCCAGGGGCCACTGGCAGAGACGTTTGGGGATTTCTGGAGGATGGTGTGGGAGCAGCGGGCCGCCTCTGTCGTCATGATGACACGCCTGGAGGAGAAGTCACGGGTAAGGAACTAGGCCTTTACCTACTGACCCATATCCACAACATTTATTATCTAGCGACCTGTTACATACCGATAAATGTTTAGCTGCAATTTGTAGTCGTTTACAACAAATTTCAGTCCAGTCTGTAAACAATATGTCTTCTGTATCTGTGTAGATAAAGTGTGATCAGTACTGGCCGAGCCGTGGCACAGAGACATACGGGATGATCCAGTTGACCCTGCTGGACACAATGGAGTTGGCCACTTTCTGCGTTCGCACCTTTTCTCTGCACAAGGTAAATTATTTCGCTCTTTTCCTCCTCACCTTTGACTCACAGCTCTGCCCTCTCCTCTATTAAATTCACAGTCACATCCACTGAAAACTGCTTTTATCTCTTGAGTTTACCAGTACAGTTCGGAACGAGGAGTAATCATGAATTTCTGCCATCTCTGAATGAGTGGTGCATGCAGACTCTCAGAGGATAATAGATTAGTCTGGGCTTCATGGAGTGTTCAAACCAGGCCAGCCTCCCTGTGTCAGGCAACAAGATTTGATCACTGTTGGAAGCAGAGCACTTTCTTATAGCACGGGGCTAATCTAGGACCGTCAGACTGGCGTGTCTCTGTGGCCTACTTAGAAACACAGAAACTAGGCCAACTGTAGCTTCCAAGTGTTGCACCACTCCTCTAAATTTTTGTTGATGTGTTGTGAAATGTTAGGAGATACGTCTTACAGTAGAGAGTAATGCACATGAAATATTCAGCAAGCTAGTATTAATCCTGTCTTTTTAGCTTATGTACAGTGTAGGAATAGTGTGTACAGTTTTTTTTCATGAATCCATTTGAACATACCATAAGAGGAAGCTAGAGATATTTATGATGAATAATCATATTAATGCAATAAGGATGAAGCTTACACATGTATATGTACATACAATGATGATTTCAGCGACAATTTTTTTTCTGCGTGTTTCTTATGTCAGAGCGGCAGCAGCGAGCGGAGAGAGGTGCGTCAGTTCCAGTTTACAGCCTGGCCAGACCACGGTGTGCCAGAGTATCCCACCCCCTTCCTCAACTTCCTGCGCAGGGTCAAAGCCTGCAACCCCCCAGACGCCGGACCCATCATTGCTCACTGCAGGTACACACACACATATGCACTCTTACACACACACACACACACACACACACACACACACACACACACACACACACACACACACACACACATTTATCTTAAGGAAATAGTTTGACGTTTGGGGAAATCTACTCATGCCCCAAGAGTTAGATGAGATGTTTAACTGTATGATGCTTAAAAAAAGACTTAGAGGATTAATCAACAATCAGAATTGCCAATGATTTTTCTATTGACTGAGGGTCAGTAGGGGCCCAACAACTGACAACAACAAATTTTGTCCCCTGGGCCCCCCAGGAGGTTCATCCTGCAATTTTTGAGGGCACCCTATAATAGCTAAAGGTATACACTCAGATTTCAGACACTCAAATTATAGTGGGTAACTAAAGTGCACTATGTCCATCCCTGGTCTCAATCTTCCCATCTAAGTGTCAACAACAAATATTCCTTTAAAGAAAACGCCAAAAAACAAAATCTTCCCTATTTGTCAACTTACAACCATCTTATTCGCCCCCCTCCCATCAGTGCTGGAGTCGGTCGCACTGGCTGTTTCATCGTCATCGATGCCATGCTGGAGCGTATTCGACATGAGCGCACCGTGGACATCTACGGTCACGTGACCCTGATGCGCTCACAGAGGAACTACATGGTGCAGACGGAGGACCAGTACAGCTTCATCCATGAGGCTCTGCTAGAGGCCGTGGCCTGCGGGAACACTGAGGTGGCCGCCAGGAGTCTTTACTCCTACATGCAGAAGCTGTCCAAGGTGGAGAGTGGAGAGCATGTCACCGGCATGGAGCTGGAGTTTAAGGTAAAGGAGAAGACTTTTTAGGGGAAAGTGTTAGAAGGCCTGGCAAATTTGATTTCTGGTGTACAAAACTACATTTTCGATTTGTGGCTCCATAAAATTTTAGTCATGGCTTTCAGTCCCTCATTACAGGCTGCACGTGTCTGTCAGTTGTGAGCAGTTGAACATGAGATTGATTTTAATTCCAAAATGTGTTTCACCTGAATAATTTTAGAGGCCTGAAGAAGTAAACCTGCTAAGAACCTGGCAAGAAGAAAGTAAAGATTAAAGAAAGTCTTTAACACTATTTAGTGTAACCGAAAAATGCTTTTTCTACTTTCCTTTCTCCCATCGTAGTATCTTTCTACATTAGCTAAACAGGCAAATATTCCTGTTCTAGGTAATCTGTAACCTTTGTAGTCACACATGCATCTTTACTCTCTCTCTCTCTCTCCAGCGACTAGCTAACACCAAAGCCCACACGTCCCGGTTTGTCACAGCCAACCTGCCTTGCAACAAATTCAAGAACCGACTGGTCAACATCATGCCCTATGAAACCACCCGCGTCTGCCTCCAGCCAATCAGAGGCCTGGAGGGCTCCGACTACATCAACGCCAGTTACATAGACGGATACAGGTGTGTTTTCCTCCACCAAACACTAATATGACCTGACCCCCTCGTCCTCATATGATGGCTTGATGAGTGAATGGATCGGATAGGTTTTCACCACAGCGCTCTCACCTGTCACGTCCTGTCAGATCTGTCATTACTGTATACATGTTCCCCCTATTTGTCCTCCCAGTGAAGGGGGACGGACGCTGAAGAGCCTCTGATGAGTCAGATATTCAGAGTGGTTGTACACACATGTTTTGACTGTTCCTCTTCTTGCCTGAAGCCTGACCCCTTTCCAGTCTGATGCTTGACAGAGGAAGAAAAAAGGAGAATGAAGGGAGGAAGGAGGTGGCTTCATAATGTGTGTGTGTGTGTGTGTGTGTGTATGTAGGCAGCAGAGAGGCTACATCGCCACCCAGGGTCCACTGGCTGAGACTACGGAGGACTTCTGGAGGATGCTGTGGGAACACAACTCCACCATAGTGGTCATGCTCACCAAACTGAGAGAAATGGGCAGGGTATGGACAAAATTTATATACATACATGTTACAGCAAATTTCAGCCATGTACACCACATCATCCATACTGCTTTTCGTGTTCTGTTCCCTCAGGAGAAGTGTCACCAGTACTGGCCTGCCGAGCGCTCAGCCAGGTACCAATACTTCGTGGTGGATCCCATGGCAGAGTACAACATGCCTCAGTACATCCTCCGGGAGTTCAAAGTTACGGATGCCAGGGTGGGTGCATGTCTGTGTTGTTTAACACAGACTGTGTTGTGTTCACCTGCTGTATGTTGTACTCAGAATGGCAGCGTAACATCACACTCCTGGACTTTTCTTCTCTATTCCCAATCCATCAGTGCTGTTAGAAGGCAGTGGCACAAAGCATGTCCTATCGACCTGTAGTGTGTGTTGGTTAGTGTGTGTTTGGTATGTGAATGTGTGTGACACAGCACTATCGACAAGCTGCCCTGGATTACTCATTCAACCATGCTGTCTCCAGATTATCTTGACAGCATGTGTGTGTGTGTGAGACCGTATGTGTGTGTGAGACTGTGTGAGTGTGTGTGCACATCTGCTCGTGCACACATGTGCCAGTCATAGATAACTCCTGTTAAGCCTGTCCTACACTGACGCCACATCGACAGATGCTCTATTGATCTCCATTAAAGGGGAGTCAGAAAGGCTGAGCAGAAGAGAAAAGATGTAATTGTGTACTGAGTGGCTGACAATAGCAGACACACTGACATTACAGCTTGAAGTTAACCACAGCCACTGATCCAGGGTCAGATAACAGTAATCATTAGAAGGAAAAAAGAATATAGCCTGGCAGAGTCTCAGTCCTCAAAATAAACATCTTGATTGTGTTGAAAAGACAACAGATACGCTTTCACATCCACTCAGCCTGGAGTTTTTCAGTAAATATTTATGTGCCATTTTCGCTCTTCCAGGATGGCCAATCACGGACAGTGCGTCAGTTCCAGTTCACTGATTGGCCAGAACAAGGTGTGCCCAAATCTGGGGAGGGTTTCATTGATTTCATTGGCCAAGTGCACAAAACCAAGGAGCAATTTGGCCAGGATGGACCAATCACCGTTCACTGCAGGTAAGCAGTGGGGTTCATCTTAGCAGATTATGGTGAAAATATTCATCATAATGTAAAAGCACATTGTAATTGCATAATTAGAGCGCCAGGCCTGTCAGGGTGTAGCACGTTGATGTCAGTGCTCTTCAGTTTAAACTATAGGAAAATGTTTTCCTTTATGCCTGTAGTGCTGGCGTGGGACGGACAGGTGTCTTCATCACTCTGAGTATTGTCCTGGAGAGGATGCGTTACGAAGGGGCAGTGGACATCTTCCAGACTGTCAAAATGCTGCGGACACAGAGACCAGCCATGGTGCAGACTGAGGTAAACACTGATTCGTTAAGCATGACAGATACAAGCAAGACCATCTCTATAGGGCTGAACCATTTTTCCAGTTACATGTACACATAATTGAACACACCAAAAATACTACATGTTCTCAGTTTAATATGCATTCTTAGATAGATAGATATTACTATTTGATCTAAATCTGCCCACATTTTCCCAAATGTTGGGTAATCAAGACATTTTTTTAAATGTGATTCAAGTCTACAAATCCAAAGTGTCCCTTACAGGTTTGTTTTCAGATGTGTAACAATGCAGTTTTTAGATAATCCAGTGCTATCTTATGAGGTTTATTTAGCTTAGCTTCTTGTTTTCATATGTATGTATTTTGTAGTTTTATTTAGCTGTGTAGGGTTTTATCAACCCACAAAGCAACATCTTATCTTTAAAGGTTATCTGAAAAATTCAGCATCATACAAATTTGAAAAGAAAGGCCTTTCTTTAAATGTGACAGCATATTAACAGTCATATATTTTAGTTATTTTTTAGACAGCATTCCCATCATGCAGTAGAGTCATGATTTCCTGTTGCATTACCATTGTCATGACACTAGCTATAAAATGAAACTGGATAGGTGAGCAGATGGCTAAATGTAGCTCATTCATGCCTGTTCATAACACTTATACATTTTTGTATCTTCTGTCTCACTCAGGACGAGTACCAGTTCTGCTACCAGGCTGCTCTGGAGTACCTGGGTAGCTTTGACCACTATGCAACGTAAGTGAAGAGACAACTATCCATCCATCTTTCTGCTTCGAGGTCCACAAACAAACCAACAAGTGAAACAAGAGAAAGACAGCCCGAAATAACGTGAACATCGAACCTTTTCCTGGAGAGAGATTCAAAGATGAATTCTACACCAACAAGGACAAAAAGCAACAACAAAAACAGCAACAAGAAATCTGTGTCTAACAGCACCCACACTCATCAGGACCTCCCCCCGAGGAGCTGGTGTGTGTGGAGACTATCCATGTGTAATCCATATACTTACCTCAGTGTTCCAGTGTGAAGGACGTATAATACATGTGTGTTGTGGTCAGCTATCTCCAATATGAACCAGTGAAATACAAATGGCTTCTGAACAGGAATTATGATACTATATGTGTATAAAATACAAAAAGATTTAAAAAAAAAAAAAAAACAAAACACAAAGAGCCTGGATATTTGCTGCACCCTAAATGGGATTTTTATCCTCAACTTTGTATCTATTGGTTTGGTGTACTAAGGGGTTACAAAGTGCAAAGGTGAACATTTCTATGTGTCTGTGAGTCATAATAGTTTAAAGCAGATGACTAGGTTATGCCTCAGCAGAACCCAGCAGAAGCCTACAGTACGGACTCACCACCCTGAGGACTGTTGGAGAAGCATGTGGATGCTCATTTACCCAACGCACAGTGCCAAGAGAAACCATGCAGCGTGAACATGAAACTGTGGCCTACAAGGAGAGATGGATCCGTCTTTCATCCAGCATAACATGAAGTCAGACTAGAGGCTGCTCTTAAACGCTGGCCAAGGATCAGTTCACACTCCCCCGGTCATGTCCTCACAGCATAACAGCTGGCCTCAGAACAGTGATTAGAGTCCATCATATCCTCAACTGGGCTGAGATTTGTAGTCCAGCGCATTCTTCATTCAACAAAGCTTGCTTGCTATTTGCTGTAGTCCTTGTTCATCCTCCAGCTCAGACCCTCTTGATGTCAGTCCCATTGTGTCAGTTCTACAGTGGCTTATTGAAAGAGATGCTAATGAAAGAATTGAGCTTCAATCCCTTTCTTTCTTGAATTGAAAACCGTTCTCAGCCCATTTCTGCAGACTTTTGTGTGTTTTTACTGTATGTCTTTGCCTTATGCTGGCTGATTTCTTGCGTTTCAACATGCTGCCTAATGCTCATGCGTCATGTGCTGAACTTTTATTGTCATACAGTATCTTAACTCGAGGATGAAAGTTGTTTCCTGACCATCTTCCTCCTCTGAAGCTTACCTACTTGAATTGCACCACTTTGGGATTAAATCACTCTGACATTTTACTATTTCAGGCAATGAAAGATAATGAGAGAAACCCAAAAAACATTCAGCACAAGTGGTTAATTGCTCACTTTCAACAGTCCTCTCTCCTTTCCCACCTCCATATAAACTCCATTAAAACTCTCTTTGTCCCCAAATTACACTGTACAGAACATCCCAACTTAACCAGTTGATGTTTTCCCCTCTAACTCCAGTACAACTTCACAAGTCCTTGATATTGATATATGTTTTCTTGATTTGACATATAATCATAATTGGTCCCCACGTGGTGATTGAAGAGCACAGCGATGTTCCAGTGTATCAGAAATCTTGGGCAATTTCACAGTTTTGTACATACAGTCTATCCACGGTACAGTCCTATACAGTACAGTTACATGTCTGAGCACAAGATATAACATGGGATTGGATGTGATGTAATTCTTATTGTCGCAAAAAAAAGCCTTATTGTTATTGTTCACTTTGTCATATTTATTTCATATGATTTTTTAAAAATATTTATTATTCTATTTTGTTACTTTTTACGTTTGTTTTTAATTTATTTATTTGGGATATTTAGCAACTATAACCAATAAGATGTTGTTTACTTGTTTCTTTGGCGAGCTAATGTTAAAGTATGATATTGTCACTGTTTTTTAATTTTCAATGGTCAGTTTTGGTGCTTTTTTATTTGCTTTATTAATATAAAGTATGCCCTCTGTGTAGGGTGCTATTTGATACTGATTACTGATGTCCGACTAGTTAACTAGAGATGTACATTAGAGGCAGACATAGTTTAAGTTTACAGTGATGCCCTTTTTATGCCCTCCCCTTCACGACCTCTATAGCAACAGCAGCGGTGTGATCCTAGCAACAGAGGTATCATCCAACCCACCGTGGTAGGTTTAAGGGCATCAGAGAAATTAGATTTATAGAGCAGACTTGTTGGTGAAAACCTGTGGCAAGCTGTTGGTATTTAGTTTGCTGGAGAGCACATGGTAGCAAGTGTATTTTTGACAGAGAATGGGTAAGAATCACCCAGCTACACACACCCTCAAAGTTATTGTTAAAAATGAAATTATTCTGATATGAACTTTATCTGTGGTCCAGAAGTCTTGATGATGTGTGACATATATGAAATATGTTATTCCTTCAATTTCTAATGATTATTGTGTCAAGAGAAATGTAAAAGGCACACACACAAACACACACACAAAACATAATATGAAATGTGTTGAGGGCCAGCTCTGATGACGCCACCCCCCTCACTTATGTACCTGTTCTTTCCTTTCAAACCATGGATGTAGATATTGTATCTTGACTTTGTATTAAAAGCAGGATGATTGGATATACAGCACAAAGAGCTGCTTGGTTCCTGTCGTTTTGTCCTTTTGTGTTATTCACTCATTGTCCACTAGATGGGACCAAAGTAAAATCCACTCCTGTCACTGCACCCAGCTTTAACTATACTCTGCACACTAAATTACATCCCCAAGATATTTGGCAATTCGATTCAAGTTGTGTCTTCTTTTCTGCAACCACTTGAAATGTTATGTTACTAAGCTGCTGTGGAGACACAAAATTATGTGGCATGAAATTCTGTTGTAACTAAAGCTGCTGCATTACAGTAATACAAGATTAAATACAGTGGCTTGGCAGTATAACACTATGTCCATCAAATTTGGGTTTGATAACATTAAACAGTGATATTTGGATGGTGCAAGGTGTACATATCAATTTGATATTCAGACACATTCATATTATTAGGAGCCAAGTTGGATGTATTTTAGAAAAATCCATGTTAATTATGACATGGATGTTGACATGAATTCTATTTATAAATCAGGTTGTGAACACAACATCTCCAAATTGGAACCAAGCCAACATTAAAACACAATTTAAAATTGCACATAAAGGATATAACTTGGGGAAAACACTGGTTTGTTTGACATTTGAGGCACTAGTTTGACCAAATAATAATAATAATAAAGAAATATTTTCATAGTTTATATGAGAAGATCAACACCACTCTCATATCTCAATGAGTTATAAACAGCAGCTAGCAGCTCCCAGTTGATGAAGTTGAAAATGAAGAAAAGAGGATAACTGCACATAGAGTGTGTAGTAAGAGAAAAAAGTTTCTAAAATAAATAAGTGAAGTGAAAACAATAGTATAATGAAAATCAAGTAAAAAATATTGCAATACCCCCCTTACAGTATACATATACACCAATATCAAACAGAACAATATAATACAAATAATAGAAAAATAGAAAAAAAAATAAGACATCTTAATATTTGCAGATATGTACATGAGGTTTGTGGTTGATGGTTTAAAAATGAAGTATACACCAAAAACCACAGCATGTCCTTTAAACATACTGGTTTTTGTAAAGAATGAATAAATAAGATGTTACTTGTTTATTAGTGAGTTTTAGAGGTGCTGGTAGGCAGATTTTGTTACCTTTGGAGACAGCCAGGCTAGCTGGTTCTCCCTGTTTCCAGTCTTTGTGCTAGGCTAAGCTAACAAGCCGCTGACAGTAGCTTCACATTAAGTGAATAATGGTATCAATCTCATCCAACTCTTGGCAAGAAACCTAATTAGCTTTGAAACTATTGTGGTCTTTCTGAACTGATGAATTTGCTCAGCTTTCTTGCATTAACATTTATTTTGTGAAATTTTGCAATCTGTTTTAAGACTGCCCTCACCGAGGGGGCAGTTGTAGGTTTCAGCAGTGAGGATCACTTCCGCGTTCAAAAAGCTGCAGTTCCTCGGAGTCAGTGTTGCAGTTTTTTCGGTAAGTAAATTTCTCACTATTTTACCTGGATGTTTGCACTAATTAGCATGCATTAGCATATTTTGCCGCTGGCTTATGACTTAATTGCCGATTTATGGTCGCTGCTGATACAGATAGAGGACCGGAGCAGCTAATGTTAGGAACGCTGCTGCGATGTGTTCCCTGCTCTCAGAGTTATTGCGGGAATACTAGGCTACAATTTTATTTCGTCTCATTTTTCTGTTTAAAAAGTCCGACATTGCAGGGACAGAGCAGCTCCGTCAGTAAGCCGCTGCTGTTGTTTGTGTGCTGTTGTAACTGTAAGGGCATAGTGGCTGGAGGCAGCGGTGAAAACCGGTAAATATTAAGTATTGCTCCGAGCTTAGTGGGCGGGTTCTCAGCCGGCTGACCCCGGCTAACCGCCTTTCCCGCAAATATGGAAAGTACACTCCCACTAAAATCCAAGATGGCGCAGCTCAAATACCCATGGTTTGGTCACAAAACGTGCAGCCACACGGTTTGTGGAACAGTTTGGACACCTCTGTCTTATACAGTCTATGGCCCTCACGCAGGCTGCACAGGAACCAGGAAAGGAAACACTACTCTCCTTTATTGAGTGAAAGATGTCAAGTCCGTCCAAACAGCTTACATTTTCCCTTTCTCTTTAACAGTAACTCAACAGTAACCCAGTAACATTCTTAACAAAACTACACTTATGATTAAGAGATGGGGAGGAATGTTGATAGTGTGTGTTTTCAGCATAGCAGGGCACACACCCATGCACAAGGAGATGCAATCACCTGCAATTCACTAATTGTGGAAGTCACACCGGATACATCTAATCTCATGCAAGATACAGAGGAGTCCTTTGCGTGTGTAAGGTTCACATGCAGCAACATCATTGTCATTGTTTCTGACTGCGATCTGTCTGCAGATACGAAGAGGTGTCGCTCTTCAAGAAATACTTACTGTGTGTTCCTTATCGCCTCAAAATCTGTCCAAGACAATTCATGAGTGGTTATTTGAATGCTTTCATGGCTCCTACCAATAATATTTCCCTCTTGAGATGTGTTGACACAATCCTGGTAACTTTATACCTTGACTTATTGTTAGACAGATATTAATTTCACCTGTATGAGGAAGCTATAGTTTTTGTGCAGGTAGCTGTTTTTGCTCTCAGTCTCACATGGTGACACTTCATTCCACACACACAAGTCACGAGCATGTTAATGTGACCTTGCTCCAAACAGACGCCTCCTGAGCACAACAGATAATGTTTATCTGAAAATGCTGCATCACTGTGTTTTGTGGTTATGCTGCACAGTATGTGCATTGTGTTAAATTAAACTCACCTATCCATCTACTTCAATAAAAAAAAAGAAAGAAAAGTAAATTCTTCTTGGGCAATTTAATTGTTTCATTGTGCAAGGTTACATCTTACATTTTGTATTTATCACCTGCAGTTCCTTACAAACTAGTTTTGTGAAGCTGAACACGAGAGCATTTCAAAAGGGCGAATAAAAATTTCCTGCACCGACCTCCGCTAGTCTCTTTTTATGTACAAGGCCCAAACACTCTTGCTCATGGACACAAAACATGCACCGAGTGTATGTGAATTATATGCTTTTCAAATGGCTGAGCTGCCTTTAAATGTTCAGAAACACACACACAAAAAAGAAAGTTATGGAAAAAAGAAGAAGATTGTAAACCTTATTGTAAAAATGTTTGAGTCACACAGTCTTATGAGTAGTTTCACAGTGTTGCATTTCTATGTTACACATTAGCAGTAGAGCTTTAAAAGATAGCACGTTTCTCTTTTCCATGGAGACATGCAAATGTGATTCAGTTTTAAACATGCTCTTACATGTTGTTACATGTGGATCCTTTAATTTTAAATCATAATACAAGGACAAAGGTGAGCATAGCACTCTGAACCGTAAACAGAGGCAGAAGTGGAGACCAGGCTGTAGGCCTTCAGCCATTTGCTGATGTCTATCTGTGCAGGCTGAGCAGGTTGCTCAGGTGTGTGTCTACATGTGTGTGTGTGTCAAAAGGTCAGGATAGGTAGTGCCAATCATAGCCACTGTTGTCATGAGAAGAAGCAGCTGTGCAGTGGTGTGGCTTTTACACCTGCCATCACTGATTGGTTTGGTCTGAGTGAAACCTCCCACCTCCCACAGCTGATTGGTTGACGTAACAATGAGAAGCCAATCCTAAAAGTAGGCTGTTACTGCCTTTGTTTCTCACGTGGCACTTGTTACTTCAGAGCTACTGCCAGGAAAAGAAACCAAAGAGTCACACACAAGCTGTTTCAAATGACTGTAAACTTAGAACTGAAGAGATCAGGACATAGACTTGTGATGTATGTGTGAAAGTGTGTGCACGTGAACGAGTTCGAAGTGTTCATTTTCCATCATGAGTCTCAAAGGCAGGAGATTCTCACTGGACAGCGCTGTGTGAGTATGAATAATTTAACAGTTTGTTTCACTTCTGTGTCTTTCTCTGTCCCTTTCACATCCTTTACAAAAAATTTTGCTGAAATTGGACACCTATACTCGTCTGACCAGCAATCCAAATAAGCATCACTTTATGCACCAGGTGTGCAGTACACTCTTGTTATGTCGCCAGTGTGTATGGCTGCTGGCTTACAAAAGTCAAACCGTTCTCCAGAGATCCCTGCTGTTGCCCAGAGACTGCAGACTAACCACAGGTCTAATGGGCTGACAGTTAGCTCAAGCAAAGGGAGAAAGCCGACACAGCTGGTGTTCTAAGAGGTTTTTCAAGGACTTTGGAGCTAGTCTAACTTTCGCTTTTACATAAAGGAACTATTCAGACTGACAGTCATTAGATTGGATTCACAAACAAAGAATAACAGCATATTTACTTCTTCTACCTATTTACTCTTCAGTCAACAACATTGTTGACACACTGCTGATGTTGCACATGAGAGGGCCTCTTTGTTGATTCTTTATGTGGGAAATTCTTTGTGTCTGTGAATGATCTGCATTCATCTGTGTGGGAAATCAGCCTTCACCTAATGCAAACAATGAAAGCAAAGATAATGAAATGTTTACCATGAGCACGTAGGAGTTTTGAGAACTCTGAAATCCAACTCATTTACTGACAGTTCCCATCAGAACTCCATTTATGTTTGTATTTTTGTATGGTGTCTTCATATCATTCTATATCTCGCCTGTGTGCGTCATATAAAAGCTAGATCATCAGCATTGACATTTATCTCCTGCTCTCTCGGGACAGCTATCTGGACGGAGCTGGAGTCCTTTCTCATCGAAGAGGAAGCGTCAAGTTCATCAGTAAGAAATCTAAACAGAGCCAGAGTCTGGACGAAGCCCGAGTGGAGATCCAGGAGTTTAATCACAGCCTCAACTCCAACGTGTCTGTCAGGTAGACTACAACACTGCACACAGTGCGGGGAGTAGGCGATGGCTTAAAATGTTAAACTCGCACCTAGACAAAGATAACATCCTTATCTCATTTTTTGTAGCAGTGTGTTTGACCTCTTTGTGTCCTCAGGGAGCAAACCATAGCAGAGGAGAGCCCTGAGCGATCACATGAACTTACCAACAATCATGTGAGTCTGCTTCAGCTCGTCCTGCTCCTCTCTGCCTGCACATTTTATCACATTTTCTTTGCAGCACAGGGAGAATTACATTCACTGTATTAAATATTTTGATAATAACAATGAATCAAATGACAGTGTGAAAGCTGTAGGGACAAACCTACAGACAGTTCTCACCTGCATCCGCAGCTCCACTTGGCTTTATAGAGCAAATTTCAGCTCATTGTTGATCTGTCCAGCTTTCTGCTTTACTGTTTTGGTTCCCTCTCACCGCTCTCATTGCGTTTTTATTCATTAACACTTCACTATTCCCCCCACAGAGCTTCCTGAAGCACAATAAAAGCTTCCACAAGCTGTTCCCAGAGATTCCTGAGGGGGAGAACCTGACACACAGTGAGTTGAGCTGAGGTCCAGAGTCAGTTACTTATTTGTTGATATTGATTATGGAAATGACATCACACTGTGTCCTTTTCTCACTTTGTCCCTGATGTCTTTGCCGTCTGATTAAGTGTTGCCTAATATTTTGTTTGCCAAGTTGTCTGCAATGAATCAGAAATGCTTCAGTAAATGATTCAGGAGGCACGGCTCTGTTGTCTAGGTGACCCTGCAGGGTTTTCCATTAGAGAAACACCAACTAATACCTTCATGTTGTATGTCTTATATTTGTGTACCTCTTTGTTGTAGCGTTCACATGCGCCTTGCAGAAGGAGGTGCTGTATCATGGAAAACTCTTTGTTTCTGAGAGCCATGTGTGTTTCCACTCATCGGTGCTGCTCAAAGACACCAAGGTAACGCATTAAGGTGAAGCCCAAATGCACACTGGTGAAATTAATTAGCGCCAAGATGTCATAACAGCCGTGGGACTACTTGGCTTTTCTCAGATTCAAAATCACATTTCAGGCCAATTAAGCTAATATGTTTTTAATTTTCTAGTAACAGTTTGGTTCAGCAGAGCAGTCTTTTGAGCTCACATGTCCCAGGAGCTGTAAAAAGGAACCGTCAATATTGACATTAACTATCCTGGGAATTCAGTTTCAACTCCAGCATTCAGGCTGTTTGCCCTAGTGTCACGGACTGACTCTGTAAAGGGGAAATTAACCTTAAGCAACCTTGATGTAGGAAGATGTACTGTGACTGTTTATGTTCTACCAAGTGTAAAGGGATTTTTTTTCTCAACACTTTGTAGGTGGTGATTCCTACATCCAGTGTCAGTGAGGTGAAGAAACATAACTCAGCTTTGTCCATGTTGTCTATTCAAACTGCTGATGGAGAGAAGGTCAGACTACGCTCTTTTTTTTTATTAAAATATAAATTTCAGTATCTTTTTTCGATTATTTTTGCATCACTTTCAGTGCAGACCACTATGTTGTCCAGACTGTAAAGCCCTAAGAGAAACACTGATCATTTTGAACTATATACACTGTTTTCATTCCATCGTTGCATTACAGATGTACAGTATAATTGCTGCTCAGTGACATTGTGAAAGCTCTTGGGGTTTCTGGCTTGGTAACACAGTGTTCATTTGTCGGGAACAAACATCCTTCTCTGATGTTGAACTCTTTATCCACAGAACTCAAAACACATCATTAATGGGATCTTTTAAAGCTCAAGATGACAGTTTTAAAGAATGGTCAGATGTTGCTGTATTTTATACATTTGTACGATGGCTCATTTAGTGCAAACCAGCTTGAACTATAAACCCTGTGGTACAGTATGTACCCTGTGGCCATCGCTTTAAGTGTTCCTATTAAATTAATTGTTAATCCGGTTTATAAACTAATTAATAGTAACAATAAAAGTTAATTCAGCTTTCAGTGTTTCCTGCCAGTCAATAAAATGAAAGGTGGGAACTGGACTGAGAAGAGGGGAAAATGTTATTCAAATTCCTGCAGTGAAACTGACAGCTTGTCAAGCTAAGACGTCAAATCAACTTCCTTTACGCTTGAGTGTACACATAGTTTGCTATGTTCCAGGTTTAACCCTTTCTCCTGCCTCTTTTTTCTCTCTTAGCACTCATTTGTGTCTTTGAGAAACCGTGAGACGTGCTACAAACTCCTCCAAAACATCTGCTCACATGTACAGGTACCAGAAATGCGCCCCCAAGATCTGAATGCACTTAAAAGCAATCCTTTCTCAGGTTTTTTTTTTTCAATCTTGTTTCTGTGTTTGTCTAAAAGCAGGGGGAAAGTCCAAGTAGCAGCCCTCACCTGTCCTCTGCAGAGAACGAAGCTGAACACGATGTGGTAGGTTTTGCTACTTATATACCTCCAAAAACTTTCAGGGATCTTGTTATAGTTGAATGAATATGAGTGCATTATGCGTAGTAACAAATGATTTAACTGTTAGCGTCCTTGTCCTTGTCTACAGCCTTCCAGTTATTCCAGTTTAGAGGACAGCATAGATCATGATGTGAGCAGACAAGACAGCAGATGTCCGTCCAGCGAAGGTGAGAGGAAGATGGAAGTAATCACTGCCTAAGCTGAAATATCGTAGCAATACCACTGAATGCAACAAGGCTGTATACATTTGTATTTTTTTTCAGGTGCCACAAGATGCAGTTCCACACGTCAAAGCAGCTTAACAGATGAAGACGACAGAGGTGTGTGTAAGCCCTCACAAACAGACACACAAGTACTGTAATAAATACTCAACTTACCCAGAAGTCATAGAGTAAAGTGTCATTGTAGATGATTTTTGTCTGTAGAGGCTGCATCATGGATTTGGAGAGTCTTTGAGAAGTTCACACCGTTCTTCTTCCTCAGTGAAATAAGGAATCTCAGCATTCTTTTCTACATCTACATGATGCTGTGAGTATTATTGTTTCTCACAGGTAGTGCTCCATCTCCAGTTGTTTTTATATAACAAAAGCTCATAGATGCGAGTACTGTACCTCACTATTTTTACTTTATTTTTTCATATTCCTGCTTCACTATAAATCGTAGATAAATACACCTATTTTTGCTGCACTACATGTATTGGACAGCTTTAGTTAATGGTGACTTTGTAGTTTAAGAGTATACATACATATAAAGCAAATGCTGACATTATAATGTGTTGTTTTAGATTATAAGTAGCTGAAGTTAACACTTGAAGGGAATAATTTTCTGCATAACAAGTTGTTTTACTTTAGATACTTGAAGACTGTAAATGCCAGACTTTTACTTCTTCCACCACTGTCCAACTACTACTTTGTTAAACCTGCTATGGGGAAATTGGTGAAAGAAGACCCAGTAGGAATGTTTAACGAGGATGTTGAAATAAAAGTGAGGGACTTCCTTGAGCTGGGACTTTCAGGCAACCATCCCCTCTGCATATGTTGCCAGGACTGACGTTCTGTATGACCTTAAGTATTCCATTAGCACAGACTGGAAGGCTCCGCAGGGGGAAGCACAACAGACCCAACATACACTTTTTTGAAATGTTTATGAAACACAAACCTAGACAGACAGTATGGTATGGTATGCTGACAGCTCTCAAGGAAAGGAAATTATCTAATCCTCAAGATGTGGTTCATCTCAATTATAGAAATGTTATCACGCAATGTTCACTCAGGCCCCACACAGATTCAGTTTCCTGATATCTCATTGTTAAGACTGAACAGTATGTACCCACTGTGACTGTGCACTCAGCTTTTGTTTGTGCTGCACAACGTACTTTCACTTTGTGAGTGAAAACTGCATTCACAACTTTGTCATGTGTGTTTGTAGAATCGTGTTGCTGCTGCTGACGTCTGGGTACATCGGGCTGAGGATCACAGCACTGGAGGAGCAGCTGAATTCTTTGGGAGCCCTGACTGAGACGTCTTTACACCACAAAGAGTGAGTAGACACACAAACATAAAAAGAACAGATGCCTGTCAACAGAAAGATGCAGAAGGAAGTCTTTTGGAGACTTATTGAGGGGGAAAAAAAGTGAGCTGTGATGACTTAAAACCGGTTTTGGTGAGTTTGAAAACAATTACTAGCAGATCAGATTAGACTGGAACAGAGTAGTTCTGCAGGTTCGCAACAGCAATGTAGACAAAAGGTAAGTGATTACATTCCGGCAGTCACACCTAGTCACACTAGTATGTTTAAAATTACACAGACAGGCGACAAATTAAAAGACAAACCAACGTAGAGTCTTAGTGAGGTGCTGGGCCGCCACATGCTGCCAGAACAGCTTCAGTGCACCTTGGCATTGATTCTGCAGAATCTCAGAATCTCTCTTGGAAGAACACCATTCTTCCAAAAGAAGCTCTTGCCCCTGCCCTGACAATGAACCCTCTGTGAAAGTCACTTAGATCTTTTCCTCTTCCCATCTTATAAATGCCACAGAGAACTGAATTTGAAACTGTATTTGTCAGCATATGCCTTTTAGAGCCTTAACTTAAATGATTTAAACTTTAATGTTACACAGATATTTTTTTTTTATCAATGACAATGAATTTAGAGTGCTTCTTTCAATCACGTAAAGGATCTGAGTAGTTCCTCCGCCTTTGTCCTCTCCTCACGCCCCTCCTCACTCTTCTTCTTTTTCAGATAACTCATATAAAGTACCACTCTATTAAGACCTACATTGAGGCCTGTCTACACAAACTCCCAAACCTATCTTAACTCTGGGTATCTGTTAATTTGACTTGTGCAAAGCAATGTGCAATAATTTGAACAGACTAGTTCCCCCACAGTAGATATTAAACTCCTGTGTTACCCCATGTCATGCATATGATGCAAGTCAGCAGCGAGATGCTTTTGGGATGTCTGAACCAGGCCACACATGGTGAACTACATGGATGACTGGCTGTGTTGGCAGAGAGGCACCAGGACAATATTTTCTGTGAGGCCTGCACTGATTCTCTGCTGAGAGATCAAAAACTGAAGTGAGGCTCTCCTGCGCTGAGCCATATGGAGGCATCCTGCTGAAGCCATGTTTATCCCTGGCAGGTGAACAGCTGAGCTCAGCTTACAGAGATTGCTGGAGTCTTGACTTGTCATTTTCTTGGATCAACACAACCTACAACAGTGAGAACACATCAGAGTCGACCTTAACAAGCAGGCAAAAGAAGCACTTTGTTGTCTGTTGATTAATTACATATATTGAATTTGAGGGTTTAATGTTGTGTAGTTTAATGCTGGAGTCCAATGTTTGAGAGAAAGATTGTTAATGACAGCAGTCAGCCAGCAGAGGGCAGTCAGCTCCATTAAACTTGATCGAAACATGAGAAAGTAAGACAGGCTTTCACTTGCACTTCAAAAGATTGAGGCACTGAAATTTCTTCACAATATAAATGTTAGAGAACATTTGCTTCTCATCTTTTGGTTTATCAATCGTTTTAATAAATGCTGGAGAACTGGTTTCATACACATTTTGACCAATTGATATCAATGCCTTTAAATCCATTTTAATGAGCAAATATTCTGTGTATACTTGAAAAGGAAGTACCTGTGAGAATATGTGATTGAATGTGAGTTCTGAGATTGCATGCAATTTAAAAAAAATACACAGGATGTGTTTAAAACTGAGTCCTCAAACTGCATTAAACTATATGTGAAAGTATTCTCCAAAACTTTGCCAGGCCTGGAAAACCCAATTTTCAAATTCCATGATTTATCCAGGATTTTTACAGCTGTATGACCCTGTACAGTATCTGCCTTGATTCCAGCCAATGGGAAGAGACTTTACATATGATTTTACGTATTAGCATTCAAAACCCTGAGTCACTGGTGTAAACATCATGTCATCCAAAGACTAAATTTTCCAGTTATGTAAATAAGAATATTGCATTTCTTTGTAGCACAGACTAAATGACCTTGTACACAGTCTTATTAACTTATGTGTTGTACAGTTATACAATGACTGTTTAAAAACAATCTTATCATTTTTTGTACATAAGTGTCTTTTTATTATTTTGTTGTCCATAAAAAGGTCAAGATTCAGTTCCATGAATTAATTTCATTACATCATATTCTCAGTTCAAAAAAGCAACATAAAATTACAAATCATAATACAAAGAATAAAATAGGTAAGTACAGTAACCATATAAACAGCCCACTAATATGGTCTAGCCCCCCCCCCCAAAACCACCCACCCGCCCTCCACTGCCCCACTCAAACTCTAGCACAAAACTCATAACAATACATCAGTTAGTATCAGCAATAAAAAAATTCAAATAGACGTCCCGTTTTTTTTGTATTTTTTTTTAAAGCGCTTCAATGTTCCAATGCCATGAGTTCAGCTTTATCCTCACACAGAATACATAATAGAGATAACGTCCCGCCCCATCAATTGCTCGGCAAAACACAATAGACATGCATACAGTTTTCACTGTTTCTCCCCCCCCCCCCACCCCCCATCAATAAACATTCAGGGCCAGATGATACAATGTACTTCAAATATAGTGGTGCATCAATAAAACCGCAAACTTCCACCCCGTTTCTTCAACCAAACCCCAATGAGTTGAAAAGTGGATCCAGTGGTTTCCCTGATAATAACGACCTGTCCAGGAAAAACTGAGGCCTACTTCTATTTCCAGAGAAAAGCAATAACTCTAATTCTTCTGACAGCTCAGATCCCTGGTTCAAGATGGTAACAGATTTCCATTATTTACATATCGGAGACACAAAGCACAGGATGAGGATGGAGAAATTCCCTGTTTGAAACGATGATAGCAAACAAGTGGTGTTTTATAACCTTTCCACTGTTTGCTAAGACCCACTTGTACTCCCAAAATGGAGTAATCAGGTCAGTGCTAGTTCAGTACATGTTCCCTTAACAAAACGCAGCTACTATCACTGAAACTGATGGGTCTCCTGTGCGGCAGACACCTTGTGTAGATCTGAAATCTGGTGCTAGCCTGTGACTATAAAACCTAATTCTTGTACTTTTTCAGGTCTACACACAGGGCCTGTTAGTACTTATTCAAACAGGATGCTAGTATCCTTAATGCTGGCCTGTAGAAGACAGTCAATAATAATGAAGAAGACACACAAAACTTACATTTTATACCCTTATTACACTTTGGATGCTTTGTACAATAGTGCTGAACTTAAGACCTGCTTTTGTCATGCTTGATCTGATATATATAAATGTGTAAATATACTGTATACTACAGTACGTGTATTATGTGTGTGTGTATGTTGTGTTTGTATGTGTGTGTGTGTGTGTGAGATGATGATGTGCAAAGGTGTGTGTGGTGGAACCTGCACCACACCAACAGTGAGAGGCTCAAATATGGCTTGTGTCAGACATGAAGCGTGCTGCCACCCATAAGAGAGCTCCTACATTTAGGGCCACAGAGGTTAAAACAGAGCTATAGTAGACATGAAGTCCCCCATCCCGGCACCGGATCTGAATCACATTGTTAGTCATAACATCAACACACATGGTCCTGAAACAAACGGTCCATGGCCCTACACTACGACAAACACGTTTGGATTAATCACATCAAGACAAAAACATTAGAAGAAAATGCGCTGAGGGTGAATGTGAACAGGAGGCCGTTCAACTCTGGTGATGAGTGCTACTGGAACGAGACTTGGAAAACAAACTGTGCTGTAAGACTACAAGTTAAGTTCATCTGTATGATTCTGATGAAGCGTGATTCGTCAAGTTTGGTGAACTGAGCAGCTCTCTGTCTTGTAATACCTTTAAAACCTCCAAATCCAGCCAGAACGTCAAACTCCAAAAGGGTCTGTTCACCAAATTATTCTACAAATTATTCACAGACATATTCAACAACCAGGCTTCAACCTTAAAAGAATAGTTTGACATTTGGGGAATATGCTTGATTAGATGAGAAGATTCATAAAACTCTCATGTCTGTATGGTGACTATGAAGCCACAGCCAGCAGCCAGTTAGCTTAGCTTAGCATTAAGACTGGAAACAGGGAGGGAGGGGGCAGCTAACCTGGCTGTGTCCAAAGGTAACAGAACACCAGTTTACCATGCCTATCAGCACCTCTGTGGTTTTATGGCAGGTTATGTGCGGTTGTTACTTCCTGGATGAGAGCGGTATAAATCTTCTCATCTAACTCTTAACAAAAAAGATAAAAACATATTCCTTTAATTCTTCCTGCTGTTCCTAAGTCAGCACAGTCTGCCCAGCCTTTAAACATCATACATCAGTAAACAGTGGCTAAATCCTTCTGTTCAGAGCACACTGATCTAAAGTGACATAAAAATTACTGAATAAACCTTCACTTTTAGTGCTGTTTCACTATTGCCTAAGAAATATCCATATAGCCACAGATGTCCTCAGTGTGGTTCTCACAGACCTGCTTTCATTTCAACCACACCATCATTCTTATTCAGAATATGTAGGACTGGGTGGGAAAAAGCAAAACAGGGAAATCAAAATCATTCCCCCGTAAGTTGCTGCTGCAATTCTGTGGACAGTAAAAGGCTAAAGCTACAGCACAGCCAGGAAATTAAATGGAAGCTGGCCATTCTGTGATCTTCTCAAAGACTCAGAGTTGAGGGAGAGGAAAGTATGAGACACCCGACAGCCATACAAGCTATGACAGTATTCCAGACTAGTCCCCATGTGTATCTGCCGTAACTGACACCAAAGGATAGAAGATGGACCCCCAAACCACACAGAAAGAGTAGGTTAGTGTTAGCTGGACAACAACTTGGGAAATGCCCTGGCAGTCAGATGGATGTCCATTAACAGGTAAACAGGGAGTGTAGGAGGATGAGGGGGGGGGGGGGGGGGGGGTAGGGCACATGCTTGACCAGTGTTTGTCCACCAGAGAGAGAACTGGTCAAGCTGTGGAGGTATTCTTCATACATACACTGGCAAAAAGAAAAAAACACTAATATTGATAAGTCTCCATAAGCCTCCTCCACTTGCAGCTGTCCAAGTCAGAATCAGGATGTCCATTTCTTTCAGCGCTGCCTCGTTCTCTCTTTCTCACGCACACAGTCACACACATGCACGCATTATTCAGCTGTCACAGGTCCATGGAGATATGAATATATGCTAAACATACACATCCACAATTCATACATTCACCAACATGTCACACTTAAAAATTAAATCTGTGTGCCTTTTTGAACAAAGCACGATCTTCTTCCTTCTTAAGCAATGTGAGTAAACACATTTTAAAGCTGCAATCCATAATTTTTCCCCACGTTTAAAACTGCCTTTGTTTCATGTCAGTTCTTGTTCTTAGCATTTTCACCACACTCCACCATACAGATGGATAGAGCTAATGACATGATTAATTAAAAAAAAAAAAAAAAAAAAAACAATATCACCTTTTAAACAGAGGAACAGAGGATAGGTTGTGTTAAAAATTAACCTTAAGGTGTGCTGTTTCGAAGACACACAGATGTGGCAAAAATCGCACACCCTTTTTAGGTATTTCTCACCCATACTTTGCAAACATGCTGACTTCCTCTTTCTCACTCAGTCTCATTCTCACACACGCGCGCACACACACACAAAGTCTCATTCATTCAAACTCAGAGAGGCTGTTTGTTTCTCAGGCATGCTGTGCAGCCAGGTCCTGGTTAATGAAGCGCCGTAGCCTCTCCAGGTACTGACTGTAAAGCTCAATGTCGTTGTGACCGGCTCCCTCCACCCAAAGGGGCTCCACAGCCTTGGGACAGCGCTCAAACAGGGCAAGACCGTGAGAGAAGTCGATCACCTCGTCCTCTGTACCGTGGATGATGAGCACCGGAGACGGGATCTTTGACACCTTCTCGATGCTGGTGGAAAAGTCAAAATAATGGAGACAATTAATTGATTCAGGCAACAGATTCAACTTTCCATCAATATTGAAGAACAATAACAAATAATGACAACATGCCTTTCAGTCAACAAGTCTGAGATGCGTTAAAGTGACACTACACGTAAAATAGTAGTATCAAATGTTTGCTCTGTTGACATGAGCTTCTTTGTTAAGTTACAATAGATGCCAATAATGATTTCATTGCTGTCCCTCCAAATGCTAATTATGTCACGAGAAATCACAGTTAAATCAAACTAAGGCTAAATACACAACACTGCATAACAATAATAGGTGGCGATAAAGTAAAATTTATGTCATCACACAAGTAAATAAATAAACGTCTTTATTTACCCCAAACCAAATTTGGGGTAAATAAATTAAATGACAGGAAAAGATCTCAGACAATAGACAAATTTCTATTGTGTCAGTCATGCTGCCCAGCTTCATTCATTTACCTGACACTTTTGTCCAAAGTGACTTACAACAAGTGTACTCAGCCTCAACTGGAATAAGAGATAGATGTGTCAAACTGCTACCATGTTGCACTATAATTCTCATGGTTATCCAAACAGAAGCTTTATATTAACAAATATCATATTCCAACCTTGGAGTATACTGTGCAACAGCAGAGGAGCTAATCATACCACAGAAATGGTTAGAGAAGTTTTAATGGATATTTTTGTACTTCTTTTTCAACAGTGATGAACTGTCACCATTTGTGTTTCCTGTTAATGACTAGAGAATAATTGATACTAAAAAAGATAAAGCTTGAGTGAAATGTCGCTTTAATCTTTTTTTAATATCATATTTAAAACATTGACAACACAGAAGATTGAAAAAAAAATGGCTACAGAATTTAATAACTCATAAAATGGTGATTAAGATGTTTTAATACTTTTTAAGGGCCTTGAGTTTTGCTAAATTGACTTATTACCTTTTAATACTTTTAAAGACCCCGTGGACACACTGATAAAACTAAAATGTAATCCCAGTTGAGAAACTTACTTGGGGAAGGCATCAAAGCAGTATGTTTTCTTGGTGTCAGGGAAAGCCACTCTCATTCCAGAGGTGAGAGGAGAGTGAAGGACCACAGCAGCACACTCAAACCGTGACGCCAAGTCTACTGTGGGCACTGTGCCGATGCTCTGTCCATATAGGATGATATTCTCGGGGCTGATGCCATACCTGAGGTCACACACATTTCCGTATATAATGTCAGAACAAGAGTTCCTTTTATTCTGTAAATACCTGTATGTCAAGTGCAAAAGGATGATATGACTGATATGTGCAAGTGTGTAAATTTCCTTGTGCAGATTAACATGGATTGGTAAGCCTGTCACGTTTCATGTTAATAATAAAACACAAAGTCTGAAAGAAAACATCATAAGAAAAGAGTGGGAAGTCTCACTTGCCAATTATAGCAAAGCAATAAACAAAGCCCCATTTCTGACAAAAATACAGCGCATTACCTCACCTGTTTCTATACTGTTTTAAGTACAGAATCAGTGACTGTGTGAATAAATTCAGATATTTTTTTTATAATATAAATTACGGCTGAACGATTTATCGTTTTCTGATCGAAACTGCGATTTCAGACAACGCGATCATGTGCTCGCCAAAGCTGCGGTTTTTTGCAGTGCTCCTGACTGACCCAGGATCTGCTGTGTCAACTATTCTACACACACACACGTGGTCTCCCTACCTGCCGAGCTCACCAATCAGAAGCGGCATGCTGCTCGTGCACAGGTCAGGCTAACGCAATCAGTATAACCTGCTCCACCTGCTGCTTCATTAGTGAGATGGCTTCAGCTGGACCAGGAGCGGAGTAACGGCATTTAATCCACAAGAAAAACAGCACGTCGCTCATTTGGGAGCATTTCGGGTTTGAGGCCGCAGAAACAGGTACTGTGCAAAACCAGTCGCGCTAAAGTTGCAACATCCAGCGGAAACACAACCAATTGATACCGACACCTGAAAAATCACCATCAGGTGTTTGCATGACGAAAAAGTTCCGGTGAAAAGGCTGAAAATGATGCTCAGGCCCGAAGAAGCGAACAGACAATTCCAGCATGTTTTACCAGCGTAACTCCGTATGATAAGAGCAACCGGGAGATAACGACTGCCGTAACACCGCACTGCCAAGGACAAGACGGATTTAAAAACCTCCTCCACACGCTGGACAGAATATATGTGATTCCCTCCAGCACCTACTCCAGCCAGGTTGCCATCCCACAGCTGTACGTGTGAGTATAAAGAAAAAGTGCTAACAGAGCTGAAAAATGCCGAGTATTATGCCACAACTACTGACATGTGGTCACGCAGAACGACCGAGCTGTATCTTAGTTTGACTGTGCATTTTGTAAATCACAACTTTGAGTTGAAAAGTCGCTGCCTGCAGACAGCATACTTTCCCACTGACCACAACAGAGAGAATAATGTGCTGGGATATTAAACGTTTTTAACTTAACACAGTTCAGGATTTTTTGCACTACTTTAAGTTAAGACAGTCAAAGATACTCTTTTAGTTCTTCACTTGTAATCACTGCCTTTGGTCAAGGACTTTATAGAATGTACCTGCATGTTTCTTGTTAACAAATACATTTGAAATCAATTCTTAACTTTAGTTTTCATTCTTGCATTAGAGTAATGGCATTTAATGTTTTAAAGGTATGATGTTGTTTTCTGTCATGTTTGTAAATGTTACTGTACATTGTGAATATTGCACTGAAACGTGATTTTGAAAAGAATAGTGAATCAAATCGTAATCACAATATCTGCCAGAAAAATCGCAATTAGATCTTTTCCTAAAATCGCTCAGCCCTAATATAAATAGTTGTTGTCCTAATTTTTCAGTGGCCTCAAATTTATTCTGTCGCTGTGTGTTAACTTTCTGACATAAGGTGCATTAACCATTACTGGCAACTGATAAACAAGAAGAGTTTTTAGTTTTCAGAATTTTAGATGATGCTGCTTCACGTAGAGCTCAGCATGCAACACCCAATCATCAGTCTCTCTGATATACAGCCATTGTTTAGCTTTGATTTGACTGGCTGATGGTCAGAGAGGGTACCATGGTCAACAGGGAATAAATTTGTATAAAACCGAGTCAACCAAATGTTATTTTCACAAAAAGTTACTGGCCAGTGATGTGAGTGACCCTCACTGATTTATCTACTAAAGACATTTTAACTGGCATTTGGTGCTTGTTGGCTGTTAATTTCGGATCCTGTGTGGACAGGAATGGAGAGTTTCTGGCAGCTTACCGGGAGCGCAGAGCGTGCCAGGCGGCATCAATGTCAGCATAAAGGTTCTTCTCAGAGGGCTTGCCAGTGCTAACACCGTAGCCTGAGTAATCATAGGAGAAGATGTTGCAGTTGATCCGTGTGCCTAAGCCAATGTAGAAGCTGCTCATTTGGCCCAGGTCTACAGCATTACCATGGGAAAACAACACTGTAAACCTGAGAGACAAAGCAGGAAGAGGGAAGAAAGAACAAGGAAGTCAGGCAGTGGGCAGAGGTCAAGCAGGAACACCGGTGAACTGGAAAGCCCAGAGTTGATGGAAAACTGTAGGATATAACTGTATGACTGAGAATAGTGTGTGTGTGTGTGTATATATATATATGTAGAGAGGCAAGCAGCCCTATTTAAAGCACAAGCAAAACACAGTCATGCAGTGCCGGGATGGGTGTGTGGCGGCATATTCAGTCTGAGCGTGTTCAGGCGTGGTGTGTGTCTCACCTGGCGTTGGGGGCACAGCGAATGTACATGCATCCAACCCTGTTCCCTCGGCTGGATCTAGTCAGGAATACATCTGTCACATCCAGTTCCCTCTGTGAATACTGGAACTCTGCTCTCTCAGTGAGATGCAGCTTCCACCTGCCTTCACTCCCACCTCCACCACCTCCTCCTCCACCGCCACCGCCGCCGCCACCACCACCTCCTCCTCCTCCTGCTCCTCCACCACCCCCACCTCCTCTGTCACCTCCGCTACCAGTGCCCAGCCGGGAACGCAGCCCTGGGGCTCCAAGAGATGGCAGAGCAGCTGCGGAGCTGGACCCAGATGCAGTTCCAGCTCCAGAACCTGGATCTGGGTCAGGGAGAAGGGCATAGGTGGGCTCTGGAGGGAGGAAAGCCAGTTTGGCTGCAATGCGACTGGGGCAAGGGGGGCAGCAGAACAGGCAGCATAGCTCTCGTATGGACAGACCGTTCATCTTCTGATAGAAAAATAAACATGGGAGACAAATTAATTAGACAAAACAGCAATAACAAAGATAAAAAGCGCTTACCACCTCTCCTAAC
Source organism: Toxotes jaculatrix (assembly GCF_017976425.1). Lineage (NCBI taxonomy): Eukaryota > Metazoa > Chordata > Actinopteri > Toxotidae > Toxotes > Toxotes jaculatrix. The sequence continues at coordinate 11,193,050 of NC_054407.1, forward strand.
CAGTTTTCTGGTTGGAAACCCTGCACAGAAACTCTTCTGTGAACTTACCTGGATTCAGAAATCCCTGGGTCTTGAAATGAACTGGCACACAATGGTGCCAAGGTCTTCTGGTCTAGTCACTGAGCCAGCTGGATCTTCATGTAAAAGAAAATACATTTAGGTGGATTTAATGTATTTGACAACAAACTGTATATTACAACATATATTTACAATGGCATGACTGCTTAGTTGGCCTGCTCTTTTAACATTGCATTTTCTAGAAGCTTTTGTGTGCTCATATGAAGTGACAGATAGTAAACATTAAAAAGTGCCTGATATCTTTCTTGTATTGTAAAAATGTAGAATTTGGAACAAAAAAATATCCACAATGAGCAAAAGGTAAACAGTAGCTTGGCATTACATTTATGACACGGATTCAAAGATTACACACAACACAGACTCATTGAAAGGGTCAGCTGTTTGTGTCATCATTGTACAGCTCCTGTAACCAAACAGTATTTATTATGGTAAAAATCATATACATTGTCTATGTACTGAGGCCGCTACAATTTCACGGTAAGATTAAAGCGATTCAGATGCCCTGATGAGATAATGGACACTATGGTGACTAATTACAACACCCCCTCAACACAGAGAGCGACTGCTGTGCTAATGTAGCTACATGGTTACTAACGATATTAACCTCTAATGTTAGCCAGGGATGTTGAGCATATAACGGGAGCGGTATTTTGACACAGCATACCGACAACAGGCACTGCAGAAAATCTATAAATTGCAGTGGTTAACAGACATCCACTGTGCAGATTAATGGCAGCTAACGGTCAAAATATCATCACTTATCATTAGCAATGCAACCAGCTAGCGGCGGTGGCTAGCTCGCTAACAGGATAGCCTCAAAGCTAGCTACTTACCGATTCACAGTAGGTCGGCAGGCAGGCTGGAGTGCCCCTATATGTACACAGAAGCAGCAGGAGACTTCGAAAATCCTCCTTGTGTCTTGACATGGATGTTTTTACTCTAGTGTGCTGACAGTTGTCTGTGGCTAGCTAGCTGAAATTCATGGCAACCAGATTTTTTTTTTCTACTACTGGTCCGACTAAAGCCGGAAGTGACGTCAGGGCGCATTCTCTTTTCAAAACTTTAAAAAATGTGCCAGAGACTCACATTTATATCTCACACATATACGTGGATGTCAAAATAATGGGGGAAAAAAACTATACAGTGTCATGAGGGAATTTAATTAAGCCACATTTAGGCTTCATAATATTTCACAGTTGTTATTTATTTCTCTGACTCTAGCGAAGATGGTAATAATTGTAAATTCACTTGACCTTATTTTGTCATAAACATCATACAAATAACATAGCACACTTCTTAAAATATGAGCAAAACCTAAAAGAAAAAAAGGAAAATAAAGCAACAAAAAGCAGATACTCAATACAACATATACAACATGGGAAAGTGGATTAAAATAAAATGAACTATACAGCATGTAACACAAAAAAAGGTGTTTGCGATGTATATGTTCATTACAGTCTGAATGTTTAAAAGCCTGTCGAGAGTCAGAGGTCGAACAAGGTCCTTTGCTTAAGTAAAAAATAAATAAAGGAGAAAAAAAAATACTATTACCCAATCTCAAAAATATACGTAAGCATATACTTGAGCGATGCATGTTAGTTAGCCAGTCCAGAATTATATGTAATAGTCATATAATAAATGACAGATACATTCGTATGTATGTGATTTGCAAATAGTTTGTCGTCCAATATTATTCATACACCAGTGACACAAAATTTTTCATAAAGGTAAAAACCTCTTTCTGTTTAGCATTTGATAATTTTCCTAAATGGGTGTATTTTTTGTATCTTTAAATTTAAATTGTTTTTGTATTCCGTTGTAAGAGAATAACGTAGATTAAGTCAGCTCTACTACAGACTTCTGTATTATTTTTAAAAATGTGTTACTCTCCAATGAAGCTTTGTGTTTGAGACATTAAGTGTTTGATGATGTTCAGCTTTCCTGAACAAACACAATACGTATTTCAATAGTGGCTTAATACAAAGTGTGTGTGAGTGTGAGTGTGAGTGAGTGTGTGAGAGAGAGAGAGAGAGAGAGAGAGAGAGAGGTCCACCATTCATCATTGATCCACTGCAGGACTGTGTTTCAGGGGGTGTGAATTATGGGCCCCTGCTGTCGCTGTGCCTGCTCTGCATTGGACATTTCACCTCGCCACTGTAAATTTGAAAAGGGGATTACATTTTGCTGACTACTGATTTCAAAGCCGTAGCTTGACCAAGTGCAGACAACTGGCCGGCCCCGCTGACAGAAGACTTAATACAGTCCGCAACTGCAGGATCTGGGATTTTGCAATGGTCTGAACAAGGCTGTCGGGAAGAGAAAACGTAACCTGGACCACAGAGAAACCTACCAGGTCCCTGGTCACACATTTAGACTGAGGACTGTTTCTCTCCAGGGAAAAAAAGACGTTTTGTAGTTGACTGGGCGTTTTGGACGCGCTCGGTAAACGGTGATGCTACGGCGACGCGCAGGAACCGTAGAGGGAAGACACAGGTGAGGTGCGGCTGAGGAGCTGCTGTTATTTCAGAGAGGCTTTGGATACCGAGAGCCGTGGTATCCATCACCGTTTTCTCCACAGAGAAGAAGATAAGCGACCGGAGAGGGCGAGTTGGCGACTGGCACCTGCTTCAGCCTCCCTACCTGGCCATCTGGTGCGGTGAGTGTGCCAAATGGTGGGATTGAGAGATGGTTAGGCTATGTGTGAGGGAAACAAGGAGGGGGGGTGGGTGGATGGGATGGGGTGAACAGGTATATACAGCATGTGCGCAATTTTATTACTGCCACCAAACGCGATGCTGCATTACTCCTCCGGGTTAGCCAAGAGATGTCTGTTTGGCATCGTCTGGACCTTTGTGGGCATGAACTGCTCTTTGTGTCTGCTGCAAGTTTGATGTTTTATTTGCATATCTTGTGCACATCTTTGTTACATATCACTGAATATCATTGTTCTTTCACGTGTTGCACATAATCCTACAGTGTTTATTCTGTCACGTAGGTTTGAAGTGATGTTTCAGCAAAAAAAAAGAAAAGGAGCTCACAATACTTAAAACACTGACTGCATTGCAAGGACGAGTACAAAGCCTGATTGAAATTCTTATTTAGATCACGACCCGGATCACAGGTCTCGATCTAAATGAGGCTTATTGCTTTCAAATGCTACGTTTAATTGTTCCCCTGTGTAAATTAATAACGTGTTATCAAATGTTTGGCTAAGGTTTTTTGTTAACAAGAGTAAAGGTCAGATGTGATGATTCCAAAGCCATAAAGTCAATTGATTATGTCATTACTCAGTAGAGTAAAAGGAGTGGCATGATAAATACACAGAACAGGCTATTATTGTCATGTAAAGAAAAGTCCAAATAAAGACAAAGAAATAGGTACTGGTAATTTTTTAGAAGACTTTAGAAAACTGGAGACTACTCTAATGATTTTTCTGAAATATATCCCTTGTCCAACATGTGTCCTGTACACTTACAATGACTTGCCACCTAAAGTGCCCATAACCACACTGTACACTCAACCCCTGTGGCCCAAGTTAAATGCTCACTCACTGTCGTCCAAGTTCTTACTGAGGTGATTTAGCAGTTATATGCAATTTATTGTTTACAACTTCATCCTTCACACTAAAAGCCATTGAGTTCCACAGAAGGACTATAACAGCTTCCAGCTGCTGCTGTTTATGTGTGTGTGAGTTGAAAGGCAAAAAAAGAGATGGCTGGAGACACACACACACATACACACAAACAGGAAAATAAAAAAGGAGGCTGGGGAAAGACAGACAGACAGATTGGGGGATACAAAGGATAAAGTATGGCAGATAGCAATCTGGCATGTAGGCTACAGGGGGACAGGCGGAGGATGTAAATGACAGAAAAAGAAATGATGGAGCAGAAAGCACAGAGTGAACGAGGGAGAGGGGCTGCAGACAGCAGTCTGAGCGGGTGTGAATGGTCTCCCTGTTATCCCCGCTGCCCACACAGACAGCCACACAGCAGCCGTGTGAGCAGGTGCTAACCCCACCACACAGCAACCGCAGGGAACAACAGGTGCAGCCAGTGTTTCCTTCAGCCTCCCTTTGGAAGGCAGTCTAACACCCGCCCATCCCAAACATACAGCTATACTAAAGCCTTCAAACACCAAAAACACTCACAGCTCATTCTGAAGGGAACCAAATATATACTTAAATGTACATTTAGGAAAACTGCATGCAAAGCCCCAGCTTGGTTAATTCAATTATAAAATTAATTATGCTGCAAACAAAGTTGGAACCACTTGAAGCAATACGGCAGGCTGCAGGTAAAAGCAATCTGAGAGAGATCCTGAGGGCGAGACAACTGCCCACAGGGACATTTAATGAGCTCTATTGATCACATAGGACCTTATTCAATCACACATACTAAGCCGCAAACAAAGCATCTCAAGCACGAAAAAAAAAATTAGACTGGATTGCAGCATAATACAGCCTACCCACAAAGAGAGTAAATCAACAGCAGATTAGTGTGTTGGGGTTGCTAAGGAGAATGTTTCTAGAAATGTGTAAAATGACAGTCTGAGATCTTGTGTGTGTTAAACAGAGTGAGATGAAACAGACAGAAGATATTGGAAGGAGAGAGATGTTACCTAACAGCTTCTCTGTTCCTATCGCCAAGAGAATACGTCAAGCAATCGGCGACAAATTGCCTCTCTTTACCTCTGTTACACAGAGAGGAACATTGACTGACTCAAACACTCCTGGTCCTAACTCTGCTGGGCTCTAAGCTGTCACTAAACCTGCAGTTTTCTACATCTACTTTGTATCAGACAATAGGAAAGACTTTTCTTCTCAACAAACCTGAGCTGATTTTGAACCCAGTTCACTGTTTCAATGCTACCAAGAGATTTTTATTTTTAGACATTAGCAATGTCTCTTATAATTTTTAACCTAAACTCACTTTATATTTCACTTAGTCTGGAGAACCCCCCAAACACTTCCCTGCTTATACATGAGGGAGTGTCAGTTTACTCTCTGATAGTGTTTAGATTAACTTTAATTAACTTCCAAAACTTGCTGCATCAACTCCCATTTGTCCTAACAGTAACCACCCCTATCTGCACCAGAACTCAGAGAGGATTATTCACTAATCTGATCATAAAATAAGGCAAAGCTATGACTAGTGTCAAGAGATTTGAAGAAATGCTTATTTTGCTCTAAAGCAGCCAGATACAGTATCTTATGAGGTTCGTGTTTCACACAGAGTGCAGTTTCTCTGGTGGTCGGGTTTGGTGGAATTCTTTATAAAAACAAATCAGCATTTGAAAGGGGTGTTGAAATCCACAGACACCAGGGCAATAAGATCAGAAGGACCTAGCTGGGCAGGCATCTGCTGTGTGACCTATTCCAGTGGGGTCCTCAGAGCGTGGGCCTTAGGGAGTCATTCTGCAGGATTAAGGGGGCCAGAGGGTCAGGAGTCACGCAGGCATACTTTCTCTACTTGTCAGAATCTAGCTCTTATCCCAAGACAGGTATTTAAAATAAACTTCCTCGTGCAAGGCATTCTCTGTGTTGATGTGAGAGGCTTTCAGGAGCCTAACTCGCCCTTTCAGACAACTCCTTCCAGATGTTGAAATGAAAGAAAGGATCAACATGAGAAGCACCACGCAAGCTAAGGAGGTTTACCTATAGCTGTAAGCTCTGCTGTAAATTCTCCATGGTGATATAAACTGTACACCACAAGACAAATGATGTGCAGGAGGCTGCACCATATGAATTTGGTTGCTGTATCGGCAACATCTACCGTGTAATAATGCCTTGCAGTTGTTTTCAATGTAAAAATCCCTCATATACTTCACAGCAGTCATGCCTCTTCAGGTTTATGACTCTCTGTCTTCACCAATTCCTCCCCTGAGGTGCAGACTCTTTTTCATGCATGTCTGTGCACACTGTGTGGTCTGACATGTACATGCTATGAAATGCTGACGTGTCTGTTCATTATCTAGCTTAGAGGTAGATAATCTCGTACACATGATCTGTGACGGCATGAATGTTTAGGGTACACATATTCATATTTTATTTGTGTGTATTGTTTGTTTGTGCGTGTGTGTTGCAGTGTACTGTATGTGAGGATTTTAGGAGGTATGAGATAGTTTGTCTCGCAAATGAACCCACCTCTTTGCATGCAGCTGGTCTTCCCATTTAACTGCGTGGCATTTCAGCTATGAGTGATACCACAGCAGTTTCAACTTAGACAGGTCGAGGTAGTCTAATCTCTTACCTTCTGTGAACTCATTTACATCACAAAATTGCAAAGTGAGAAAATGACCATCCACTTCATGCTTTCACTGGGGCACTCACGCACATCTACGCACGCACAAACAAAATAAGAAAATAACCATGTAACCTTTTCTCAAATGCCACCGCTGAGGCACTTGACTTTTTACATCTTTGCCCAAAATGAATGGAGGTATATATATTTTTCAGGAGCCTGGTTTATCTTCGCATATTTTGCCGCTTTTGTTGTCCAACAAATTCAGCAAGCACCTTACCCAAAGGCAGGCTTTAGTTATGGCAGCTTAGCCAGAGGGATTTGGAAGACTTTTTTTTATTGTGAGATAAAGACGCATCGGAGTCCTTTGTCTCCCAGCTACTCGAGATGGTTTTGTAGCGTGATGAAGCTTTGTTGTGGCTAATCTCTCTCTCTCCTTCATCCTGTCCTCTCCCACACCCATCCCCTCTTTGCAACAAACACAACTTTTCTCTTTTAATTACGGCTTTTCATCTGGGGCCCAGTCACAACTGAGAGGAGAGGAGCAAAGCATAGCAGAAACACAATTATACCTGCAAGGTGGGGAGAAGGCTCTCAGGGGAGGTGTCGTCTCTGCGCATGGGTGTGTATGGCGTAGGTGTGTGCGTCTGTGCATGCATGCATCATGTGCGTGCGTGTGCACGTGTCAATCCACAAGCAAGTTCTTTGGCATTTTGATATCTGTTGTGTGTAGACCACCTATTGTGAGCTGTGATCCTCTTAGCAGGCTTCTGCCAAAAGAGCTATATTTACCCTTACTGGTGATCACAGCACACTGAACAACATGACAACAATATGAGCTACCTTTCAGCCCGTACCTCCTTCAACACCGGCAGAAGAGAAGGCGCTAACAGGGTATGAGATATATGGTAATGGCTGCCACATTGAGGCATTAGTAGAGCCTATTTAGCATAGTCTCTGTTGAAGTGTAAAAATGAAAGACAGGGAAATGTTCGGCTGTGGTCAGTGATACATAGAAAGCCAACAAACCAACAAAAAAAATGATATGGCTGGTTTCAGTTCATTTTCATGAAAAGAATGCCAATTTTCAAGCAATAAGATGATTCCTCTTTGCACTACATGTTAGAAAATCACAAAGGTTACCTTAAGATATGGCTAAAAAGATGCTAATGGACTACCTGGTAGAGTACAAAGTGCACCATTAAGACTGTGACGAAACAGAAAAATAGTGGCATTAAAACTGGTCAAATTCAAAGAAACCTTTGCTGCTATTGTGTAATTAGACTGCATCTTCGTCGCCGTCATACGTACTGGTTTGTGCGTGTGTTTGACTGTGTGCTCATAGTGTGTGTCTGAGTGTGTGCACTGCATACTCATGTGCTTGCTCAGAGCTGTGCAGTGAATGTATATGTGCTTACTGCAGTCAAACTCTGGTTAGTAACGTTTGCCCTTGCTGCAGCTTTGTACAGCACCATAAATTGAGTGTGTGTGTGTGTATGTGTGTGTACGTATTGTTTTCATGTGCGTTTCTGTGCATTTCTGTCTCAGTGCCATGCCAGAAATACATGTATTACCTGTTTAATTTGGCTGTTTGTGAGGAAAGCGTTTGATTGCTTTGTACCTGCATTTCTGAGATGTGTGTTTACCCCACCGTATGTACATGTCCATTATCCGTAAGCTGATAACTCACTGCATCCATAGACTACTGTGTGTCTGACACTAGCAGCAATTTGGCTTAGGGCAGAAGGCCTGATTGGGGAAGAAGTCTGAGGGGAGATGGAGCTCTCTCTGGCTAGACTCCAGCTCTGTCCATCCTATTTTAATTACCTATGGCACTTACCCAAGGGAATATCTCTCTCTTCCTCGTCTCTGTGTCTTCTCTCCTCTCTTTTCCTTCATCTCCCTTCTCTACCATCTCCTCTTTTCATCTTCTGCTTTTGTTACTCATTCATTCTTTCTCTTCGTTTTACTTTTTCCACACATAACCTAACAGCACATGGCTGCGTCAAAGGCCTATGCAGAGGTAACCTTTGCATTAGCATATAAATGACCCTTTAGATTGAATAGCATTTTAGGATATTTAACAGCAAAAGACAGATTCCCTTAGCTCTGATTAGACCTGCGCGGAGGAGACAGGCAGCCTCTTGAGGGAATATCGCCTCCACCTCGATAAGATAAAGACTTGACACAGTGATTCCACCGTTGAAGAGAGCAGGATTGGGCCTGTCTGCATGCACATTTGCTTGTCCCTGTGCTTCTATATGACTACATGTGAACAGGTCTGTGACTCTGAATTAATATCCACATATTCATTTCTCTTCACTCCAGCCTGTTTTCTTTGACAACATGTGGTTCTACTGGTATCGCCACCTGTTATGGGACATGTATAATACAACAAATAATTATTCCCACTGCAGCCATTTGTGCCAAATGTGGAATTAACCAGCATTTACCAACGGAGCAGGTAATCTTTTTAAAAAAATAATGAATAACACGAAAATGTGAAATTAAGGAATAGGTAGACAGTTTGGGAAATATGTTCACTTGCTTTCGTTCTGAGCGTTACATGAGAAGATTGATATCACTCTCATACCTGTATGTTAGCTAGGTAGCGTGAAGCTGCAGCCAGCAGCCTGTTAGCTTAGCACAAAGACTGAAAACAAGGGAAACACCTAGCCCAGCTTTGTCAAAAGATTAAAAAATGTTCAGAGAAATACAGAGAACCTGTATTTCTTAGGCTCATTAATTAACAAATTATATTGTGGTTCAATCCGTAGAAAAACAAAGTGTGAAAATGTCAATTTACAGCTTTACATGTGGTTAGCCTTGGCCACACTATTTCTTGGCAGCGACCATTTCTCAAGCAGAGGCTCAACGAAGTCACTGCTCCCAGCCAAGAAACAGTACGGCACATAACCCCAGCACATTTTTAATAACTTGTTTTAGTCTCACTTTCTAATTTTGTTTTCTCAGCTGTCTCAATTTTGAATTAAAAACATACCGTTTCTTTAAAAAGTAATAAGGCCTTAAAAAGAAGTTAAGCAGCAAGCAGCAATCCCAAATGAAAGCTTTAAAACATCCCTGAGATACCTCTGGGTGGAGTTAGAGATGCACCTTCCATGAGAGTACTTCTAAGTAATGTATGATGCACATCTTTGTTGTTGCTATGAGAGATTTATTTTTATCCAAAGTTTGTCCAAACTTTTACTGCTATATTAATGTTATCTGGAATCAGCACTGCACCACAGTAAGAAAAACATTCTCAAGTCTCTCATGGTTACATTTTGTTCACGCCCTCTCCATTTTCAGTGAAAATCAGTTTTAAGTCTATTAATGAAGCTATAGTGCTTGCAGGGTGGAGTACTGAAGTGTGAAGGTGACCCACTTCTCCCAGTTTAGTCCGTGTCTGTGTCTCTACCCTCAGGCCATCTTGCTTTATTCCGAGCTTTAACCTGCATACTGTCCTCAAGGAGCAAGTGTGTTACAAATGAGAAGAGGGTGTAAAAGATCCTATTTCCGCCCAATCTTCATGTTGATATATATCTTTTTTACCGATTATACTTTTGAATCCACCCTTGACTTTCCCGATCCCTGATTTCCTGAACTTTACTCTGTGTGTGTGTGTGTGTGTATATATATACACACACATACTCTTCACATGCCCTTTTTTTTGTTCAAAATCAAGTTTGTAACATCACATCTAACCTTATGTCCCATAAAGTTATCTTTAATGAGTCTGAATGGTTTTATATAAACACAGAACAACAATCACCCAGCTAACTCAGTCAGACTTATAGAATCGGCTGAAACATTACATTGTTGAGGTGGGAATCCCAGGAAAAAAGGCTCAGCAGTAAGCATCTTTTCTAAGTCAATATGTAATGAATGTGTTGTTGTGTTTTTAAAGAATATTTTTACACTGTTGACCTATTGATTTCAAATAGGCTATACTGTCTTTCCAGGGTGTGGATAATGTGGAGACAAACTGCTTGCAGCTACCCCATCCCCCTCCTTGCTGAGGGAGAGGGGACCCCCACCTCCTTATATCTGTGCCCATGTATGTGTTCATGAACAATCATATGAATGTACATGGATCTGGGTTAATGCTTATGTGTATGCATCAGTGTGTGAACGCACGGGTGAGTGTGTGCACATGCATGTATGTACACACGTATGTGTGTGTGTGTTAGAGGGCGAACCCACCCTCCTCGCTTTTACATCCACTGCAATAGAACATCTCTGCCTGGCTTTGCTATTGGTTGCTACGGTAACAAAGGCACAGAGTGGAGTGGCTGCAGCAGCTAAACAGAGAGCGAGAGACAGAGGGAAAGACAGAGAAAGAGAGAGAGAGAGAGAGAAAGATTTCGCCTGTAGACCTAATCACAACGACAAATTCAACACATCAGAAAACACAGTTACAGATACAATAACGAGTGAAATGCCAACACCTCTGAAAGATGGGCTTATGATTTTACTCATCCAGTTTCTGTCACACACATGCATACACACCTATATCTAAGGATTAATTAATTGGGAGCAGCACAGGTTCTGGCTGAAGCGTCTCGACAACACTAGCTTGTGTTGTGCGGCAGTGGCATTGGGTTGGTTAGCTGTGTGTCCGTGCCTTCAGACAGACTGCTGAGGTCATTTGTAATTATGTCTCAGTGTTTTCTCTTGGTCAGTAAATGCTCCTTGGTGTGAATAGGGATGGTGCTCTTTATTGTGTCTCTGTTTAGCAGAATGAGAGTGTATTGATCTTGCTGAGCAGCTCTAATAGTTGAGATGCCTTGAGTGCAAATATGAGCATGTCCAATATATACACTAAAGGCCACTGAAGCATTTTAGGATGGGATCATGGGTAAATATTAAACAGATAATCATTCATTAGATATCTGCCACATAGCTTGTTGACACACAGGGGGTTGTATAGATATTCCCAGCATGCTGTTCACTTCCTGTCATTCCTGTCAGATCAGCTTTGTCAGGTGAGCAACAGCATACTGGAGAAAAAGACCATATGAAATGGAGCTCTGTCTCAGCCGATGAGGACAAAACATATGGACAAAGTGATAAGAGGTGAGAGCAGGTGATTATGCTTCTTCAGATGACCTGCTGATTGGTTAATGATCTGAGTGTTAGCAGGTGATTTGCTAATGGTTCGCCTGATGAGGCTAGATTACACTGTGCGGCTGTCGTCGTCATTACATGCATCCCATGATAACCGTGTCAGTGTCACACCATTTAATCCTATCTCACCAACATGATCTGACACAAATAGCATAACAGCCTTTCTTCTATCCACTCGCTCGTCTCTCTTCCCTTGATTTCCTGATACTCATTCTGTCACCAGCGCTCTGTTTTTTTTATAGCTTGATGAGCTGGAAGTCTGTAGCAGGCAATATCTCACTTCTCTTTTTTTGTCTTTTACTTAAACCATCACTGTCTTTTATCTTGTATCCTCTCTCTTCTGTCTTTTGGCTCAGCAGGGAGAACTTAAAACGCTTGATAGCCAAATGTCAAAACGCTGGCCCAAACCTCTTTTTATAGCTCGGGGCGTTAAAAATACTGCCTTTGTCATGGCACTGGCTAGCAGCAGAGCTCTAATATGCTGGCCTTGGCCCAGATCTGATGGTTTATCTTATGGATCAATAACCTTAATCAATATGCACTCTAATTAGGGGGCTTCATCAATGATTGGCTGCAGGGTTTTAGCATGTTGCATGTGCAGTTTGCTTGTGTGCTTGTGTGCGGAAGGAAGCTTTGAACAGTAGACTTTTTCTGTCTTTATTTACAGGCTTTTGGCAGATCCTCTACATGTAACAGCCATATATTGTTATTTTCAGTTTATATATAGATACATAATTTAGGGCAGTTTTTATGCAGCAAAACATTTTTATGCGATATAAAATTCATCCTATTTTGTAACATTTTCATCTGTATGTATACATATTGTCAACACAGTGCAAATATCTGTATATGAATAGACAGAATAGAAGTATCATTGTTTTAGGAATATAAGAACCATAGTGTTTGAACTTTATGAGTCAAAAATTATTAAGAAAAGTTAATATTAAGGGATTTTGACACTCCAGTTATTATTGTTTTGTTTTATTTAAGTAAGTAGCAGTTCTTTTTTTGCAAAGCAATGCAATTCATTTTGACACATTCTTTGGCACTGAAGAAAACTTTTCTTGATTCTCAGGCAATTTCTGAAGTTACATGCTGTGTCTTTGATTTCTAAGTGGATTTATAGCTGTTTTATTTGCAGTGGACATCATAGATTGAAAATGTATCCCCCACTGAATGTAAGAAAATATGTGTACCATGTCCATGTGTACAGATTTAACTGAGTTACAATTTCCAAGAAGAAGGAGTAGGATTTTTTTTGTAAGCAAACTGCGTCACTTTCATTGTGACAAAGCTTGTCCTTAACCAAATGATGGCTAATCTCACTTGAAACACGCTTTATTTAATTCCATCCATCCTTTCAGTTCCAGACAAGAAACTGAATTTCATTTTAGATTTAAGCATCAAATTTGGATCCCTCTCATGAAATGGCCATAATGAAATGAGGCTGACCCTAAACCTGACTCAATCAGTTCAACTCTAGGGAATCCCAACAGAGTCAGATGAAACAAGCCCCCCCACCCCACCCCACCCCTCAGGGCTCCTCCGATGCATCTGATGAGGAGAAGGCTTAGAGATGTCAAACCTGCAATCTCAGGGCTAGAATTTCATTTGAAGTGGCCCCCAGTGTATAGTCTGCAGCCCAAATTGCCTCTCTGATGTCTTCAAACAGCTTGTCACTCAAACTCACACACAGTCAGAAGTGTTGGCAACATAGGTGGATGTGCTTATGTATATGAGTATGTGTGTGTTACATGCGGGTGCATCTGTGTGCTTCAGTGTTCGATGTCATCACCTTAGCAACTAACACATCTACCTTTCAGCCTGGTGTTCTATCTCCAAAAACAGTCGCAGGGTTTTTTTTTTTATCCTGGAACAGACAAGCTGAGAGATAGACAGAAAGAGAAATGAAGGGAGGAGGTGGGTGATGGAGGTAGGGAGATGGAGGATGAAAGGAAATAAGCGGGGGCTGGGGGAAACGTGGAGCTTGGGTTTCAGGTTGATTTGATGGGACCAGCATTCATATAGCTCACATCTTTTTCTTCAATTTCTAACCTTTCTTTTCATTTGTGTTCCACAAAACCCGAGTACTCCATCCTTTTTGCTTTCCTCATTTGTCTTGTCTTTTCTTTCCTTCTCTTTATATCTCCTCTTCCCTTTCAAAGTATTCTCACATCAAAGAGTTCGTCCTGCCACACAGGCCGTGTAGCTGAGCCACAGGCATTCTGAGTGAATGCACAGAAAATCTTCAACATTTAAACACGTCTGATGGTGTGGCTGCAACAATTTATGTCTGGCAGTAACTTATGTGCAGCAGTGTTATTCCACCACTTTGGTTTTATAGGTGCAAGAGATGCAATAAAGCATAAGGGCTTTTTTTGACTGTTTGACCCCTATTTTTCAACCATGCTTGTAGCATGGCTGAAAAATGGCAGTGTCTGGTTTTATTTTTAAACTTTGTTTTTTGACCAAATACCTTCATAACTAATGACATTCCCATCAGCCATAGCTGTAGCTTGTGTTAAGTGCTAATTAGCAAATGTTAAAATTCGAACATACTAAATGATAAGATAAAATATGTGATGTAAATGATAAGATAAATATGGTTAACATGATACACTCCAGCCCTGTCATTGTAAGCATGTTAGCATACAGGTGTTAGCATTTAGTGCTGTCTAGCTTCACAGATCTGCTAGCTTGACTGTAGACTCTTAGTCTTGTTTTGTTCATGTGTTCGTGTACCCACATATCTCGCACAGTATGACCTTTCTGTGGCCTTTTAACCAAAATCTGCTGCCGCCCCTTTTACTTGCTCATGATTTAGGGCATTCTTGACTTCTGACCTTTAGACAGACATTGTCCAGCTTACCCAAGTCACTCCCTTCATCTCTCTTTTCTCCTCTCAGTCTCTGATCTATAAAGACCCGCTCCTTCGTCTTTTGTGGCTAATTACCAGCAATATAGCCTCCATATGTCCACATAGAAACACAATTACTGAAAGGAACATTACCACCCAAACTGGCTTTGTAATCCTGTGATGCTTTTGTCTCTCATTGTGTTATATAGCTGTGAGAATCACCACCAATTCAAACTGTTTAACAATGGAGTGACATTTGTGACAATAGATCCCAATTACACCAGTAAAGCAGGCAACAAAAAAACATAAGCACCCTGCTGAAGCCAGGTTGGTGGCAGCAGTCACTATGACCCTGTCCTCACACACGCACACACACACACACACACACACACACACTCACACGTATATATACATACACACACAAACACACACACGGAAACCTGTTGGAATTCCTCTGTGCTGAGAAATCAAAATGTCTACACACTCACATGCACCCCAGCTCATGTACACACATACACACACACACAAACAGTGCACAGCAATGAAAATTTTCTCTCCCATCTCTCTTTGTTAACAGTGCATGTGTGCTGCTGCCATGGCAACCGTGGCTCCTCCCCTCACATTTCTTCTCCTGCTGCTTCAACTGGCTGATGGCTCATTCCCAGAGGAACCCAGTCCACTGAGCTACGTCCCTGTAGAGGGTATGTGCCCTTCCCACACTGTGTGTGTGTGTGTGAGTGAGTGAGTGAGTGCGCACGTGTGCGTGCATGAGTATATGTGCAGCATTGATGAATGGCTCCGTGGGAGATGTGGAAATCAAGGGGTCAAGGGTCAGATCCGTGGTGTGGAGCTGCTTTTGTGGGTTTTGGGTTTTAGCCGTGCTAGCAGCATGGCTCTCTACCTAAAGAGAGACCACTCTGTCTCTCTATGGCAGTACAGTAGATTAATAAATATGAGAGATAAAGAAAGAAACAAAAAATAAACAGAGAATGAAAGGACGGGAGTTTTTTTTATAGATGGTGAGATGCACAGGAAGATGAAAAAATAGGGGACAGTTTAGATGGGGCATACAGAAGGCAAACGGGAAGGCTGAGGGGTGGAAGAGAGAAGGGGAGGAGACAGGTGGAGATGGATCGCTACGTCCTCTCTCCCTCCCCTGCAGTCAAGGACAATGAGACGTTTTCCCAATCTGTCTCCTGATGATGAGAGCTCCCTGTGGAGACTGTTGTCCTCCTCTTCAAAACTTTCTCATAGTCTGATACTGCCACTCTCTCTCCCCACCTCATCTGTACTCTCTCATTTATCTGACATGTAGGGAGGTGAGGGAAGAAATTACTTTTTTTTTTTGCAATGAAATAATAACAACAGTAATTACACACAGTTTTTCTCATTATGGAGCTGCATGCATGAATAGCATCAACACACTAAGAGGGCAAAAAGTGTTTCAGTCTGCTGTAACTGCTACGCCATTTGTCTCTGCCCATTATCTTTGTTTTCCTAAACAAAAACATCAAGAATGAGTAAAGACACTATTAAAGTGAAGGTTACAGGAACTGTTTTATGTCTTGCCTGAGTTCTTTGGGTAAATACGGATGGAAAAGGTGCTCTCTCTGTCTTCAGTGGTCAAAGTATCTTTGAGCAATACATTTAATTTCTTGATGTTTTAGTGAGCATTTTGTGCTCTGTGTCTGTGTGTTCATGTCAGTGGTGAGGAGGTATCCAGTGTTCCTGGGCAGAGCTCATCGTTCAGCTCAGAGACAGGAGCTGCACATCCAGACGGTCCTCCAAGTCAACCGCACGCTCTACATAGGAGCCAGGTAACCAACGGCAACCGCCTCCAACTGTGTGTTACTGACGTGTTCGCATTAATATCCTTTTGCTTTCATTTGATGCCACAGCATCCATCTGCTGTCACTCTGCAGAGGACATTATCAGTTTGCTCTGCTGAAGTTGTTTTCAGTCTTATTTGTTAAATGTCAAGTGAGAGCTGTTTGTTCACATTACTCTTGTTGCCATCAAAACTTTTACATTAAATTTCCTTCAGACAATGATGTAAATACAACGCTCATCCAGATTCCAATAAATGTGACCTTTTAACATCTAATAACACTGCCCCCACATGAGGAGAGAGGCATGCAAACATAGACTGCAGTGCCTCGCACTGAAATGAAAACTAATCAACTTACCAAATGAATAACACAAATAAATAATATAATCCAAGGCAACAACAGCAGTACTTTCATTCAGCTATAAATGAAGCAGGCCACTGTTTACTGCAACACAGATGATATATTCACACATACAGGTAATTTTTTGCCAATTGAGAATTGAAATAAACCTCCACTCTGCTTCTCTACTTAGTTCTTTCTTTCTAATGGGAGAAATGACATCTGGTGAGAGAAAGAGTTGATAAATCAGTAAATCCGTTTTATTCTGAATTAAAAGAAAGAAACAAAGGAAATATATTAAAAACACGCAGGTCTAATCTTTGACACCTTACACACTGTTTATATTGTTGTTTATGTTATATATTACATATCTTAGCCTATTAACATGTTTGTACTACATTAGATCTGATTTACTTTGTGTTTTTCATGTTTTATAGAGATGACTTGTACAGAGTGGAGCTGGATAACATGGCAGGTGATGAAATGTTCTACAGCAAGGTAAGACTCATTTTCTTGCACACACATACACACACAAAATGAAAACATGCACTAATAACTGATAATGTCCATGTGCACACACAGCAAACATAGTCTGACTGGGGTTCATTTCTTTGGCAGAAAAGGACATGGGAATCCAATAAGAATGATATTCGAGTGTGCCGGATGAAGGGCAAACATGAGGTATAGTGCTCGCACACAGCACTCTGACTTTGAGATCCACTCGTACATGCATCAACACCATCCAGACTATCACATGCTTGGACAGACACAACAGCTGCTACAGAAACCTTATTTCCTTTGGGTGCACCAGCATACGGTATTTACACAAATTTGATCTTGTTGATACAGAATCAGCACATCACTGAATCATGCTAGCTCAGTGAAACGTTACCCAGACCAAAAACTGTCCATGAGGCTTGAAAGCCATTTTCTTGCTCACCTGCTATGTACCAATTTTCCTCACATATCTAATTCATAGCCTGTGGGCAAGATAGCAATTATGTTTGTGTATAAAGCTGACAATGTTCTGAGATGTGAAGGGAATGTGATCAAATATACAAAAGAGAAAGATTTGATTTGGGACGGTAGCCAGGTTAACAGGGAGTAACCTAAAATATAAGCTTTATTGTATAAATGTAGCAGTGCCAATGGCAAAATCCAATTTGGGCAGAAAAAGGGTAGAAAAAGAAAAAGAGGCAACAGGAAACATTATAGAGCAAACTGAGCAGAGAGAGTGACACAGCCTGAGGGAGGAAACCGTAATTGAAATCAGTTGAGGAAGGGAGGTTAAGGTAGGGATGGGATGTGCGTAGGCGGGAGGAAAACTGGGGAAGAGACACATAAAGAGGATAAGACACCTACCAGATAGTAAGAAAGAACCACAGAGCCACAACAAAAGGAAAAGATCTGTTGAACAGGAAAAAGAAATAATTAAAGCTGTGAATTAAACAAAAAAAGATCAAAGACAACAGGAGAAAAACTGGCTTAAGGTGAAACCGATGGCATGAGAGAGTGAGAGAAACAGAGAGAGGACAGCAGACAGAAAGGTGAACAAAATGAGCTTAAATTCTCCAACTCAGATGAAGAGATCAAATCGGAAAGCTTGTGGTAAATGACAGTTGATGTGAATCCTTCGACTTATTGTGCTGCAGTTATTACACCGGTCCTGTTCTGACAATCCAAGAATAGACCTTTTCACAGCACAGCAGACATTTAAAAAATATATAATCCACATTGAACGGCAAAGCTGTTTGCCTATTCAGTCTCATTTAAACTAAAATTTTGGCCAGAAATAATGGCAGTACTAATTAGCCTCTTAAGTTCAAGCACACACTGGGATACTATTAGCAGTATAGTTGATTAGCATACACAGTTCAATGCCAAGTGAGAGCTTTGTTTGTTGGCATTTTGGCAACCAATAAAATGGACAAATAGAATTTTGCTACTCTACTGTCTACAGAAATTGCTAAAATACTCTTCAACAAAACATAACTTTGTCACATTTACTGTAGGAAATAGCTACAAGTAGCTCCTGATAAATAAATCTGGAGCAGGAGTTAAAAAAGAAAAAGAAAAAAAGAAAAAGACTCATTATTCATATTGCTCATGTACCTACAGAGGCACATTTTATTGTTTTTATCTGCGTCTGACAGTGTTGTAAAACACTATCACAAAGGGACTAAAGGGATACCAGTGTCATCAAGTTTCAGATTCACTGGTAGCTGCTTTAAACTGAAGTTCAATCAGCAGCCTTCACTTTGAGGACTGATATAAAGTCCCCGTCCTATTGTTCCTCCAGATGGAGTGTGGTTGAGGGTGTTCTTGCCTTTAAGGATTGTTTTAAGCTGCATTCTTCATACTTCACACTGGCTGTCGTCTTGCTCAGACTGGTTATTTTGAGCTTAGCCTTTGTTCACATTCGTCTTTTTAACTTTGCCCTGTGCCTGGTGATTTTCTCCTCTTCTTTAATAGTTTCCCTTTGTGTGTTTTCTACAGGGAGAGTGCCGTAATTTCATCAAGGTTCTGCTCAGCCAGCATGGTGGCCTGTTTGTGTGCGGAACAAACGCCTTCAACCCACTGTGTGCCAACTACACTGTTAGTAGCCATCTATCTGTAAGCTGGCCATTCTCTGTGTTTCTGCCAGCTTGTTTATCTGCATAATTTTTTTTTTTTCCTGATGCAGAGAGACACTCTAGAAATGGTGGGAGAGACTGTCAGCGGGATGGCACGGTGCCCATATGATCCACGGCATGCCAATGTGGCTTTATTTGCAGGTAGCGTCTTGAGTTTGCACGCTAAAGCTGAAGAATTCAGGCTCTCTATCAGACATCAGACTGGAGATTCCAGCTCCAGACATTGAAACGTCTGTGCCCTTGTGTTTGCCTTTACAAGTGATTTATAGTCAGACCTCTCGCTGCATTGCTTGTTTGGTTTTAATCTTCCTGACCTTGTGCTATCGCTTCATCTGTATCTTCCCCCTCTTCTTCTTCTTAATCTCCTCCTTTCCTCTCTCTGCGCATCTCTCTTGCCCCTCAGATGGAAGTCTCTTTACCGGTACCGTGACAGACTTCCTGGCCATTGATGCAGTGATCTATCGAAGCCTCGGCGACAGCCCCGCCCTCCGCACAGTCAAGCACGATTCCAAATGGTTCAGAGGTACTTTTTTGAAATGGGGCACATTAAAAATGACCTTCCAGTGCCAGACACCTTCAATACACAATCAGGAAGTAAATAGCAGAAACCATCCCCATTAGCCTCAGTAGTTAACTAAAAGAAAATTGAACCGCTGTGGTCTTTTCACAAGTGGCTCAAAGGTGAATAAGATGATTTTGGGGGGCAGGCTAAATAATGAGCTACATTCTGTGATACCAGATATGATTAGGCGTACATTTCATAGACTCATTATAAGTGGAGCAGCCTCAGACAGAGTGATGTATTGAGGTTAGTTGGACTCTTCAGATTCAGGGTTTGAACAAGCCTTCAGCTGAACAGTGGAGCCTGTTTTCCACAGAGGAAAAAACAAGCTGGGGCAGGTCAAAGTTGGAACAGTGCTGGATGAATAAATGATAAATAATGTGTATCCTCTTGTCCGTGATGATAAATTAAACAGGACATGAATAGTTAATGAGTGAGGGTGGTGGACAGCAGTGGTCCATGTTGATGTGACTGTTATTACAGCGCCATGTCAGGCACTGTAGAGTGTTACGTTTGGCCTCAGGCATTGCGTTGCTGTTTTTCTGTCGTATGAGAGTGTGTGTTTTTCTAACAGTGTTTTTCTAATATTGTTTTTCAGAGCCGTACTTTGTGAGCGCCATGGAGTGGGGTCCTCATATTTATTTCTTCTTCAGAGAGATGGCCATGGAGTTTCATCATCTGGAGAAGGTGCTCTCTACCTCTCTCTCTTTCTCTCCCCTTCTTCTTCTTTTATTTTATTATCCCTCCATTTTGTTAAACTTGTTTTATTCTAGGTGATGGTGTCCCGTGTGGCTCGTGTTTGTAAGGCTGACCTGGGTGGCTCTCAGCGCGTCCTTGAGAAACAGTGGACCACATTTCTTAAGGCACGGCTCAACTGCTCCATCCCCGGAGACTCACACTTCTACTTCAACCTTTTACACGCCACAAGCGAAATTATCCATATGCAGGGACGAGATGTCATCCTCGGCCTCTTCTCCACCCCACCAAACAGGTAAAGAGACTCAGCACAACGTCCACACAAACAAGCAATAACTCTATTGTTTGCTCCTCACTGTCTCCTTTCCCTTGTCTCTGGTAGCATCCCTGGTTCTGCGGTGTGTGTGTTTGACATGCAGCAGCTCGCTCACGTCTTTGAAGGCCGGTTTAAAGAGCAGAAATCCCCGGAGTCTATTTGGACTCCTGTACCGGACGAGGCGGTGCCTAAACCAAGGTATTGTAATGCGAAGTGCAGAACCTCAGCAGAATGCTGCAGTGCTGCTGTCCTGAGCATCTGTCTCACATACAGTCTACTCACTCCCCTGCTATAAGCTCCAACTGTCAGTCACAATGCAACTTCACTACTATTCAGCAAAAATTCTAACACAGCCTCCAGCCGCCGAATAAAAAAAAAAAAAACTCCTCTGGCTCTTTTCTTCTTGCTCTCTCTGGACTTCGATCTCTCTCTTTCCCATCTGTATATTCTTCATCTCTCACTTTCTTCTTATTTTTTGTCTTTCTCTGTCTGCAGACCAGGGGGATGTGCAGTGCAGGGATCCAGATTTAGCTCCTCTACCACGCTGCCAGATGAGGTGCTGAACTTTGTTAAGACCCACCCGCTTATGGACGAGACCGTTCCCCTACTGGGGCACAGACCCTGGGTGGTCAAGACTATGGGACGGTATGCAGAATGACTCAGTAGCAGGACTTTTTTTAGTGGCATGAATCATAAATCATAAGCTACAGGTAGGATGGGAAGGTGCTTCATTGACCTACTCTGTTGATCTGTATATCTAGGTACCAGCTGACAGCCATGGTGGTAGACACAGAAGCCGGACCTCATAGGAACCGTACAGTCTTGTTCCTCGGCTCAACCAGGGGAACTATCCTCAAGTTCCTAATGGTTCCCAATGGAGACTCTGTCTCTCACAGCAGTGTATTTCTGGAGGAGGTGGATGGATTTAACCCAGAGAAGTGAGTAGGAGTCAAGAGATCTTTGTCCTTGATCTCCAAATTATGAATTATACATTTTGGCAGGTTGCCTCAGGTAGATCGGGTCTCCAGTTATCAACCTGACTCGAGTTGATAACTGAAGAACAGCAGTGTTTTTCACCCCAGAAGTCTCCTCAGTTTTACTGTTATGATTTTAAATAATTGATTTTCACATTTTGAAGTGCAGCTTACAGTCGAAGCCTGTTCTGTTACTTTTTAGCCACAACAGATACATTCACGTATGTAATTTAAGAAATTGATTTTAAGGTTGAATCTAAAGATTAATTTCATTATCACTTGATCTGTTGATTATCTTTTGAAGCACCAGAAAATCTTTGCAGCTTATATTTCATTATTGTCCCGTGTTACTCTGTGTATTACAGTAAAAGACCTGACAGTCAGAAAATGGTGCATCCACTGGCAGCTAACTCAGAAGGGTGTTTCTGTCTTTCCACCACACAGCTCTGACTCTGTGCAGACATCAGCAGACTGGATAAAACTCCAGTCTGCTGCTCCAGTTAGGGTTAGGGCACTGGGGTGTCTGTCTCGAAGTACCAACAGATGAGGCCTTTGACCCTGTCACAGATTTATTTGAGGCCAAGAAGAGTACATTGTACCTCCCGCTGCTGTCTCTGTACCTTCTGCCTCCTGTCCTCACACCACCATGTCTCACCGTCTCCAGGTGTAGTGACGACTCTCCTCAGGCCCGTCAGCTCTTGTCTCTGTCGTTGGACCGGACCAGCCACACTCTGCTGCTGGCCTTTCCCTCCTGTCTGGTCCGAGTTCCCACGTCTCGCTGCCACCTGCACTCCCGCTGCATGAAGTGAGTGACACTTTCTGTGTTTGAGAGTATTTTCCATTCCCTCAGTGTGTCCAAGTCTGATAATTAATTCAGTTCAAATCTAGAAGTGGCCATTAGCCAGGGTAGTACTTACTGGTAAACTTTTGTTTTGTGTCTGTTGTCACTTCAGTCGTCTCAGCAAAATTTGCAGTTCTGTTTTTGTTTCAGTCAGTAGGAGATGGATGGCATGTCTGTTTGTCAAACCACATCTCGCTTGTTTTGTGTCATATTTATTTTGTAAAAAAAAAAAAGCAGCTTCAAGATTGTGATTCGTCAAGAATAACAAAAAGGCATGGGGAAGATGTTCTGAAGTAGAGCATCACACTGTGAACCTGATTATCACACATGGATACAGGAAACTGTGAACAAGTAGCAACTCTATAGAATATGTGTGACTGCTGTGTGTGACTGCTGTGTATGACAATGAATACCGGATGAGGCTTTTATCAGTTCACAGAATCTCTATTACAGAATATACTATACAGAACATATGACTGATTTCCTGTAGACTCATGAGCATCAACAGGAAAATAGCCAACTTTCCCGCTCAATTAATAGTTGTAGCTCTTGTTCCCTTGTTTGAAAGGCAACTTTTTCTGACAGAGTTTTCTGCTAAAATGGTCAAAATGGCCACTGTGAGAATAAGGGCAGTGCTCAGCATTTCTTAACTTTTTGTTTTAATTGGTGTGTGTCTGTGTGTGTCCGTGTGTGTGCAGGAGCTGTCTAGCCTCCAGGGATCCTTACTGTGGCTGGACCAGAGGCAGCACCTGCTCCTTCCTGAGACCGGGCACACGGTGACGACAACACACATACGCACACCTGTGAAAAGTTTTCTACCTCTTCAGATCTACTGTCTGCAAAGTCACCACCAAGTTCTGTGGAAGGAGTTTTGTTGGCAAAGTTGCAGCATTCCTCTATGTTGTACATGGAAATGTCTGGCAACTAAGCTAAACATGGAATTGGTATTTCACTCAGTCACACAGAATAAAGAAAGCAAAAGCTTTAAAGCAGTGGCAGAGTGCTCTTGTAGTTCAAGTTCCTTTTCCTTATTCCACAATGACATCTCAAGGATGTACGTGGATATAGTTACACATGTAAGAGAGCTAAAGAATAAAGCAGGTGGACCACAACACTTGTTAGTAATTGAAGTCAAACTTAAGCAAACATATATTCTGTTGCTACTAAAAAGGAATCATTATTATTTTGACAAATTCAGCAAGACTGGTTAAGTCTAATATTATAGCTTATTATACTTCTTAGTATTAATATTCACCCTGGATCTGTATGAGCAGTGGATTCGGCAGCACACTGAATCCACTATTATAAACAATGTAAATATAATATAATATATAATTAATTTCCAGTCTATCTGCACAGTTCATGTTTGTGCCAGAGAACACCAAGCCATGAAGAAACCACTGAACCCACAGCATCTTCCTGTGTTTTGTTTTTCACGAGAAATCAAATGGAAGCATTAACGCTGTTTAGTATTGCGTTTCCTACTTCCAGCTCCCGTCACCGCCTGTATAGCTGACCCTGACCTCTGACCAGCGATCAAGCAAAAAGAGAAAATCGATCATGGGATCAATAGTGTATCCCATTACACTGGATGACACATCAATATGTGCCATATCAATTTAATCGATTACTACCAACAAATGTCCCCGTTCATGTATATATGCAAAAGTGAGCATGTTCTTATAAAGAAATCCATTTTTACGCCGATTATTTTCAATCAGGCCTAACTTCATTTTTTCATAGTGTATATAGTGAATTAAGAGCACTATAACGATATGTTTCCTATTGTTTGTACATGAAGAGAAATATTGAGGTCTCTGATGTGTTAACCTGTGATCTCTTTGTGTCTGCAGGCTGCCTTTTCAACAAGATGTGGAATATGGAAACACCACCTCCCATCTAGGAGACTGTGATGGTAGGTTGCAGCACTGTGACATGGATGCTTCTGGTTACGTACAGTGGACTGAGGGGAGGCTCCGCCTAGTGGCTCAGTCTTTTACTACACCTGTCTCCTTGTCACTGAACATTTTGTTCTGAAAAATTATCTCATACTACCAACTGGGAGAATATTGGTTTTATTGGAATTTTAATTATCTGAGGTTTTGGTTTCTTTGTCAGAGCCAAATCAGGTAGGAGTAGCTCTGGGATCCTGGATTCAGCCTCACTTCCTATAGGTCAAAATGTTCCCAGTGTGAGACGGTTTAATTAGGGAGGATATGAAGCAGGTGTAGCTGCTGGTAGACAATATGAAACTGCAGGATGGGATATGCAACATCTTCCCGGGTGCAAGCCTTTGTTCTTTCAAAGCAGAACATCTCAGAGGGGAATGACTGAGGGTAGCCGGCAAGCAAGCTGGAAATAGCGTCGCAGAAAATACTGATGTCACTTCTGTTGAGAGGCTCAGATGTCACTGCAGTGCCACAGAGGACCTCTTTGAACCTGACTCTGAAATTCACAAAGTCAGTGGAAACCAACAAAAGTCATTTCCTTTCCAGCAGATTCTTTCTGCACTGTTCCGCCTGTTTGAGCCCAGTTTCAAAGTCATAAAATCCATTTAGCTGGGTCTGAATTTCAAGAGAAAAAAACTTAAAAAAAAAATGTGTAGCACGTTCCAAGCCCTCACCACACTCATTTGTTTTAAAGTGATATATGGGCTTCTAGTTTTTATCCCACTCTTAGAAACTGATAACAGTAGAAGTCGGTGATGCCAGGCTGCAGACCTGACAGACTCTAATCTGAGCTGTGAAAGCGCAAGAGAAGCCGAGCCAGAGACAGGCATGTGCTGCTGTGTCTGCAGATGGGAGTGATTAGAGCTGAGTGGAAACACTGAGGTAATGGTATGCTGCGAGGAGAGACTCTCTGACCAGGCTGCAGGATGGAAAGAGTGAGGAGAGGAGAGTCAGCTGCTGTGGTCTGAACTTGTACTGATGACAAGTGCAGGCCTCTCTGAACCTGGAGCCTGTGGAGCCTCAAGGCCAAACTGGAGAGAAGTTCCTTTTAAACAGAATCGCTACACAAAATAATCGTGTAAGGCTGAACATGATGATCACCAGTTATGAGTGTTATTGTAGCTATTGATTTATTACGATACATTATATCTTGAGAGGGGAAAAGCACCAAGTGGCAATAGCAGAATGGCACTATATGTAATAATAATAGCAATTTTAAACTGCACCCTGTGGACAGGCATTGTGAGGGGATGTCCATTGTACTGTTCCACTAAATGTCATCTTCATAATTGTGTCTCTTTATCTTCAGGAATTCTGCAGCAGAGTTTGCTGATTGAACCGGAGAGCCTTGTTTCCCTCAACCTGCTTGTGGCATCTGCGGTCTCTGCGTTCACCATCGGGGCGGCGCTCTCCGGCCTCGCCGTGTGCTGGATCATGGCCCACAAGCCTGCCAACCGCCGCCACGGCAACACCTCCCAGTCCTCCATCCAGAGACGTGAAAGAGGCCTGCTGGGTAACGGCGGAGGGATGGGAGGCTCTGTGCTGAGCGTAACACGGCAGGGAGGTGGGGAGCGCCCCTGCTCTCAGGGCGGGGAAACCCTCTTTGTCATGCCCAATGGCTGGGTGAAGTCAGGGGAGCTCGACCCCGGTTTCCTCCCCACCCCAGAGCACACGCCCCAGCAGAAACGCAGAGGCCTGCGACTGTCTGACTCCAACTCTGGAGGGTGGGACACCAGCCAGACGTACCTGGGGGGAGGCTCCGTGGGTCTGGGTTCACCCTGCCGCATGCCCCCTTCAGTCTACCTGACCACCAGACTGTTCCAGCAAGGGGGGGGTGGGAGACACAGTGGTGAGAGCCGAGGGAATGACACGCCACGCCAGCACTATGTCTGTCTGAGCAAGCAAGAAAAAGGAGGGAAAGGGACGCCCAAAGCTCCACTCAGGAAGTCTGCCGGAGAATATGTATACCCCATGACCCCCCAGGACTCGCCTGAGCGTCGGAGGGTGGTCTCAGCCCCCAGCGCCCCCGTGGAGTATGGCGAGCCGCTGCCTTTGCGCTGGCCACCCCAGGAAGGATACATCCTCAGCAGCCACGGCATGGTCCCCGTCCCCCTGCCTCCCCCCTCCATGCCCACTCCCAGTGGCCAGGCGTATGTGTCCCAGCAACATACCCCCGGGCTAAGCCGGGCTCTGCTGAGAGGGGCCCTGGAGCGAGGGGAGCTGGGGCAGCTGGTGGATCTCAGTCAGCTGATGAGTAAGAAGAACTGCAGCGATAGGACTCAGACTGGCCATTGACTGCTGAGGAATTGAAGGGGACGGGAGTCTTTCCATGTCCGGAGCTGTCTGTTTTATTTACATAGATCTCTCTTTCCTCCTTATTTTGTCTGTCACTCTCTCCCTCTCCCTTCCCTACATCTGTTTTTCATTGACCCCCCCTCCCCTCCCCATTTCACCCTCTGATGAGTCTCTCTTTATGACTGGCTGCTGGGCCTGCCACTCATATCCTGGCTCACACTAATTGGTCAGATGAACTGAGGTTGTTGCTGTGTCTGCATTGCAGAGTTGCCTCTCTCTCCTGCTACTCAGCCGCAGCAGGAAGAGGAGAGAGGATGGAGAGGAAAGACAGAAAGCAGAATGGGGGGCAGAGAGGATGTGGACAAAGATGGACATGGCACTTAGAAGCTGCCTTCCCTGTGCAGATTAACTGAGGTTGCAGAGCCAATCAAGCACTGCTGCAGGAGAGGAATGCATTTTCCCTCTTGGATCACATTAACAAGACTGCCACCCATCTGTTCCCCACTATAGTACCTGTTGGCCTGATTGCCAACTAGGTGCTTGAAGTGAAATTGCAAATACTGAACATCGTAAATGGATACCTTCCTGAATATCTGAGGCTCTATGTGACTCATCAGACAAAAACTAAAGTCATTCTGACTGTAAACACAAATCTAATGGACAATGAGGGGACACCAGTCCCTTCTCTCTGCTTCTTTTTTCTCTCTCTCTTTCTCCTTGCTGCACACTTACAGCAGATGCATACATGTGTTTGTACAGGTGGGTATTTAGTATTCCATGTACAGCAGAGGGAAGGCGCGTGTGCCAAATGCCTCTAACCTGTCTCATAGGGATATGGGACTATAACTCACGTCTTTGGAGAGCAGAGTGCAGGACTGAAATGTCAGCACTATTTCTGCCAGCCGCATGCTCTCTGTAATGACGGCATCTCAGCCGTCCGTCGCTGTATTTGTTTGCCTCCCTCCACCCCACGTACTGTTTAATGACTAATAATCCCACGAGGAAGTCGGGAGAGGTTTCACCACAATACTGGACTGAAAGAAAGCTCAGAGCAGGACAGAAACATGGAAAGGAAGAAAGAGAGAAGTGTTTTAGAGATTTTTTAGTAAATGCACTGCAGTATATGAACACTTTGTCCTTCACTGTCACCTTAAGGTTTTTCCACACACATACACACATTCATTAATGCTGCATTATAGACAACAACCCGGTTTTATTGGCCAAAATTTCCCCTCCAGCCCAGAATGGGTCAAGGTCCCACAGACATGATACAGAATAAAGTGACAGTTACAGCAGCCGATGATTGAAACCTCTGGCTTAACTCGGAGCCAATAGGAGTAATGGAAATGTTCCCAGCAGGCAAATGGGACTATATATTCAGCCCATCAAAGTGTTCCATGAAATGGTCGGCGTTCAGATCAACACTACATGGTCTGAGTGTGTTAGCGAGGAGCTGGAAGTCATAAAAACAGGAGACAAGATAAAGAAAACAAAAGGCAACTTGATGAAACGAGGCGCAACGACAACAACCACAGAAAATACTGAGAACATGGTTTATTAAAGCTGACCAGATGACTTGATTTTCACTCTCAGTTCCAGCCAATAGACTGTACGCTGGTTTGTGGTGACTTTCATATGATATATGGAGACCTTGTTATTATATATGGTTTATCTGTACATAGTAAACTTTAATTTAGATAAAATGATAATGTAAGACAAACTGTAACTCCAAAAAAAAAATATCAGGCATTAATTAGCTTGCAAACAGAAATAAACATTTATCATGTCATTATAACTATTAATGTATGAAAATCTGTTTTCATGGAGGTTTCATATCAACCTTGCTCCAAGATTGAAATCACAGAGACACTAATTATCATCAGTGTCTTTTTACATCTGTATGCCAAATCCAACTTATGAATGAATTACTGATGCCTGATTACTGAAGCAAAAAAAAAAAAAAAAAAAAAAAGAAAGAAATGATAGAAACTTGTTTTAAAGTGCCATGAAGAGGACCATTTCAGTCAGGCGTGCACCAATTTCATGTGCTACGGACACGTATGCCTTCGAGTTTACATGCTGAATGTTTTGTTTCTGCATTTAGATGTTGGCTTGTACTGTTTGGACTCATTTCAGCTCCCTCTGTCAGGTGCTGCTGACGCTGAATGCCACCAACAGTATTTGAGGGTCTGTTTATAAACTACTGTGACACATCACGCCAAACTTATAAAGTGTAAATATGTAAGAATAAACACAGACACTTTGTCATGCCCTTTATGATTGTACTGTAATGTGTTCACTTAAACAATGCCATGAACTGTGTTGATTCCAGAATAGCTGATATGTAATAATAGTGATTCATAAGTAGTTCATAAGCAAACCTTCAAATGGACTGAAATGCTGTAAGGGAACACTGTGTATCTCATTTTTTGTCTTTTTTCTGTAGTCTAGTGACTTTCTGTCTGTCATTGCCAACCAACTGCCATGCTGGAGGATCTTGAAAATATGTGTCAGCATCCTGTGTGAATGAATGTACTCATTGTTTTTTATGTTTATTGTCATTCTACTGTGCAGAAATAAGGAAAAGCACATTTTTTGCATTCTGAAAAGGAGCTGTCCTGTATCATTTGTGAATAGTGTAAATAATCATGCTGATGGTATAGTGTATCAGTTTGGTTTTGGGAGGGGGGGACCATTCAAGCTCTTCTGAAACAGGACTATGTTTAAGGTGTGAGTTGTTTGTTTGTTTTTTTTTCTTTCTTCTTTTTTTTTTTGCTTTTTTGTTTTCGGTGACGATGCTGTGAATAAGATGTATGTACAGTATTTACGTGACTTTGGCTGACTGCTGAGTTCAGCTGTTTCCTTCCTTGTTATTAGAGTAGAGTCGCAGGCCTGATCTCAGCCAGAACTGAGCCGTCTCATTTGACTGATGCCTGCTGAGTTTTTGCAGTTGCTAAGATACTGCTGTTATAATAACCATCAATCTTTGGAGTACTGCTATTAAATGGCATTATACAATTGACTGCTAATGTTGTTGCGTTTGGTTCTGAATGCACTCATTGAAATAAATGCATATCATTATACGTGTGCCCACGCATATACACACACAGTTACAAATGCAACTCTTCTGCTTCGCAGCAGTCTGGTGTAATGTGTATATCATTACTGCAGTTTATTTTCCTAAATGAGGATTTGTTTTTTCTTTTTTCTTTTTTTTTACCAGATTGGCAGATTGAAGCTTCTCAACAGGCAACTCCAGAGCAGAGAGGCAGGGGAAAATCTTTCAAGCATTTACTTTTCTCACCACAAGAGGGAGCTGGACACTGGCCGTCATTCATCTGGCCTCTGTGAGGGAGTGGGAAAGCACAAACTCCCATGGGTGCCTGTGCATTGACTGGACATAGTCTGTCTGTGTCGCTAAGCTGCAAGCAGACTGTTGTTTTGTTGAGATGTCTGGAGCAGAGATGAGAATACCCCTTGTTCTCTGCTTTGATATAAAGCTTTGAACATCATACAGAGAGCAATAAGGTCAACAAAAGGTTGGGTGAGATGGATAACAGGTATTTATATCTCAAACACAGACACACACACACATATACTCAAGCATATCCCTTGAACAGCTGAAGAGTTCATACAGCAACTTGATGATTTAGGTCAAGCTAGATGTATTTTCAGAGTCTGTAAATACTGACATGATTAACAAAACCTTTCTCTTTATAAAAAGTTAACTGTACAGTACAATCAACTGGAAACACGGAACCAGCTGAAAATTTCATTTTTACATTAGCAGTATACATAATCTACATTTTCTAAGAATAAATCAAAAAAAGGATTAGACAAAAATGTAACAAGTAAGAAAAAAGTAATAATCATTGCAATCAGTTAGCCAGATACTTATATCTATGGCTAATTTAAAGGTGTATGCCAGCATTTTTGAGTTGCACCTGCTCAAAAAATTGGGGATCTCACAAAAGAAAGAACAATTAAAAAAAAAAAATTCAAAAGGTAAAAAAATCAAAGCACCAGATGTAGATATATTCAGAATTTTAGTCCCAAGAATGTATCAGGCACACAAAAAAACACTGAGTGCAGCTCCCATAATTCTGTCTAAATGCCTGCATCTTTTGAACCACACATCTTCAGTTTGTATCGCTGATTCATTTCCTGGATGATGTCATCAGGTTTCATTTTTGAGCTTCATTTGCAAAACTGGTGGAGTACTCCTTCAACAATATCATTTATTTTTATTTCTGTGCAGCCTTAGAAAATAAAATAAAGATAGAGACCAGGAAATTTGTTGTACTCCCACTGACTTATGAGTAAAACCCTTTCAATAAGAAGTAATAGCTGATGGAATCAAAACAGCAGTTTGTGGCAGCAATCCATTCAGACACAAGTAGATATTTATGTACAGGTATATATAGATTTTGCCAGTTTGGAGGTGCAGTGTACAAGAAGTTGACAAAAAAGCCAATATGAATTGGTGTATAGCAGACAATGAACACAATCATGTTTGCCATTACTATACTAATTATGCTTTTCTTTTTCTCTGATTTTTCATCCACCTTTAACAGAATATAGATGATCTGACTGGAACAAAACACAACAATCACCAGTGGAATGAGGAAGCCTGGTAAGATCAGAGACAAAATCACTTTTAGCTTAAGTGGTTTATCTTTACATCTTTCATAACACGTCCAGAGATTTTCAGGATAGTTTTCTTTTTGGAACACAACACAGAACGTCACCAGAAGCCCCCAAAGAAACACACACACAGCAAAAGCTGCCTCTTTCTTCCTCGTCCACGATCTGGCGTGTATAGGGAACCTTATAGCCAGGTAGCGCTGGAAACTGATGGCAGTCGTGGTCAGGATGCTGGCATACATGTTGATGAAATGTATGTTCATGAGGAAAGTACACATGGTAGTCTTAGGCAAGCAGAAGAAGGCATCGTACATCCTAAAGGGAAGGAAGAGGATGAGGGCAGAATCAGCTAAAACCAGGTTGAACATGTAGATGTGGGTGTCTGTCCAGGAATCCCGTTTTGCAATGAAGGCACGCAAAGCTGCAGCGTTGACAAGGAAACCCAGGAGAAACAAAGGACTGTAAGCCAGACCCTGAAAGAGGTCCACTTCGCAGTGATCTCTGGTGGAGTTGCACATACTATCTGTAAGAAGTGGCCATGCCAGTGACAAATCATCAGTATGTTAGTATAGAGAAAGGTATATTTATTAAGCTACAACTCCAAAGAGCTGAGCATAGAACACACACACAAATATATTAACTGTTTATCAGTACAGCTTGGAGGATCTTACTAAGCATAGGTGCACATTTTTTTCAAGCCTGCCTTAAAACAGTACTCACATGACCATGAAACTCAGCAAGAAATAATTTTCTAAGGAGGAAACACAACAAGGGCATTTGGTACAAAAAAAAGCCTTCAGAAGTATCTTCAGAAGTTACAGTAACTTCAGAAGGTCCCCATCTCTTACACTGAAGTTGTGGTTAGGAAGAGATCTCTTCATGACCAGCATGAATATGATCAATGATTACAAAACTCCTGTAAATATGCACGAGAGTGTTGTTTGAAGACAAATTTGAAAAATGTGAACCTCTTTTACACTTTTTCATTTTGTATGATATCTTCACAAAGTTCACCATAGGTATACCATTTAAATACAACATGCAAAACTGTATTACAGTGTCATAGCAGAATGTGGTGTAGCAGAAATTTAGCAGAAGGCAGAAAAGCATTTATGTTGCTGGTCAGAATTAACCAATAAAAAAGAATCAAAACTTACCAAGAGAGCTGGACTCCTGTGCATAAACTGATTTTAAAACTAGTTGTACCAGTGTCTATAGAGTATGTCTTCAATATGTGCACTGCACATATTTCTGTCGGATAGGCATCATTTCCTCTTTCTTCTGCAGTTTATTTCTCTTTCAGAGGCCACAAGGCAAATAGGGCCAGTCACACAGAGACACGCCATCACAGAAAACTGAATGACAGACAATGTACATTTGTGATTAACATGAAACTGATGCAAACTGTTGTGAGCAGAAGTCTTTGCTGTACTTGGTGGACATGATGACTTAGTACAAGTAGCACTTGTATTTTGTATAGTTTCCTATTCGCCAGTTTTAGCCAGGACTGTTGTTATAAAGCGTGTGAATGAAAAAAAGTTACATACAGTGGAAAGTGTGAAACCGGAAGGGAAAAAGGTCATTCTCTGATCAGGGTGAAATACTTTGCACTGAGAGTGTAGGACGAGAAAAGGAACTTACAAATAAATCTTGTCGTTGTGCAAGAGGCACGATAGTGAACACAACTTCTCCACTCTTCGAAAGCTAGTAAAGAGAAATGGGTCAGTATTTTGTTCAGTTGGCTGAAAAGAGGAGGCAACAAATTCTAGCAAAAACCAACATGAAATGGGCTTTTGCTTGGAAAATGTACGTCAGTGTGTCAGCACTGATTGGGGGAATGTTTGTCACACACATTATTTTCCATTGTCATATATCAATTGATGAACAAAATTCCTCCTAAACTTGTTAACCACTGACAGTCACAGTAGACTAGCCATAGGCTCCTGGATTAAACCACCGTTTCTGAATGAAACTTCTCAAATACATTTCTGGATTCAGTGAGACACAGATAATTGAAACAGATTGAGAAGTCATCAAGACATCTGCAGGTCTGTCTCTACCTTCAGCTGCAGCTTTGGCCAACCTGCTCCACATTTGTGAGTTATTTTGTCAACATGTCCTCATCAAAGCATTTCTATCCAATTGGACAGATTGGGCGGGTGGGGGTGGGGGGGGGCGTTTGGACACAGGCCGGTCTGGCTGCCACACACACAAGCCAGACGCTGCACAATGATTGCTTGCTTAATGGGCATTTAATTAGAAATGGAGCCACACGGTGACTTAGTGAAGCACTGTTTGTGCGCTTGCGACTAATATTTCTTTGTGTGCGCGCATTTCTCCTGTTGTTATGTTTTGCTTTGTTTTTGTTCACAGTAACTATGTCTTACAGTAACTATGTGCTTGTTTGTCTTCTGGGGTCTGATTCACTTGTTTATGGCAGAGGGTGTGTGTTCACTGGGGTGACTAAGCTTCTGAGTATTTCATGACACAAATCCCGCATATTGATCGAACATAATGCCGATGTCAGAATCTGTCCATTGTAATATTTGTTTTGTGTCACATTTGGTTGATGGGTTTTTGCTATTGACAGCATTTTGAATGAGTAGGGAGCAGAGGACATTACAAAATCATGAACCTTGGCCAGATTTGAACAAGACTGCAGAGATTAATGATTGTCTGCATCACACTGTACAGCATGGGTACTACACAGTACTCAAGTGCTGACAATAATAAGCAAAGGAGTGCCAGTTTGTAGAACGCAGGCCTTCAACTTACAGAGATGAGGTCATGGTTGCAAAACAAAAAAGATAAGAAAAGAAAAGAGAAAAATTGAGTTGTTGAGAAAATGAAAAAGTATTACTGATTCTGGCTCCTGGCAACATTGCATACAATGGTTGTCTCTGTGTCAGTAGCATTAAATGTTTTAGACGGAAGGACAGCTTTGTTTGAGAAGAATAAATAGATTTTAAGAATAAAAGGAGGACTGTTCTGGTGAGGGAGAACAAAGATTCACATTATAGATTTAGAGCTTATCCTTTCTGTGTATGATTCATCAATGATCATGGTTAAAGCTGGAATTAAAGTGTCAAACAACAAAGCATCAAGTGTTGTGCAAAAACCAAAACCAGCTCTGGATATTGCCCTTTGTTAATGTTACAAAGGTGCAGTGTTTAAGTTACGTTCAATCAAGAGGTCACTGAGGAGAGCAAAGTGCAAAGATGAGAAAAAATATCAGCCTCAGTCTCCACTGAAGATGAAGACTTCAGCATCAAAATGCAGGGCTGAAAGTTCATCCAGCAAGCGAGGGAAAGGATTGACGAAACCATGAGTGAACGTCTGAGGGCCTTTAAAGAAAAAAGAGAGAGAGAGAGAGAATGGAAATCTGAAAACCTGATCTGGAAAAAAGTTTTGGACGGGCTGAATGGAACAGTTGAGAATACAAGACACAAAAACAGATGACAAAGCAGAAAGGTTTGGAGTATGAAGCTGCCCTTTTACTTGCTGTTTTATGCAGTTACATCTATTTTTAGTTGATACAGTTTGGTTTTAGGAAAGTTTTGGAGTTTCCTTTCAAGACGAAAGAGTCAGCTTGCTCCATTAGTCAGTGGCCTCTGAACTGTGATGTGGACTATTTGAAGCCAGAGAGGGAAACAATCATCCTATTAGAGACTAACCCCAACCCCTAAAGACTGAAGGTTAGTTGTAGTTGCCTGGTTCTGGACATGCATTGGCTCATAAATAACTTGTAATGAATGTATTAATGTATGTTTACATGTTGATCCTAACACATCTTACACTACAATGACCCTCACAATTAAGACTTCTACAACGAGAACCCTGAAAAGATCCGGAAGTGTGGGATTAGATCATGTTTGTTAGTAATTATAGCTTGTATATTTGCAGTTATTGCATTTTTTAGAGATGTTCTACTTTTATTAAAAGCTGCTTTATGCTTCAAAGATATTATTCCCTGAAAATAAAGGCATAAATCTAATATTGCACAGGATATGAAGGGGTTCAGTGTTTCGGATGCAGTCTGTTGTTATCATTAATTTGTTTTAAATCCCTTTAGGCTTATCCTGTTTTCACAGAGATATTTCCCAGATCTACTCAGATCTGGTATATCATTGTGGATATATTTGTCTGCTAGTCTCAGTCCATCTTCTTTTTCTTGACTCACGCCTGCCTGTCTGTTGGTCTGCCACCCCTGCCTGTCTCTCTAACTGCTTGGCTATCTCTCTTTCCTGCCTCCCTGCATTCATTCCTGTCTGTCTGGTACTGTTTGAAAGTGCCCTTTACACGTCAGTAGTGAGGCGGGGTGGTGGGTGGATGAGGGTGGTGGTGGTGGGGGGGTTTCCATTGCTCTAACTAGGTCAGTGAAGACACACCCCTCTCTCCCCTCGCTGTGCCCCTGCTCTCCCCCTCCTGTCTCCTTTCTCTCCCTTTCTCCTCTGCTCCCTGCTGTGACGCAATGCAGAATTTCTGCACAGGCCTCCTGTTTCTCCTTTATTACCTCCTGATTCAGAAAAACAAAGCACAGTCTTCCACTTCGTTGATGACAGTTATACATCCTCCAAATCAGCATTAAGCCAACACGCGCCAGCTGAACAAAGACAACTTGCACTTTTACAAATACCAGCCAAACTGGATGAATCAGCTGCACCATATGGATCCGCTAATCAGCCAGAGTTTCAGTGATTTGGTCCAGCTTTTTGTTGTGATGATGGATTACATAATGCTCCGGCATTGCATAATGTTTGTGGGGGTTGTCAATCTGTGATCAGGCACTTTCACATTTGGAGGGGCAGTCAAGTGCAGCCATCAGAAAGTGTGTCACTGTTACCGTGCAATTGCTTTGGCACCACACTTTCACAGTTCCTCCAGTGTGCTGATGTGAGCGTATATGTGTGTGTGTGTGTGTCAGAGATGATAAAGAACAATCACTGCATTCATCTGCAGTTTTTAAACCCCATCAAATACTCAACTTGTGACTTATCATGTGTCTGTGCAGTCTTTTGACAACATGTACTGAAGATCATGAAATATGCATGATAAAGAGCAAACTCCAAGTATTACATAAGCCCAGCATGTTATACCACAATCCCAACACTAGATGTCTCTGTTTCTGTTGGCTGTGCTGCGATGACTCATCTAGGCGGTTATATATGAACTGAATTTTGAATTATCAAATCTCATCCATGCTTGATCCAGAGTGTTTATCTCGGTAAACAACAATCTGAAGCGACATACATGGATGTAGCGTGTTTTGTTGAACAGATAGCCTAAAAGCAAGAGGCCAAAAATCTGGGAGGTGAATGTGACGGACATGTTCAGAGACTTGACTAGAGCAGCACAACAAAAGACAAATGTGCATGTGATTTTAAGCTGACGTATCATGTATGGATATGAAGTGATTATCACAAAAGGATCATTTTTGCGAATACATTCTTCCCTTATTAGATCATTTGAGGCAGTTAGGGGATTAAACAAAACAAAAAATATGCTCTGGTATTGGCACGGAAATGAAAGAGAATAGTGGATCTGAGGGGATATATGAAGATAAAAGAAAATGGGAGGATGAAAGAAGGGTGAGGTAAGGAGTGTATGGGTGTCCAGCAGCGCCTTGTGGATGGCACACAATAAATGTAGGTCATCGGGCCAAAAATGGAGGAAGCAAGACATGCGAGGTGGAGGCGAGAATAGTCACAGTTGAGGAAAATGTGCAGGATACTGGAATAACTTCTTCCACCTCGTTGTGTTCGCTGTCCTTATTTACTGTGGATAGAAATATCACAGCATTACCAGCGCCCATGTGTGAGCCCATGTGTATGTGGCACATGTATCCCAGCGTGTATGTGTGTGTGCCTTTGCACTCCCTTGGGTGTAACTGGGTCAGCTTCACATGGCAAAGCACGTTGATTCACGCCGGAGATAAACACAGCCCGGGTTCCCGTGGCAACCTCCCCTTTACTCTCACCACATCTTTGCATGGCACATATTTGTATTTGCATCAGATTTCTACGTGAATATTGACACAGACAAAACCTGCACACTGAGGCAAACATATTTTAAAGAGCAGTGCTGTCGTTCGTGATTATGAGAAGGGTTCACACTTCACTCAGTCGTGACTGTCTTTTGTTTTGATAATGTATTACCTCAATTAAAGGTTCGTTACTGTGAATGCGTCAGCGCCATAGAGTCCTCCTTCTATTCAAGCATTTGTGGGTGTGGATGCTGAACCTGCTTTGTGAGGAACAAAGGAAGAGAGATGTACAGTAGAAGGGTGGGTGAAAGAGAAAAGGAGACGGCGAGTGACGGAGAGAAAGAGAGATTCACTGCTGATTGTGTTTGTCAAGACAAGTCTGGACATACGGTCGAAATTTAAACATAGGTCTAACTCTGTGCATGCGTGCATACGTGTGTGTGTCAGCATGGTTCCTACATACTCAAACAGCCATGAAGAACATTTCCATAAAGACCTGCAGCCTGAATTTAGCAACATGTCAGAAGGATACATCCTGTTTAGAGGACACGCGTACATGTGGTGAATGTTTAGAGAAGTGAGGCTCTGATTCGAGGGTTACTGGTTTGATTCATGTGACTATTTGTACAGGGGAAACAGAGAAGAACCAATCTTCCACTGTTCAGCACTTACTGTAGAGTGCCCTTGGACAGGCACTGTGCAAATCTGTGGAATGGATGTCAGTAATTGTGTTTGCAGAAAGCAGGCACAAATATTAGACACATTGCAATTAAACTGACAGTCTGTAAACATTTTTCCTCAGTTGGACTCCGTGCAATTAGTGTGGCTTTGTTTATTTGGAGTCAAACTTGAACTTAAAGCCCAAGACACTGAATTTAAAACTCTAAACTCAGCTAATCTCAGCTAAAGGTAAAAACTCAGCTAAACACAGCAACTGTCAAGAAAAAAACAAGTACAGAAATCTCTCTTGTAAAATACCCTAAATTGTTCTTAATTTGGCAGAAAACAATTTATATAGGGACTGCATCACTCATTGAAAAAATATGTTTTCAGGGTCTTAAATGCTTAATAATAATATTAATCTAATATGATATGGAACTTATTTGTATTTTTGGTCTGTGGTCAGGTCTTGACTCAAATACTTCCTCCATAGATGACATTCAGGTTTTGCTTGACATGTTGCACATTCAGCACAAGCTGTGCGGAGGGTCTAAAACACCTGTTGAATGTTCAGATGTTGTGTGAGATAAATTCTAAAGAGATAAATTGTGAAACAAGAGTTTCACAATTGCTCATTTTTAGCTGCGTAATTGTGTGTGACAAGGGCACTTCAAGTATATATGCTTGTACGCTTCCTGTAAGGTATGTAAGTTGAGGGAGTGCACACGCTCACTGAGATAAATCTGTACCAAATGACCTGTGATTGAACTCTATGAACTCTCTGCTGAATTATCAAACTCAAGAGCAACTCATGAGCAGTGTAAAAAAAAAAAAATTAACTCATAAGGATAAACTGAGAGCGAAGAAGAAACAGATGCGCTGGAGTGTAGAGAGACAACAAGAGCTGAAAATATAAAGAAGGGGGAAAGAAGGGGGAGTGAAATATAGAAAATATGGAGATAGGACATGGATGTAAGGTGGAGTTGAGTGGAGGAGAATGAGTAGACTGTGACAGGAGGGACCATATTTGTACTCTATCTGACACACTGACCTAGTGACGCAGCAAAGCTCACAGCTCCAGATTACAGAGCCATGGCTGTAGGGAGGGGGAGAGAGGGATTAGTGGTGCCTCCAGAGAGGAGAAAACAGGGAGATTAACTGAATGAGGGAAGAGGGAGTGAGGGATTACAGCTCTGTGGATGGCAAGAGCCTTAAATAATCTCAACAAACTGACTGGCATAGTCCAGTACATGTGTATGTGTACTTGTACGTGCATGTGTGCGTTTCTACCCTTCTGTGGATGTGATGTAAAAATTAGTACAATTTAAGAGATGAAAGGACATGAAGTGGTGAACATTAGCTGTGACAGATGTATCTTAAATTACCCCTGTACACATTTGAAAGCATGCGAACGTTTTACAATATGCCGTGTGAGAAGCTAGACTGGAATGTAAAGAGTTGATGCTGCTAAGGCAGAGAGATTGGCCATGGGGCCCCACTGAAACCATGTGCGGCCAATCAGTTACAGTTGGTCCCTCATCCCTACAAAGACTCTTTGATGTGAGCGAGGCCTTTAAATTCAACCCTGGGGAGTCACAAGGCTACACTGGGCTTTGATCTGAGTCAGGAGAAACCTTATGCCACTCCTAACAACAAGACATTCTGCACAACAACAAAATGACTGCTTGCATGACATTCAAAGAGTCAGTGACAAGCATGGATTCGGTGTTGGTTGGGGAAAATCTGAAAAGCAGCTTTGCACTGTACTAAAAACCAACCTGCTGTATGTGACTGGTTCTCTATTACACTGATGTGTCTGTACGATGTAACGTTGGTCACCTAACACCCTCATCCTATAGCTCCCATCCCATATTTTCTCACGCACAGTAATCAGAAAGATTTGACTAGGTTTAATTTTATCCTTTGGGGCTTTTCTATTTAAAAAAAAAAGATATCTTTTGCAGTGTATTAAATCTCAGAGAGACTAAAATAATCCTAGCAGCTATAAGCTGGAAAGACATCATAATGCTTCTCTGCAGATCATTTCTGTCCATCACTGGCTCCACAGACCTGTCACTTTAAATGTCTGCGTTGCTTTGGCAACCTTTTTCTATACTTGAGAGGACTCAAGGCAAAGTGGACATGGGCTATTTCACCTCCTTGTTTGTGCTGCAGCTCTGCTTGTTGTCACACAGTCTATGATGTAAATATCCGTCCATTTATGTATCATTTCTTCAGGCCTCCCCCATCTTCTCCCTCATCCTGTTATGCTGCGGCTGGCTGTCTTCCAAAATCCTCCAGCTTCTCTAAGCTCTCCTCCTTCCTTGCCTCTTCTTTCACCTCTTACTTTATCATCGGGCAACAAAATGTCTGCCATATACGAAGCCATGCTGAAGACCTCCTCCTCCTCCTCCTCCCACTCCCCTTCTCTCTCTCTATCCTTCCTCTGCTGCCTAACCGAGCCGCACAGTGGTTATGTAAGAGCTAAGGTCAAAGTGTCACTGCCGTTGTCAAGGGAGACATAGAACAGAGGGGCTTTAGAGGAGATGTGCAAGGGGCGAGAGAGAGGGAAAAACAGCAAACGCAAACGGCAGAGAACAAAAAAAAAAAAAAAGTACAGGAAAGACCAGAAAAAAATAAAGATTTGAACATGTGTGCATGAATAAAAACATTGAACTGTGAGGAATATGGTACATTCTGGACAGACATAAAGGAAGCAAGGAAGTGTACAAAGAAGATAAGTGATTACATATTTTAAAAAAAACAAGCAAGAGGCAGAGGAAAAGGGCTTGGAGAGGAAAAAAAAAAACCCAAAAGAATGTGAGCGCCTGTTTCTGTGTGGGTGAATTGTGTGTGTGTGTGTGTGTGTGTGAGAAACAGAAAAAGAATCTCTGACTGTAGGTGCTCTGTGCTCGGCTGCTCCACTAACCTAGTTTGAGTAATCTCTGCCTTCATGCTGTTTCATAACATCGCTGCCAGGACATTGCATCATAAGGCCACCCGCTACAGCCCCCCCCCCCCACCCCGAAGCACCCACCCGGCTCTTCATCAGCACCAACCAAACAGTCACACACTGTCCCAAGTACACATTTACATCAGAATCTGAATCCTTTTCATTCATTGATTAAACCAGGAAAGATGAGCTGTAAATTTGCCTTTTAAAAAAATCCAAAGTATCCAAAGAAAGAGACGATTCATATGAGCAAAGAAAAAAAAAAAAAGACATTTGGCACATTTGCAGGAAAATAAAATGCCAAACAGTGTGGCTAACATGCTAACACACAGAAACAAATAAGTTAAATAAATGAGATGCAAATATTACAGCAGTATTCCTGTGATGTGTTCCTGCATGTTCAGCACAGAAATGTGAACATGAAACAGGAACCAGACTGCTGTGAATCAAACCTTGTGAGGTCACTGGGTGTAAACTCTGGAGCAACTCTAAGTCCACGGAGGATAAATTGAAAGATGGTGAGCAATCATTGGGAAAGCAGCCAGGAATATTTTCTAGCCTATTCTTCCTTGTACAGAAGTGCACACTAAGGAACAACGCTCATGCAAGCGCACAAGCTCAAATAAAATATTTTATGGGTCCACAAAGTCACTGCAGCAACATCATATTGTATATTTATTGCCAATAAAATTAACTCCACTCTTTTTCTTCTCTCATTTCTTTGGAAAACAGGTGTTTCACTTGGTTAACAGCACAAGGACTATTAAAGGTGTCATAAATATTCGTTCTAAATTTAGTGACAAACAGTCTGGCTGAAGAAACAACATCCTCTTTCATTCATATTTTGGATGTTGGGGAAGGCGTATGGCGACATTCTGCTAGGGAGGCAAGTAATGATTATTTTCCTTATTGATTAATCTGCACTTTCTAAGTAAATACACTGTTCTGTAACATGTCCCAAAATAGAGAAAAATGCTGATCACCGTTTCTCAAAACTGAGGTTGACATATTTAAATGTCTTGTTTACCCTGGCAAACACATTAGTTTATGGTCATTAAACACAATGTAAATCAGTATCTGAGAGTCTGCAACGAGTGAATATTTGGCTTTTTTTCATTCTGCTAATGTTTTTTGAAAGATATCTGTGGGACAGTCACTTTAAAGCTACAATGAGGCCATGAGAAAACAAAGTACCTCTTAGATAGCTTTTTAATGCTTATTCTTTCCTTAAAAAAAAAAAAAAGAAATTTTAGCAACACCTAATCAGACAAGTGTGAACTTCTGTATTCTGCTTTTGCATTAACCGTACTCCAGTTAGGGAAGTGGAGGAGAGCAATATATATTAATATCTGTTTTAAAGAAGAACTGATTGTGGGTTTTCATTACCTTCCTATCACATCCTGGAAGTGACAATCTTTATTTCTCTCTATTGGGCATCACGGTGAGTGAGAAGTGAGCACTTAGTCAATCATTTGCTCAGCCACCTTAAACTCGCTCCCGACCGGCGCGCTCCCGCGAGTGCTGCGAGAGGAGCTGTCGGCAGTGAGATCATGTGAGAGTCCACGCTTGGAGAAAGTAGGTTAGCAGGGTAGACTGAGAGGAAAGCAGGCGGAGAGTCACAACGCGGAGGCGGGGTGCTGAACACTGCTCGTCCACCGTGGGACTATTCTGTCAAAAAAGTTGAGCCAAATCGATTCGCCAGTGCGCCGAGACGGTTACGATGCGATCCAAAGCGGCTTTCTTCACTCTTTTATTTTGCTCGGACTTGACCGAGCGATAGAGGAGAAGAGTTTCCGGTAGTTCTTTCCTTGCTTTGTTTTTTCCTTTTTCTTTTGGTCGTGCTTTACGAGAGCTGTCTGCAGCCGGGACGAAGTGACAGAGCCAGTGTACTCTGGCTCCAGCGCTTTATTCTCCTCTATCCTGTCACCTACAGTAACCACATGTAGTCGAGTTTTCAACGTCCTGCCTATAAAGAGAAAACATCAAAATGAGAGGTAAGTTGATTTTTATGTCACAGTAAATCCGTGCATGTTTACCTGAACTTGGGGAAATAGCACCGTGTGGTTTCTCCGTCTTTCTTTTTTTTTCTTTTTATTTTTTTTAATGGGCTGGAACGGCCACATGTGTGCGCACAGGGAACTTTAGTGCGCCTGTTTTCCTCCCAGTGCGCATTAATCCCTCATGACTGGATTATCACTGCACAGTGCCCGAGGCTGCGTGCTCCACACTGAACTTCAGCATGCAGCGTTAAAGGAGCTGGAGGCATGTTGTTCAGGATAATTAACTTGACCAAATAAATTCTGTTTTTTTTTTTTTTTTTTTTTCTTTCCTTTTTTAAAAAAAAAAAAATCACCTTCCAGGTCTGTTTATGGTGAAACCAGAACATTTCAGTTGTGCACATGCGTAGTTGTGCTTTATAATTCCTCGCAGAGCCAAAATCTG
The DNA here is from genome assembly GCF_017976425.1 of Toxotes jaculatrix. Classification (NCBI taxonomy): domain Eukaryota; kingdom Metazoa; phylum Chordata; class Actinopteri; family Toxotidae; genus Toxotes; species Toxotes jaculatrix. The sequence goes on from NC_054407.1 coordinate 11,236,470, forward strand.
TCTCTTTTTTGATGAAATATGAGTCACATAGCACCTGGGAGTCCTTCTGTAAATTTTACCAGGGGATCCATGTTTGAGTTATGCAATAAGGAGAGGGAGGGGCATGAGAGGAGGTTGTTGTTAACCAAAACTAGAATTATGTAATCGAGATGTTATTTGAGCTCAATCAGGTTTCTGATCAGGTGAATTAAAAACTAAAATAGCGAACGTTTCTACAGCACTCGCTCAAAAGAAAAAATAATCTACCTATATATATGATTTTGGCACGTAATCAAATAATTTTGTTATATTTTATATATTGTTTTGATAAATAAAACACCTCTGAAGATGCTTGCCAACTTGTGTAACTGCACCAGTGATGTTACTGGATGAATCGGAGCAGTGTTGGTGTGGTTGTGATATTGTTATGATGTGATGACTGTGCCAGCATGGCCGACTGTGTGAGTGTACAGAGGGAGAGGGGACCTGGCTGTTCCACTGACCTAGTTATGTCACCCAACATTATACAGCATTCGCAGCGGAGGGAGGGGGAGCGGCTCTGGGAAGCGCCGTGCCGCCCGACGTGCAGCGCCATGTGCGGTTACAGGCGCTCAGTGACGGTCGTCCGACAGCGTGTCGCTCCCCGACACAGGCTGAGCTTGAACTTGGGCAGTGGGGCAGCAGATGACTGTTCCTGACAAGGCAGGCTGTTTGTGTACAGCCTGAAGAAAAACAGTAAAGACGAATAATATCAAAATCCAAATAATTATTAAAAATAGGCCTTAAATGCAATGTAGGCCACGTGCAAATCTGGTTAATTTAAAATATATATCATTTAAAATATGAATATATCCTGGAAAGATATTTTGCTTGTGCATGTATCACATTGACAACATAGTTAATGTAACCTCTCAAAATATTAGCTGAAATTAATCTACCCTCAGCAATTTCACATGCTTCACATGTACAGAAACATTAGTAAACAAACTGTTTGCCAATGTTTGGTTCTGTTCTCCTTTTGTATTACGCAGGACAGGAGATTAGGTACAAGTTGTTGTTTTTTTTAAGGGGAGGAAAGAGAGAGAGAGAGAAATGAATTTTTTTTGCACTAGAAAGAGTCGAGGGGGCCTCTGGTGGAGGGAGGTTCCCTTTCTGGCAGGATATCCAAATGTAAACAAACCGCAGCCCTTTCTTAGCCCATCGCATTGAAAATGTAGGTTAGTCACTCAACTTGTGGTGTACTCTCTAGACAAGCATGTCAGCATTTTTATCCCAGTTTGAACACACTCATGCGCATCTGCAGTGACAATAGCTTTAGTCTAGTTGAGTCATTCCAGTAGTTTTGGCATGTTGACAGACTTTAAGAAACCCTGTTGTGATGTCTTGACCTCTGACACTTCCTCTGGTTTACTGTACAGGATGGCAGAGTGCACTTTATTTATTGCATGTAAACACAGCGAAAGATCATGAGACTCGTGTCATACACTGACACTCGGTAGAAGAGGCCTATGAAATTCTTAGCTCTGTTCTAATCCCCCCTCTGTGGGCCTCAGGTTGGCCTCCGCTGGTATTTGCATCTTTTAAAATAGAGCCTACTGATTTGAATGCACCAGCAGCCTTACAGCCAGATTCTGTGTATGCATTTAGTGTATGCTGAGTCTCAACACCATTGTTTTGTTTTAAGTAGGACCATCCTTTGTGAGTAAAATCAAAATATTTTGTGACAGCTGCATGTTAGAGAGTGGACTAGCATGCTACAAGGTATGAAGTGTGATCAGTAACACAGTTTCCCTCCTGGATTCGGCCATAAAGTCTGAAAACAAACAATGTTTTGTTACGTATCTGAGAACGTAATAGAGTTAATCAAATAACATGGAATTTCAAATAATTCAGATAATGTGGAAAAACACTCCTGTACTTCATCTTGTTTTATAAAGAAGACAGAGGCAACAAGGACAGCTATAGTGGGTTGTTGTGGTACAGCTCTGCTCTGCTCTGCACTGTAAGCCTACACCCAACTGTGAGGCATGACACAACAAGTGCTTCAGCATTGCTAATATGAACAGAGCTCAAGCACAAGCCCCCCTCCCTTCCTCCCACTGGGTCTCTTCTCAAGCTGTCAGTCATTCTCATGAGCAGGTAATGAAAAAAAATTAAAAGACACCACTGAGCCCTGACTCAATCTGTTGCTCGAGGGCAGTTTGCAGTCTGCACGGAATTGCGACTTGCGTAATAAGCAAACACGAACAACCTGTACTTGTATTAAAACTGTCTGTAATCTACTAAAATGGAGAAGTGGTGCATATGGGTGGTTTTTACACATATGTGAGCGTGCACACGTGGAGGGTCAAAATTCATGTCTTTGTCATGCTACTGACACACTGACACACTGACTGCTTGACAGGAGGCTCCTGTTGGAGAGTTATTGGCTGTTTGTTCCACATTAGATACAGAGAATTGAACTGTTGGAAGCACAAAGTCAGTGATTTTTTTCCTCTGCCTCTCTCTGCCCCACCCCTACTGAATTAGGCTTTTGTAGAGATAACATGGTTACACATTTAGCTGACTGATAAACACACTGGGGCCAACGTGTTTCTAGCTGAGCTGTTAAAGTGTCTGTTCCCAGTTTATTTAGTGAAAAAGCTTGGGTGTGCCACACAGAGTAGCTGTTCTACTCCTCAGACACCTTTCTTTCTTTGCCAGTTGTGCAGTTTCACCTCATTCACTGCATTTCCCGCCAGCATTTTGTAAGTTAACGTGTCAGTGGGTGATCAATGTAAAGCTCTGCATGTAATCTTCATGCATCATGTTAGCAATAAGCAGAACTGGTATCGATCTTCTGGGAATGCCGGCTCTCTCTGGAGAGCTAAAGGTCAGATGCCTAACACTGGTGTTTTAGCACAGGTCAACAATGATATTCAGGGTGAAAGGTAAATGTTGCTTTAGGATTAGTCTGGCTAGTATTACTACCAGCATAGTTAGCTGAATTTGTCTTAGTTGTTTAGTAAGCTTATTTGTACTGGGTATTTACCTCATAAAAATGGTGCTTGTTTTTTTTTTTTTTTTTGCCTTATATTCAATTAATTGATTTATCGATTTATCAATATTAATTGGCAACTTTATATCTGGATATCTGTGGACAGACAGAGAAGAGGAGCAAGAAAACATGTATGTGTGGTTGTAGCAACAGGGGTGGGTGGCTGGGCATCTGTGTAATTCTGGCTCTCAGCATAGGACAAGAATAGAATGGGTTGAGGCAGAAGCTCAATATCAAAGACTGGGGAGAGGGGTGGGGGGCTGAATAGCTGACATTCAAGTTCAGAGTTTGTCTGCTTTGAGTGGACTGTAGCCAGGTACAGTCAGGGCTGTTACCATTAAATCAAATGTGATTTCTCTCTAATAACACAGCACACAGGGTGTTTGATCATTGCTTAGAAATCACTCCATACAGAAACAGACTTATGGGAAATCAGTGAAGATGTGTGTTGCGTATTAACTGAACTGCTAAGCGCAGTTTGTCAAGGCTTATTATCGTCGTGTCTCTTGGTTAATTTTGTTGTTATGTAACACAGCCAATTTTCTAATGCATGTTATGAGCCATCAGGGGAGTGTTATATGGGGAAGTCTGAGCATTGTTGAGTTCCACCTTAAAACTGGTCTGCCGAGAGCCGGGATCGCGCTTGCCGTCCTCCTCCCTCTCCCCCTGCAGTGGGAAAGTGTGTCAGTAGGACAGAATGTCCACATGGGCTGACAGGCTACAGCGCCCGAGTGACAGATGACTCAGCCAATACCAAGGAGGCTGGAACGCAGCTCAGCCAGTGGGAAAGGGAGAGTCTGAGGAGGGCGGGGTCTGGGTGTTGCTAGAGTGAGCCCGCTGAATGAGTGTTGTGAGGAATGTTCACAGACAAGAGTTATATAATCGAGAGAGGAGGGAGGGGTGGAGGGAAACCTGAGAGAAAGAGAGGAAGGGAGGGAGGGAAGGGGGGAGAGGGAGATATTTTTCCATTGCATGCCTGCAGCTGCCCTGATCAGTTGGAGTATTTTAGTAACAGTTTTAGAGAAGAGACAGCCGACAGTGTCATTAAAGAGGGGGGAAAGGCTGGAAAGTTGTGTTTTCCAGTACCTAAGAGTGCAACAATTCCTCCACCGTCACTAAGTGAATTTCCATACATCGTCCCAACACAAGTGGGACAAATACTGATTTTGTAAATCAGTCTAAAGATTATTCAGACAGCAAGGCCAAGCAGCAGCTATCTTATGATATAGTTGTTGTTGTCAAGAAAGAAGGAGCCTTTGTGTATGTGTCATATGTTCGAGTGTCATGTGATTCCCTGTTTGTGTACTCTGTTCCCTCATGGGGGCCACATGCAGGGTGCAGACAAACACAGTTCATGGCAAGTTATCTTCTCTTGTACTGTGTGTACTTACTGTGGGACAGTTTGTAAAAAAAAATGAAAAAAAAATATGTGGCTAAACTGATGTTACATTTTTATTTCCTGTACATTTTCATGTACATCTAAAATGGGTTAATAATTTTCTAATAATAATAATAAAACAACATGATTTTCAGTTAATCACGTGTTTTGCCGAACAATACAGCAAAGTTCAGAGGCCATAAAGCATCATAAAAGAGATAGGAAGGATAAAACACACCAAAAGATAGTTAAAGATCAGAGAAAAAGGGTGACATCAAAGGCCTTCAGATGAAAGTAAGCACTGCCTTATCCTTGCATGGGATTTACAGAAAGGGAGTTTGAAAGACATGATCTTCCCCCAGTAATGTGGCATAAGTTAACCAGGAGGACTGAGCTCAGGATCACAGACTGCATTCAGACTCAAAGTGGACTGAAATGTACTGTAACCTTGTGTCTAAACCCCATAACATTATCAGAAAAAATGTTAAATTCAAATCTGAAACTCAAGGACTCCCAGAGAAAGGAGGTGAGGATAGGTGTAATGTGACAACTCACTGAAATAGATTTTGGTCAAAAGCCTTGCAGCTGCATTTCGTATCAGCTGGAGCAGAGAGATGGCCTTCTTATTGAGCCCAGACTACACGGAGATACAGCAGTCTGACTGTGGCAAGATAAAAGCATGGGCAACCTTTTCAAGGACTACAGAAGATACAAAGGACCAAATTATGACCAAGGTTTATAGCTGGAGAAAACATAACAGTGCAGCGTAAATAGCCTGCAAACCAGAGAGCCAAAAATCATGTCTGAAATATGGTTGGTTTGGGTTACAGTGATGGAGAAGCTGCCAAGCAAGATAAGAAGATCTCAGATCAGCAAGACGAAATTCTGTTACATCTCACACTTAAAAGAAATTATATTTAACACAATTTGGAATTTGGACATTTTAGCAGATAAATGGTACTTGTTATGCCGTGGATCATTAGCATACTATTGGAAATAGATAATATGTTTATTGACAATATGTCCATAGGGATACAAAGGGATAAGGGATACAAAAATGTCTACAGGCCAACTCCAGGAGAGACAGCAGCTAAAGAGGAAGAGGCCCTTCCACACACAACAGAAAAAAAGAGTCCCCATTTCAAACCTTTTATAGAAAATAGATAGAAAACAATCATTTGTTTAAAACGCAGGGATCAGATCAAGGAGGATTTTAATCTCCACAATTAGCAGTGATCAGTATATTATTTGCACGTCGAGAACAGTTTTTGTGCTGTATGGAGAAGTTCAGACGAGTCCCGCTCGCTCCCTTTGCAGTGACCACCAGATATATGCCAAATAGGGCCTTCTGTGAAAGTGTGTGTTATGTCTGAATGAATGTATCATGTTACTCATTGTGTTAGTGTTTAGTTATTATTATTATTAACTATTTTTGGCAACCGTTTACAGTGTGACTCAATGCTGTAAAACAAGCTAAAAATGTAACTGCCGCACTTTACTAAGCAGATGTTGACTGTTGACTGAGCTAATCTGGAGTGCAGCTCTTGTTTTCTTTCTGACCTCTCTCATCGCTGTTTTGTTTTCGGTCCTGCAGCTCAGATCGAGGTCATCCCCTGTAAGATCTGTGGGGACAAGTCCTCAGGAATCCACTATGGAGTCATCACCTGCGAAGGCTGCAAGGTGAGGAGGAAACACCAAACTTAACTTCAAACTTAACCTGTTTCATTTAAAATGCGCCCCCATTTACAGTATTTCTGTGTTTGTGTGTGTCAAGGGTTTCTTTCGTCGCAGCCAGCAGAACAACGCCATGTACTCCTGTTCCCGCCAGAGGAACTGCCTGATCGACCGAACTAACCGTAACCGCTGCCAGCACTGCCGCCTACAGAAATGTCTGGCTTTGGGCATGAGCAGAGATGGTAAACACACAAAGAACGCTCTGTACTGTCTTTACTCACTTCCTTAAACCATGACATTCAATGGTAAACTTCAAAAATTTACCACAGCTGACTTTGGTTAAACAGACTTTCACTCACTTTGGGCTGGTGTAGTAGAAATGTGTTTCTCCAGTGCAGCCCCAGTGTGTGTGTGTGTGTGTGTGCCTTTAATTTAAAGCTGATACCAGGAGAATTTGAAGCCCTCAGTAGCAATGTTTCACATCAGCTGTTGTGACAAGGTTCACCACATGTCACCCTCTTCTGTTGACTACGGGGAGAAAACAAATACAGTATGTAGACTGAAGAGGTGATGAACTGTCATCATGCAAACTGGAAATAGGGACTGGAACATACAGTACTTGTGGATAAGGTGGCAGATGGAATCTATGTGAGCCAGGAATATCTTAATTAGACCTAATTAGACTTAACTAACAGCTATAGATGCATTTTTTTAGTTTGGCAACAGAAAATTTTGCAATATCTCTGCACAAATGCAAAAAATTTTAATATTTAATTTGTGATTATTAAGGCAAATATTCCAAACATGCAGGAAGTAGTTACTTGTAACATGAGTCTGTTTGTCTGCTATAATGAAAATGTATTTTCTCTTTGCAGCAGTGAAGTTCGGTCGCATGTCAAAGAAGCAGCGCGACAGCCTGTATGCTGAAGTTCAGAAGCACCAGAAGTCCCAGGAGTGTGTGGGCTCCGGAGGCGGGGGCTCTACAGCTCTGTCCTTACCCAGGGAGGATGGAGTCTGTGGCGGTAGCGGAGAGGATGGTGAAGAGGGTCTGAGCCGGTCCTACAGCAGTGGGGGCTCCAGCTCCACCCTCAGTGACCTGGATGACATCGCAGCGCTGCCTGACCTGTTTGATCTGCCGCTGACCCCCGAGGAGGCCAGCGAGTATTGCAGCCTGGAGCTGCTTGGCGGAGGTGGGGGAGCCAGCACCGGGAACACCTCCAGCTCATCGTCCTCTTCTTCTTCTTCCTCATCCTTGTCCAATCAGAATTCCCCGCAGCAGACTATACTGGACGGGGCAGACGGCAACGGGATACAGCTCCTGCATACACACTCTCACACACATCCGCTGCTGGAACACACACATGCACTGCTGGACCATCTGCCTGATGACTGCTCAATAACAGACCTTGGTGAGTACTAACAATGTATTTTCTTCACTCACACTTAAACAGTGTGTCACAGAGAGTATCAGAATACCCTAAATTCCTACATAGTGTTCTGGGCCCTTTAGCAACTGAAGAGAACCAGGCCATTACTTGATACAGGATATTCTGAGAGTTGTTCCCATTTTTCATTCCCTGCTGCATGTCCTTAATGCAGACTTAACATTTCTTTAAAATGGTTCACGTTAAAACAGCAGCAGTTCAGGGACCATAAACCCTTTTATTGTGAAACATTTACTGGAAGTATTAAGTTTTTATAAAAGAAGTTTACATAAAGAAAGCCAAGCAAACCAGAATGGATCATAATGAATAAACCAATGAGTAATAATAGTGGTACTGAGTAATTGTTGGGAATGAGAGTGTGGTATGGGTACTGCTATACAAATGTAATACATGTAGTGTTTTTTTTCTACCTGACCGCTGTCTGACCTTGCTTTTATTTTGAGAATTTACAGTATATTATTAGTAATTCCTCCCTGGGAAAGGTCAAAAAAAGGTCAAATAATTAAGTAAATAGAATTTCAAAAAGCAAAATTAAATAAATACAAAGATAAAGCACAAGGACGTATCTCATAAGCAGGTTGGCAAAGAAAAAGAATCAGAATAATACGTGGCAAATAGAATAGCAAAACAGGACAAGGACAAGATTAAATAGGCAAAACAAGCAGGAAACAAGAAACAGGCAGAAGATGTACTCTAGTAGCAGCTCATCGAAACAGATAAAGGGACAATGGTGTAGTGGTATTTATAGAGGTAAAGAAGCTAAGGCATTTTTTAAAGATGGTGTCTCTAGAGATCTTGAGGAAGAATGCATTTGTATTTTATTTTATATCTTTATGGTTGCTGGCAGCAACAAACTGCAAGGAGGCTTTGAAAAGGGCTCTTGGGACTTATAAAAGGAGCAGTGAGTAAATATCAGGCCTGCTGGATATTAATAAGCGCAGGAGGTGGAGAAGATCCAAACTTCTGCGGAAATAAGATGAGCCAGTAGCACTCAGACTTGGTGGGGACAGACGTAACAGCAGAATGTTGCAAAGCATCTAGTTTCTAATTCAAGGTCACACTGTCATGGTCTGTGGCTATGTAAACAACACTACTGTTACACTCTGCTGCTCTCTCGCTGTCTCTCCGAAACACAAACCTGCTACCGCCACAAATAATCAAAGTGAAACGGGCACTGATTGTATGGGTGTATATGCTTACTCTGTTTCGCAGAGCGCATCACTCAGAGTATCGTTAAGTCTCACTTGGAGACGTGTCAGTACAGCGCTGAAGACATGAAGAGATTCACCTGGGTACAATACACACCTGAGGAAACACGGGCTTTTCAGAACAAGGTATAAAATAAATCCCATCGGTGTTAAGTCTTCTGTTGTCACAGTCATTTATAGCATTGTCTTTACAAATTTATCAATACTGTATATTTAACATACACTTACATATATGTTATTACTTGTTTGGTCGGTGCAGGTACTGAATCTGATCTGAGCAAGTAATTGGTGCTGAAGTGATGTTAATGGCCTTGTAATACTCATGTGTCTTTTTATGTGTCACTCTTTCAGTCAGCTGAGTGGATGTGGCAGCAGTGCGCACACCACATCACCAATGCCATCCAGTATGTGGTGGAGTTTGCCAAACGCATTGCTGGCTTCATGGACCTGTGCCAGAATGATCAGATTATATTGCTGAAAGCAGGTCAGTGCACAGTCTAAAAATTCTCAAATCTCAAAGCAGAAATAATTCTTCCAAAGTAAACTGAGTTTGAAACTTGCTAACTTTGATTCCTTCCTGTTTTTTTGTCTCCAACCTTCTACCTTTGCCTTTTTTTTTTTTTACCATTTGTTTATTTGCTTTTAATAAATTACACACACTTGGTTCAAACGATTCTGGAAACAAAACTTGCCATTATTTTCTGTATCTGCTCAACACATATCTTATCTGTGACATAAAATGCATATATCTGACAATTTGTTTACTCTCTGTAAATGTTTTGAACTTTTAAAAAAAAAAAAAATCTTGGGTGATATCCATGTTATCCTGTTGATTTTTCAAAAATGGTTCAAAAATGTCTTATATATGCTGTGCTCCAATCGGGTCAAAATTATTTACATTTTGTTGTGTGTTTTGTGCATGTTGGAGTATCTTGGACCTTCTCTGTCCCTCCCTCCTCCTTCCTCTTCTTTCTCCATCTGTCCATCTCTCCATGTCTTTGCCTCTGTCTGTGGCTGCCCTTTCAGGCTGCCTGGAGGTCCTGCTGATACGCATGTGCCGAGCTTTCAACGTCAACAACAGCACCATTTTCTTCAATGGGAAGTTCGCTTCGGCTCAGTTCTTCAAAGCGCTTGGTAAGGATGAAATGGGAGTAAGGTTGTGTAAGCGCTAAAACATTCAGATAATTGACACGGTCACACATTTAAACATCTTACGTTTCTCACGCCTTATGTAAGCTGGAAAATGTCATGTCTTTTCCACACGCACTGTGCAATAATTACCATCACTGTGAAGAAAAATGCCAGGGCTCCCACTGTCCTCAATCCATTATTGACAGCTTACAGAGATGCCTCTGCTCTGGCAGTTCATTAGTTTAAGTAACATAACTGTAGTAATTCTTCTTTAAATGATTCTGTAAGACAGTCGTTTCAGTTCCAACCTTGTCAACTGCAAAGCTAGAACCGACTTTTGAGCAGAAATAATTGAGAGAGACATTTCTGAAGCACTGTGTTGCCTCTTCAGCTCCACCGACCGTGTAACAATACACCATAATGGAGGAAGTGAAAACAAACACCATTAAACACAACAGCAAGCAGTGTGACAAACTCATTTAAGGACTAGCCAAGTTGTCTAATTTTAAATGATGGATTATATCGCATTATATCAGCCAGTACAGCAGTAGTTCTCTGTCCACCGCCTTTAATTGATTTCTCAAAACACTAGGATCCTGTCATTTCTTGGAGGTCAGACAGACATTAACAGCATTAACGAAAACTGGTACAATTTAATCGTAGGTCAGGCTCTTCATGCTGTCATCGCTTTTGACTCTCTCCTGCATCAGTTGACTAATTAAGCAAAACTATTCAAGTCTTCAAGCTGTTGTTTTTGACAATTAATTAGACAATATCTTGTGTTCTGCGCAGGTTGTGATGACCTGGTGAGTGCAGTGTTTGACCTTGGAAAAGGACTTTGCCGTCTGCAGCTGTCTGATGAAGAGATGGCTCTGTTTAGTGCCGCCGTCCTTCTATCCCCTGGTGATTCTTCTTCTTCTCTTCCTCGCTCACACACATATTCATAAACACAAACATGTTCAAGAGAAAGTGCTTATTATACTGCAGAATACAAAATAATACTGTTTTTTTCAGTGCTGTTCTGTCCTTGTAAAAGAGAGCCACATTCAAGAGTGACTGTAGGATGTCTGTTTTAGACATAAACATTCAACACAATACATTTTTTGTAGATGACTGACAATTGTCAGTTTTCAGTTTATTGTTGCGGTTTATTTAGAAGACTTTTTAAAAAATGATATTGCATTTTGGAACAGGTCATTTCTCCCCGTGAGTCATATCGGCAGTACAGATCAGCCTTTTGTTTCACATTTCTGAATTGCAACTCTTACATTTTTCATACTCACAGAATGTAATTTAGAGGCGATCGCAAAGTTTCCAAAAATGCCAAATATGTCAGGAAATATGCTGAAATGATGCACGAGACATCTAACTTATTTCCATTTGATTGAATGATGCCACCATAAAAGAAAGAATATACATGTTAAGGGGTTAATATTTTTTTCCCTGTAGATCGACCGTGGCTAACAGAAGGCCAAAAGGTTCAGAAACTTCAGGAGAAAGTCTACCTGGCTCTGCAGCACAGTCTACAGAAGAGCGGTGCTTCTGACGAGAAACTGGACAAGGTAAAGACACGCGGTCACGGCTCTTCTTTAACACATACACTTGTGTACACGAACACGGAAATTTATCCTTGTATCTCCTCTCTCCTCCCCCCCTCACAGATGGTGTCCAAGCTGCCCATAATGAAGTCTATCTGTAACCTCCACATTGATAAACTGGAGTTTTTCCGTTTGGTCCACCCAGAGACCGCCTACAGTTTCCCACCACTGTACCGGGAAGTGTTTGGCAGCGAGATGTCTCTGCCGGACTCCACCAACAGCTAGACAGACAGATAAACAAACAGGAGAGATGGAGAGAGTGTATTAAGAGGTAGGGAAGCAAAAGGAGGGACAAAGAAGGATAGAGATGTTGCAGCTCAACAACCAGCGGTTAAGAGACAATCCAGGACTTTTAATACTCTGTCTACCATGATCCCAAAGTAGTCCTCCACTTTCCCAGCAGGCAAAGCACCTTACACTACAGACCACACATGCTCATGGTCCTCTGCATATTGTAGCATTAACAACAAGCGGATGGGCACGTTAATAATAACACAGCAGCCCACCTAGCATGTAATAGCTCCAAGCTCTAACACTCGTTTGAGATCAGATCCACTGTGGATCACCAAACCAGTTATGAATGTACCTCATCAGTAAGCACCAGTGCACAAGCCAGAACCCAACAACAGTGAATGTACAACCCTGCCACTCTGAGACAGAGTTTTACACATTAGTATTAGAATGAAGTCGCATTGATCAACAGTTCTCACTGTCAATACAAGTCTCAGTCAATATTTCTCTCTATATTAACACATCTCAGTATGGTACACTTTTGTATTCATACAGACAATTTCCTTGTACTGACCATCACTTAGGGACCAAGACCATGAGTCATTTTTCTCAAATATAAAAAGAAACACACAGATATGACATGACTCATGGCTTAGGCTGAGAACCAGTTTCACACATACATTTAGACGGTGTTCGGTGCTGCCTTTTTGTAGGCTCTTGTAATGCAATGAGAAACCTCAGTCCCACACACCCCTTTCCTTGTAAATGCCACTTAGAGACAGGACAAGATGAAATTATCTTTAATTTATATACACATTTATAAACAAATATTTTAAATAAGAATGTAAATAGATGACTATATAAGTATATGGAGAGAGTTAGAATGTGTGTTCAGTTTAGAGAGAAAGGGAGAGAAAAGTGGATAGAAAGACGTAGAGGTGGAAAAAAAAACAGATGGATGCGTGAGGATAGCTGATATTTGGACTCAGATCTTTTTCTGGACTATTTTTCCTCTCTTGACAGTACTCTCAGGTTTCTGTGGCAACAACCCCCTCTTGCTGCAACGGCAAACCCCGCTGGGTTAGGTGCGGTCATCATGCAAGCGATGGGGTGGACACTTGTTGCAGATACGACACAGCAGGAAAGGCAGTGTGCCCAAACAAAGGCGAAAAAACATTGCCGCTGTCTTGCATTTAAACTGAGAGCTTTCGGTCTGCACTGTTGCTGTCCCCCTGCCTAAAGAGACAAGAGGACAAACAGGACACTAAGGAAAAGAGGCAAAAGGCAAAAGATGACTTCATGAACTTTAAAAATAAAAGGGGACACACAAGGTCCCCCTCCCACCCCACCCTCCGTTTCTAACCAGCAGTCAGAAGAGTAGGTGTAGTATAACTGTCTTTCACTCATAATGTTTCAGTTGGTTAAAGGTCGGCATGACGAAGGTCCATAATATGTAACATAAACCCTCCCTGCTGGTTGGAGCAACTGTATTATTTTGTACATTTGCTGTTCCCCTCTCCTTTAGTCCCAAACCCAACACTTGTCCGAATACCAAGCACTTATACTTTCCTCTTTCTCACTGGACACTAGTCTAAGGCCAGACAGAGCTACCAGCTTCCCCCCTGAGTTGGGCCTCAATGCCAGTAAGACTCAACAGTTTTCAGTCAATCTGTTTTATTATTTTTGTTTTTTTATTCCACATTTGTCACACAAGGTCACCCATAACTGTTTACATTTTTCATGTACATAAATAACATTCTTTCTGAAGGTTGTAATAGCATTGAGATGATGATAATGTCTTACTTTGGGGTGCTGTGAAGTTCTTGAGCAGAGTCCGAGGACCTGCTGTTTGCCGCTCAGGGAGCTAGCTGTGATCTCTTGTCCCTTTTAATTGCCAGTGTCGTCTTTTAGCCTTGTACTCCTCACACCTTTGCACCTAAGACGAGACCCATAACCATAATCACTGTGGACGTAAGTTCTATTTTTGTGAATGTTAATCACAAAGTGTCAAAGCCCTTCCCGTTTGTCCTAATATTGTAACATTAAATTTAAGAGACATAGGAATTAAAAAAATAAATAAATAAATCAGTTAGAGTTAAAAATGGATTTCATTATTGGGGTTTAATGTTTCTTTTGCTGTGATTTTCATTTACTTGTCAGTCTTTTATCCACCTTTTTCTTTACATGTCTCCACTTTTGTCTTGTAAAGTCAGTGATCTATTTTTTTAATTGAAGGAGGATTAGGACAAGTACAAACAAAAAAAGAATAGTTTGTCTCCCTTCTCTTTCCCTGTATGACAAAATGTACAAGAGGTATATTACTAGTCCAAGAGTAACTGAGTCACACAGCTCGATATATATTGTTGTCCAATGGGATACCTTATATGTGGTTTTAAGAATGTAATAAATTGTTTCTTTTTCTTTTGAAATGTTTCACTGAGTTTTATTTAAACTTGAATTTTGCTTGCATGTCGATGAATATGCATTATGTGTCTTTGCATGCTGTTGATTTCTCAGATCTCTAAAATCATCTGATCTCATACCCTGCATACTGTATTCTTTTCATGCCACTAACTTAACTGTAACAATTAGTCTGTTGATTAACTGGTTGACCTAAAAGTAATCAGCAACAATTAAGAAGCAAGTCATTTAAGTTATTTATCAAAAACTCCAGCCATTTTCTGCTCGCAGCTTCTCCAATACCAGGATTTGCTCCTGCATTGCTTTGCTTTGCTAACGTCATAGATTCAAGTCTTTATCAACATTTAAAGTTGAGCATGAAAGCTAGAGCAAGTGTTTGACCAAAAAAAAAACAAAAAAACAAACAAAAAAAACTTCTCAAAGTCTTCAAACTGGGGACCTCGGGTTAAACTTTTCTTGTTCAAAGTAATTTAAAGACTTCACCTACTTCACCTACCTAACCCCACTGGCTCTAGGAAATTGTGATGCCGATTTTTCTAACCAATTTTTCTACATTTTATATACCCAGTAATTAGTAGATATAATTAATAAAACCTTAATTTGCAGATGTAGATTATTTTAAATAATCTGTTTTTTGAGAAATTGTACAAATGGAAAAGTATTTTCATGTATAATTTTGCTTCTCGTTTACCATCGCCCGAAAGTAGACAGCAGCAATGTACTTTAAAGTCAAAATCAGCAAGTTTGTCAGTCTGCAGGGAAAAGAGGATGTTTGGATGCGTGATTTGTGTGTGCTTGTGTTTGACCCACTTTATGGATGGAGCCTCCCACTAGAAGCTGAGGCCAGGAACTTGTGGTTGCCTAGCAAGTTTCACATCCACGGTGCAAAGTTTGAAGACGTGTGGCTCGGCTGCTGTTTGTGTTGTAAACTACAAACCCACAACAACTATTTTCTAACACACATTTCCCCGTCGAGGTCCAGGTGGCAACACAGACGGTGCAAGATGTCCGTCGCAGGATTTAAGAAGCAGTTTTACAAAGCTAGCCAGGTAAACGAGCCACTTTTTCAACGTTAGCCGGTAGCTTAGCTAGCTAGCTAACATTATCGTTACTTTTATTGCGCTAACTTCAAACTAGCTGGAGACCGTCACGAATAACGATAAAAAATGTTTCCTTGGTTAAACACCACGACATGCTTTAACTTGTGAAAAAGTATACGACTAACTACGTTGACTAGTATGCGACTAGCTATAACTACTGTCAAATGTGTTGTCGTTCGCAGGTAACTTTATTAACGTAAATTAGCTAACGCTAATCTAGAGAGATAGCAAGTTAACGTCAGCAACGTTATGGTCAACATGAGCTATGTTAGATTACTAGTGATTTTACTATTAGTTAAACTTGGCTGTTGGTCGCTTGCTTCCAGCCTAGGACATTATCTTAAAGTTATGTATTGAAGCGCTTTCTTTCCCACAGGTTGAGTGTCGGTAAGCTGGTTTTCGTTAGTCTGCAGCCGGGCTCGTGTTCAGCAACGCAGTTTGTTTATCTGGCTTTTCACCGAAATAACATTATTGTACAAAATGAATGCCAACCTACTAAAGTTTCTGTTGCTGCAGAAGTCCGGCATTGAAAGGCGGAGTTTCTGGATCAGTGGAGATACAGTATGTGATGATAGGGGTTCGGGCTCGTCGTGTTTTGCTGTTATGTTAAACAGCAGATAGATACATTGTTCAAGTGTTAGCGTTAATACTCTGGTCCTGAAGTGGTGTTCGTGTTTGTTATCTGTAGGATTACACAACGTTTTCAAAACACTTGTCTGGAGGCCAATTGGCCAATGTGTTGTGGTGAAACCATAGTTTAAATCACACACAACACGTTTGTCATGAAAATGCAATCATCTCCAAAAGTATCTTCTGTGTCAGACCTCATCTGAGATCATCTCCATTTAGCTGGATGATATTGTGACACACAAGTTCAAGATCTTTGGGTGTAAATGATTTTATTTCATCATCTATGTATTTTAATTTACTAAAGATGAGTAACTATTTTAAGTCAGTTATTTATCTTGAACGTAGAAAGGATCTATGATTTCATTCAGAAAGGAATACCGCCATCATATCAACTGCAAACAAGTGCACTCTTATTTTTAATTTTGGTATTAATTTTTTCAGTCCTGAACATCTCATTTTGGAATATAACTTCAATTTTCTCCATAGACTTCCAGTGTAATAGAGCATGCATGTTTAACACTGACACCACATGGATTTACAAAACCAAGCAAGTCAAATATTTAAACAAATGGAAGTGATTTAATGCCATGTCAGTCAAATGTCTCACTGCCAGACTGTATACAGACATACACAGTAGTCTGTGCATCGTTTACACAGCCCTGCAATTGTTGCTTTTTAAAATCTTGGACTTACTGAGCCTGGTTTGTTGGGTGCTTCCAAATTCAAAATATCACTCATCACTGTTAGGAAAGAAATGAAACTGTTGGCTCTGGAGGAAGTTAAAAGTTAGACCTGCCACCACAAATATGGAACTCAGCAAGGCAAGGCCTGCTAAACCGGTGGCCTATGCTTTGATGACACCTGACTTGCAGCAGGTCCTTGCTTTGACATAACAATAGTGATATGCAAGTGACAGCTTCTTGTGGGTGTGTACTTGATTATTGGTAATGGAATTCTACTTATCTCAGTACTCTGCCCAAACCAAATTCCACTTCACAAGTAAACCAGAGGACAGATTGTGTCAGTACGTTGACAGTACAGCAAGAATAACAAATCTTGGGTGAATGAACAGAAGTTTTTCATACAAGCTTTTGGAAAACTTGAGTGGGCCAGGTGGATTGTTACACCATGGTACAGTGGTATTGCCCAGTTAACACTGTGAAAGCCTCAACTATTGGGACATATGGTAGAGGTATAAACATGTAGGACCTATACTGAACATCTTGCCCTCCTTTAGCACAGGCCTGACTAACAAGCGTTGCACCTTGTCATTCAGACTGTGAAAAGAAAGAAAACGGGTTGGAGGACAATCGGTTGTGCAAGTTAGTTGCTTAACAGGTTTCATGCCATACAACCATAAAATATACTTGATTTAATCAATGATTAAACAGAATAATTGTGGTAAACTAAGTTGCTATAAATGCACATAAAGCTTGCATTATTCACACAGCGTTTATCATTGCATACCTTTATTTTAGTCCAAATCATGTTATATATCTTTATATATATAATTATGTATTTGCTTACTAAGGTAAGGACCTTCAAAACAACCTTTTAACAAGTTTGAATCCTGTAATCAAATCTGCTTATGAATCTGTGTCTTTTTAAGCCCTTATGTACTAATAATTTAAACCTACTCTGACTGAGATGGGCCCGTTTATTAGTTGTGCTAGATAAACACTTTTTTTCTTGGCAATTGTGAAGCCAGATGGGGCACTGAAAATATGTTTGTGTTTGGATTTTACACAGCTACATGTCACAACTTCACATCTGGTTCTAAGAGATGAATTAATTGCAGTTAAAACGTATATTTGACATCATTTGGGAACATGTGGGGCTGAATTATATCCCGTGAACCAGTTAGCAGTGGGTGGTTAGGGCATTTTCAAAGCCACTTGGTGTTTCACACAAATGAACTTTACCAGGCGTGTGTAATATATAAACAAGAGAGACTGATCCATCCATAGAGTTTTATGTGCAGTGTGGTGCTGACAGCTGCACCGAGTTTAACCAAATGAGAAAGCATGTGCACACGCACACACACACACAATGAGTCTCTGTATGGCTTGCCAGCCAACTGCACAGGATTTTAGAGTTTGTTTCTCCAATGACAAATGGAGAGTGTATGTGCCATGTGTGAGCGAGGATATGAATTGGTGAGCGAGAGCGAGATGAAGTTAGCATGTGTGTTTATTAAAGGTATCTATGGATGTGGTTGGAGTGTCGGAAACTGCAGTGTGTGCTGACTTGATGGAAAAAAAGGAAAACCCTTCAGTATGATTCCTCATGAACCGACGCTCTCTCTACAGAGGAAAGCCTAGTTTGCAGAACTCATTCCCTCATGCAGAGTTGAGTAGGTTCGTCCTCTGATGGAAAACATGGACATGTCTTGGACTTGAGAATTGAGTTAGTCATGCCTGGAAAAAAGAAAATTGTGGAAAATTTTAAATACCCATTAAAGTCTGGAGACAGACAGCAGGCAGGTTTTAAAGGTTTAGTTCAAGCTCACTTGACAAAAAGGTTGTGCCCTGTGGAAGTGTCCATGAGCAAGCCTCTGATCCCCTATCAGCTCCAGAAATTCAGCTCTGCAGTAGACCTTGCTCCGGAGGTGGATAAGTGGAAAAGACATGGCAAAATATTCATAATTATTTCAACACAAATTGACCAGGTCAAGTCAATGTCAAGTTTGTTTTGATGGAGCGCAAATGTGTGTGATCTTAAAAGTAATTCTCCATGAGAACCTGTAAACATGCTGAGGTCAGTCATCCTCATTGCTCTGTTTGCTCTGTGATCACAGCTGATGAGTGAGAAGGTTGGAGGTGCAGAGGGAACCAAACTGGATGAAGACTTTAAGGAACTCGAGAAGGTACTTCATACATTTTAGGATTACACCCATAATGCATTTGTTGAGTAACAATATCCTCATGTTGTATTGTGCTGTGAAATTATGTCCCCCAAGATTTTTACACTTATATAGATGGTGTCAAAGGCATACAGCTCGGTATATGCATATCAGATTAATGTCTCCCCCTAACTTCTATCACCAGAGAGCCGATATTACCAGCAAAGCAGTGGTGGAAGTCATCAATAAGACATCAGAGTACCTCCAGCCCAACCCTGCAACGAGAGCCAAACTTTCTATGCTCAACACTGTGTCAAAAATCCGCGGACAGGTGAATAGTCCAGGCTACCCCCAGCCTGAGGGCCTCCTGGGAGAGTGCATGACTAAGTATGGACGGGATATGGGCGAAGACACCAACTTTGGTAAGAAAGCTTCTTTATAGAGACAATAATTATTACTAACATGCTTCACAATGTCCAATACTTCTTAATGCTGGTGTTTTGCTTGTGTGTACTGCAGGTGGGGCTCTAATAGACATAGGGGAGTCAATGAAGAGGCTGGCGGAGGTCAAGGACTCTCTGGATATTGATGTGAAGCAGAACTTTATTGACCCACTGCAGGCAGTCGCTGAGAAGGATATCAAAGACATTCAGGTAGAATCAAAGAGGCAGCATCCTTCTGCATGTGCAGGCAAGGCATTGACCGATGAGCTCCACTGTCTGAGTGTCAGCTGCTATAGTATGAATGAAGTATTAACCATCCAGCTGCATAACAGCTGAACTGCATGCAGATGATGTAGTCACACTAAGTGCATAAGAAATTCATCTAAACTATCATAAACAAGTTGAAATACTTATATATTCTGTGAAAACTCATCCTCCGATTCCCAACTCTTCCACCAACCCCTCAGCACCACCTGAAGAAGCTGGAGGGCCGCCGGCTGGACTATGATTATAAAAAGAAACGCCAAGGTAAAATTCAAGATGAAGAGATCAGGCAGGCCCTGGAGAAGTTCCATGAGTCCAAAGAGTTGGCTGAGAGCTCCATGCACAACCTACTGGAAACAGATGTGAGTAGCCTGTAGACTAAACTTAACTCACTTTGCATTGCAGATGGCCCACTGAAACCTGTGTGACGTAGGAGGAGTCAGTTTTAGAAAACCTAGCACATTAATTTTCCAACATCGTCCCCTCCTGATCCCTTCTCTGTAGAAGTCTGTGTCTTGGACCTCAAGAAAGTGGTCCACAGCAGCAATGATGTCACCATCACTGTCAAAATGACGACCACTGAGCTTATTCTTCATCTTGGGGAAGAGGTAGTAGTCTGAGGGTGTCACATCAGGTCAAATCAGGCCAAGGACCTCCTTGGGTGATAAGCCCTTGAGACAGAGGTAGTGGTTGACTGTATGAAGGCTGGTGTCTATTTTCTCAGACAGTGCTGACTTGGAATTTTCAATTACCTGAAACAGAAAAACCACAAAAGTTAACTTCATACTTTATACATAATCACTCAAAGAGTTGAACTGCACATCATGATGCATCTCCTTCTACCTTTGACCAGAAAAACCTATCAATTACCCCTCGTAAAATGTTTTAGTGCTTCAGTCTTATAAGGTTTTGTGGGAGCTGTGAAACTTGCATGGTTACGAAGACATCTCCTGTGTGCCAAGGCTGTGTGATGCAAGTCTAGTTGTATAATGTTTTCAGTTTACTGATGCAATTACTAAGATTTAATCAGTAGCATAGGTGGCTGAAGAAGATGGCTGAATTGGCATATTCTACACGGTTTAATTAATACAGCAAATTTGTTTTATGCCCTCTAGACCCAGTCAGATAAATTCAAAATAGAGACACAAATAAAAAACCTAGATAAACAGTGTTGGTGCTGTATAAAATGTGGTTGGCTAACTAACTCTCAAATGTTGAATTCTTGTTAATGTGACTATATTGTGAGTATTTGATAATATTTATTCTGAATAGTACGTCTGTCACTACATCTTTTTGAAATGCATGTTCCTTGCTGTTCACTGCTTCTCAGTTGACATGCCACGTTACGTCTTTAAGGACAGTGTGTGTCAACTGACATGCCTTGTTTTTTTCCACAGAGACTTGCAGCCGTGTGAGCCAGTCAAACCCGTTTCGTTTGGTATTTACTGTTTTCATGTCATAATGAGGTGTTTCAGAGCCATTAGCGATGAACAATACTGACATAAGAATGATGAAAGAAACGGGAATGATGGGAAATGGGAATGCAGGCGGTTAACCAGAAAAGAATGCACTGAAGGACCAGAGCTGTTTCTGTGTTTGGCCTCGTGTTGAATTTTTATTTATTTATTTATTTATTTTTTGTGCGTGCGTGCGTGTAGGTGGAGCAGGTGAGTCAGCTGTCCTCTTTTGTGGAGTCTATGCTGCAGTACCACAGACAGGCCACTCAGATCCTGGAGGAGCTTTCTGACAATTTGAGGGAAAGGTCAGTGACACGACTATTTGTGGGAGATGGCATGCCTTTTGTATGTTTAGGCTGTGTCCTCTGGCTTGTGATGAGGGATGATTCAGACGTACCATCTTTTCCTTTTCCTTTACCCTTCTGATTACAAGTAATGAATGTCAAACAGCAGCTGATGCTGAGCTCAGATCACTTATTTTCACTTAACAATATAAATTAAACAATAATTAAAATAAAATATTGTTAATTAAACAATAACAATATATATTAAGGTTACCTTTTATTATCTTTATCTTTCTAGGCACAGATTATTTTGTTATACTTTGTTCTTTCTCCATCACAGAAAGAAATTTCATCTTGGAATAACGTGATATAAAGTAGATTTGTTTTTGAATTTGCTTGTAGTTGTAGTAATAAGTCCTCACATCCAGAGGAAACTGGATCGATATCTCTTTATTTAACCTGCCAGTATCTGTGTTGATGCATTTCTTACTCTTGAGCTCAAAGAGGTGATAATTTTTGTATGCAGGGTGAATGACGCTCAGAACCGTCCTAGGCGTGAATACACACCCAAACCCAGACCAGCATTTGACTTTGGGGAGGCAGAACAGTCCAATGGAGGATACTCACCTGCGGCAACAAGCCCTTCAGCTTACTCTCACGGTAAACCATTTTTTATATATTTCGTGAGAGCTGGATGAGTGTGCTTGAACGTCTAGTGCGAGGCCTACACCCAAGAAGACACACATGCAAGTCCAACACATTCTTGAGATTGATGTGTCTTTCCTTCTGTGACATTAACCAGCCCCAGCACAATATCAAGGTCCATCCGTCCAAAGAAACTCCATCAAGAGCAGGCGGCGTGAGTGCACAGATGAAGATAATGTCACTTACACAGAACTAAAAAGTGTCTCTACTTTCACTCACTCTGTTGCACATCTGTGTGGCAGAGAGGTGGATGCATGTCTGTGTGATGGTCATTCACTAACATAGTTGAGTGGTGCGTGTTGGGTCCACTGTTCCCCGTCTTGTCAGGTTCCCAGAACAAGGTGAGGCTTATCAGAGTGTGATTATTACGGTGTCTGACCAAGGCTGCAGAGACATACAAACATTAGCAAGCAATTTTCTGTTTTTATTTTAAATAATCAATGACTGTGGTGTTTTAATAAATCAGAAATTTTCATAAAAAAAAAAAAAAACGTCTGCAGTCATGGTTCTGTTGAATTGTATGTGTTCGACAGCCTGTTTCCTGACTAATACTTCTGAACCTCAAGAAAAATCAGTGTGCCGCATTGTTTATTTTCCAGATGTAGTCAGGGAGTGAATCTAATATCATTCACCTCTCTGGTCCAGCACGAGAAAGTAGATTTGAAAAGTCTTAGGCCTAAACTTGTGTGTATGTGTATTAATACACTGATTTTGATCTTGAGCTCCAGAAGGATTCTCCCTTACCACACTTGTGACTAACTTATCCTGTTTTAATGACTTTATGGTCTATTTGTACTGGTGACACACTGCCTCTAATGAAAGTCCTTTTGAAAGGAGAATATACTAATCCTGTTAAAAGGAAACTGACACGTTTTATTTTCACAAAATGACTATTTATTCTTTTCTCCCCCTTTCATCTCTCTACATTGAATCTCTTTCTATAGCCGAGCCATGCTGTAAAGCCCTGTATGACTTTGAGCCAGAGAACGACGGAGAGCTGGGCTTCCACGAGGGCGACGTCATCACCTTGGTCAGTCAGATTGATGAGAACTGGTTCGAGGGAAGCCTTCGCGGAAAATCAGGATATTTCCCCAACAACTATGTTGAAGTGATAGTGCCTCTATCCCGCTGAAGGCAGCAGAGGGAGACAGCAGGGGATGGTGGGGGGGATATAGAGGATTGTCGACTCACAACAACCAAAAGAAATCTTTCGTTCATTGTAATTAAAGAGTACACATCTCAAGACAGGGATCTAATTATTTGTATCGAGGAGTTATTTGAGCAAAGCTTTTATTCATTCTATCAAGATTGAATGGATTTTTAAAAACAGTAAAGATGGAGGGATTTTCAGTCAGAAAAATGATGACCTAATGTCTCGGTGCAGTTACCATATCTTCAGTCTTTATATTCATTCTGTATGCACCTGTGCACTTTGTACACTACACCTCCATCACCAGGACTGATGACAAAACAATCAAGGGAGAATGACATTTTTAATAACATGTCCAGCAGTATCCACGAACACTAAGAAGTGCAACTACTTTATTCTTATATTCTTATCCTGATTTATATTCACAGTATGACATGTATTGTTCATATTGGTACTACATAGATGTATGTATACACATGCATTTTTCTAAGCACTGTTTTCTACACTCCCATTTCTCACCTCTGTGCCTTTAGGCTTTTGTACTGTTGTCATCATGGACTCATAGGAGTCAACATGGAGGACTGGCTGCCTTTTGTCGATATTTAAAACTATCCACCACTGCCACCTTGTGGTGCTATAGAGGACTCTTTGCTAATGTTTTGAGTGGCACTGTAATATGGCCTCTGTTATCTCTTACCAATCCATGTTGGGTGGCCTGTCTTAGGTTTTAGGCATATCTATATATTCAGAAATAGCTAGAGCTACTCCGTAGATATAGTTAAATAATGTTAGGAACCAGACTGCAGTTTGTAATGGTAATTGCAGTTTTACAAACACTAAGTTTATTCGCGACCAAAAAGTTATTTAAGGATTTATATCTAAAGGGCTGCAGGGATCCATAAATACACTTGTTTTTTTATTACAAACATAACACTAATTTTTGCTAAGTTAGCTTATCTACAGCTCTACCATTGTTTTTCAATGCACACCACGTTCTTGTCCCTCGTAATTGATGCCAAAGAAAGGTTGCACAGGGTCTCAAATTGCCTGTTTGTCTTAATGTTTGTCACTAAAAAAACATGTATTCCATACAGCCTTATGTGCACAATGCTGCAAAATTTATAATATTTCATATTTGAGATCTTTATTTGTAAACATGTTCCCCTTTTTGTACTTCACAGAAGCAGATTTGTTTCCATTACAGTGCAGCTCACAGTAATGCAACATGCTATTCCCCCACCCAAAATAATTTGCAGCCTTACACCAAAGCCATAAGGATACATCCTGTAGTTCCTCTATTTTCTCAGGCTCTAGAGATACTGCTGGCGGTGTCACTCACAATGTTTTGTGGGCTTTTATCCAACTGTTTGTCAATGAATTTTCAGTCTGTCATTTGTTTTCGCCCTCGGCGCTGGGATAAGCTTGGCTTTTGTATTCTAACCTATAATTTGGAGCATGGAAATTAATCTGATGTGTATTGGATGTTTTTGAACCTGCCTCAGTTTTCAGGCTGAAACTGTGCACCAGACCTGACAGAAAATGCTAGCTCCCAACTATTGTGTTGAAAATTCACTAATAATGTGGAAGGTCTTTACACAATGGCTGGTTTCAGTTTCATTTAAGCCTGTTACAAGCAGACTATGAACTGTGAGGGTTTGTGCTGTTCACTAAAATGCCAACTTTCTCCTCTTGTCATGATCCCCTTGTTAGACCGCCCCTGCCCCACTCATCTATCCCATCTCTATTTAAACTGGGAGTGGAACAGACAGGTCTTTTCTGCAGGGAAGGGCACACAGCAGTGGATTATGCCCTCCCTCCCCCACTAGTCTTTATTCACCACCTGCCCCTGTACCCCTACCCCCTTTCTCATTATCTGCTCCATCCCAATCCCATGGTGCCTCTGGAGCTTGGTCTCCTGGTCCACCCCTGGAATAATCTCATTGTTATCATAGTATGTGCCTCTTAATGTTATGTTTGCATGTCTACTATGTTATTCATTTTATGTATAGAGCCAAGGGGTTTGGCTGTGCTGAGTAATAACTTTGAGGTTCAGGTGTGGGTTTACATGCCTCATTACACCAAATCAAAAGCCCGGAGTTTGAGAGGGGAAAGGAGGGTCAGGGGCTCAGGTTGAGCTATTATGCAGCATGTATAATATTGATGATGATTAATGTCATGGAACAAAGGGCTGAGATCAATTTTTGTGCGCTGCTGCCGCCGTCGCAGCTGAAATAGTTGTCCGACTCTGCAGCGGCTGACATTTATTGCAGCGCCACATTCTGTGGTGGTTTGTTTTGCATCCATATCCAAACGTGACCCAACTTTGTAATATTAATGAATGAAGTATTATCAGCCTTAAAAGCTTTACTTTTATTATGCACAATGTTAATGGAATTTTCTGTGTTAAAATGTAACCGCTCTGCATGTGTCTTCATTACAGCTTCTCTGTCTTACGCAATGCCTTATTTCTGTAACTGTGACACTGGGGGACACTAAAAGTGGGATTATCCTGGATTATCTTTAGGATACTTACCTCTATACTAAGTATAATCTTATGTGTATTGTATATTTTTGTTATTATGTAAAGGGGACTGGATGCTGTTTATTTGCTTCTTCAAATAAATGTTAAGTAATTTGGATCCCAGTGTGTGTGCAGAAAATTACAGCCCTTGCCACTGAATTGGTCTTTTGAAATTCCAAGAATTTAATGATAAGGTATGTTCACTGATGCAGAAAATATAAACTGTGGGATTATCTCTTTGTACATGTAACATACCTGATTATTATTTCAACTCATCTATTTACATATGCACAGTTGCTCATTTTCTTTGCTCGGTAAACATCTCTGTATTTTAGACATTTATCCTCCAACCATCCAGTTTTTAATCTGCACCACCACCCGTCTGCATGACCCCCAGACACAGCAGGCTACACCAGCCAGCTGTTGGATTATTGCCACAGCACTATCTCATCGGGGAAGGCGTGTCACTCCCCGAATTACTCAGATCCCCTTTGTCCTCGGTGCCCAGCCAGCGACACTCATGGCGGCTGCACCCGTCAGACAGCGCTCCGGGCCAGGGGGACCCCGGGCGCAGCTCCCGCTCTGCTACTACGAAGGATACCTGGAAAAGCGAGGACCGAAAGAAAAGGTAGGTTCGCCCGGTGCAGACCGAGTGCCATGTTGTTTCAGAGCATGCTGTAGATAGCCGTGGTCAGTGAGTGTGTGTGTGTGTCTGTGTGTATATGCACCGCACACCGGCTGATCCCCCCATTCCCAGAGAACTGTCAACTTCCTTATTGTGATAGCATGGGCGAGGCGAGACTCTGCACTGGAGCTGCTGTGGATGTTTCACATGGCGGATCACGGGTTTTTGTTGTGCTTTTTAAGTCTGGTTTTGCAAGACTCTTGACAGGGTGGGCTTGCAACAAATTTATGAGCGAATCTCGACGTGGGAATCGAGGAAACCCGATGGCTGTCAAAGCGCTGCATGTCATTTCAATTCACATCACATCACATCAACGACTGGTGGATGTATCCCTTATCTTAGTAACAAGTCATCTGCTGCATGTCACAATCAGTATGTCTGCCAAGCATTTCCATCACCCAGAATTCAATGCTGACTCATAATCTGCTTTTGACATATTGTTCTGACAAGCCGGTCCCTGAAGTGCATTTCCAAAATCTCAAACACAAAGTTACACACAGGCAAATTACTGACAATATTATTCACAATGTTCTTTTGCATGTTGCTTTTCCTAATGTGTAAGGTGATAACTAAAGAATGCCCCCCCCCCCAACACACACACACACCCTTCCCACCCCACCCCAACCCAACCCCCACACCCTCCTCTCTCATTAGGCTCATTTCAATGCAATAAAGACATGTAATGTGAGCCAGGCTCAGGTGGAGGATATTTCAGTGATCCATGGATCACAGACTGACAGCAGCTGAGGCTCGCTCTCTCGACATCTCTTGGGACAGGAAATGTGAGAGTGATAAAAACGGAAGTGTCCATTACACAGATGTGAAAAACAGCACAATTATTGTTACAGCTTTGTCCTCCCCGCTAACATCTTTTTATTTCCATGTGTGACAGGCATCCAGACGACTCTGGACCTGTCTGTGCGGGAATTCTTTGTATTTCTTCAACAATCCCAAGGACACACATGTAAGTTTCAAGCTGTATACATTTTGTTTGTTGCACATCATAGTGTGTTGACGCTGAATCATACTTGTGTGTTTTTGTGTGTGTGTGTGTGACTTACAGTATGTGGAGAAGCTGGACCTCAGCGGGTTTGTGTCCCTGAAGGACGACTGCAGCCGGGACAGAAACCTGGAGGCAGCCAGACTCATTCTGCGCATGAAGGATGGGGAAACCAAACTGACAGTAATGCCACTCGACACACACACTCACACACACATATTAAAATTAACTCTTTTTGCAAAGCGTAAAAGTGTTGTTGTCTTTTCCAGGCACCTAACTTAGAAGCAAGGGAGCTGTGGAAAGGTTTCCTCTACTCAGTTATTGATGTAAATATTCACCTTTTTCACACCTTCATCTTGCTACCAGTGTCTCCTTTTTCTGTATAATAAGAAATACTGGCTTCTGTCCAATCACAGCTCAATGTACCGTCCTGTCTCACGTTGCTGCCGGGCCAGCTGCAGATGCTGAAAGAGGTGGTGGACAAAGAAAGGTCCAGACGAAGAACTCGTACTCCCACACGTGCTCCTCCTTCGCCACTCTCTGTGCCTTTAGTAGGAGAGATTCCACCGTGAGTTCTCCTTCTGTGTTGAGAGGACGGACTGTGGCTGTTTTAGTGCATGTAAACATATGTGTTATCATTTCTACTGTGTGTGTGTGGCATGCAGGTGCTTTCGACCAGTGTCCCGAACAGAGGCTGAAGTCCTTCTAGAGAGACACCCAGACTGTGGCAACATGTTGCTACGTCCAGGCAGAGATGGATGCTCACTAGCTGTTACTACTCGACAAGACCTGAATGGGTAAAACACTGGCTGAACACATGGACACCACAGCTGCAAATATCGTAGACAGACACCATCTTCACTGCAAAATGTATATGCTCTTTGTTTTTTCCGGCTCCAGGTCAGTGTTCAGACATTACCGTGTGACTCAGAGGGACCAAGGCGGTTATGTCATCGATGTAGAAAATCCTGTATGTGATACTTGCAGATACAATTCACATATTACAACATTTCATAATGTGGATAAAATTAATTTAAACGACTTACTTACTTATTCACAGTTTATAATGTTATGTCGTAATTGTGTTTGATGATGCATCAATCCGACTTTTTCTCTCCCGACACCAGTTACAATATTTTAATTCAGGTTTCTGTTGTAATCAGTGCTCTCTTTATCCAAATTTAAAATCTGTACACCACACTGTATGCAACTCATCAGAATACATGAGTTATAGTACAGGCCCCAACACAATCTGGCATATTGGATCAGTGTAACTCCTACTAATGGGTTAAATATTTGAAAAGACAGAAAACACACACTGTAACAGGTTTGTTAAGTGGGAAGTAAAATATTTGAAGCTGCAAATCTCTCATCTCGCTGTCTTGTTTGCTGTCAGATTAAAAACACCATTTGAGAAGTGGCAACTTATCAGAGTTAAATGTAGCTGTATCTTCATATATATTCATATTTTTCTTTATGCTTTTTGAATTTTTTTAAGAGTTTCCAACGTGAGGACATGGCAACAGTTCAGCACATCTTGCATAAGAATTTTGAGTTATGCTTTGAGATTACAACAGTCGATAATGTCTGTATGTAAACACCATTAACAAACCAGCAGCTATAATACAACAGCTTTCCTCTCACAGATTCCCTGTGCTACACTTCATGAGGTCATTGATGCCCTGGTAGAGAAGACAGCAGGAACTCTACAGCCTTTCCTGCTGGAGGAGCCGTATGAGGAGAATATCAGTGAGGCTGACTTTTTTTGTCTACCTATGCGTTTTTTACTACGTCTTACAATTTATTTATTTATTTATCTAGTTGAATTTTTTTTTATTTTGTCTCATCAGCATATGTTTCTGCCAATGATGAAAATGGGGAGAGGATCCTCCACACTGCCCCCTTGAGCCCCCTGCCAAAGGCTCCTGCCCTGCCTCCAAAACAAGGTTTGTCTCTTTAACATGAAGCACCTACAAACAGTCACAGACAGATAGCAGTAACAATCACTGCTTTCATTCTGGTGCAGATCGTTGGTCCAGTAGTCCCCTATCCAGGTCCCCCGCCCCAGATCGCCGCATCTTAACCTCACCAGTGCCGGCCTCCCCCACCAACCCGATGAGACGACTCATCCTCTCCCCTTCGCCTCTTGCACAGAGTGAGTAGATAATGGGCCAACCTCACCTGCAGCAGAGGATTGATCCTCGGTTCAGCTTTCACTTTGAACTTTCAGCTCAAAGTGT
Organism: Toxotes jaculatrix; assembly: GCF_017976425.1. NCBI lineage: Eukaryota > Metazoa > Chordata > Actinopteri > Toxotidae > Toxotes > Toxotes jaculatrix. The sequence continues at coordinate 11,265,893 of NC_054407.1, forward strand.
GTCTTCTGTCCTTCCACAGCGCTCAATGAGGAACTCAAAGTGAAGCTGGAGAAGAGGCGAGCCAGTCAGGAGTGACTTAACTTAATAAGGAACAGCTTTCTGTCACAGCGTGCTCAATCTTCAGTGCCAAACCCCTTCTCACCGCAGCTATGTACTCATCCTGTGCCTTCCAGGTGGATGACAAGGGACTACGAATACCGTCACTTTCTCTCAGTGCTTTGTCCACATGCGTAAAACGGTTTACAAACTGCCTCCAAGCAAAAAAAAAAAAAAAAATTCCATTTGACCCTTTCCAATGGACATAAAAAGTCAGTGTGACTGGCAGCTAAACCCTATCAGAGAAGTGCTGACACATACCGGACCACCAACTGAGCCTGATGTTTACCTGTCTGAGCCCATGTGTGAGTCCTGAGCTGCTGGTGTTACTGCTGCACCGGGGACACTTTATCTACCCTGATAATAAAACAAACCAGGCATGTTCAGGTTTCTGCTCAGTAATTCTCCTCGTTCACCTCATTCCATCTAACGTGACTGAAAAAAAATCATCTGAATACAGTTGAACTGGCCACAAACTGAAACCCGCACAATCTCTGCCTGCTGCTTTGAGTGCTTTCTGTGATTGATAAGGAACTGTTAAGATGTTGCCGAGTCAGTGGCACTGCTGTGGTTAATTTTAAAACCCAACTTTAACTGTATCGTTGGTGCTTGATTTTAAATTGTTTCCTTATTCTGCGCTCCTGTGTATGTGCTACTGTTTGGTGCTATGACTCACCAGTGCTCAGACCTGCCTGGAGAGCCCAGGTGATTTCTGTTCCTCTTCAAAAAAAAAATCAATCTACTGTATGTGAGGGTGCCCTCTAGTGGCATGGCTGTCGACTAAAGAGACAGAGCCCTTTTTATCAGCACAGTGTTTGGGTATTAGCACAAGTACCAGGCACTTGCTGTTGACCAACCCTTTTATGTTGCAGACTGAACCTGGCAAAGACTTTTGGCTTTGTCACAGTATTACACCGTGCCCTACCTCTTCACCTTTAATGTCAAAATTATAATTTATTACAGATCTGAGGGTGTTTCAACAACAACAACTTGTATTTCTACATGAGAAATTCTACATTTCTGTAAATTGTCCAGTCCTTACAGATTTGAAGTGTCTGAGTACTAGTGGCAAACTGTGACTCATAAGTGTCTTCTTACAATGAACAGTTTCTTGTATGTTCGTACAATACGTGATGTGTCTACTTGATCACTATCGAAGAATAGTGTTTGTTAGATATCAAGGGCATTAAATTCTTTTGCATGGATCTTAGTCGTTCCTCGTCGTGAACTGATAGCTTTTCCTTCCTCAAAAATGGACCATTTCCTTTTTTTTTTCTACAAGCTCTTTGGAGCAAGTCCTCAGTTGAAAGTACGACCTTCTTGTGATAACAGAAGAATTAGGAAATTAGATAATGTTGGGATGGATCAATACCACGAGTGGATGAGAAAGAGAATGCTGGACAATCGGTCCCGTTTGTTTAAGATAGTCCATGATCATGACGTGTTCATTTTTTTTTACCACAGGTAAACAGAAGAAAAAAAAATTCAGCAAAAGTTTTTTTTTTTTTTTTGTTTACTCTGGAGGGAAGTGTATTTTTAGTATTATATATTCCCTCAGTTTAGATTACCTTCCATGATCTCACATACACACATACATTTATACTCGAAGTCAACTTAATTCATTTATTTACTTGTTATTTAAATATTATTTCCATCAAGGAAAAGTGAGTTTGGTGTCCTTTCCTCCTTTTCCTTCCCTTAGTGGAAACCTGAATCCAATTTGAAACAATATAAATTTGCTAATCTGCAAAATTCCCTGCTAATTTTTTTCCAACCCACCCGCTTTTCCTTCTTTTTTTGTCTATAAGTTTTTACTTTAACTTAAATGTAAAAATTGAAAATAATACAACAGATGAACACCTGTGTAATTCATTTTAATCCAGTTCTTATGTGGAACAGTGGGTTTTAACTGATATTGTGAAATAGAGACTTTTAATTTTTTATTTTATTTGTAGATTATTTTTAATGAAGCTGTTTTGTTTTTTGTTTTATTTGGCTGTATTTTTCAGTAGAGACAACTTTGGACTTTTTGCATAAGGTTATGTTGAATCAACCACATACAACATCTGAAAGGTCTTTTATGACTCCACTCTATGTAAATATGTATTATGCATACAATGTTTCTGTGCAGGTGCAATGTTATTATAAGGGATGTGATGACAATATCAGAACAACTTATTCAAAACATCCTATCCATTCATCTAGATCCAGTGCAGGACAGAAAAGTCAATTCAGCAACTCAATGACAGCGCACAACGTGGTAATGTTACTCCATCACGCATGTTTGAACATGTTTCCTGTAGTTGAAAAAAAAAACAAAAACAAACTGTACGCCAGCTGCTCGTCATTTACCTCGCCCATCTCGAATCAGCTGTTCCCTCTGCCGACACATAAAAGTATGTGAGGACAATGAAAACTCAATCAGACCAGAGATCAACGGCAGCTTGAAGGAGCTTCAAAAAAAAAAAAAAACTGCGGTTGTAAACGGAGCAGCAGCCATTCAGATCCCGTTTCGCTGCGGGGGGGTGGGTGAGCGCTGTGGGTCTCTGTACAATAACGGATAACCGCTGTGTCTTTGAGAGGACCGGCAGAGACGGACGGACTTGTGAGCCGTTGGAGATGCGCTTTTTTTTTCTGCTCGGAGAAATGAAACTCTAAAGTTTCTAAACGCGCACGCACACATAAACCTAAGGGGAAGTGGCAAGCTAGCTCAAGTCACCAGTTTCTCAGGTACGTTACGCTAGGCGTTAGCGACGCCTGTTTTGGTTTTTATTGCGCTGCTTAAGGGGTTATAAATACTACGACTTGGATTTACCACCAACCTGCTAGTTAATGAAGAGGTAATGGTTTAGAAACTGCGCTTAAACAGGTGTTGGGACTGTTTTTAATGGAGATCGTTGCGGTTTTGGGCGTGTCGGCGCGCAGGTAACTGTTTAATCTTGATAAGAGTGTTTGTTGACGGTTAACCTGCTGGAGTTCGGGCTTTTTGCTGGTGGGTTTGTAGCGGCAGTGCTTTTTTTTCTGGAAATTTAAGGTTACAGCTTAATTACATGGAGCACAAATAAAATATCACATTCTGCTCTAATTAAACCGAAAACAATACCTCACTGCTCTTCTAATCTTAAATGTTTTAATGCCGCATTGTTAACTCAACTGATTTCAGACAAACGTTAACGCTTGAAGCCAAACTTGCTTGTTAGTGCTTGGGGAGACGAAGTGCGAAAGTCGAAGTGCGGTTTGTGTTGTGTATGAGTACGTGTGTGTGTGTGTGTGTGTGTGTAAATGGGTGTTGAGTGAAGCTTGACTGTGGCCCCAGGGCCAAATATGTGAAACATGTTATTGGGTGTGCATTCTCTGACATGTTCCAGCTCATCGGTTAAAAAAAAAAAAAAAAAGAAGCACACCTATCTTGAGAAAGAAGCACCTACAGAGAAGATGGTAGTAACACCTCTGGACAAATAAAAGGAAACAATCACAGAAAAAGAAAACAGGAAGTGTCTGTACTTCAAAGGAAAGCGAGGCCAGGTGTATTTATGTCAGTCGAGTGGTATTAATAACTCAAACCAACGTGCTTATGATCAGTTTGTGAGAAGCAGACAGCGCTTGCAGCTAGGCGCTGCTTCTTCATCTGATTTACACTTTGGCTTCCTCTCTGAATCTCTCTCTGTGTGCTTGTGTTTGGTGCTGCAGGAGAGCTGAGGTTGACATCCCAGCCACCCTGCTGAATGCCTTTCATGGTCCTGCATTAACATCACTATAGCACTGACAGAATTACTGCCGTGCTGACTTTAGCTCTCTCTTCCCTTTTTGGCCTTTCCTCTTCTTTTTTTTTTGTTGTTGTTTTTGTTGTTGCTTTGTTTCTTCCACTTTGTTTTTAAAACATCTTAAATGTCTCTCCTCACTTTTCATTTCCCCCCTTGTGCAATGCATATCCTAATGTTTCTGTCTGTATGGCCTCATGTTTAGTGAATTGATTGTGATATCCATCCAACCTTGTCTCTTTCAGCCCTCCTTGGCTTTGTTTCTTTGGTCTGTGCCATCTATCTCACCATGGGCAGCCTGCTGAGCGGGGCCAGTAAAGGGGCCAGGGCTCTTCAGTCACCACAGACCTCATCACGTCATAGATGCCACTCGCTGTCTTTTACCCCTGTATGACTGACTGTTAGGGAAACAATAAAGCTTAAATTCTTTTTAGCTTGAACAAAGGAGCCATGCATCCGCTGCTGTCCCTCAGTTTCTTTTGGCTGCTTCCCCTGGCCTTGATGCTGGAAGAAGACTCACCACTGGACTGTGCTCCCCGCAAGTCTGTGCCCTATCATAGTGAGTGTTGCTCACCGTTTTGTGTAACGTTTGCTAACAGTGTGTCAGCTCATGTTGGCTCACACGGTTTCTGCACGCACAGGCATTATTGTGAAACTGGATGCAATCACTGGTGGTTGCTAAATGGCAAATTAATCAGTCATATTGTGTTTCTAGGGAACAATGCTCACCTTTTTTATGAGGAGGGTGTATTCAACTACTCCACCATGCTGTTGAGAGAGGACCTGAATCTGCTAATGCTGGGTGCCAGGGAGGCAGTGTATGCTCTTGACCTCAGCAACATCTCCAAGAAACGTGCCTCAGTAAGAATGACTTTGTTACAATGCAACAGTGCAGTTAAGGTCAATCCCGTGATTTGCTAGCGTTAGTCAGCTATAGAAATTCCTTATCAAAGTTTTCTTGGCTGAGGGCTACAAAGTTTATGAGAGCAAACTTGAGTATTGTGCCAGGCTGTCTGACTTGTATTGAGCCTCTCAGGCAGGAGTTGCTCTCAGGTTTTAATACTGATCCAAACACATCCTGGAAAAAGTGAGACGCCAAGTTCAGGGCAACAAAGACCCTTAGCACCCAATAATACATATATGGCCATTCAGTAATCAGGACAGCTGTTGTTTGTAATTTTAATCAACCTGAGCCGTTGGAAATGGAAATGAAATGTCTTCTAAATGTCACACAGGTGCAGCTGCAGACTCACAACCACAGAAATTGTAGTACATTAGATCGTTCGGGGCATGCAATGAAATGCTTTTTGTCTCACAATATGCCAGTAGAGAACTTTGCTGGTATTGTTCCCTTATGTTGAGCAGTAGCTAATTTGTCTTTAGTGTTAGTGTCACTAAACACAGCAGAACAACCAGCTACATTGAAAGTTACCTCTGTGATTTCAACTGCCACGCTTCCGCTCTATTTACACTTACAAGGACATTTTTACCTGCGTTCTTAGTTGCTAGAGTTATTTTCACCATCCTCTGGTGAAGTGATAGAAAAATTGTGGCGAATTGTGTAACTGAAATTGTCATCACTCTTTTAGGTGAAGTGGGAAGTGACACAAAAGCAAAAAGATGAGTGTAAAAACAAAGGAAAAGATCCTGAGGTGGGTCCCTTTTTAGCTTTTGCTAATTGGAACCAATTGTGTGCCGAGCAGATGTATTCAGTGCGTTTTAAAATGCATTTACAGACGGAGTGCAAGAACTACATAAGGATACTGCATAAGATGAAGGATGACAGGATGTATGTGTGTGGAACCAATGCTTTTGATCCGGAGTGTGATTACATGGTGAGATAAATTCAGAGCCATATTTCATTGCTAGACAAAGTTGTTGAATACATTTCTGTATAGATTTTGCATCAAATCATTCTAGGATTAACTGGTGTGTCTGTCTGTGCAGTCGTACGCAGATGGAACGCTGACCCTTGAGAAAAAAGAAGAGGATGGCAAAGGGAAGTGTCCATTTGACCCTTTCCAGAGATATGCCTCCATCATGGTTGGTGAGTAGCTGCCAAACAACAGATAAGAAATGTGCAAAGATGGTTTAGTATAGCAAAATGTTTTCATGTTTCTGTCCGTGTTCGTTGTCTTGTTTCGTCAGATAACAGCCTATACTCAGCCACTTCAATGAACTTCCTGGGATCTGAACCTGTCCTGTTGCGAAGCTCTGCTGTCTCCATACGCACTGAGTTCAAGAGTTCCTGGCTTAATGGTAAGATGTGATACTATGTAATGTCTTTTTTTGTTGTTGTTTTTGGCAAAATTCATGCCAAGACATTTTGGAACTGGACTCTTTCATCTTGATGGTTTCCTTGCTAGCTGAGTCAAAGTTAATGTCATTCGTCTTTCTATGCCAGAGCCCAGCTTTGTATCAATGGCTGAGATGCCAGAGAGTGAGAAGAGTCAGGAGGGAGATGATGACAAGGTTTACCTGTTCTTCAGTGAGACTGCTGTGGAGTGCGACTGCTACAACAAACTGGTGGTCTCCCGTGTGGCTCGCGTCTGCAAGGTGATAAAGAGTTTACCATGCATGCACTTATTTTTCGCATCTCCATTTCCCAACACAACAATAGCATACAAACAGTGCTTCCTCAGCTTCCCTCGTTCTGCCCTTTCCGTTGTTTGATTGGGCATCCCGTTTGTCTGGCATTATGGTGTCTGTCTGTGCACACAGGGGGATCTTGGAGGTCAGAGGACTTTGCAGAAGAAGTGGACATCCTTCCTGAAGGCCAGAATGGATTGCCCAGTGCTGGATTCCCAGTTGCCGTACATTATCCAGGACACTTACCTCTGGTGTGACCCCCAACAGGACTGGAAGCACTGTTTGTTCTACGCCATCTTCACACCACAGTCGTACGTTTGAACTAACAAACGTGTTTGTGTGTTTGTCTTAGAGGGAGGAGGGTTGCTGTTTCTTTAATGGCCCCTTTGGCACACCATTTGGCTCACATTGTCTGTGTGTTTGTGTGTGTGTTTCAGAGATACATCAGACCTGTCTGCAGTGTGTGCGTACCAGGTGTCTGACATTAGCAGAGTGTTTGCGGAGGGGAAGTACAAGACTCCTGTCCCCGTAGAAACCTCTTTTGTTAAGTGGGTGATGTATAGCGGAGATGTCCCCACCCCTCGGCCTGGAGCTGTGAGTCTGCCCAATATTCAGTGTGTATGTGTGTGTGTTAGAAACAAAGCAAAATCTCAAAAGGCAGTCCTTTTTTTTTTTTTTTTTTTTTAACTAGTGACCCAGCAGGAAGCTTATTCCTTTTGTACTTTGACTCTGTTGTTCTCCCTTTTTCTCTTTCCATTCCCCTCTTGCCAGTGTATAAACAATGAGGCTCGTAAAGCGGGTATAACTCAGACTCTGGACCTCCCAGACCGGACCCTTCAGTTTATCAAAGATAGGCCCCTCATGGACCAGGTTATCCAGCCAATAGGAGAGAAGCCTTTGCTGGTGCGAAGGGGAGCCACATTTACCCGCATCATAGTCAACCGAGTGCAGGCTGCGGATGGCGAGAAGTACCATGTGATGTTTATAGGCACAGGTCGGTGTTCAGGGTTGCACCAGTGCGGCTCTCTGCCACTTCCTGTATGTGTGTAACTTTGCTGCTTTTGATAACTTGACAACACGAGTTCTATGCATAAAGCCACTTGTCATCATATAAATGTGGCATGCTTCTGTGTCTTTATATAAAAAGAAAAAGGCACCATGCTGAAAGCTTTGAACTACCAAGGGGAGATGTTCATCATAGAGGAAACACAACTTTTCCAGCCCCCAGAGCCAGTCAAGATTCTGAAATTTTCTCATGTCACGGTAATTTAAAACCATACCACAGTCAAATTAATGACTTAAATTATGTTTATTGTATGTTACTGTAAAGCACAAACAACCGTGTCATTGTTCTGTGTGTGTATGTGTGTGTGTGTGTGTGTGTGTGATGGATCCAATGTGCACAGGGTCAGCTCTATGCAGGCTCAGACTACGGAGCAGTACAGATACCACTGGCCAGCTGTGAAAGGTCCTTATCCTGTATGGACTGCATACTAGCCAGAGACCCATACTGTGGCTGGGACAAAGATGTTGGGAAATGTGTTGCCCTTTCTGATTCCCAAAGGTAGGCAGCTGTCTCAACATGTAGAGCAAGCAGTGTTGATGTGAGTTCTATCCAAACTAAATGTATGTTATTGTGTATTCTGCTTCAGAGAGCTAATCCAAAGTGTGAAAGCAGGAAATGCCTCTCTTTGCCCAAATGCTGGTGAGTTCCAGCACACTTTAAGCAATGCAGTATGGATTGCATATTGTTGTTCTGAGTAAAAAGTGAATGTAGGAGTTTTTTACTCCTTAAACTTAAAAATAATAATGGAGGGCTGAAAATGCTTACCTGAGGGATCTGTGTTTTGTTTTCAGATCCTGTTAAACCCATGAATCAGTCCATCTGGCCAGGTGGCAACCTGAAGCTCAGTTGCCCTTTGCCTTCCAACTTGGCAAAAACCAGCTGGCAGCGCGACAGCAGCCCTCTGACCCCTTCAGCTCGGTTCCAGCTACTACAAGACGGGCTGCTTATCTTCAACGCTTCAGACAGCGATAGTGGTCTGTACAGCTGCCTGTCTGTGGAGAGCTCCAAAACTGCCGAGTACACAACCACTGTGGCTGAGTACCACGTCACTGTAGCCTCAGCGGGCGGTCAGATATTTCCACGGGCTCAGACAGAAGGTCCCTCTGTGGTTGGACTGAAAGCTGTAGTCGGACTCCTAGTAGTTTGTCTTCTTGTCCTTTTGGCCTGGAACTTTTACAAAGGCCACCTACCTCTTCCCTGGAATTGTGGAAAGACGAATAGCAAGCAAACCCAGGAGTACCGTGAGGAGGGGGCTCTGAACTCCGGCGTGCATTACCAAGAGGCACAGAGGCCTGCAGTGGCAGAGGACAAACCCCTGGTGTCTGGAAGAAACAACGGCAGCAGTAATAACAACCACACCGGAGGGGAGGCAGCACACAGTGATGCAAGGGAGGAGAATGATGCCCCGAGAGTTAGCTTACCATCTCTGCAGTACATTGATGATGAGTCAGAAATATGAAAATGACGAGCACGTCTTTCAGTTTACCCTAGAGCATGGTTCAAGTTTAAAAGAAGAATGGAAAAGCCACAAAGCATTTGTTCCTAAGCACAACAACTGGATTCATTAGTTCATTTTAGAGATAAAATGACAGCTTTTACATCATTAAAAGCAAGTTGGAGTACAAGAGTATTCCAAGAGACTATAAACTGTTAAGACTGTACACACCAGAAGTTTCGGTGAGTTTTTTGTACAAGTATGAGAGATGCTTGAATTTCTGCTTCACTTTTTTTTGGTTTTAATACAATTGTATATGTACATTTGAAAGTATATTTTTAGATTCATACTAATTGTTGATAATCTTGTTCAAAGATTGAAATGTCTTGTAAAGGCCGGTATGATTTTCACAGGGAATGTACAGTAACTGAAATTGAGCCATTTAATTTCTAACCACTAGCTGCAGAGATTTAGTTTTATTGTATTAAACCTTTTCTACCTGGTCCACAGGTTGTCTCAGTCTATCAGCATATAGCCAACAAGCTTTACTAGTTTGGACTTGCCAAGAATGTAAAGAGCAGACGTGGAAGTTGCTCGCAGTTATGAATCATCTTTGTACCTTTTGTGTGCGACAGTTTTGAAGATACAATCTCCTGAGGATGGACCAAGTTTCAGATGTGAAGTGTTTTAACACTGAACTAACATGTTTTAAACTGGAGTTCACAATAGAAAACCAGAGAGAGTAAAGAGTAAAAGACGGAAAAAAATCTTTAATGTGTAATTTTCAAACTACATTACAATTTGCTTTTTCAGACAACAGCACAGAGTGATTTGTAGCGTTTAACAAAATGTTTTTTCTTTGATATCAGCTGAAAGGTTACAGCAATGCACATTGGCTGTACATCCTAAATAATACACTGTGCATGGTCAAAACCCAGTGGCGGGGCTCTTGGTCCATCCTGCTATGTGGCCCCTATCTCCTGTAGCGGTACCTCTTGAAGTGGAACCACAGCTGGAAGATCCCATTGGCAAACTGACAGCGGAAGCCGTGTCTGTGCGAGTACTCCCACTCCCTATTCACAATCTTGAAGGCAATGTCCTCATATGGTGGGCCCGCGTGGAACCTTAAAATCCCAAAGTCCTTGTTGTCAGGACTGGGCTCGAGGAAGTACTGCGGGGTGGACCGCTTGTCGATCAGGTCTGGATAGAAGATGTTGAACTTGTATCCCTGGACGATCTTGGGCGGAGGGTTGTCGAAGTCGTAATGTGTCTGGTTGTATTTGTTCCACTCGAAGCCTGTGTGGACCCGGTTGAAGAAGCGGGGTTTCCTGGGGCGGTATTTGTCCGCCCACAGGTACATCTTCCCTGTGACTGGGACCTCCACGCTGAACTGGGCCTCATCGTTGCCCATGCCCTCTTTGGCACGGCGCACGAAGGCATCCTCGGCGCTCTCGTTGGCATCACCTGATAATAGCCAGAGTGAAACGATAGATCTGCGTCACGTATTTAGGAATCAACACGTTTTGTACATCAAAAATTGCTTTCTTCAGAAGTTCTACTGCTTGACATTGACCTCAATCCTTGGTTTAAAACTCTATTTTTAATGATGTTCTCCTCCTGGCTATATGATTTATTTTCTGCATACACGTCTATTTTTCTTTTGTGTGTGTGTGTGTGTGCTCTCATACCGGTAACCTGTAGCTGTCTGCGTGCCAGCTGCAGCCTGTGTATGTCCTCCTCCGGGGTGATCGTGTGTGTGTCCAGCGGCAGCTCAGAGGGCGTGAGCAGCGTAGGACTGTAGCGCCCCGAGTCGTACTCCGCCTGGCTCTGCTGGATCAGGTCCTCCTCCGTCAACACGGCCTCCACCACCTCGCCCTTCTCCTCTTCATCCTTCCCGTCACCCTTTTCTCCTTCATCCTCGTCTTGGTTTCCCTTTGTGGATCTGGATGGGCCTGCCTCTTCTCCCTCGTCTTCTCTTTCTCTGTTCTTACTTTTTGTGAAGGAGGAAGACGACGACTGTCCGGGTTCTTCTGTTGCAGCCTCCCTGGTTTGCTCTCCTGCTCTTGCCCTGAAACAGAAATGAGAATTGACATAGCGTGAAGTGAAGTTTGAGCCCCAGGTCACGGTAACTTACAGAGCCTGGATGTGTGTAGTGTGTAGTTTCAGGGTAACTTACCCATTTTCCTCACTCTGCGGCTCCTCTTTGATGATTGGGAACAAAGGTTCACTTTCCACTCCCTGTTCCTGTTTCAGCTTGAACAGCTTCTGACGCAGCACATCCTGGTGTCGCTCTCTCAACCTGGGACATAAAATTGTAATTATATGTAACTGGGCAGTTCACAATCTGTATAACGTCTAAAATGCTAAAGTGGCATTTAAATGATTTCCAGAGCAGAGGAGCAGTGGGCGTTTCGGCATGTGTACCTGGCTCTGGCCATGTAAACTCTGACTTGCTGCAGCAGACTCTCCCAGTAACCGATATCAAGATTGGATCCTCCAGCTCGAATCTTTGACTCAATGTTCAGGTGGAGTGCCTGCAGCTGGCTGTAAGTCTTTCCTTTGAACACCGTCTGGACGTCAGTGCTCACAGCTGTGTTGATGCCCTCACGACGATCACCTGAGGTTTGAAAAAAAAAAAAAAGATTGCACAAAAAGAAAAGAAAAATAAGTGGCTGAGCACTTCTTCCTTTTGCACTCACCAAAGTACTGCAAACAGGAAAGGAGCTGTCATATGACCGCAGATGAAGCAACTTTGCATGCAACAACACAGCAGAAGACAAAGAGTGCCTGAGTAAAACTGATGGATTTTACATACCTGGTCCTTTCCCAGAAGCCTCCAGTTTTCTCAGTTTGCTGATCTCGTCCTCTGTGATGGTTGTCATGTCTCTCCAAAAGTCCACGTTCTTGCCTTGCTCCAACTCCATATACACCTGCAGGCACAACAACACTCTTCCAGTGAACCATGTGCAAACAGTTCATTTTAACAACGGCTGTAAAGCAACTACTAACACATGGCCTGCGACATGTTAAGAGTCAAATCATCTCTAATCAGTTTACACATAGGGCTGGGGGATCATTCAAGGTTAATGCTGTGTCTGAATATGACTGCATTATGACACATTATAAATATCCAAATAATTCCTTTTTTTATAATCATTTCGGGGATTTTCATTTTGGAAGACACTGTAATCACATGAAAAGTGGAAATACAATTGCTCAATTTATCTTAATATTCTTTGAAATCACAACTAGACCTGACTCACTGTGACTATGAGGTGATTACCAAATTCATGCAATTTCAGAAGAAAGTCTGATCACTAAGGAAATAGTGCAATACTAACCACAACTGAGTTTAGTCATTATTTATTTTTGTGGTGCATTTACTCACAGTATTGTAGTTATTACACTATCACATCGCCTTTATAAAAGCGATCCTGTGTGATTAAAGCTGTTCTAAATTGCAGCTATGCCACTTTCACTTTCAAATGTAACATAACAGACCTTAATGTCCTCCAGCAGGTCGTCCATGTCAGTGACTGTGAGCCCGTTCAGGAAGGTATAAGGTTCATGCATCTCCACGGCAAGATCGTCATCCTCTGCGCTGATGTACTTCGCCAAAAGATCAATGGGCTTGGCACGACCATCACGAATTCGAATCTTAGACCTAAACACAGAAGGATGTTGAGACAATGCACAGGTGTATTCAAGACCTGTTATAGGAGCCTAGAATTTAACTGAAATAATGCAAACAAACCGATCATATACACGTGGTAAACCATACCACAACAGAAATCCTTTGACATGAAAAGAGGAAGATGCCAATGTGGATGCACAGTAATATTTGCTGTAAACTAACCGTAGTTTGGCCTGCTGCAAATGGAAGTTGTCTTCCTGTTCGGCCCAGGTCTTGAAATGCTCTGCCTCTTTCTCCCTCTGCAGCATCTCCAGCTCCGTCTCTCTCATGGCTTTCTCGCGCTCCCGCTCCAGACGAAGCTGTTTTACCTACATAAACATAGTAAGATTAATGAAAGGGCTGTTCCTCACAACTCTGTAACATTATAATGCCAAAAAACCAAAAAATAATTAAAAAAAAAAAACCTTCTGCAGCTCTCTGCGGTTCTCCTCCTGAATACATTTGTTCCTTTCTTTAAGCTCTTTTTCTCCGAGATGGCCGATACCTTTCTTATCCAACGCCTGAAAACACACACACGCACACACAGAAAACAGACAAATCAAAAATCCTGAATGAGATTCAATAATCCAGCCAAGTTATAAAACTTCTGTAACTGAGCTTTTTAATAGGTGTTGGAAGTTGCCTCCCTACTCACCTTCTGCCATTTGAATGTGCCTAATAAGTTGTTGTCACCAAAGGGATTGTCTGCATTGGTGTACCCCATGTACTCCTCACTCCAGCCCATCTTTTCTCTCCTCTTCTTCTCCTTTGCTTCCTTCTTTGCCAGTCTTCTGGCCCTCTTCTCCTCTGGTGTCTCCAAAGCTTTCATCATATCCTTCTGTTTTTTCCTATCCTCCTTTTCTTTAATTGCAGAGCTCACACGATCAGACCCCGAGCTGTCAGACGACTCAGGTGAACTGGAGCGACGCCTCCCTCTGTCTCTATCGGCCCTCTCTCTGCTTCTTTCCCTCTTCCCTCGCTCCCTGTCTTCACTCCTCTTTCTTCGCTCTCGGCTTTTGTCTCTCTCTCGCTTTCTTTCCCTGTCCCTGCTGCTGCTCTTCCACCTCTCTCTGTCTCTGTCCTGTTCCCTCCCCTGTTTGTCTCTGTCTGGACTTCTCCGTCTGCGTCCTTCTCTATCACTGCTTCCATCAGAATTGGATGGGGACCTTCCCCTTCTCTTCTCCCGTGATGTCCTTTGGGTTTCCATTTCCTTTCTCCTCCTCCTCATTTTGGGATCATCTGAATCAGAGCTGAGGCAGAAAAAACGAGTAGTATATTAGTACATTATAACCCATGTATTGGAAACTAAAGGAATATATCTGTTCTATCTATTCAGCAGAAGAACGTCAACAGGCAATAAAAGAGAACATGTAAAAAACTGCTTGTGCATTAGCATTAATAAGTGATCCCTAAACCCTTGAAAAGGCAAATCCATGCTCTGCAGGCTTTCTCAAAAACTGATGCAGCAGAAACTTTGTGACTTGATTAATGTTTCCAAGAAAACTGAACTGTTGGATTGCATGATGGTATGCTATAGTATGAATGATGTGAGTGTAGAATCTCACAATTCTCAATATAAGAAATGTGCAGGAGAAAACATGGGGTCTTGGGCTTTACTTTAATAGCCACGTGAGTCGCAGCAAAACGATAATATTACCCACCTGGCACGAGCTCTGTTTATTTTTCTATGTTAAAACCGTGATTTCGCTTTTTTCCGTTACCATTACAACCTGTAGCATCAACCGGAAACCGTTTCAATCATTACACACTCACACTATCCAGCAAGCACCACACACCGAAGACCGAAGTTACCTGGAGGATCGACCCGTCGACTTGCTCCTGCGGCGGTGTGATCCTTGTCTCCTGTCGCTCTCAGAGCCGCTTGTGGAACCTGGACGGTCTCTGTGTTGAGGCCGACGTCTTGCAGGAGAGCCATCGCTGGAGTCCCTGCTGGCGGAACGGCCACGGGCGGTTCTTTTCGTGTCCGCGGAGCGACTGCGGCCTCTTCTTTCCTCCGGAGATCGAGACCTGCTCACTCTGGACCTGTTTCGCCGATCTCGGCTCCGGCTTCTGGACCTGGTGCGGGACCGACGTCGCGATTTCGAACCCATCACGAACTTTCTGTGAGTGCGGGGCCCGGATGGCACTTTGTCGCGTAAATAAGATGTAACAAAGAAATCGGTTTGCTGCCCCCACTCTCTAAATAAAACACAATGTAAATACAAATATAATGTATTATATAAACATTTAATTAAACAAGTAAACATCCACGTCGACCTCTGATACATTTAACAAAACAATACAATAAGTTATCTGGTTTCAAAATGAACTACTATTAACTACTCAGGCAGTAGAAAGCCATCTAAAAGGGGCTTTCTACAGTGCGGCGCATATTCAAGACGTCAAACGCATAGATCGTGAGAATAAAAAAAAACAAAAAAACAAATAAATACCCTGTAAGTTTAACTACATTTTTTCAGCACATTAAAGATGCGAAATCAATTTACCATCACTGAGATGGGATTCTGTGTTAAAATAATCTGAAATTGAAAATAGGTCAGAGGAGCTTTTCAGAAACACAAACAACATTCGCGTTTTCGTGACGACGGGTAATTGGCAAATGTAGTTCTCCGAATTCATTTTAAATAAAATATTAATAAAATTTTGGTCACAACTCAACAAATTTTCCTATGCTGAATTTGATCTTATATAGCTAGGTGATTTAGTACGATATTGTGTGGCTTATTGGTTGTTTTCAAGGGAAGAAGTAATGTTTACAGATTAAATTGAACTACAAATACCAGACGACACAGGTCGTCATTGCCTGTTTTGAGGAAAGAGAGGACTCCTTTCAACAACATTAATCTCTACCCAGTCCTGTGCTGGGACATTATCAGCCACATTTCTGACCAGACCAGACCAACAGTTGTATTTTCCTTTGTCCTCCGCCTCTCGTAGACAGTTATAAACATCGGCGCCACGGTAAGATCGACTTCAGCACCTCGGCGAGGTAGAGCTTGTCAGCTAGCTTACATTAGCCAGCCGCTACCAGTAGATTTACGGCTTATATCCGTGGCTGCCCTGCCAGGTAGATCAACTAAAGCTGGGGGCCACAATGGTTTGGTCAGTTCACCAGTTTCTGAGTACTGACATTGGTAAATAATTCGTCTGGTTTGAGGAACAATTCAGCGCTATCTTTTGTTCGGCTTGCGCGCAGCCTGGTTAGCTTGGCCTGTTTCATTGTCTCCGAACATCGAAAACACACAAGTTGTTTTTTTCAGTGTCGGTAGGCTGTTTGGCTAGTTAGGCTAACTTGGCCGTGTTCGTGTAAACAAAACCCGTCAGCTGTCGACTCCAGATAATCTTGAAAGCTACCCAGTCCAGTATGGCGCAACACGACCCCTCTCATGTAGCCAGTTCACAGAAAGCTCTCATGTTGGAAATGAAGAGCCTTCAGGAGGAGCCGGTCGAGGGATTCAAAATAACACTGGTGGACGAGGCTGATTTGTACAACTGGGAAGTGGCCATTTTCGGACCCCCAAACACTCATTATGAAGGGGGATATTTTAAGGTAAGAACAGAAGACATCACCACTTACTTGAAATTTATCATTGGTACGTCTGGCAGTTCATTAAAACATGCAGAATACGATAACAGCACTGACAGTATGATGTCTCCAAGTGGCAAAGCACCATACACACACTTTAGAAAACAGCATAGGCACGGAAAGAAAAATATTAGTTTCTAAGATTCGTGGAAGCCAGTTGCCTGTGGGCAGGTGTGAAAGCTCCCCCAGAATACACAGAAACTTCCTCCTCACCCTCTGTTCCCAAAAAGCCCACAATTGGATCTGTTGCCATCTGATTAGTTTGTTGGCAACAGGGACAACCCTTACCAGCTTGAACCTCTACTCACTCTCCAGGTTGCCCTACTCTACCATGCAGTTGTAAGGCAGATTTGTGCACTAAGAGCAAAATTTTAGGGCTTGCACCAGAGCTGTTCAGTGGTTTGTGCAGAGATAGAATACCTATATTTCTTAAAAACACAATCAGCATTCATAGAGAAACCCAGTTTGCTCTTAATGGTGCCTCTTGTATGACAATACCATCAATAATAACAATACCATGTGAGTAAAAAATGTCTGATATTATAGCACTGAACAGCTACATGCAATTGTCTGTTTTGTATCCAAGGCTCGGATCAAGTTTCCTATAGACTACCCGTACTCCCCACCTGCCTTCCGGTTCCTCACCAAGATGTGGCACCCCAACATCTATGAGGTGTGGTATCATTGCCTGTCTCAGTTTTATATTAAATGTAGCACCTTTGTCATGCTTGTGTGTGCTCTTATTAATGTCTAAGATTGAAATAGCTGTCCTGCGCCGTTCACCTCATGCATCAGATAGTGAAAGGAGCTGATTTCCTCTGTTTTAGAATGGAGATGTGTGTATTTCTATATTGCACCCTCCAGTGGACGACCCGCAGAGTGGAGAGCTGCCTTCAGAGAGATGGAATCCCACCCAGAATGTCCGGTTAGCACCCTCCCACATTATCTCTACTCATATGTCTGTACTTTCTGGGCACCCCTCCCTCCTTTGTCCTTTCTCAACCGCTTCAATAATTTACCTGACTCATACCCTTATCACATGACATTTGTCCTCAGTGAATTCTCTTCAGAACTCTCTAGGAACTAACATTGAATTCATATCTGGGTATTCAGCACCACATGTGTAATGTGATCTGTTCTTGGCCAGAGCTCTCCTTTTGTTTGCTTGTTGTCCATTATTTGTAGGACTGAACAATGTGTAGAGATTACAGCTCAGTATAAACCATAAAATACTACAATTCCTTCACTGATACAGTCACCACATCGGTCACCACATCAAGAAATTCTTGATTACTGATGATAAAAACCATAAATAAACCCACTTTCACACAATACTCAGTCACTAACAAAGGTCATCTGTAATGATAAAAAGAGTAAATGCACAGTTTATACTGCCTAGTATCAAAACAAGACACAAGTGAAGATGTTTTATTAACAGTTCTTCCAGCTTAGCTTGAGAAAGTCACTTCATTGATGTTATTAATTACACCTGTGCTTTTTCAGGTCAAAATGTCTACGGTGGAAAAATGTCTTTGCCATTGCAGTTACACTATACATTGACACTATGCACCAGTTCTTAATGTTGCCTGAGATATTAGTAAATTCTACATTTAATTAAATAACTATAGTACTGTTGTACTAGATTACATTAGATAGTATGGGTTTACCTAATAAAGTGGCCAAGGAAGTATGTTCTGCTTTGGCTTCAGTATTTACATTACAGCTGAAACGGTTCGTCAGTTAATTGTGCTTTACACAAATCACCCCCCCCATCACCCCCGTCAACCCTCTCAATGTGTCAGCTTGAGTTAGGGAAGTTGTGATGGACATTTTTCACAATTTTGTTAATTCATGTATTAAAGTAACTGGCAGATAAATCTATAGTGAAAATAATGTGTAGTTGCAGCCCTAATTCACATAGCTCTATTGAATAATAAGTAGGTTAAAAATTCCCCGCTTGTTATTTAAATGAATAATTGATGTGTTTATATCTGGTTTAAAATGGCCATATGCCTCATTTCTAGGGGGTGTTTTTGTGAGAGTGTTGTGCGATGTTTAACACTGTGACTTGCCACTCACCTTTGTGTTTTCCTCCAGGACCATTTTACTGAGTGTGATCTCGCTGCTGAATGAACCCAACACCTTCTCTCCTGCTAATGTGGACGCTTCCGTCATGTACCGCAAATGGCGGGACAGCAAGGGCAAGGACCGGGAATATGTAGAAATCATCAGGTAAAATGTGAAACAATATTTTTCACAGTAAACCAAATCTGAAGAAACTCTTTCTAAAGGGTCAGTGTTGTGTCATGACTGTGCATGTTCTTTGTATCCCCCTCAGGAAACAGGTTTTGGCCACTAAGGCAGAGGCTGAGCGCGACGGTGTGAAAGTTCCCACTACGCTTGCCGAGTACTGCGTCCGCACGCGCGTCCCGGCCCCCGACGAAGGCTCTGACCTCTTCTATGACTATTACTATGACGACGATGATGTGGAGGGCGGGGATGGCGACTGCTGCTATGATGAGGACGACTCGGGCAATGAGGAGTCGTGACATGCTTTTTGACAGCATCTCCAATCTAGCTGACACATGCTACCCCCTTTTTTTCTGCCCGGGTTGCCAGATATTCTAGGTCTACAACCGAGAAAGATTTGAAGCTTCCCACTTTTAAACCAATGAAAAGAGCTGTTTTTCCTAAATCTCTGAGTTGTTCTCAGAGGCTTAAATCGATGCATCGTTGTGGAAGGGTCAGACCTGGTAAGATTTGCACCAGCACAAAAGTCACCAGTTTCTCCAATTTTACAAACAGTTTTCATCACCACCTAAAACCTTACCTCGAGAGAATAATTTAAACTATTCCTTAATTAGTTGTTCAGTCCCCTGTACAGTATAAGGTATTGTCGGATTAATGCCATTGTCAACAACAGCAACATTTGCACTGGTGCAAACACTTCCAAACTTTTCTCAGCCTGTCTCTTGCATATCTTTATTTCCCTAATTGTAATTGGGTGTTGCTCACCAGTAGTTGGTCTAAGTGACTGGCAAAGGAAAGGGACTTCAAGCAGCCCTGTTTGTGCTGAGCAGTGTGCTGCAAACACATTGTGAATCTGACAAGTTTCAAGTCTGACAGGTTTCACGGCCTGACTCGCTTCAAACGGACAGGACATGACTTGACACGGGATGGTGTTTTCAAAGTTCCTGTGCATGCCAGAACATCTTTGGAAGCTTTGCGTCTCTTACTGGTGAACAGTTTACCTACATCGTGATCTGTTTTCAGCCCGATGATAACAAGGACTTGTGACAATGGAGGACTCTCTGCCTAGAGGACCGTCTGGCGAGCTGAGTCAGTTGGTCAAAATCCTCATGTGAACATTTTTTTGCTAACATGAAATTGATCTTTGCTGTGTTTCTTCTGGTTACTGTTGGATGTGTTTCTCTGTCATTTTGAGTGTGGGGATATGTTATTTGAAGTAGCTCAGATGTAAGAGTCGTGTAGGATGACCAAGTTTTGCAGGATGGGGGTTGGGGGGGGTTGGGGGTGGTGGGCAGATCACATTACTGATCAGAACTGTATTTCTCCTCAGGTTTGCTCTCTGAGCGGCCTGAAGGAGCCAAAGACCGAAACCAGTGTAAAAGAAAGCCCAACATATTTTATTGACTGTTTGTTGTATTCTTGTCTTTGTTTGCTTTCTTGCCAGCTTTGTTATTTTAGTCTCTTTCTTTGGGTAGACATTATGCCTGCAGTCTCTGCTTGAGAATGATTTTTGTGATGAGATTATTAGGTTTAATTGGCAAAAAAGCTTCTGTAGGAAAAGTGTCTGTCAAAAGGTGTTGTTGCAGTATCAGTCAGGATTATCAAACTTGATCAGCCCTGGAAGTGAAGAAGAAGAAGAAGGCCACCATGTTTAATTTTCATTTCAATTCTCTGTTAGTTAAGAGTGGACGGGTTTTGATATGATTTTTAGAGTGTATGGGTATTCTCTGTATTTTTGCATCAGCAATATTGATTGTTTCGTTTGCTTAAATTGGGATTTCATACTGAATTTCTCAGGATAATGAATTACACATGACAAAACAATTAAAACAAGCAAATATTTTCCTCTTTAGGTGGTCTGCAGCATTGGTTTACAGCTTCAACTATAACTGATATGCACATGTAGCTGTATGGATGATCACCATGTTGTTTTATTCACCTGTGTTTATTTTTTATTTTCCGCTATTTAAAACTGATAAATAAAGATTTATTGAAAAAAGATATGCATTCTCTTAAAGTGTTTTGATGAACTGCTGTGATCAATTTACTCTGTTTATTAGTGGTGATGTGTTATTGCAGGTTAATATTAATATTTATGGTTACAATTAGGAGATACAGCCTAAAAACAAATAGTAAAACACTCTGGTATGTGGGTGTAATCTTTTAAAATTTCCTGGACAGGGGAATGCCTTGAAAGCTAAAATTATACATTTTTGCTTTTCTCTTTTGCTGTGTTTTGACCAACCTTTATCACAAAGCAGTGGTTGTACTGTTTAAACTGCAGCTAAATCGCCATTGGTCACTGTGGAATATTTTTTTAAGGGGACAAAGGTATCCTACAAATTTATGAAAACCTTGACGTTTCAAACATTTTTTTTTTTTACAAACAATACGAAGAGTCCTACTGGACCAGTGAGTTGCCATTTTCCAAATACTGCGAATGCAGCATACGTTGTCGCCCGTTGATGACGTTGGCCAAACGGCGAGTCAACACAGCCCGCTTCACAGAAAATAAAGGAACAGCTTTCAAAACAAAAACAGTGAAGACACGATACCTACAACAGTAATGTCTGTTAATTATGCTGCCGGGCTCTCGCCGTACGCAGACAAAGGTGTCTGCGGACTTCCCGAGGTAAAAAAAAAAAAGTAGTTGCAGGAGTCTCGCTACTTAGCTCTCTAAACAGCCAGACCTAGCTAGCAGGTTAGCCGAAGATATCTAGTTCTCGCTCGGTATTTAGAATGTGGATGTGGGAGAAGATTTAAATCCTTTTGAAAGATGTATGGATACTCCTTTAAAGGGTCTCGATTCCAGATTTTGCGTAGGAACAAGTACGGCTATATTAGCTACCAGCAGAGAGTGTTCAAGCATGAAAGGTGCTCTTCATGTTGTAATGGATATATCTAACAAACAAATAGCTCTGTGTGCTCAGGTGAGATCTGGCATTTTACCAACTGGTTTTGAAACTGGACGGTTTGTCAGGCCAGAAGAAAAATGGGGATTTGTTCTACGTGCTACCTCAAAGATATAGAAAATTAGTTGTATTTTGTTTCCTGTTGTCCTTTTTATTGGGAGAAGTGCAATACAGATATTCACTTTGCGGGTGATGGACAAAGACTCAATTGACTGCTCAGATATGAGACTTAAATGAGCCAGTTACTTGGAAGAAAAAGCCTCAGGGAAATGAAAAAGCTCAGTATCAGGCTAAACTGTAGACATGCAGTAGTTGTATAACTGTATAAAATGTACAGATGTCTGTTCTCGCTTTGGCAATATTGCATTACTGCTCTCTTTCAGAAACCATATAACTCATCCCTAATGTAGATTAAACATTGTAGGAAAGCATATAGTTTAGTTCTTAGTTATTTCAAACACCTGCTGTGTTTTGTTCTGTGGCAGGTGTTTGATAGTCCTGAGGAGTTGAAGGTGAAGGTGGAGACTCTGGCCCAGCTGATTAAAGAATCTCAGTACTTGGTTGTTCACACTGGAGCAGGAATCAGCACCTCAGCAGGAATCCCAGATTTCAGGTGAGGCGCACACACACACACACACATATATATATATACTTCTTTTGACATTAAATCCTATATAAGAAAATATATATACAAGATTTCAGGTACAACAATAGCAGACGAACAGTATTTGTGAACATGAACAGCTGCCATCCTTCAGTTGTTTGTAACCGTGTTTCAGCACATCGCAGAGCCACTGCTGCCACTTGACACAGCTTGATAAAAGAACTAATGAGCCTCTGAATTTGCCATTATTGGATGTTATCCCTTTCTTGGCAGGCTGATAATCACATCACCTGGCGTGATTGTCAGACCACATTGAAGGCTCTACAGGGTGCACAGAAAACTGACATAGCATATCCTCTTCTTACAGTGACCGAGGTTTAGACATTAAGAGCTGTGTGAAGGTGAACAGACGTTCCAGTTGGACTTGTACACCTGTCAGAGGTTTTTGTGAATGACAAATTAGAAAACCTCACTCTTCTGTATCTGTATTTCATTTTATGAGGCCTCAAACAAATTGGCATCCTTTTGTTGAAGTCTTCAATCCTTAACATTTTCTGTATTAAAAAGGTTGTTAATAAATTGAACAGAGGAGTGACCCTTGCAGCATATGTTAATGTCCCAAAAAATGCAATTTAAATTCTTAGTTTTGTATAAATCTAAAATCTCAGATGTGTTTGTCTTGGTTTTAGTGAATCAGCAGGGCAATATGATTAAATGGGCAATTTTGTTTCTGACGGGTCAGATGCAGGAAAATTGAGATCATTGCAGCCGTAAACTACATTGTGCCATTTCAGAATTTTTGGCATCCTTGGAAATGTGGATTATGATCATGTAAATAACATAGTGGACATCTTTATTTTTCTCTGTTTTGAATTTCTAAAAGTTACTGTCTGCCTGTCCTGAGCACGAATCAGCTTTTCTAGCTCTTCTTTGCGCCTCAGTGGTCATATCTGTCATTAGAGTGATTTTGCTCATACTCTTACTATTGGATAATGAAAGAAAAAAAATGTATATAAAAATAATGTTAGGAGGCTCATAATAACTTTGGTGATGGCCTCTTATTCTTTGAACTATATCACTTTGGAATTTGTTATTATTTTACATATTTCACATTGCACCTCAATTAATTGGTAACTTTGTGACAATTACCACTTCAGATATCACGAGGACAGCTTGGTTTAGACTCCTGGTTTGTCTTGTAGTTCCACTGTTTGAGCAGGTGAGGGTACTGCTTGCCTATTTTTTTTTTGTCAGATCCAGCTCTTTGTAAAACAGTAACACTCATTGAAATACATTACAACTCCTTGAATTTATTCCCTTACAGTGCACAAATTTCCTTTGTTTCCGTACAAATACAAATTTGCCCCTAACAGCTGAGCTGTGATACATAAAATAGCGAGCTTAAGATATTTTCCTCAGCATGTCATTAATTCATTCATTTTTTTCATGCTTCATCTGGTTTGAATGACAGATGTTTGCCTGTGTGAATTCAGATACACACGCGTAGAGATATTAGCTGTGGAGATTTCACTAATTAATATTTGATTGATCTGCCTGTCAGTCAGGTACAGTGGACCTTGGATGGCAATATCATTAAAGCCAAGGTCTCTATGTACAGATCAGGCCTACTAGTGCAAATTATATTCCCACTGCTGCCACAAACACACACACACACGAACACATGCTCCTGCTGAGTGTAAGAAATCCAGCCCCCTAGGCTAATATTATTGACGACACCAAAATGTGAATTTACCAGCCTTACAGCTCCTCCATGAGTTTCATGTCCTACAGCATCTTTCTCATGGTGATAAGCGTCTAATAAATGATGTACATGCCTCTCCGTTAATGCTGGCTCGTCTGTGAGCTGGTCTTGGCTGAGCAGGCAGTGAATCACACTGGCAACGAGAGATGAGGCCGCTCCAACTCACACAGAAAGCGAGAGACGAGATTGTTGTGCTTGCGTTTGAGGATTTACAGGATGTGTTACCTTGTTTGATGCATAAAGATAAGTTGCGTGTCCTCAGAGTTACTCGGGCAGCTGTCAGGGTGTTCGACGGCACCAGCACTGACAGCAGCGCTGCGTTCATCCTTCATGCGGACACCCAAAACTGACTGGTTAATTAAAGAAGCAAGAAGATTGAACAATAGATTTAATATATTTCAGTCTGAAAATGTTAGCTCTATTGTGTTGGAAATAGTTCTGTCATATTTGATTGTTGGTGTTTTGTGTGAAATTTTTGTGAGGATAATTTTGTTTAATATAATTTCTCATATTTTCTTGGTAGATTTTAGCCGTGGGAGAATCTCTGTGGAGGGTTTTTTTTTTTCAGTGGGCATGGACTTGCAGCATCAAGCACCAGAAATCCTCCCATTAAATTGTGAATACTCAACCATGAATACAAACCCACACACCAGTTGTAGACGCACAGTGCCTCCAGTCCACCCACTGCAATATAACCTGTCCAATCCTGATCCAATCCTTATAACTCCTCTCAGGCTGTTCATCGCTATATTCTGTTTCAGGGGTCCAAAGGGGGTGTGGACGTTAGAAAAAAAGGGTGAGTCACCTCACTTTAACACCACATTTGAAGATGCCCGGCCCAGCTTGACTCACATGGCCCTCCTGGGACTGCAGAGGGCCGGATACCTCAAGTATCTCATCAGCCAGAATGTGGACGGCCTTCATGTCCGATCAGGCTTCCCCAGGTAACTCTTCCCTGTCTCCTGTCCACTAGCATTATATACACACGTCAAGTATTTTACACAATCAGTAGCTTACTCAAATCTGAATTTTTAGTAGACAAGGAACAATATATTATCTCTCAGATAAGACACAGATCATTTAATAGCTCTTAATGTAGTTTTTTTCCAACATGGGTAGAAGAACAAGCTGTGAAAACAATTCTGTAACAATTATTTACATAATTGATTAATCTGGGGATAGTTTTTTCAATTAATTGATCGATTATTTGGTCTAGAAAACTGTGAAATCATCACGTCATTACGTTTTCATCCAGCAGTTATGAAGCAACATTATCATTCAGTTGGAGTCGTGTTTGTGGCCACCTGATGAAAACGAGTCCAATATTCACTTTCTGTGAAATGAGAGTGAATGCAGCAAATTCCTTATTGGCGAGAAACAATTTTGTTTGAGAGTTTGTCTTATTTTTTGTCATTTCTAATATTTTACATAACCACGTTGTTTCACGCCGGTTTGTCACATGTAGGGTTGTGACTCATTGTTTCGAATGTAAAGCTGCTGCTTCATGATAAGAGCCGTAATAGCGGCAGAAAAGAGTTGCTCTTTAAACACTGTTCAAACAACATCAAATAATGCTCAGTGTAATGGAAAATGTTTGGTCTGACTCTGGATTTTCGAATCATTTTGGACTAACCCAAGGCAAAGAATCCAATTTAGAGCTTACATCCAGCTTTTACGCGCCGTGGAAGACTGACTTTCCCTGGAAGCCATTTCTTAGCTCTGCCTTTACCCTCCATCCGTCATCCGTGTTTTTTAACTGGTCCAGACGGTAAAGTGATAGCTCTCGGAGGAAATATTGAGACAGCAGACATACTGGTAAAGTAAACTGGCTCGCACTTGTATATGCAGCTGCCAGCTGGAACTCAGAAGTGAATATGAGTGCTCAGAATATTTATCAGAGCACAGGGTAACAAAGAGGGGCTGAGAAAAAGTTGTGTTGAAGAATCCTGACATTAACTTTAACTTTGGAGACAATGATCTGAGTGAATATAATCTTTGTGATCTTTTTGCCTTTGTGGACTTTTCTCCCTCTTGCTCTATTAGGGATATGTTATCAGAGCTTCATGGAAACATGTTTGTGGAGGAGTGTGAGAAGTGTGGCAGGTATGTGTGCACAGACACACACACACACACACACGAATCAAACACCTACATTTTGATGTCGAAACTCTTTGATAATTCCTATCTTATCAAGCTGCTGTCTTTCACTGAATTTCTCTTTGGAGCCATTTTATTAGGTACATCTGTTTGGTAATAGAAACACCAAGAGGTTCAGTTACTGTTCACCTAACATTAGCATGACCAGTATCTCAGCTTTCTTGCATCTGGTGTTGGTTGTTGGTGCCAGATTTGGTGATTCTAGCATCTCAGAGACCAGCACTCTCCTGGGATTTTCACATGTTGCAGGTATCTACGGAGAGTGACATCTTAAGAGAGAGAGGAAAAAAATTGCTCACTCAGTGGCACCTCTGTGATTGAAAAAATTTTGAGATCACAAGAGAAAGGCCAGACTTGTTAAAGATCACAGGAAAGCCACAAGTATACAGGTAACAGCTTAGATGTGCAGAAGAGTGTTTCTGAACACAGAGTTGTTGAACTCAGAGTCTCTGTTCTTGATTTCTTTCACAACAGTCTGGGTCAAAATTTGGGCTAAACAACAATATGCATTCATGATCCATCCTGCCTTGTGTCAAAGGTAAAAGCTGGTGGTATAATTGTATGCCAAGTGTTTTCTCTGCACACGTGAAGCACCCTAATACTATTTATCGTCAAGCAGCTGCACCACTCTCTGCTCTTTTTCAAATGGAAACTTCCAGCAGGATAATTCACCTTTTCACAGGGCGCTTATTACCTCAAAATGATTCCCGGAACATGACAGTGACTTCATTTTATTCCAGTGACCTGCACAGTCTTCAGATCTCAACACAGTAGATTACCTTTGGGAGAAAGTAGAACAGGAGGGTTACAAGAAGAAATGTATGTGCAAACAACTGCAGCAGCTGCACAATGCTGCCGAATCCCTTAGATCCCTAAAGAGCATTTCCAGAACCTGCTTGAGTCCATGTTTTTAAAAAATCAGCTTGTGTCTGGAGGTAAAGTTTTATGGTTTATCTAATAAAACGGCCACTGTGTCCATATTTTCACATTTTTGTGTATAAATTGGTCTTGGCTGCTTGTGAGCAGGTTTGTTTTCTTGTCTATAATAAAGTAAAACTTCTCTGGTTAAACTGGGGGATTTGTGGTTTTTACAGGCAGTATGTGAGAGAAAAGGTGATCGGTGTGATGGGGCTGAAACCGACAGGACGCTACTGTGAAGTGGTTCGCTCCAGAGGACTCAGAGCCTGCAGGTAACGCGTATGGACCCGTGCGTTTTGAAATTCCACTTTACCATCAGCGATTTCTTAGTGTATTTGTGCATTCATTTCTACAACAGAGGGAAGCTTATCAGCACCATACTGGACTGGGAGGATTCTCTTCCTGACAGAGACCTGAACAAAGCAGATGATGCCAGCAGGTGAGACAGATGGAATTGCAGCAGTCTGTGCTGAACTGTTTCCTTTTTGCATGAAATTATAGGCCATTTTGTTTTCAATTTACTCCCAACTTCCTTTGACATCCCTGTTTCATTTCACTCTAAATAGCTTAAGTTGTTGTTTAAACGTGTCCGGTGAACTAAAAATATGAAGGGAATTGTTATGTAAATATGAAGTAATGTGTTGTAATAATATATTTCCTTTGGAGCTCTGTGTAGCTTTGCTGTAATTACTTTGACATGCAAATAAGCCCTTATTTGAAAACCTTTTAGGTTTTATGTATGCAGGGCGGTCTGCTTTACTGTTTCCATTTGCCTCTGGTGTGTCCGTGCGTCAGTATATCCATTCAATCATTTAGTCACAAAAAGCTTTCATTGTTTGTTTGATGTGTTTCATCTTGATGTTTGGAGCCATGGCCACTGAACCACTGCTGAAACACCAGAACTAAAACATTGTATTGTCAGTTATGTTGTTTTACATTGATGTTTCTTTCAAGAATAATGTGTTACTAGTTTGTTTGTTTTTTTTCTACAGAAAGAGCAGGACTGTAGTAGAAAACACAAGCAGTCAAACCTCTGTAACCACTGTAACCCTGACATGTAGTAACATGTCACATGCTAACCCCTTGTCGCATTACAATAAATTAATCGGAATAATGGGCAAATAAGAAAATTGTAACAAGCAGTCGCACTTGTCTTTCTCTACTGTCGGCACCCAGACGAGCAGACCTGGCACTGACTCTCGGCACGTCCATGCAGATCAAACCCAGTGGCGACCTCCCACTCCTCACCAAGCGCAAAGGAGGCAAAGTGGCCATTGTCAACCTGCAACCTACCAAGCATGTGAGTCTCATTCGTGCACCACCACCACCGCATGCATATTTAAGCAAGCATGGAACGGCAGATGAAATTTCATTTCACGCTTGTAATTTTCTGTCTTGTAGGACAAGCACTCGTACCTGCGTATCCATGGTTATGTGGACGAGGTAATGAAACAGCTGATGGAGCTGCTGGGATTGGACATCCCGAAGTGGGAGGGGCCGACTATCTGCGAGAGCTCCACAGTCACGTCTGAGTCCACCACCGATGTCAAACCACCACATGCAGTTACTGAAAAGGAGAAGGTAAAAAAAGACCCCATTAAGGAGGAGAGGAAAAGAGAAGCGAAGCAGCTAACGAACGATGGGAGCATTAAGGAGGAGGCAGTTTCAGTAAAGAGAGAGAGAGCAGACTCTCCAGGGGCGATAAATGAAGAGAAATAGCCTCAGGTTTTGTTTTTCTTTCTTTTTTTCTCGCAATAACCTAACAACACAAACCCGTCCAGAATCAAACTTTATAACTGAGGGTACTCAGTTTGATCAGTTTCACAGAAGATGGAGTTTCTTCTCATCTAACTCTCTCTGGAGCAAAGACTTCTGTAGTACTGTAGTGTTTTTTTTTTTTTTTTTTTTGGTCGATCCCAGGTTTCTTACACTTATTCTTACAGCCATAATGAACAGCAACATGAAAGTGACTACGCATCTGAAGCCTCACAAATGGACCGATTCACATTAGGAGGATTGGATTTTGGATTTGGATTTGATTGGGAATATTTTTGTAATTCTGGTTTTTAAAAACTTGTCTAAAAGTACATTTACCAATACACAGCCTGAGAAGTAAATGTTCTTCCTGCTATAGTAAGAACAAGCATTATCCAACCTCACTTCAGGACAATGCGATGAGATCTGGAACACATGGTTATAAATAAAGTTTTTAACAAGGTCTGTAGGGCTTCTGCATCTTATTAAAAGCTTTATTTATAACAATGTGCTCCAGATCTCATCCCTACAGTTTCTGCCTTTAAAGACACATTGGTTCAATACTTCATCCGAGGAGATCATGTGAGCATCTCCCGAGCCTGCCTGACAAATGTGGCTGAACACAGCTGGGGAAATTTTAGGTTAAAACTGATTTTTATTTTTAAAGTGTGTTACCTAAACAAACAGTTCTCTTGGGCGTCATTATGTTAAAACATTTCAGTTCACAGATTTTTTTTTTTTTTTTATTCCCAACCATTATAATTGCAAATTTTCCTCCAAAATCATCAAACTGCTTCTGTCATTGAACAAAAAAATTCTCTTCCTCTGGTGAGATGTTTAATTCCACCACCTGCTGCTGATTTGGCTGTAAATGGACCATAATCATGCTGTATATTCATAGGAAAATGTTTTTACCTCAGGAAAAAAAGCATTGTACTTTGACAGAGAAAGCCATTTTACTGTTTTTTTTTATATAGACATATGTTGTGGCATTAAAAATAAGTTCCTGGTAGAACCTCCTGAGTAGATTTGCTGTATTTATCTTGTATACTATCAGTCAGTAGTGACCCAGCTGCAAATGTGATGGAAATGGAGAAAGCGCATTCTTTGTTTATCTGAGATAATGGATTCTGTGCCACAACGCTTCATTAATATCTCTGAGGTCAAAATCTGTACACTCTGACAGCGTGTACAGAAAAAATTCATTATGCATCACTGGATAGTGAATGAAGTTGGTAATCAAACATGCCTTCTCTTAATAAGGTCAATGGGAAGAGAAGAGCTCCTTCTGTTGTTCCCTTCAACTCAAATGCTAGAAAAAAAAACACAAAATCCTCCACCTTCATTGCAGCTTAGTTTTTGTTGTTTTTATTTTTAAACTTAAACATTCATTTCAGATGGTACGGCTATACATTGGGCCACAGGTGTTTGTATAAGGCGATCATTACTGCAGCGAAGACGTTGCTGCATGTCTGATGTTGAATGAGCTTCAGCCTATTAAGGCACTTAGCCCTTCCAGACATTTAAGCAACAGATGTAACAGCCAGAAAACGCAACAGCTGCAACTCAAACACATAGAAATAGTCACATTGCCTGCTCCATGAATGGGTCATTATATAGTCCTCATTACTGTTCTTACAGTCTCTATCTGTATATCAACTTTGTCCCAGTTGTCTCTACACTATAGTGCTAATGACCTAAGTGTTCCCACTTTGCCCTTAGAAAGTACTCAGCTTCTTTTTTTCAGTATTTATTAGGGCTGTAGCAAGTGATGGGTGATATAATGGTATATGTAACGTGTATAACTTATCTTTAAAATATTCAATAAGTTTGGCCAGTGATTCTTGACCTTGGCTTGTGACGGCCTACAATGAATCAAAGTGTACTAGTTTGGAGTTTTATAAGCCTGAAGTAGAATTTGCTCAGAGGAAATGGAAACAGCACTAACAACAGAAATCCTTCACTGAATCAGGAAGCACTGGGGAGTCCTTCAATCTCATTAAAGTGACGTGAATATGGCTGTTTACAGTCTGTTTACAGATGCTCCCCATTCAACAGGAGAGAGCCTGAGCAAGTCTCTGAGGAGGAAAGCTGAAGTTGTAATCACTGTGAGAGGCTTGGTGCTGCAAATTTGATGAAGGTGGAGAGCGGATAGGGGAAGATGCTGAAGAAAGAACATGAATACAATGTGATGGGAGAGATACTTCAAGTGGAATCCACGTCTCACTTTAAAAATATTTTTTAAACCTAAAAACAGTGTTATTTTGTATAGCATGTACAGACTTGGACCCATAATTTTCCTTAAAATTGTGCCATGTCCTTTTCGGTGAGTCCAGTAAACCTGAAAACCATCGCTCGAAGTCCAAACTCACAAGAAATTAGATGAGTCTCCTTCAGATGGAGGCAGCAGCAGATTCATAGAGTTATATTTGGCCCTTACGTCAAACTGAATGAACTTCTGTGAAATTGGAAAGACTATAGCCAAAAGCTCAGAAAGTTAGAATTTTTTGCGAGCCTGAGCTCTTATGTTCATAACGCAAATTCTGGAAACTTTGTATTCCAAAAGCAAAAAGATGAAAAATGACCTGCAATTTACTTGTAAATGTCATGTCAGTAAAATGTTCAAAAAGACCCTAAATTGAACTGTTACTGCTAAGTGGAGCACATTTTGTCCTAAGCTTCCTCTTTATTATGGTTGATAATATATTACAATTGGCAGCAGTCACTAATGGCGGGATGAACCTTTTCATCCTCATGTGGGAACAAGTCTAATGATAATCACTTTAAAAATAAACCCCCAAAATTTTAGATGTTCTTTGACCTTCTTGATCAAAGAAGCATGACATTGTCTATGTCCTTTAAGACACTTGGATTTTAATTGTAATCTCACTGAGTGTGTGAGTCCTGTATGTCACAAGCTCTGAAAACGGCACTAACAACTGCATTCAGATTCATCACCACAGTTCTTGACGCAAAGTATTCTCCAGAGAGAGAGATGTGATTTTGTTCTTCCAGCTTGTGCTGCAGCACGGAGTGCACTTTAGCGCAGCACAAATGCTTGAAACATTTACATTATATTGCTGCCAATATCATAGGTCAGTTCGTTTAATTTACCCATTTTTATTACTCAGAGATCAGAACTCTGATTACTCTTATCTCGTCTAAACAAATGATTAAAGACTAAAAATAAGGAGAAAGAAGGGTTTCGATTGTCAAGTTATGGGTGATAACATAACGTTAGAGAAGTGGACGGGGACCAGCAGGGTAAATTTGTGTGAGGAAAAAAAGAGAGATGCTCACCACGTGATTTCCACAGCTGGGGTGCTCTTGAGCAGTTGAGCTCAGTTAGATCAGATTGGTTGTACTGGGCAGCTTCTGGGTGTGAATATTTGTTACTGTATGAGCAGGGCTGTAGCTACCAGTGAGGACACCAAGGTCATGTCCTTGGGTTTCTTCCTCAGAATTTAGTGGTGATGAAGAAGACCAACAGAGGTGTGAAAGCACGTCATGATGGGGAATATCCGAATGAGATTGGTGCAGTTTATGATGAAGACCATGAGCTTTCAACCAGAGTTTAAGCTGTGATACACAGGCGTCATGATGATGGCTCTGAAATGAGGTTCAAAGTTCCAGAAAAAGCTAGTAAGTTGATCTTTAGTTAAGAGGGACCATTAGATGCTCTTGAACTTTCAGCCTCTTGAGATGTGCTTAAAAGCTCTTTAAGTCAAAGACCATAAGAAGCAGTTGAGCTTTCAACAAGAGCGCTCATCAGTTCGACTGCAATTCGTGGCCTTTGTGAAGAAAACTGTGAGATGCAGCTGAAAGCTCTTCATATTGAAGACTGTACAAAGTGGCTGAAATTTCCACATGAAGAAAATCATTAAAAAGCACTCAGTGTTCAAAGCTTTCAGCCACAGCTCCTGTTCTTCATACTGAGGACTGTGAGAAGAGAATGAACTTTTAACTTCAACTGCAACTCATGGTCCTCATGATGAAAATTGTGAAATGTGGCTGAAAGCACCAGAAAAAGCCAATAAGCCGAGTTAAAATTGACCATCAGTGGAGCTTTCAATCGCATATCATGGCCTTTAAGTCAAGAGTATTTTGTCAAACAAATTATGTTACTGATCACATCTTTTAGAACACTGTAATGGAGTTTTTATTGTCCACAGATCCTCTAAAATCAAATCTTTGTACATATAAATAGCTGCTGTCTTGTACTTAAAATTCGACTTTTCTTTAGGGGTAGCATCCATGCTGTTTTTTTTTTAACACGTTTTACTTGCTGAGATGTAAAGATGTGTCATGACTATACTGCATGTTTGGCATATCACCTGCAAGTGTGATCAACTGACCCATTTCTGTGCCTTTTTATGTATCATTCATACGTGTTATCTTTGACTGTCTCCTCTTGGGAGACAAACATTTTGAGCCTTTGACTTCTTTAAAGCAGTGATCCATACATGAGGCGATGGCACCCACCTATGCATTTCCTCAAGTGGTTTTCTGTGAGCTTGCTCCCTGTACTTGAAGATGAGTAGCTGGGCTTGCATAAGCCTGCAACGTTTGTACCTGTCAGACGTTTCTTGTTTTTTGTGAAATGGAAAATGCCATCCGGATGTGAGCGGATGTTCTGTTGCTGCTCTGCCCGTTGTTTTGAGCTGGATGAGGACAGTCAAGTCATGAAGTGAGTTCATCTAAAGGAACATATTAAATCATAAGATAGAAGACTTTATTTGATAACAAATAAAGTCTTTGTGTGGGAGTATTTTACTGTATTTGTGGGAACCCACTGTACTTGCAGGGTCTGACAGCTTTGCGGGGACCAAAATGATGGACCCCACAAGTTTAAATGGCTGTTTGTGGGTTAAGACTTGGTTTTAGGGTTAGAATTAGGTTTAGGTTCGGGTAAGGGTAAGGTTAGGCATTTAGTTGTGACAGTTAAAGTTAGGGGTAAGGGACCAAGGACTGCATTGTGTCAATGACAGGTCCCCACGAATGGAGTAAAACAAGAATGCGTGTGTTATGTGCACATCAGCCCTTATCTGTGGGCAGCTGAAGATGGTTAACCATGTACAGACTTTAAAGGTTGCAAAAGGGCAAAACCATGGAGCAGCTTTTGTGCAGCTGACTCATTTTCCTCGCCTTCGCGCTTTTGCGGCTTTTGTGACGGCTGGAGAGATTAACTTCCCTGAGATGTCACTAAACTCTTTTGTCCTCCTGTTTTTATTTAATGTCACAGAACATGCGTGCATTCACAAAACAATTCACATTGGTACAGCAAGGCAGACACAGGGAGACATGAAAATGGCCGACAGTTCCATGCTAACGTCAAACACTGCCTACACTGAAAGACAATTACCCTTGAGTTACGTTTTACTGCATATGATGAGTACAGTGTGTCAGATTTTGATGTCCTGACTAAGTTAGCAATAATAACACAAACAAATACTAAACACTTCAATCCTAATGGAAACGTTACAATCTTACAGTCCTCATGTTTGCATGTGTAGGTGTTTGAGATGCAAAGTACAAAAACAATTTTACAGGTCAAAGTATTTAGACATCACAATGTGTCTTGTTTGCTTGTGTGGAAAAAGAAAAATGGACTCACCATGTAACTCGAAGCCCACTGACTGGAGGCTTTTGATCATTTTCAAGAATGTACCTGTAAATTGCCAGGAAGATTACTTCCAAAGTGGCATGTTTTGGCGAGTTTTCCATGAAGGTCCATGATGAAAGCTAAAACACAGTTGTTCAGGTGTGTCTGCAACAGCTGTGTGTACTGAAGTGTGTATATGTGAGGATATACACATAAGGATGACAGTGTCAGGCAGAAATGTGGTTAAAAAATGGCACCAAAGAAAATATGGCACACACAGTTGATTCGTAAAGGAGCATTCCCTTTTGTATTGAGGAAAAGTTTGACATCTTGGGAAATATGCTCACTAGTTTTCTGGCTGAGTGTGAAATGATGCAATTGATACAATTCTCATTTCTATATGTTAAACATGAAACTACAGCCAGCGGTCTGTTAGCTTAGCTTTGCACAAAGACTGGAAACGGGGGAAAATCTAACACCACCTCTGAAGCTCCGTAATTAACACTTGTTTGTTTAATCTGTACAAAAATCAATGACACCAGGAAGTAACACGTCACAAGCCAGAAACAGTCTGACACATAACCCTCTGCAAAACAGTAAGAGGCTGTTTTTACACTTTGGTTTTTGTACAGATTAAACACACCAGATACAGCATTGTTAACCCTCTATGGAACTTATTACAGATATTAATTGAAAAAAAAAACTTTATTTTTAAGTGTATTTAGGCCTAGAATATATTTCCTGTGCTCACTCTTCCAAAATGACCTTTTTATTGGAGGAGTTGCAGGTATTTATGAGTGACCCATCCCATTAGGGTATACATTTTTCTTCAGGATTTCCCAGTGAAAAAAATATTAATTAATGAACATAGAAGAAATCAGATTTACTACATTTCACTTGTTTGACCAGTGTAGTTGTCATTTTTCACCAGCCTTGTTTTTCAATGTGGTAAGGCCACTGGTGCTGTCCTCCTGATGCTCTTCATACTTCCCCTCTTACAGCTACCTCTTATATGTGTAAATTGTCCAATCTTCTATATCACAACAATAGAAGAATAGATGGAGTCATTATGGAAATTTCTGTCCCTTAATAGGACTTTGTCAACATGATGTGGCGTTTTTGATGTTTTTTTTGTTTGTTTTTTTTTGTAGAAATCTTTAAATGCAATGACTGAATGTGTTTAAAAAACTGTCTGGGCTAAGTACTAATATTATATTTTTTGTAAAGGATTTTCATGGATTTTATTTCTTAAATTGAACTTACCGTGGTGCTGCTCATGTACGTGACTGAACGTGCTCTTGTCTCTTTCACTTCCTTGAAGAAACATTAAATACCCTTTGATTTTCTTGGTTTGAGGGGAAGTCATGCAACACATTTTTGGGATAATGCCATTGGTTAAAAGTT
This sequence comes from Toxotes jaculatrix, assembly GCF_017976425.1. Taxonomy (NCBI): domain Eukaryota; kingdom Metazoa; phylum Chordata; class Actinopteri; family Toxotidae; genus Toxotes; species Toxotes jaculatrix. Next base: position 11,301,484 of record NC_054407.1, read on the forward strand.
TGTGTAATTTTTTTTTTTTTATCAGTTCCCCTTTGCATCTTCCATAAACTACAAATTCCTATTGATGGTTACTTAGTGGGTTTTAGAGGTTTTATGAAGTATGGACAGAGCCAGGCTCACTGTTTTCCAGTCTAAGCTAAGCTATCTGGCTGCTGGTTGTAGCATCATACTTAGCATACAGACGTGAGAGTGGTATCAATCCTCTCATCTGAATCTCAGCAGATAAAAGGTAGATGAAGAACATTTCCCAAAATGTCAAACTTTTCCTCTAGCAGAGTAAATCACACATTGATGTCTTTGTGTATCATAACCAGACTGGATGGTGCTACCTCCACTCGCCTCCCTCTCAGAGCCAGTGTAAGGACATTTTGGACTGAGTGAGACACTCTCAGCAGAAGCTCCTTCAGTCCAGCTCTGTACTCCTGTCGGATCAGGCAGTAGAGCACTGGGTTGAGGCAGCTGTTTGCGTGAGCCAGACACACAGTCAGGGGGAAAGCATAGGCCTGGGCGTTGTAGAAGGCTTTACTAAATGGCACCATGTCAAATTTGATCAACACCCCCCACAGGGTGAGAGCCTGGTTGGGCAGCCAGCAGATGAAAAAGGACAGAACTACGATGGTGACGGAGCGAGTGACTTTGGACCGGCGGCGGTGGCGTCCCCTCTCACACTCTGTGACACCCCCACTGACTGCGCTGCCTACGACGCGCCGGCTCAGGATGAACCTCAGGAGGAGGAGGTAGCACACGCTGATGATGACCAAGGGAACGACAAATCCCAAGAGAACTTTCTGTGTTTGATAGAGTCCAAGCAGGACTTGGGGATCCCAGTGGCCTGAGTCGGAGTCAGAGAACCGCACCAAGCATAGCTCATCATCAGCAGATACCTGTGAACAAAACAGATGTATCTGATGCTGCTCACCCACAACAGAACGTGTACTGTGAGCAAATCAAATCAGGCATCAGTTCAACTAACCTGGACTGTGGTGGAGTAGAACGCATGAGGTAGCGTAGCCACCAATGACACCACCCAAATGGCTAAACTGGCCCACTTGGCTCGAGCAGTGCCGATCCTAGGGCTGTCCATCTTCAGGGAGGTAACCAGGGAGCGGTAGCGGGTCACGCTCATGGCGGTGAGGAAGAAGACGCTGGCGTACATGTTGAGGGTGGTGACCGAACTCACGATCTTACACATGACCTGGCCAAAGGGCCAGCGGAAGTCCAGCACCGTGTCCACGGCCCAGAAGGGCAAGGTCAGGACGAACTGGAGGTCTGTCAGCGCCAGGCTCATCACAAAGCAGTCAATGGAAGAGTGGGTGTGGCCCCGGCGGCGGGAGTGGAGCAGGAAGAGTGCCAGGAAGTTACCCACAAGACCCAGGACACACACCACCAAGTAGACCAGGGCAATGAGAACTCGCACCTGTCAGACACATTCAACAACATATTCATTTAGTGTTTCTTGGTAAACAAGATCCATCTTGGATCTGCTAAATGGTCACAAAAGTGCACACAAGGAAATTAAAGTCAAAATACAACAATGCATCTCAATACATCTCAAAGCACTTTCTCCCTGTGCGTGTTGAGGAGTTTCATGCAAATATGACTTTATTTACAGACACATTTCTTCACTTTAACAATGCTTAAAGGTGAAAATCTTTAAATAAACCTACTGCCAGGTTGGCGCTGTCTCCGTGCAGGTCCAGCGAGGACTCCTTGGAGAGGATGTGGAGCCAGCAGTTCAGTGAAAGGTTAAAAGCTGCCATGTTGGAGGCTGCTGCTGTGTGGCTGACCAGTTTGGAGATTTCGCGCTCATCCTCTTCTCCCCCGCACACGCTCAGGGCGGTCAGGGGTCCGGAGGCGCTGCTGTTGCTCTGCATGATGCCGCAGAGAAACAACAACAACAACAAAATGTGAGTTACTTCTTAAAGCAAGTTCCTCAGGTTCCCCTCTTCTTTCAGGTTAACTTCCAGAGTGTTGCTGCGCGGGCGTGGATGCAAAAATCCCCATCGTCCTCGTCCTGCATTTAGAGCTCAAAGTCTCAGCAGGAGATCAGAGTTGGATCATTTATCCGAGTGATTTCTAAAAGTGTATCTGCTCGCATTTTATTTTTTAATTTTTTCCAAGCTGGGTACAGGGGGGATGAAAGTATTACATATAAGAGCTGATTTGTGCCGGTCTACTTTGGAGCCTGATAACTGACTTGATGCAGCTGCCGTTTCTCTCTGTGATGCTGACAGCATCCAGAGAGGCTTTTATACTCACCGAGTATATACTCCTCCACCGCTCGGTGGCGCACATGTCCAGCTTCCATATGCAACACTACTACGCTTTTATGATTATTGCAGCAGATGCGGGGAAGGAATGAAGCCCCACAAACTACAGTACAGCTTTAAAAGTCAAATGAAGCAGCCATTTATCTTTTCAGTTTCCATTAAAAGATAAAATCAGATGTATTTTTATGTTCTTTGTGCGCTGCACCTGATCATTCATGAGTAAACAAACAGGGAAAGGCCTATGCTTTGTTGAATGGTGGGCTAAAAACAATTCTGCAGAATATTCAGTCTTTTCTTTGAAGTTTGTTTTGAAGTTTTGAGTTTTTTTGGGGGGGCGGGGGGTTCTCTTATATTGATGGTTCATAGGCCTCTTTTAATCACTGATCACAGATTGTGTTTCAGCTGTCTTTAAATTAAAACTGTTAGTCCATCTTTTCCCATCTTACTTCCACAGTATTTGTATATTATAACCTTGCATTTAATTTTTTCATTGTTTGTAATTTTTTTCTTCTCTTTTTGATGGAGCCAGCTAATTACAGTCTCAGATGTTAAGTCCAAACCTCACCTTTAAAAAATCTTGCACATGATGTGAAGGTAAATTATACAGGATGGTATTTCCAGAAGGGTTTCTTTAGCCTGTGAGGGTTTGTTAATGTGCATCTGAAATGCACATCAGAAGAATGATAAATTAGATTTCAAACAGCTTTCAGTCTTTGTGAGGGAGCCAGAGAAGGGAGAGCAAGAGATATGTGTGTGTGTTTGATTTCCATTTCTTATAGGTCACTGTTGGTATTCACATAATGCATCACTGTGGCCAGCTGTGTATGCATTAGAGAGAAGAGAACAGGGAGATGCGTGTTAGCAAAGGTGAAATTCTGTCATTTTCTAAAGCTTCGACCGGCCTAGACTGGACTTGCTTGGACAGCCTGTAACTTATAAACCAGTTTGCTCAAATCTTTTACCTGCATTTGGGGATTTACTACAGAATTTGTCGAGCAGCAGAGCGCCTGACATCTCTCTGAGCAAAATGCAGCAGCTCACCGGTTTGCTCCACAGGACATTAAATAAGGGATCATCCCTTCTAAAATGCTGTATCAGGACTTGATTTGAAGTCCAGTCAAGACAGTTGGAAGCAATTTAATCTCATCCCCACCCCCTGTCCCCTTTCTAATTTCATAAATTGTCAAGAACAACTTCAAACTAAAACAACGCCAATTTGTTCACAGTTCCCCTTTTTTTCCTTTTACCAAATATTGAAATGGATGGAAATGCAAACACGGTTGGAGTCTGACCTTGAAACTCTCTGCACAGCTAATCATTTGCATTCTGCTGAAGTTTTCCAAGATGTTTAAAGATGTCTAATTTCAATTTCATCAGTTTGTTTGTCACATGAAAAACAAAGGGGTAGTGAGGCACTGACACAGAGTGCCTCTTTTTTTCACCTGCTTTTGTAAATAGTCCAGAAAAAGCATGGGTGCGTGAAAACAAAGCTGAAGCTAATCTTTGTTTCATGGTAGAAAGTGAATATTTTAACAGGTCAAGGTGAAAATACAGTACTCAGATTTTGTTTTTATGATTTTAAAGAAAATTATGTTAGAGATTATTATTAATGAGAGAGGCCTTGAATGAACTGCACCTCTTCTGATAATAGCTTCTGTGTTTTATTACAGTCACTCCTAATCAGAATCTCTTGACCGTGAGCTTTGAAAGCCTCATAGACAGATTCTTGGCTGACCGAAGACGTTCAGTGATCTCCCTCTTTGTCATTCTTTGGTGGAGAGAGAGCATCTCAGAGACAAAGTAATTTGAATTCACACTCTGAATAGCTCCCTCCACACTGATGCAATGCATAAAATATAGCAGCAGTGGCAGGCGGCAATCCAATCGGTATCTCTAACTTTGCCCTTGCCTCAGAGAGGTGACAACGTGGGGTCATACAAATTAGTTTTTAATAAAGCTCCTCACACAAGCAATGATCTTCTTAGAAATCAATGTATGGGCAAAAACATATTAAAAATGTATCCGCATAAAGGCAGCCAAATGTAGAAATGCCACGGCACATGACTGTAGAATTTAAAATATTTAAGTTTCTCTGTTCAAATGTTCATGAAATGGACATGAATGGATGAAGTAAGCTTCTAAGAATATCCAAATCAATGATCTTTTCCACCTGAGGCCTCTTTTCACACTCAGTTAGCAGTATCTCTGCTCTTACATGATATGATATTCTGATTGAATTTCTACCTACAACTAAAATTCTTTATCACTCCACCACAACCCTGCTTAAAGCAATCTGATCAATAATTAATTTCTCGCTCCCACTGTGGATAGTGTGTGTTTTTTGTTTGTTTGTTTTGTTTTGTTTTTGTTTTTTTGTTTTTTTTTTATTCAGGTTTTTTTTTCTGAAATCATTCAGTTTTTAAATTGTCTACCTCCTCACTTCTTGTAACAGCTCAGACAAACAGCACTCAGCGAGCAGTTTGAAATTTAAAGACACCTGTTCTGCAGACAGGGCTGCAAAGCTTTTAAAAATATTGGGGCTTTAAGTCCAAATCTCCTAGCAGCCTGGCTAGTGTGGCTAGGGGATACAGTGTAGGTTGTTAATTCAGTCCACCACTTTCATCCAGACTGAATTAGCTCAACAACACTTGTATGGATTGTCACATGGTTGCCAGAGGATGAATCCACATGACACTGATGATGTGGTTCAGGAGGCAGAGCAGTCATGTAGTAATGGGAAGGTTCCTTATCTTCTCCTTGAGCAAGAAACCCAAACCCCAAACTGCTTCTGATGCTGTAATGTGTGAATTGGTGAATGAGACATACATTGTGAAGCAATGTAAGTGCTTTTCTGATCTATCAGCCGCTATAATACCCAGAAAAGCACCCTGTCAATGCAGTCCATTTACTGTTTACCATTGAATGTCCTTGGTCAGTCAAGAGTACCTGAATAACAGACAGTGAGGCTCACAGAGCTCACAGCTAAGTGATTCTGAGTAGAGTGTGTGATTAGCATCAACTCCAAACACATTAAAGGTATGATCAGAAGCGGTGGAGTTCATTCCAGGACACTTTCAATCATGATCATACTAAATGCAATTATTTTTATCTTCACATAAATCAACTCTGATGTAATCTGTGTATTTTATTTTCAACTTGAAATGTTGTGACAGCCAATGAATGGATTGCCAGATTTGGTACAAACATACAGTATATGTCAACCTCACAATGAACTGTCACTTTTTATCTAGCAGGTCAAAAATTTTAATTTATGTAATGCTTTGATTTATGACTAAAATTGGTGACATTCCCATCCCGGCCGTGTCTGCAAACTGTGTCCTGCATTTCAGTGAAATGTCAGCACATAAACTATGTAAAGATAATCTTGTGGGACTAGCCTGAACTGAGTTCTGCTTATTACTCTGAGCAGAGGCTGCTTGAACATCAGGAGTTTAAAAATAAATGCGACCTCGATGTTGCCCTCATTCTTTGGCCGGGAAGGCATCAAGCTAGTAAAATATAGTACGCTGCATGTACAGTATGTGCGCTGGTGAATATGGACAGAGAGCGAGTGCTGTTGCCTCTTCGCTTTGTGTTTTGAGATACAAATTTTGTTAGAGGTTTACTGCTGAGCCTCTGTGAAGAAGATCCTGTAAAATAGATAAGCTGTCTGAATTGTGATGTATTATGGACAGGAGCCGAGACGAGAATGAAAACAGTGAATGTTATTCTTCTGAAGAGAATACGGGAAAGAGAACAATATGTGAGGTGCTGCACCAGCAAACCAGAGAAAGAATAACCAGTGTTAAGTGTTATTGCTTAATGAATGGATGACAGCTTCAGTCATTATCCGCCAAATGCATTAAATAACAACTGTTTTTGCAACATTTTTCTTTGACCCCACTCGAAAAAGGGCAACTTACATAACTCTGTGGCCATTAAATAAATGTACTATCCTCAAATGTGGTAACAACAAAAACTCTTGCTAAAAAAACAAAACAAAACTGAAGCTCAGTTTCCCATATTGACAGCTGGCATGAAAGTTAAGCATGTTTATTGAAGTGAGAGATCATCTGGCAACTTTTGCTTATAAAGGAATTTATTTTTGGGGACCGAATCATTTCTGTTTTTCAAATATTGCCTCATTATTTTTTGGGATGCAAATCTCTTCCAAACTGGACACATGGTGTTACTGAAACAAACCCCTTCAGGTGCTTCCAAAAATCGCTGAGTCAACATTTTAATCCTCTTGTGCTTTGTCAGCCTTGAACTGAACAGTTACATAATGCAACTCAAATTGTTCTATTATTCTATTATTATAAAGGTTTTTTTCAGCATATACGTTAAAGCAAATAATAAAATACAACAGTGAACATACATTTGTGCTGTTTTACAGATCACACTGCACGTGCCCACGTCATGCAGCAGTACGTCAGCAATAAAATACATGATCCGTCAGGTCCACGAGGCTCCGTTCTTCCAAAGAAAGAAAGAAAAATTTAATCTGTGTAGATGACCTCCTCACCGACCTCCATCTGAGTGAGTGAATTTCATTTAGGAAAATCTTTTAACAAGCTGTTTGTGTGTCAGAGTGGATGGCAAACACACAGTGACACCTCACTCAGTCTCTGTAATGAGAAACAGACACTGAAAAGCAATAAAACTGCTCATTTGGATGCTGCTCCTGCAAGCGAGCCGTCACTCCTTTGCTACTGTCTTTCCTCCTGGGGGCTCCCGAGGAGATCAGTGATCGTCCCGGTGCCTGTGATTCCGGTGGTGAGAGGATTGGAAGTCTGCTGTGGGGAAATCTGTCCCAGGCCAGAGCTTCCCCGTCAGGCTGCGCAAGGCCTCAAAGCTCCCAGAGACAGAAAGGAGAGGAGGGGGAGGGACATCTCTCACTTCATCCATCGACTTCAGGGAGCGGGATGGCACTGGTGGGCAGAGGCATGGTGGAGAGGTGTGAGTATGTGTGTGTGTGTGAGAAAAAGAAATTTATCTGTGAGTGTGTATGCATGCCTACAGACCTTTGGTCTCTGTGTACTCTCCTTGGCTGAGTTGACTGTAAGGGTCTGGCTGAAGATTGGAGGAAATGAGCAGAGAGAAGGAGAGGAGCAAAACCTGGACATAAATACAGACAGTGGGACAAAAACAGGCCAAGCGAAGAGGACAGAGGGAAATGACAAAAAGCACAGGGAAGAGAAGAAAAGGAGTTATTAGGCGTAACCTACATACAGTTGTGCACAAAAGATGAGCGCAGGTGCTAACATTTGACTCAATTAATATCTTAAAGGTAAACACAACAGTTAATCAACAGTGGAACACAGGCAGTGGTTTGTAATGATGTACTTACACATTAAAAATCACTGCCTGGTTTTCAGCTATATAATAGACAGAGATGAGCCTCCTCACCTTTGTCCATTATATATCTATACCTCTACCTGTATAATTTAGTTGCTGCTGATTATGCTGTCTGAGCAAATTCTCAGTGGTGCAAATGAATAGTGTGATATATCTCACCAGGATGCAGGTCCCTTTGTGTGTAGTTTTGCTGGAGCTGTTAGGAAGAAGAGCCTGTAGCCGGTTTAGCTGCTCCAACAGAGCACTGCAATACAAACACAGACAGGAAGATGAAAGGGATTGTGTAGAAGTTTCATGAGGGGCCACAGCTTCCTTGATATACAGGCATCATTTCTGATGATGGCTGGCAACTAAAACAACGAAAAGAAGGGCAGCACGAGGCGGGAAAGTGTGCGTTTACGGCCTCTTCCCACGGTTTATTTCAGTGCACCGCAACACTCTGCCAGCAAGCGTCAGGAAGAAAGCAGCCTAATGAGATGGCAGGATGAGGAGGAAGCAAAGCCAGATAACACCATGTCAGGCTTTAAATTTGGAGGGGCTTTGTATTTTGGTAATTCTATGCGGAGCCTCCTCAGCTTTGATTTTGAACAAGTTACAAAGGCCTCTTAGCCAGGCTGTCAGCATCTTGAAGTGGTGGGAGGCCTGGGGACAAAATCAATATAGATCAATGAAACAGTGACAGACATAACAAAAGTACAGAAGAGAGAGTGAGACGTGACTCATACAAACGGTGTAGCTCCGTAAAAACAAATCCAACAGTGAGATGAAACAGCAAGCAAAAAGATAAACAGAGACATTAAAATACTTCAGGCAGCACTTTAGAGGTTATTTTGTTATTGATTTTCTGAGGATGCTAACTTTTTAGCCACTCAGACATGATAATTTGCTGCTTCTCTCCATTTTAAATTAGTGTAAATTGAACATCTTTGAGGATTGGCTTGTTGCTCAGACACAACAAGCCATTTGAAGATGCCACTTTGGGTTTATGTAAATCGAGATGGGCATTTTTCACTACTTGCTCTCATTTCATAAACAAAACAACTGAAAGCAACACACAGGTAAATCAGTAATGAAAATAATCATTAGTTGCAGCCCCTTGTTGGGCTCATTTGAGGACTCACTTGTTGGTCTCCTCCAACTGCTGGATCTTTCTCTGCAGCTCGAGGTTGTGAGCACTACACGCAGACATCCTACAGAAAGAGGACAGAAGACAAGCAAGAGACAGAGAAAGGAAAAGCAGATAAGATGAGGAAAGGTTTTTCAAATAATACAGTGTTATGATGCTTCATTGTCTCCCCTTCATTTCTCTCTTTGCCAATATCTGTGTGCTGCGTGTTATCTCGCATCCCATTCTGTCATCCACTGACTCCACCCTTCACCAACCACCTCCCACCGCCCCCCCCCCCCCCCCCCCCCCCCCCCTCTCCATGTTTCTTTTTGTCACTATGTGTCACCCTCCGTTATGACTGAGCCGAACCGTAACTGATAATGATATCCTGTTGATATGCTCTGCTTGCAGCTGGCTTAATTATCAACAAATGCTGACTCCGCTCAATGGGAGTGACATTCTCACCCCCATCACAAAACTTTTGTTATCCAGAGGCAGCAGGACTCAGGCTTGAATGAGCTGCCAATAGCTTATTATATATTTAAAAACTCCTGTAAGATCATTTGAAACAGTGTGGGTGTTTTCACAATGGTTTGTTTTGAGACCCCATTGTAAGCCCACAGTCAATTTTACATAAATTTTTTAACAGAAGGTAGAAACACAAACTGTTCTCAGACTTAAGATTTATGTTTATTGATTCACATGGAAAACACCATGGTTTCTTGGTTTATAGATTACCACACACTGGTCACAGCTTGTCCATCTTTTTTCCTCCTCTCTACCTCTATGATTTTCAGATTCAACTTTGATCCACGGCACCTTCACACAGTTTCTGATGATTCCTCTATGAATCAGTGATAGCAAATTTTAGAGTCCAGTGGTGCAAGGAGTACCATCTGAAGCGCAGCGTCAGTAGCACCTAGCAATCGTGCAAATAACCCAGCAGTGCTCGTAAACAATAAATTGTAGGGGTCTGACAAAACAGAATTGTGTGGGGGCTTTGCTGACTGTCCTTTTTTGAGGAGTCTTTTGTCGTATGAATCAAACTACAAGCTCCAACACGCAGCATCATTTGCGGAGGTGTCATAGGCGGAAGAGCAAACGTGGGGGTGGCAGGCAGGATTAACAAATCTGGTGACAAAGGCTGGCTGGCTGTGTGGTAGGGCTCATTCTGCACAGCCTGGAGGTAGAGGAGAAGAGGGGGAGGAGGAGGAGGAGGACAAAACTTATCTCCATCTTGGCAAAACCTCCTGTCCCTCTATTGTGAGATGCTGCATCATCTACACACCATCTTCAGCTTCTGCTTGATCCCACCCCCACCTCCCCTTCTCCAAGCTGCACACAGTGCTGCTGGCTTTCACACTATAGTATGTTTTCTGTCCAGCTGACTCCAGGTCAGACACAGCAAAGAGCTGAATTAGAGCAGCTGCACTGTTTATGTAAAATATTCTGACTGTGCTTGAAATCACATTCTGAGACTGTTCATTCATTATATGGTAATGCTTACCATATATACCATATCTTTTTCTCATATTATGCAAATGTGTATGTTGCTCTCCATGACTGAGTTGCCTTCTTCCATTTGTATGTGTAAGGTCACACAAGGATAATTGCAATGATTTGTGTGCTTAGAGCACCTCCCTCTGTCCCTCTGAGTTTTTGGTCATGTGGACATTTGTCTTTATGTCCTGATCTGTTTTTTTGTTACATACACAATACTTCTGTAAGCGAATTGTAGCACTATTTAGCCAAGCTAATAACACATTCCTTTCGATGGCAATGTCCGTTTGTCGGTCAGTCCACCTCTTTGGTCCAGACTGAAACATCTCGACAACCATCACATGGATCGAGATGAAATGTTGTACAGACAGTCATGGTTCCCAGACAATGAATCGTACTGGCTAGATCTTCTTACTTTTCTTCTAGTACCACCATGAGCTTGACATGCACAGTTTTGTGTGAAATGTCTCCACAACTGAATGAATGAATGAACTGCCATAAAAATTTGGTATAGATATTCATTTAGCGATTTTATAATGCACATTTTTCACAGTTCTCATGTGGAGCTGTCCGCTAAAAATATCAATCCTCAGTGTGCCTGGATCATAATCAACAATACTTGTGGATAAATAAAGCAGTAATCTTCATGTATTCTCAGTTTGACAACAACATTGGTAATTGTCTATTATTGCTGTGAGGTTTTGGCGATGGATCCCCCTGGTTCAGTTAACTTTGTGTCCAGCTCTTTGAAGCCATTTTCTCTTGAAAAAGTTTGAGTTCCTTTAAGTATCCAGTCTTTCTCTATTTGGTCAGCCATATTACTATTTAATTTGCTCTTTGTCTTTTTATTCCAGACACACCACTGCTGCTACTGTAAATTTCCTGTAAGGAGGAGACCAGATAAACACCAGGTATCCCCAAATGAAAAAGCTTTCATGATTTCTAGTGTGTCAACAGTGATAAATAGTCAGACTGGTTATTTTCATCCCATCCATTCAACAGTATGTTATAGTTAATTAAGTGTATAATAAAGCAGGCTCATTATAAAGTGCCTCAGAGTACAACAAATGGCTACAGATAAATGTTTAATTTTCTAGACCAAGTTATGCAGAGATAATGTGTTGAGTGAGGATGGTGAGTGCAGCTGGCTCCTACCTTCCCTCCAGACTATCAACATATTCCCTCTTCTTCTTCCGACTTTCTTGAGCCGAGCGCTTGTTGCGGATTTTCCTCCGGATCTTCTTCAAAACCCTCTCTTCAAACTTGTCAGGGAGATGAAACACATGGGAGGATAGGGACAAGAACAAATAAGGAAAAAAAGGGTGAATGAAAGGAAACTATGTTGAAGGATGGGGGTGGGGGGCTGGAACAGGTTGTGTAACTGGGGATACAGATTTAGATTTAGATCCATGAATGAGTGTGTGAGTGGATGTGTATGGTGTGTGCGTGGAAATATCTGCCCTACATACATGTGAGTGTCTTGCTCATGTACCTTGGACAGGGGCAGTTTGCTTGGCAAGTTCACCCCTTCTTTAGCCAGAAGTGTCTTCTCATCCTCATCAAGTACAAGGTCTTGCAGGGAATGCTGGGGGATTCGTTGCGTCTGTGAACCAGATGGGCAGAATATTTCAGTTAAAGTGACTCTCTGAGCAGCTCGCCCAAAAGAAGGCACAGGAGTGGACCAATAGCTCATAAAATTCTGTTTATCTGGTGCAAAGGGTGCTCCCTTGCTCTCAGAGTGGGAGAGCAGTAGACCACACAGTTAGCTCAAAGTGCACTTATTCAGAACACTGAACTAAAGTATTTTATTCAATACCCACATTGGTTAGAAATCTGACAAAATTTCATTCTTTCACTGAAATATTGAACTCTTCTGTCCTCACTTTCTGTCCCAGGTTTGACAACAGCAGGTCCTTCACTGTGAGCATCTGACTGGACGACAGCGGGGGGCTCGGCTTCGTAGTAAGGTAGTATGCGATTCCAAGCTGCTCCTGGAGGTCATCGGGCTCCCAGCCTGAACGTTTGAACCAGTAAAACCAGTAAAACAGCAGGTGATGATTTTGCAAAATTGCCACCATGTGCCACCATTCAAAGAAAACACAAAATGTTCAGGTTGCTGCCTGTCTTAAACTAGACCTCTGTGACTGCTGCACCCTGCTGTTCTTTTACAGTCCACTCTGCAAAATATATGTCACGCTTTTCTCTATGTTTGATATCTTTGTGTTGTTGCAGATCTGGTTTACTCATTCAATTTCAAAGTATTTTTTTTTTTAGAACTGAGGGGTCATCAGCAGTGTGAAAAGGGACAATTACTCAAAAGACTTGCCCTCAAAAGACAACTGACAAAGACAATGACAATTGCACAACCCCTTAAAAATGAAATGGGAAAACCAAATTATTTGCTCTTTGAAAGGACCTTTAGCCTTTAGAGGCTCAGTCAATAGCTCTCATTTTTCTGGATAAATCTCACATTAAGGTCTTACTTTTACACCTGGCTGTTCAGTGCCCTGGTTCACTTGTTCCTGTAGTTTTTGTGCATCTTAACCTGACATTATTGATTTATTGACACATTATTGAAACAGTGTACTGTTTCATGGCTCCCTTTGTGGCCCACAAGTCTTACAGATGCTTCTTGTCAGTACAAAATGCCAATATGTAAATGCCACTGTAAATATAGTCTTACTTAGATCAATGGAAACATCGGCTGTTTTTTCATTTGGTGGCAGCTGATTCTCCAGAGGTGGAAGCTGAGGGATAGATGGCAAATCAAAGGCCGGAAAAGCTGTGCAGGAGGATGGATGAGGGCTCTCTGTGGGATCTGTCGGGGGGTCCTCGTTGATGCCACTATCTGTGGTGCAGGGTGACCACAGGGGGGACGCTGGAGCAGAGGAGGAGTCATTCCCACCCAGCAGGGCATCTAGAAAGTCATCAGCAGTACTTCCCTCAGGACTCAGGGTCTGAAGAGGAGGAGGAGGAGGGTATGTATACGTAATCACACAACACTATCGCCGCTCGCTTAATCAAATAATCATATTCCCACACACGAGCACAAACAAGAACATTCAATTCATTTAGCTCATTTGCCTGTGAATTTTTGCCTCATAGCTGTCAGTCAGGGTTGTGGCCACACAGGAGAACACAATGAAACTGTAAATGAGCTCATATACATCATAAGATTCAGCTCAATGACACATGACTCTTGTTGAGGAAACAGATCACATGCAGCAGTCAGACTTTCATGATGAGATTCAATGAATTTTGAGTGACTCTGTTCAGGAGCGAACTGTGCAGAATGACCGCCGTACTCACATCATGAATTGTGATAGTCCACGGTTGGTTGCTGTGGCAACAGGTGGTTTCATCTGTGTTCCTGAGCAGGAGGTCAATGAAGTCCAACCCACCGTGCACCTGAAAAAAACAGCTGCTCTGAGTTAAAGTGTTTCTCAGGTTTCTTAGCCTAAAGTTGTTTTGTTGGGGTTTTTTTAGCTGCCTTTGTCCTCTTACTGCTTGACTTTAAAGAATGTGACTAATATCTTCAGTTGTGTTTCAAATTGTTGTTGCTCAATCTTATACTTGCCTTTGACAAAGACTCCCCAAATCAATACACACCTACTTTTACTGTCTTTAAAAACTTTTTTTTAAGCATGCTGAGTCTGAATCATTCTCTAACAGACAAACCTATAGTTGCACCCAGTATTCTGATCACAAATGTGTCTTACCTTGTCTGTAGCCAGCGTCATAATTCCAATATGAAAGTTGGAATAAAAACACAACACACAACCAGATCAAGATGATCCTGTGTGGCTTTGTGTCCAGGAGGAATGCTTGAGTCTGTTTCAAGGGACAAAGTTGAAATGCCATATGATACAACTACATTCCCCCAGCCCAGGTGATCACTGTCCAATCCAGTGTTTAGCAGACAGCTGAGAGAGCCAATCGGCATAACAAGAAGACTCGCTGATAGATTAATTAGTCAAAGTTGCTCCCAGGTTGCCCAGAGTGACCTTTGATGTCATAATGACAAGTCAGGATTTATTAGCTGTGTGGTTTCACATTCATTTTTTGTTTAACAGGATTGATTTAGTGCTCATTTTTTTATTGCTTTCAGAGACAGAGGGTGGACAGGGTCACGCTTTAACTTCATCTGTCAATGTCAGTGGAAAGCTCAGGTTTGTTTGAATTGATTTTTGTTTGAACCAAACAAAAACTCACTCCTCCTTTCTCCACTCATCAGCTCACTTGTGCTTGAAATCAAACATATAATACATTATTATTATTATTATGAATAGTGATATTAGACATCAATCTCTTCTTAACACTTCACATAGTCTTCTATTGCAGAGGTAGGGCACTACCTGCCTAGTGAGTCTGACTCAGTCACTCACTTTGAATTAAATTCATATTTTCTCAAAATTGGCCCAAGTGGCTTTTTTTTTAATAGAAAACTTTCCCCCAGTTTCTTTGTCTATTGATGAGGCACTCATTAATGTTCATTTTCCATATATTCCAAGAAAGCTGAACAAAGATAACCTTTTTTTGCTTCTCTATAGTAACTACCAAGCCGCGCCTCTCCATTTATCTTTATTGCCGTAATTAGGAGCATCTGTTTCGTGCTATTTCTAAGCAAACACACCATAAAGCAAAGGAATTACATAATATGTACTTGCAGCAGTGACACAAGAGGAACATTTGCAAAGACATATCTAACTATTATCACAGTGGGTAAGAGATTCTTTCAGTGGCAGAGGTATAGTACTTGTCGTCAGTTTAAAAAAAAAGTGGAATCCATAGTCTGTCTTCTAGTTTCCAGAATGAATCTTGCCGCAATCCCTCCATCACTGCTTTGACTTCAAAGAGTTGTTACACCTCTGAGAAAAGACACTCATATGATCATCTGGCAGCTCAAATAATTGAGAGCCATTTTCGCTTCTCTTCACATAATTTCTTTGACATTTTTGCCTTCATCAGACAGTTCAAAGTAGCCTGAGATATATTTTCTTTTGATTTTCTTGTAAGTTTCTTTTCTCTCTGACATTGCTGCCTTTGCTAAACCATTCAGAAGTGACAGGAGTGACTGGACTATGCAGGACAGATTCATTGTTATTTCATTACAAAAAAAAACAACAATCAGGCAGTGGGTCCCCTGTATGAACCCTCTGTGATCCTTATCCTTTAGTCTTTCGAGTACTTTCCTCTTAAGTATATTTGTTGCATTAAAATCCATTTATTTATGATATGAGAGCCCAGATTATCAGCGCTGTAATACGCCTGCTTGCATAGCAGCGGAGCTCTGCTATCTTTATTGTTGTTCTATCTTCAGATTAGAGAGTTTCAAAGTACATGCAGATGTTATCTAACCAGGACATTTTTAAGCACATCTCTGTATACCAAGAATCATTTGCAGCTCAGTACAGATAATTGCTGTGTTATTGCTTATGATATCATACTGTGAATCCACATTATCGTGTCCATTTGGATGTAGGTTACAGAGGGTCAAGAAGAGTTAAATCCAATCATGGGAATGTTTCGGATTAAAGGAAAGGATATACGTTCCTGAAAGCGATTCACCGTATAACATGATATGTGCCATGAAATCACAGTCAAGCAGCTGAATTCAGCTTCAGTTACTTTATTACAAATGCACATATACGTATGAGTGCAAGTCAGGTCCAACCAAAAAGATCCAACAGCTCACACATTTCCTTGGCAAGGAGGGATAAAATTGAAAAGGCACGTGTTGAAAATACTAGGATGAGCTGTTCTCAGAAAAATGAAAAGAGACCAGGTGGGGGAAAAGAAAAGACACAGCTACCAACCTAGATCAACCTAGATAGAGCATTTTTTTTTCCATACACAGGACAGATGAGAAGCAGAGAGCATGCTCTAAGCACACAGCTTTATCACTCCACCAGCCGTGAAATGCATGTTGGATGGCTCTTATCTGGAGCTCAGTGATAACTCTGATGTGCTCAGAATGATTCAATACCTGCAGCCTGTGGGAAATTCCCAGTGTGTCGCACAAATAAGAGAAATGAAAACAATCCTGGCCTGTGTGGAGTGAAGTTGGCTGCTCATTTTTGGTGCACTTGTCAACTGGTAAAACCCTGAATTTAGCTTCAGGAGAGGAAGATTAAACTCACATGCAGTTGCCAGCACAAAATGGTAGCAACACCTGTTTTTATTTCCTATCAGTCTTTACCATCATAAACATAAAATAATGGCCTCCCTCTCTAAATGTTTCTCCATCACTTCTTAGCTACAAGTGTCACGTTTCTGATTTCTTGACACTGAGACTGGTGTGGAATGGAAAGATGCTACAGGGAGACACTTAAGTTTTCGGTCAGCTCTCAGGTTTCTTTAAAGAGGCTGACCTGTAGTGACCCCGTTACTCATTTTAATTCCAAATTTAGGTCAGGGAAGGGGTGCACAATACAGCCGCGGTGTTGCTCACAATTGTTGTAAATCTGATAACATGATTCAGTTGTACTGATAAATTTTTTCCCTCTTATATCAAATCGGATTTTCTCTTCTTCTTCTGTTACACTTAGGAGCCAATGCTATGCTTTTCCAAAGCCTTTTGTGGTGGCTGAAAGGAGCAGATTTCTCCCCCTTTTCATGTTTATAAAAGCTTGTTTTCATTTGAAGCAGTGAAGCGACAGTCAGCATCCTACAGGGGGGAAGCTACAGGGAGACAGCAGCTGTTCAAAAAATATAAGAAAGGGCCATGTTATGCCACGAACCCGACACTATTTCGGATGCTCATCGAATTGAATGACTGCACACTGCTTGTTCTGCTCCAACCATCACCGTAGTGGGTCAGCTCCACTGGTGGAAGCGCTACACAATGCACGGTGTTATTGCAATGAAATGAAAAATATCAGCATCAGTTGAAATGGCCACAGAAATGATTGTATTTTGGCTTTCACCGCAAACTTTAATATCTTTTCTGTCTTCACAAAGGTTTTTTCCTCTAAATTTTAATTTAGTTTGCTTGCTCTGGTCCAGCTTTGGAGACAAAAAGAAGCTGTACCACTTTCTAATAAGGCATAGTTTATACATGGTTTGTAAGTTCTAATAATGGATAATGGATTTTTCACAGTTAGAAATTTGTTAATGCTTCACAGATCAGTTATAAGTGCACATTAATTGTAAACTAGGGATTTCTATGTAATAAAAACCCATTTGGCTACATTGGCAACATTGTTTGCTTTGTCTTTCCTCTTAAATTCATCAGTTCTATTTAACCACTTGCCAGAAGATCTGGACAAGAATCCATTTATTAAAACCATATTTTTCCACAGTAGATCTGAAAATAAGTGAAAATAATAAACTGAAAATAAATCATTCACAATTTTTGTGACATACCTTTCCTTGAATTTCACACTTAGGCTTATTAGAGGTTTATTAAACTCTTGTCTATTGCTGTAAAAAAAAAAAAAAAAATTCAACTACAATAAACTGTCATGTCAGGTACACATATGTTCTCATGAGGGCCCATTATACGCCTGCAGTTGTGCATCCGTGAAGAATGTATTTTTCAGTACAGGGCTGTAGTTCTCCACTGAGCATGTAGAATTGAGTCCACTGGGGTAAAAGGTAGCAATCATTTACCCTTCACACACACACACGTGCGCGTGTTCATATGAACTCAATCACAATACCACAGGTACAATATTTGTTTTACTCTGCTTTCCCTCATTCCGCTCTGACTTCAATGTCCAATTTCAGATTCTCTCATCCTCCCTGAGATGCTTTGTCCTGTTCTGCCCTCAGCTGGCAGAGGACTGCTGCAACATCCTATAACAGCTGCAACTTCTGATTTGTCCACAGAGGGTTGATACTTTGACAAAAGGAAAGGAGAGCTGCTTACCCTCTTCATTAAGGACAAACCTTGGTGTGGTAAGACTACTTTCACCTGATCAAATGTCATGAACACATAGACATATGTATTTATGTAGACAATATCTTATTCAAAAGCATCACATTGTTAAAAAAGCATATAAAAATAATAAATACAACCAAACAACATTAATACTATCAGCATTTTAACTGTTAATTCTCCTACAAAGGAATTTTAAAGTGCAGAAACCTTTTTTTTCCATATTTGTATATAATTTATAAGTGTAGCTGAATATCTATTTGAAACTAGAGTATTATTGGACTTGCAGCATATTTCAAAAAAGGGTAATTTTTGCATTAAACTCAAATTAAGCCCAGCCTTTACAGCTGAGCCAAGCTGATCTGCTGAGCTGAGCCAGAGAAGCTGAATCTGATATGGTCAATGGACTGCACTTATACAGTGCTTTTCTAGTCTAATTGACCCCTCAATGTGGTCAAACCATTCACTCATACATTCATACACACTCACTCACGCACGCACGCACTCACTCATGCACTCACGCACTCACTCACTCACTCACTCACAGTTCCACTATCACTGTATTAGGAACTGTGCAGTGGATAAACCCCTTATATTTAGGTATAAATATGCTTTTTCATCTAGTTTCAAAACTGAAGTATAAAAAAAGAACCAGTTTGTCTGGGCTCCTTTCATGTGTTTGAACATTTACCAGCTGCTTGGCCAAGATATCCTACAGTTTGCTTTCTGAGCAGGCAAGATAAACGTATGCGTTAGGTTAGGTTTCTCAATCAAGAAAGAAGGTGAATAAATGTAAAAAAAAAAAAAAAAAAAAAAAGACTGACACCTTCTTTCATCTGTATATGTCTGTGAAGGTTCTCAGTCATCAGTTCTGGATCTTGAAAACAGTGAAACCGCCTTCAAGATCTAAAACCAAGACCAGCAGCCTTTTATTCATCTCTTCTTGCATTTCATCTGCGTGCATTTCCTCTTAAACAGTTAAAAGTTTCTATATTCTCTTTTTAGCATGCTGTATGTTTTACAGAATGTAAAGTCCCTGTAGTAAATTAGGGATTTTGGGTTATATAGATAAACTGATTTGACTTGAAAATTTCAACAAATTTCTTTAACAAAGAAATCAGAATGGAGTGTGTGGTTGCAACCAACTGGATAAGTAAACACACCCAAGGATGACCCAAAATACCTAAAGTATTTAAAAAATAGTACTGTATACAAAGAACAGAAAAAAAAACTCATAATAAAGGTAACCATTTCTTTTTCACACAGGCACACAAACAACACACCCAAAAGTAGAGCAGTGTGCACACATCCACAGAAATCTGATCTGAGACCAGACAGCGGCGCAGCGGCGCCCCCTGCTGCTGCAGCCTCTGTCCTGCACCACCACACGGCAGCCGCAGCCACAGCAGCAGCAGCGTCTCTCCTGTCACCACCGGGACTGCCTGTCCTCAGAGGCAGTGTTTACAGCAATAAAACCGTCGCAAACGAAGACCGACGAACTTGCAGACAAAATGGTGAGTCGAAACGGGCTTACATGTGCTCATAAATGCGTATTTTGAAACAGGCGCTTTAAAAAATATCTTTAAAAAAAACTGTCACAGCCGCTCCACCGAATAACCTTCATGTACAGCTATAACGGTTTCGGTGCAGCAAGCTGCAAGGGAGCCTGTCAGGTGTGTGTGTGTGTGTGTGTGTGTGTGTGTGAAATGGATGCCGATACCTGGTGTTATGTTCAGGTGTTACGCGATGAGATGGAGGCTTATCTGTTGAAACATACGCAGCAGCCAGCTGATAATCAGGGCTGTGGCCTTTACTGCACGGCCCGCTCTGACGTTCACAGCAAAGCCTTTAATATCGAGGCGCCGTGGCTCGGCTGCAGAAATATCATGCGTTAATAGGGCTGTGACACGGAAAGCACATGGTCCTGACATGTCCAAATACGCGTGTGGTTAATACCGTTATTACAATACGTCGCACATTTGCGTTAGATCGCAGGAGATGGCGTCGCTCTATTTCATCTAAGAGGCGACAAAAAATATATAATTACATATAGGCCTACAACAAGACGTCACCGACAGAGAGCTGCAGTGCATTTCATTACAGGGCTCACAATGGTGGATGACTTCAGATGGTTTAAAATGAGCTATTACCGTGATATTAAAGGGTTTGGTTGTGCCAGTGAATGTCCGGACAGCTAATATTTGGCATTATTATGTAAGGTGGTTGCATTTAGCCTGCTAGAATGATGTTAAATAACAATGAATCAATTTCATAGTGGGTCAGCTAAAGCCCACACAGGCCTATGGTGATTTTTTTTTTAAATATATATTTACCACATTATGAGATAAACATGTTAGGGCTTCATGGTGTTAAAAGATGCCTTTAGCGTCCCTTAATTTATGCACACATTCCTTTTATTAATAAATATTAGGCCTCCCTTTTATATTACTGATCTCAGGGAACTGCCCCCCCCTCTCATATATTACACATTAAATAATAAACTAAATGGTTGAACCCCTCAAACACTGATGTAAGGGCAGATTTAGCACTGTAGTGCACTGACATTTTAAGAGTAGTTTAAGGTCTAAAATGAAAACATTCTGTTCCCATGTGATTGTGAAATGGTGCGGCTCGACCCAGTGCAGCTGCAGCATGTGAGTGGTGACTCAGTAATTCCTGATCTTGTTGCTTGGTTAGGAACCAGAAGGTAAAGTCTTTATGCGGTGCCCACACTCCTCCTGGCCTGCCTGATGGATTCAGTTTCAAACATGTCTTTCTTTTTATAACTCTACTTGGAACGGCTGCACAGATCTGCTAGTGGATATGAATAAATAGACGCATATGATGAATAAAATGAACCCCTGCTGGTTGTAAATGGATGAATGTAATCCACCCCCCTTACCCCTGATTCCCCCACACCCCCCACCCACCCGCCTTCCTATATTAGGTGAACTTCACTGTGGATCAGATCCGGGCCATCATGGACAAGAAGTCCAACATCAGGAACATGTCTGTGATTGCCCACGTGGATCATGGGAAATCCACGCTGACTGACTCCCTGGTGTCCAAGGCGGGGATCATTGCTTCGTCCCGAGCCGGAGAGACCCGTTTCACAGACACACGCAAAGACGAGCAGGAGCGCTGCATCACCATCAAATCAACGTATGTGGTTCAGAGGAGTAGGTTTTTGTGCAGCCTATTAAAGGTCTTAAAAACCTGGTTGGAAATCTCAAGCATTTCTCCTTTACAGTAAATATTCATGACTAAATATGCAACTATTAAAGTTAAATTTGGGAGGAAAAAACATACGAATCATTTAGGAAGAGTTCAACCCACAAAATTTTACCTGACCTCCTTCATCAGGACTGTGGGTGTGGTTTGATCAGATTGATTGACAACATGAGGTAACTCCCCCATACATAACATTAGATTTTGATATTCAGATATTGCCAACTCGCCACCTACGTCAAAGGAGGGAGAAGAGCACAGAAAGAAATCTCTCATGTTTAATAGCCAAAGTGTTCTAATTGTAAGAATCTGACTGAGAAAATATGTGCTCAGGAGCTTTAATCAACCTGTTGTTTTGGTCCTGTCAGTTGTAATACTTATTTGCTTCCACGGTTTCTGGTCTGAGAGTATTATATTTGAGCCTTTCATAACCATCGTTTCTACTTTCTAAACGGCTGCTGGCCGTGCTGTTTTGCTTGTCTGCTAATTTGTAACATTCCAGTGTGCATGATTGAGTGATTCATGATCACAACATTTGTTTTGTTTTCAGATCGTTAGTACAATTCTATTTCTTATCCAGTGAATAGAAAAATCTCAACATTAAGCCAGGCAGAACATATGTTTGTCACAGGAAATTCTTAATCTATCCATGTTGAAGTCCCATCTTTTATTTATGGTTCTTTATTTAAATAGGCCAGACCAGTATGGAGCATTTGAACTGGAAAGGCCCCCTCTCAGTGTGTCGGCCTCATTTCTTTCACCTTTTTTATACCTTCCTTTTCATTTATCTTTAAGATGAAGTGGTAGTGATGAGATCAACAGTGAACATGTCCCCAGACTTTTTACTCTTCCCTCTCTGTTACTCAGGGCCATCTCCATGTACTACGAGCTTGGAGAGAACGACTTGGCGTTTATCAAGCAGAGTAAAGATGGAAACGGCTTCCTCATCAACCTGATTGATTCTCCAGGTCACGTTGACTTCTCCTCTGAGGTCACCGCTGCCCTCAGGGTAACTGATGGAGCCCTGGTGGTGGTTGACTGTGTCTCAGGTAATTACATAATGTCTCACACTTTTGCCTCCCCATCCCGCCAACACACACAGTCTCGCTTTTCTCTCAGGCTCACGTTTGTTTCCTCTGCCAGGTGTGTGTGTGCAGACTGAGACCGTACTGCGGCAGGCCATCGCTGAGCGCATCAAGCCAGTTCTGATGATGAACAAGATGGACCGGGCTCTGCTTGAGCTTCAGCTGGAGCCAGATGAGCTCTTCCAGACCTTTCAGCGTATTGTGGAGAACGTCAATGTCATCATCTCCACCTATGGAGAGGATGAGGGGGGACCCATGGGGAACATCATGGTATGACATATGCATTGCAAACAGACAGTTATGCATTTAAAATGACTAAAATGTTTCTGTCGTATAAAATTGTATTTGCATTTATAACGAATTCTGGACTTTTGTCTCTCAGATTGACCCTGTTATTGGTACAGTGGGGTTCGGCTCCGGCCTCCACGGCTGGGCGTTCACCTTAAAGCAGTTTGCTGAGATGTATGTGGCTAAGTTCACCGCTAAAGGAGATGCTCAGCTGGGACCAGCAGAGAGGTGTAAGAAAGTGGAGGACATGATGAAGAAACTGTGGGGAGACAGGTAAACATGAGTTAGTACCAGGCTGCAAAGCAATGTTTCAGTGCCCTCTGTGGTACAGACCATGCCCAGGAGTACACGTGTACATCACTACAGCCAAAAGTAAAACCACCAGGGCACACAAAAAACAAGATTTTCAGCTGGTGTTTAATTTCTCTTTGAAATGTTCTTGCACCTGTAAGGAAAAGATCATAATATTTAGCAACCGCACCTTTTACAATTCAGAAAACAGGATCATTATCACCATGTCAACCTGATATTTGAATGTCATGATTTTATTAGATATCATATGCCTCTTCCAGATATTTTGATCCAAGTGCCGGCAAATTCAGTAAGACTGCCACCGGTCCAGATGGTCAGAAACTCCCTCGCACCTTTTGCCAGCTTGTTTTGGACCCTATCTTTAAGGTGATTGAAAATATACTATGAGGAACTTTTTATATGTCTCTGTGTTGTTAAAAACTGATTTTAAGCCCCTTCATTTCTGACCTTGGTGGTTTTCATCAGTATTGATTCATTTCACTGCAAACTACAACTTACGTCATCATAATAATGTGAAAAAATATAAAAATAAAAATTGCATTCTCAAGGCCTTTAAAAAAAAAGTTATGGATGAAAAAGGACATCATTTTTTGTCCTCTCTCTCTCTGTCCTCTTAGGTGTTTGATGCCATCATGAATTTCAAAAAGGACGAGACAGCCAAGCTGATTGAGAAGCTGGATGTCAAACTTGACTCAGAGGACAAGGAGAAGGAGGGGAAGCCCCTGCTGAAGGCTGTGATGCGTCGCTGGCTGCCTGCTGGAGAGGCCCTGCTCCAGATGATCACCATCCACCTGCCCTCCCCCGTCACTGCGCAGAAATACCGCTGTGAGCTGCTCTATGAAGGGCCAGGAGACGACGAGGCCGCCATGGGTCAGTAGAACATTTTAACAGCACCACGCACTATATGGAGAAGACATCATCAATGAGGAGCTCTTTGATGATTACTTTAGTTTGACTTTATTAGATTTTGAACTTGCCATATTCTCTCTGCTCAGGTATTAAGAACTGTGATCCCAAGGCTCCTCTGATGATGTACATTTCCAAGATGGTCCCAACCAGCGACAAGGGTCGTTTCTACGCCTTTGGCCGTGTGTTCTCTGGATGTGTGTCCACCGGCCTGAAGGTGCGCATCATGGGGCCAAACTTCACCCCCGGCAAGAAGGAAGACCTGTACATCAAACCCATCCAGAGGTGAGTATGTTCTGTTTAGAAACTACACAGAGGTCTGAGATGGTTAAAGGACATAGAAAGGGGCTTCTCTTCACCCCCTTGTGTTTTCAGGTATTTTTAGCCACTTTTTTTTTTTATCAACACTTCCCTCTCCTCTTCCGTCCAGGACCATTCTGATGATGGGCCGGTACGTGGAACCTATTGAAGATGTCCCATGTGGCAACATCGTGGGTCTTGTAGGAGTAGACCAGTTCCTTGTTAAGACAGGGACCATCACAACCTTTGAACAAGTAGCGTATTACTTTTTTTTTTTCCTTTCCTCCTCTATATTGTGGTCTAAATATTGGTGTACCACACAGTGCACAATTCATCCTTTTACAGCACAAACAAAACAAGTCTGTCAACTTGGTGACTCTGTCTGCAGGCTCACAACATGAGGGTGATGAAGTTCAGTGTGAGCCCCGTGGTCAGAGTTGCTGTTGAGGCCAAGAACCCTGCAGACCTGCCCAAGCTGGTGGAGGGTCTGAAGCGCCTGGCCAAGTCTGACCCCATGGTGCAGTGTATCATCGAGGAGTCCGGGGAGCACATCATCGCAGGAGCGGGAGAGCTGCACCTGGAGATCTGCCTGAAAGACCTGGAGGAGGACCACGCCTGCATTCCACTGAAGGTGAGGCAGCCAGAACAGAGGAACGGAGATTTTTATAAAAGACGCTGGCTGTGTGCAGAACAAGTCTGACTCCCTCTCCCTTCATCTCTTTCCAGAAATCAGACCCAGTCGTGTCTTACAGAGAGACAGTGGCAGAGGAATCAGACCAGATGTGTCTGTCCAAGTCCCCTAACAAGCACAATCGTCTCTTCATGAAGTCCCGTCCTTTCCCCGACGGCCTGGCCGAAGATATCGAGAAGGGGGAGGTCACTGCTCGACAGGAGCTCAAGGCCCGTGCTCGTTACCTCGCAGACAAGTATGAGTGGGAGGTGACAGAAGCCAGGAAGATCTGGTGCTTCGGTCCAGATGGAACCGGGCCCAACCTGCTGATAGACATGACAAAGGGTGTTCAGTACCTCAATGAGATCAAGGACAGCGTGGTTGCTGGTTTCCAGTGGGCAACTAAAGAGGTGGGCAGCTATTAATTTAGACTCCAGTTACATTTTAAATTAGTAGCTTTGTGTAATGAGGTGTGTTTGTCATAGTGTACACCGTGTAACTGGAGTTTAAAGTAGCAGTCGCTGTCTTCATCCTGCAGGGTGCTCTGTGTGAGGAGAACATGCGCGCTATTCGCTTCGACATTCATGACGTGACACTGCACGCAGACGCCATCCACCGTGGCGGGGGACAGATTATTCCCACAGCTCGTAGGGTCCTGTACGCCTGCCAGCTCACCGCTCAGCCACGCCTCATGGAGCCTGTCTACCTGGTGGAGATACAGGTATGTATGGAGGCAGATTACCTGCAAAACAAAGATTGTGAAAAACCAATTAGTTCTGTTTTGCAGGTCTAATCCTTGAGTTTCAGTTATTAAACTACATCTCTACATACTGTAGACTACATATTATACTGTTTCAAAATTATAATTTCCATTAAAATTTCAGCTTCAGAGAACTGCCTCGCTGTTGATGTTTATGTTGATGTTTTTTAACGTCCTCATGGCAGTTTACACTGCATATCTGACTGCTGTGCCTCTTATCTATGCAGTGTCCAGAGCAGGTAGTTGGCGGTATCTATGGTGTGTTGAACAGAAAACGAGGTCACGTGTTTGAGGAGTCCCAAGTGATGGGAACTCCCATGTTTGTGGTGAAAGCCTACCTGCCTGTCAACGAGTCCTTTGGTGAGCGTGTGCTTCGGTCTGTGTATCTTTGGCTGGATGTAGTTCTTACTCCTGTAGTATCGTGATAAATATTGCATGAATGAATCTAATAGATTTTCAGCTTCTGTATTTTTAGTCTTGGTTTGTAATTTTGGAGGATCACTTGGGAGAGGGAGAGACTGTTTGTTATTTAGATTAAATCTGATGTTTGAAGGGTCTGTACGTGAAGACCTATATAAGTATTTTTAATAACTACTATTATTATTATACATGTTGAAAATGATGTGAAGAATGTCCCAGATAAAATTTTCCGGATGACACTGAAACATGTTCAAAAATACTCAGATTCATTCGTTTTTTTTGTCTCTTTTCAGCTAATAGATGTTTCCAAAAAATTAAATTTTAAAGATGTTATAAAGATGTTAAACAGTTCTGACTGAATGTGCATCAGGCAGACAAAGGTGTTTTACGATTTGAAACAGTACTGTTTATCTGTATTTATTATCTGTATTTATTTCCTCCAGGGTTTACAGCTGACCTGCGTAGTAACACTGGAGGCCAGGCCTTTCCTCAATGTGTCTTTGACCACTGGCAGATACTCCAGGGAGACCCCAACGACCCCGCCAGCAGACCCTTCCAAGTTGTTGCTGAAATTAGGAAACGCAAAGGTCTGAAAGAGGGCATTCCTGCCCTCGACAACTACTTGGACAAACTGTAAACACTGACCCTGGTTTAAAAAAAATACCAAATCAATCTCTTAACCCTACCCCGTGGGCACTTTAAAATCTTTGCACAGGCTTAATGATACATCGCACAAATTGTTTTGACTTTCAGTCCGGAGCAGAAACAAAGCTTAAGCTTTCGTTGTAGGCTAGTGGAAGCAGTGATGCTTTTTTTCATTTCACAGCTACAGTACACCAAGTGCCTAGGGCAAGGGTTCTGGGGAACAATTGGATCAAAGCAGTTGTATTATCAATTCCTTGTTTCTTCTATTCCTCCACATCAGCCCCACTTCACCCCACTCATCTACCAGGATGGGTCTGTACAGTGCACTGTGATACTGCTGCAATAATGCATATTGAAATGGATCATGGCCAGATAAAATCATGGAAATAACAATAAAGTATTACAGAAGTCAAACTCCCTGGATTAGACCTTTGTTCAGTGGATGTAATGAATAAAAACATTCAACTCATGATGAAAATGGGACTCCTGAAATACTGTTATTGTTCTTGTTAGTTGGTAGAAGTTAAAGGAATAGTTTGATTTCTTTAAAGAAAAAAACATTTAAGATATTTTTTAGAAATTAGTACCAGCTTCTAATTTTTGAATATTTGTTTCCCAGTTGAGAAAAACTCAAAATTTCAAGCAATTACCAATTAATTTTCTGGCATTTTATACACTAAACAATCAATTGGTAATCTCTGTCAGGTTTACTGATAATGAAGATAATTATTGGGTGTCAGACAAAAAAAAAAAAATGAAAGAAATTTGATGAAACACAACTTCCCTACACAAGACCTGAGGCCACAAGATGGAGGAGTGAGGTTGATGTTGTACTTCGCATCATCCAGTGGAGGGACGGCTCTGTCCAGTGGTACTAAAATTCACCAACCAGCACTTCTAAAGCTACCCAGTTAACAGGATATAGTTCATTTCTATAAACTGTTCAAAAGCTGGGGCGGCACGGTGGTGCAGTGATAAGGGCTCTTCTGGGTGCAGTTTGCATGTTCTCTCTGTGTCTGCATGGGTTTTCTCCGGGTACTCTGGCTTCCTCTCACAATCCCAAAAACATGCACATTAGGTTAATTGGGCACTCTAAATTGCCCGTAGGTGTGAGTGTGTGCGTGAGTTGTTGTCTGTCTTTGTGTGTCAGCCCTGCAATTGACTGGCGACCAGTCCAGGGTGAACCCCGCCTCTTGCCCCCCCCCCCCCCCCAAAAAAGAAGTTCCAAACATAACCGCCTAAATTAGTGAGCTTTAGAGGTACTGACAGCCAGATTTTGTTGCCAGGGTCTTTCCCCATTTCCAGTCTTTATGCTGAGCTAAGCTAACTGGCTGCTGATCCTCACTAAAAAGAAAAAGCATGTTTCTAAAAATGTTTTTTTGCTTTAGATTGTGTGTTTAAAAAAAACATATTTGCACCACAATACTTTTTCCTCACTCTTTAATCAATAGTTATTTCAAGTTACATATATAATGTTAATAAATGCCACTTTAATATACAACCCTTTAACTTCCGCATGAAGAGGGAAAGCTCTCCCGCCCACACTTTTTAAAACAAAGCTAAAAAGAAAGATCTGAAGAATCAGTGTGCATCCATTGAACAACCAAATTAACATATGCAAGGCCGAGAAGTGCAAGGTATCTTGGGTATAGGCAACTACCAAGCAAGGACACAAGATATCACAGATTGTACTGTATGTAGAAAACTGAAAATTGCTTACCATAATCATATTGTTAAGATTAATATGAAGTTTGGTTCATATTTGCCAAGAGTTCATAAAGCCTATGAGGTCTGTGAGTCTATGGAAGTTACAGCTGACGTGGAAATGAGCGAAATGCTGGTCTGTACTGCACGTTGATGAGGATCTTTTCTTGGCAAATCAGATATACTGTACATTCATACAGTTACGACTCTCCTTTGCACTAATGCTGTGAAGTACAGGAAGGAAGAATCGTACAGCTTAATTAGAATTCAGTGTCAAGCCTTATGCCATCAATTCACAGCAGTGACATGGATACTGTGAATGGTCTGAGACGCTCCTCCCTCCCTCTTCCCTTCCCTCGTGGAGTTGTTTACAGTCGTGTTTGTTTCAGAGGCATTACTACGACACAAAGGGATAAAGGAAGCCGCTAAGAAAGAGAGAGACAGCATCTCACATGACAACCTACGCCCCATGTAGTGACCTACATCGCCTCACAGCTATTTGTCTTCCCATGTGGCCAACAGTAGTGCACTATATGGAGGGAACAGCATGATGCCTGACAGATTAGTCCCCAGTACAGCTGGTGAGGTGCGGCTCTGCGCTGGTGTCACGTTGTCACATTTGATGGAAGATCGTTGCGATGTCAGAGGTTGACTATGTGTAGAAGATGACCTCGGGAATCTGTCCATCCTCTACGGAAGTGCCGTTATTGTTGCCTGCTGCGTAGCAGAAGGTGAAACACGTCTTTGTGCCGGTGGTTGATGACTCATGCGTTACCTTTCGCATTCCCTTAGTCCCATAATGAGAGTCTGGGCCCTGTGAGGCAGACAAAGAGGAGGCTGAATACATACTGGATGGTAGCAAATTAGATTATGTAACGTTGCCACGAAGGAGGAGAATACAATTTCACTTATACTCCAATGTAATGCTAAACAGTGTAGTACAACAGGTTTAATGTTTTGTATCATGTTTCTATTATTTACTTCCCAGACCTTAAGTGTAGCACAGGCAGTGTAGTTGACGTTGGGTAGAATCTCCACTGGCTCTTTGAACATGACTCTGAAGGTGTTGGCTGACCCATCACAGCTGAAGCCTGTATCGTTCTGGCCCAGCACCGTGTTACTGTCTGTGTGAATTATCTGCGTGAGGAAAGGGCAGTCAGATGCATTAAATAAAACTTGTTATACAGCATGCTTGCATACAGTGAAACCAGACACAACATTTCTGAAGGGTCAGGGTCTGTACCTGTATGTTGACTTGGTAGTCTGTGGGTCCGTGTATAGAGCCGTAGAGGCCGAACCCAACCACAAATATCCTTCTGTTTACAGAGAACCTGCGAGAAAACAGGGGCCAGGATCGTATTAAGAAAGATCTTGATAGGTAACTCTGCCGAGCTGAGCACAACTGTATACACTGTATGGTGTGTCAGTTTCGTTTTGTTCCTCCAAGTAGCCTTCTGAAAACAAGCCATTTTCACTTAAGACATTTTGACTTGTCATAGCAGGAAAAGCATGAGTGTGATGACTTTTTTTATGTCTTAATAAGCCATGGTAGTGAGCCAGCCTGCAAACTGGGGCACCTAAAATGGAGCAGAGAACATCATTAATGTTCGTACTTACACCTGTGCTGTTCCAGCTTTGACAAGACAAAAATATCTGCTGTGAAAGGAAAGGTCTATTGAAGACTACAGTTCTCATCCACCTGTGCCTTTATGGCAAGACTATTTGACAAGACTATGATTAGTAAATATTCTAGGAGTTTTTTCCAGGTATGTGTTCCAAACCACCAATTAACTATATAGTGCAAAATATTTACTGTCCCCCATTTTATTTTAATGTCCACATTCTGAGTGTGGAAATTTACATTCCACATGGTGCTCTGAAAAACACTGGAACAAAAAAAAAAAGTAATGTCCAAGGATTGTACACTACTGCATGCTAACAATCCCACAATGCAATGCACCATAGTTTATACATGAGAAAATTCCTGTCCTGCGACTCTGCATCTGTCAGTGATGGTGACACAAAACGATGATTAATAAGCGTCTGTAATGTCAATTTACTGCTCATTGTAGAGAAAACTATTGACTGTCTCCTGTTAAGCGAGTAGTGAATGAGTTAGGAGTGAATCTTGGACACAGCTGAGGTCTCCGCAAGTTTTACTACCCACTGGGTTGTGGAAAGAAAATTTCTGGCAGCATTTTATCCAGGACAATATACTAAAAGGTAAGGTTTGGACATATTATGTTTTTAATTGTCAGTTCTTGACTGAATACATTGACATCAGTCTCTCTAATCATTTGTTTTCTCTTTCTTGGGTTAGACAGTGAAAGTAGACTCATTTTCACTGACTATAGTGAAATTATCTTTGCAGACTGAAATTTTTGTCTGTAAATAATTGATTAAATATAATTAATATGCCATGACATCTTATTAAATTTAAAGTCTATTTTTGTAAAAAGACTAAGAGTGTAATAAAACTTTTAAATTGATCTGCTCTTCACTCACCGTATGCGGTCGCTTGTTCCGCTGTAGCCCCAGCGGCTCTCCACCTGTCCAAAGCGTGTGATGCTGCACTCCTTCCCGCGAAGGCAACAGCGAGGCCGGTCGATGAAATCTACACGGGGCTTTGGGTTTACTGTGAAGTGGAGGAAGAGACTTACCACCTCTCTGTCAGTAAGAATACTGGACTGGGCTGGACCTGAAGGGATAATGACGCAACCAAAAGACAAAGATCAGAGTCTGAAGTCTGTAGTCTGAAGAATCAACAAAGAGCGAGAGCAGGGCAAACACGAAAGTAAAGAAACAGTGTTGGTTTACTGTGCTGTCGTTCACCTGCAGCAAACTCCTCGATGGTCATGAGAGGGAAGCGGATGAGTGTGAGAGCTTTGCCCAGGACTTTACGTTTGTTCTCGGGTGTGGGCTGCAACTGCTGCCTGTGAGCCTCAGCCTCAGCCCAACGCACCGCAGCTCCAAACAAACGCACCTCCCTCACACCGAGAGTATCCCTCTCCAGTACTGCCACCAATGTATCTAAAGGAGGGAGAGATAAAGTGGTCAGCTAGGCAGTTAGTCTGAAATACAATACGTTGAAACTAATAGCTTTCAAAGGAATGGCAACATTCAGAGTGAGCGGGGAGACATTACCCAAGTCTATGTCTGTAAAGCCTTCAGCAGCAAGAGCATCTCCAGTGTTCTTATCAATATTTTCAAGACAAAGGCTCGCAAGCTGAGGCTCATCAAACAACCGTGCCTGAAAAAAGAATACGCCACAGTTCAAGAAATGTATTTGTACATGTGTAGATGGCCTAGTTACATATTCACAAAACTGACAGCTCCACTTAAAAAACTGACGATTTTCCAACTGCGATACAGATCACAAACTCCTTAGTAATCTAGTGGCATTTGAGTGAACGGCACAATGTGGAACTCCTGTGCCGTGCATATCTGTAACATGTTGGTTGATATGTGAATGTGAACTGCATCCATATGTTAATGTCTGAGCAATGGTGTTGATAAACTCTGTCCTGATAAGATGAGAAGACAAGAACTTGTGGACATTATTCAGTGAAGCTGACCTGTGTAAGCAGCATGAAGGCGTTGTCTGCTCTCAGGTTCTTCTTGAGGAACTCCACACAGTGAGCCTCCAGGGCTGGCACTGCATACTTCTTAGCTGTATAGAGAGTTGTCATCACCGTCTCAGGCCCGATCTGGACTTCATCTGAATAGAGAAACCTGCAAGAGATCCACAGATTATACAAGACTGCCCAATTTTATTGTGTCATGCAATTTAGTGACTTAGTGTCTTAACTTAATCACAATCGTATGATGGATTGACGTTGCGTTGTCCAATTTAGCTGCCAATTATTGCTATTTCTAATAGTAATAATAATAATACAGATCATTAGGTTGAATGACACTCTCTCCCTTCTCACTTTAGCAGGGCCAGAAAAGCAGCTGGTTCCACATCGGGAAGCTCGATTTCCGTTGAGGTCGTCGCCATCCCGCCGTTGAACATGGCATCAAACACTGCGCTCCCCACAGCCAGCACAAACCTGCCGTGGTCAGCAGTCAGCGAACAACAACAGTAAGCCTTTCCGCTCTGCAGATTCAGACCTAACTAGCTAATGTTGTAAGTGTGCATTCTGCGGTTAATCCTCTTACCTGTGTGCAGGTATCCTCTGAACCCCCATTCCTTTGCCCACTAAAAAATGAACGTCACTGAGCACCTCGTTGTTGAACAGGAAAGCAAATCTCTCCTTGACGGTGCTCTTCGTTGCCTGCCAGTTGTACACTGGCTCTCGGTACACCAGCACGGACGCAGCTGCCGGAGTGGCGGTCGGTGCAGCCGCCTGCGAGGCGTTTGACGCTGCGGTGGTTGCCATGTTGGACGCCGGGGTGGCCATGGCTCCGGCTGCCGCAGCACCTGCCGCAGCGGGCTGCTGCAGGGAGTTCTGCGCAGTCGGCGGAGCCCCGGTCGAAACACCGTTGCTGTCTCCGCCGCCAGGCCCCAGCTGCGGGTTGGGACGCCTCGCTGGACCCGGCGCTCCCCCAGCTCCACCGACCGCTCCGCCGTTGGATGCTGGCATGGAGAAAACGCTGTTACTGGGCTGGCTGTTTCCCAAAGGACCCGGACCAGAGAAACTAAGGCAAGGAGGCCTGCCGCTGTTGTCTCCAGCAGCCATCTTGAACTTAGCGTAGGCGTAAACAACACACTTCATCGTTTTGTGTATATGTAGTAGTCTAGACAGTCATAGTTTTGTTTTACTGCCCCCTGGCGTTTGTTAGTGGTACACGTTGCTCCCCACGTCCATCAGGAGGCCCATTTTCCTCTCACATCAGTATTTGATCTAAAGTGAACCCGCTTCTTGACGTTTGTTTTTTACTGATTGTAACTAAAATGCCAGCTTGTTGACGTACTGGTTAATCGATAGCTTTTATAGTTCCTGTTTTAAATCTGTCCATGGAGGACAGTTTAAAACCTGCAAAGATTAGGCTATTGTGTTCACCAAGAAATTCTCATATTGCCCACATACTGACTCACAACTATTGTTGGAATAATATAAAGATACTTATTAGATTCTCTACTCATGGCGGATGCCCCTATTCAGATTGTTGAATTATGGAGCCTCTAAGGGCCTAAAACATGAATCATTCATGTAGTTGTTTTGTCAGTCTGTATTTTGTCCAGACAAGTTAGTAGGTGGCTCTCCCTAATATCAGGGGTTCTCTTGTTAGTTTTGCAAGACAAGTTGCAGCTGACACATAACTAACCACATCTGTGTGACCTTTTATTCTATAATAATCCATCAAAGTTTAGAAGTGAATCATATTTTGTATGTGAAATTTAAAGGAAAAAGAAACGTAGCCTGTTTTTTTAAAAACAAAAGCACATTATTTCACTCAGAGTTGTAGTGGAGTAGAAGTATAAAGTCGAGTGAAGTACAACTACCTTGAAACTGTACTTCAGAGCTTCAGAATTTGAGTAAATGTGCGTAGTTACTTTCCACCACTGCAATGGACTAGATTAGACCTGGGGCTTTTGGGGCCCTGGAGGTCGGGGGCTTTGGGATGGTTCATTGTCTGCTTATCTAAAATGCTTTGTAACGCTGAAAACAATGGATGAAATTCCTCGTCGTCATATTGTTCACTGACTGCATCACACTGACATTAAATCAGCGCCCTTCTTCCCCTCCCTCCTCCCTCCTTCCCAACCCATGCCTGCTACTCATCAACCGTGACGTCAGGGCGGCGCGGCACGGGGGAGCTGTCCTCGCGCGGAGGGTGCTGCCGCTGAAACAAGATGGCTGTGCGCGCAGGAGGAGCAGAGCTGGAGGAGAGCTGAGGCAATGCAGAGGAGGAGGAAAGAGGGGGGCGAGGATTTCACTCCTGTGTGTCTTGTCCTGCCGAAAGAGCAACAGCTCCGCAAACAGACGAGCGCCGCTGACACGATGCCAATGTGTTTCCGTTACCAGTTAGGGTAACGGTTCGGCGGTGTGAGTTGTGTGTGGGTTTTTTTTTTTTTTTAGTAACCAGGAGACAAACGGACTGACCAAACAAATCACGGAGCACTCAGCAGAGGACAGCCGGGGACGCTCACGCCGCTGTTAGAGATGTCCCTGCTATGTGTGGGAGGTAAGACATAAAAACCTCTGTGTTTGATGTTAGTGAAGTATCACTTGCTCACGGTTTAACTGCACCAGTTGTCTGACAGAGGCAGATGCCTGCGGGATGTCAGCTCCGTAGAAAAGTCAGTGTAGCCCGAGCAGCAGAGGAGGGTTTGTGCTGAATAGTCATTAAATCACACACCAGCTTTGATCGACTCTACGGAGACACAGCATGTTATTATTAGTAGGGGATGGGTGCCAGTGGGACACTTTTAACGGCACTGCTGCTGAATGCAAGCATGTTTGTTTAATTTACTGTTTGACCTTAAGTAAAGATGCGTTGTATGGATGCTTTATCTGACAGTAAAAAAAAAAAAAAGAGAGAGAGAGAGAGACAACATTGCTACGGGCTAGCCCAGTCGTGACTGTTAGTGCTGCCAGCAAATATTCACAGGCTGTTTGAGTGTCTATTAATGTCTACATGGAGGAGGAAAACCGCTGTTTCCTACCCTAGCGAGTACTGTTGCGGCTGCTGTGTGTGTGTGTGATCCACTCTGTTCATTCATGCGTGGGTAGTCAGAGGAGGAGGAGGAGGAGGAGGAGGGCGAGGAAAAGCCCCTGCCGCTGCCGCTGCCGCTGCCGCACCGCTTACCGCCGCCGCTCTGCCGCTTTGCTGTAGTCGTGAGGGAATACTCGCAGCCGGCTGGGGGGTGCGCGTCATTCCTCAGCGTTTTCCCTGAAGCGATGCGTCACCTCCTCCCACCAGACTCCCCGAAAGCACCTGATGCTGACACTGTTGCCTCTCAGTGCGATGAATAAGCATCTGCTGTGATTGTTCATAACATAACACCACTTCCATCTCCACAGCCAGTGATCAGGGGAATCCGGCCCAAGCTAAGAGAGACAGGACCCCTCTAAAATACATTTTGTGCTCCCTGAGTAAAAGTTTTTTGTTGGATTGATAGGGATTTGTTCAGCCAAATCAAAATAGAATAAAAAGGATTTGTCTTTATTTAATTTTAAGCAGATGAGGACCCATATAAGTATGTTTGATCTCACAACTAAACCCAAAACTGTCCGTCCAAAATTTGATTAAAGCTGCGACTAGCAATGATTTTCATGATTGATTATTTTCTCAATTGAAAATGTCAGGAAATAGTGAAACATGCCAGTAGTTGGATTAATCAATAAATCGATAATGAAAATAATCATTACTTGCAGCCCCAATTCTGGTCACAACTGTCTAAAGCCCAAGGGGACATCTTCAAACTGTTTGTTTTGTCCAATCAGCTGTCCAGAACCTAAAGATAGTCAGTTTTTGATCTTGTTGGACAAAGAAACCTTATAATATGTGGAGGTATGTTTGAGATTGTCGTAGCTGGAATTGTGGCAGTGTGAGGACGAAAGGAAAGTTGAAGGGGTTTTCAAAGTCACCTTTCATACGTCAGACCCATTACAGATGCTACCCCACCTCATCCTGTCCCGCCAGGTCCACCCACTGACTGTCCCTGCTCTGAGTCAGTCCCAGGTGTCATTAAGACCCTGAGTGTTATTCATTCATAAACACTGGCTGCGTCTATCAGTGCCGTAGACTACGAGACTTGGCAGAGAGCCCTCTTTCTGTTCCTGTTACATCATTCATGCTTACCTGACTGGAGCTATTTCTGGCCTCCACAGTACTTCGTGCCTCTTGAATAGGCAGCATTTCTTTGGAGCATCTGCCGACAAAGCAGAATTCAGACACAGATACAGATTAACTCTGAAAAACTTGGCCTCTTTTCCTGCAGATATCCCACTTAATATCAAGTCCTGTTTTCTCTCTGCCTTGATTTGGACACTAAATCAAGGAGTGCAATGCCTCTGTCAGCAGTTGCAAGGACTGCTGCAGATCTTTGTGTATTTATGATCCTTCAGAATAAGGCAGTGTCCCTCTGAGTCATGTCAGCCCTGGTTTTGTCATTGGATGGCTGAACTCAGCTCACCCACTCCCTACTTTACATTCCCTGACATCTCAAGTTGAAGGGTTTGCTTGATTCCCTGTTGAGTCTTTCTTTTCTTGGCAATCAGCTTAGTTCCCATAAGTCAGAGTCTGCTGTGTCAGAGGTACTTCCTGAATGAAGTTTCTGCCAAAAAGATTTAAAAAGGCATAGCACAAAATTTCGTCTTGCAAATTACACTGTGCATCCTCTGATTAAAGAATAAGAAATTGACCCCTCTGTGATTTGTTATGTCCTTTAAGTCATTTAACCAGAGGGTGATAGATAGTTATAGCTCTGACCTTGTTTACTGAATCTAGGCTAGTCACCCATAACCTACATTTCAGCCAATTGATCCAGTGTTACAGCCCTTCACTGGCTTAATGTTTATAAGTTATAGGCACTCACATGTACAGTATGTGTGTGTTGGGCCTGTCTTGTCTGCTTAGATACATGCAATTGGGACACGATATTGTTTGTGGGGGCTTGTGGACATTTCTCATCATAACTCGCCCAGTCTGAGAGATTTATGATTGTGTGCGATTACTAAGCTTCAGTTTTCCACTGTAGAAAATCCAATTCCTTTTTTATTGATCCTTCTCATGTACTGAAATGTTACAGGGCTGTTTTAGTGTTGACACTAAAACTAAAGTAAGAAGCAGGCTCTGATCTGTTCTGCCTAAACAATGATAACCGGGCTTGGTTTCATTCTTGTCTTCTTGCTAGTAATATTAAATTATTTTAGTTTATGTTCTGCTTTCAGCTATTTCTGTTTTCAAAACTAAAACTCGACCTTTTGTAAACACGCCAACACACACGTATGCGTTTACATGTGTGTGTTGGCTGAGGTATGAATGGAAGGAGAGATTCTTATATTTTTATCATTGCTGCAGGTGGATGTGAGTGAGTCACTGCAGTTGTGTGTGTGTGTGTGTGTGTGTATGTTTGTGCTTCTATGCCTACTGATGTAACAGAGTGGCACTTAAGCTGCAGATTCATCCTGAGTGCGCGTGTTGCATGAAAGAAATATGAAGTAAAAGGAGTGAGAGTCAGAAACAAAAAAGTGCCTTGCTGACTCAGGGCACTTTTGCATTTTATTTTGTGTTGGTTACTATGGCGACTGGTTCTGATGTGGACTTTCTGTGGAGAATATTGTGAGCTAAGTCGTGAATTGGTATCGACGTCGCACTTCTCAGGAGGTGATAAAGGTGAACGTTTGGTTACATAACATGCTGAGCTTGCATTTGCATTTTATTGATACAAACATGTGTTGCATGATATGTACACACCTGCAGTGTGGTGTGGGGATTTTCTGGAGCTCGTTTGTGTGTGGTGGAGAGAAGTAGAGCATTAAAAATTTATATGTGAGTTACGTCAAAGCTGGTAAAAAGATGCTGCAGAGAGAGCCTGGGCTTTAACTCTACACTGAAAAATCCTCATTGTGTTTGATGAAGGTGGGAAAAGTACAATAAAGACATTCCCGAATTTAACAGATATAACTGGGCCCTTATAGGGTGCTGTATTTCATCATAAAATTCTAAATAATTAAATGGTTTAAACCTGCTTTAACACCCCATCTACAACCACTGCAATTAGAATTCCTGCTAATAAAAATGTCCTATTAATAATATAATACAGTGGTTATTTCTTATATATCTGTGCTGTAGCATTTTATTTGCATGTAAGTTATGCTGTACTTTCTGTTTCTGTTTTTGTGTCTCACACTGATGAAGCACGGCAGGAAAGCTGCCCATGTTTTTCCAGCACCATGTTTTCATGTGTTGCCACCACATTTAGTGCCAACATGTCTGGACCTTATGGCTAAAAGAGGCAGAGCGCTCAGTCCAAATCTGCATATTTGCACTTTTAGTTTCCTGATTCAACGCTCAAGCATTTCATAGCATGTGAATATGTACTGGATCCATGCTGTCAGTGCAGTGGCAGGAAAATATGTCTCAAAAGTGCTAAAATTACCATTCCACATACCAGTAGTGTTTCTACATTCATTTCCACAAGTATTGTGCACTATATTTAAAATGCACAGACTGTGTTTTAATTTATCTTGAGTACCCTCTTGTTGGCTGTTCTCTGTGTAGAAGCCAAAACAGAGCACGCAGGAGCGTTCAGAAATGAAAACAGATGGCGTTCCTGTGTGTGACTTTATCCCTCTCTGTGTTTCCACAGTGAAGAAAGCCAAGCTGGATGGACCCCAAGGTAAGACCTGGGATCCTGGAAATAGAAAGAAGTAGATCACACAGGGGGAGAGACTCGCTGTAGCGTGACATAAATCTTTAAGCAGACCGAGGACATATTACATGCTGCAGCCATGAATGGAAATGAAGGAATGGGGAGTTAGATAATGCCTAAAATACAACGTCTATGTCTATATCTGCAGGGCGGACTGGGAGCACATTATTGTTTTCTAGTGCAGAGATGTTTCATCTTAACTTATCCACTTCTTCATCCCTCTTTCCTTAACAGAGAAGTTCAACACTTATGTGACTCTAAAGGTACAAAATGTGAAGAGCACAACCATCGCTGTCAGGGGCAACTTGCCCAGCTGGGAGCAAGACTTCATGTTGTGAGTCCTTCATTATCTTCTTGCAAAACTCTCTCTTCTCTTTCTGTATCCTCTCCCTCGCTCTTTCCTCTGCATTCGCTTTTCATCATCTCATGTTATTCTCCACTTCAGCTGCTTCATGTATTTGTGTGTGTGTTTTTTTTTTTATCTCGTCAACCTTCCTCCCTCCCCTCTTTTCCACTCCTCCATCCCAAGTGCCCTTTATCCCTATATTGTTTCACATAGCTCTTCCTCTCCGCATCTGCACCTCCTCCTCCAACAACTGCCTCATCCCCTTTTTCATCTGCTCTCCCTCGGCACTTCTGCCCCTCTCATCCTTGTTCTCAACCTTGGCTTCCTCCCAGCCCCTTTTTTCCTCTCCTCTGCCGCTTCCTCTAAACACAGCTTCTTGATCTTCATCTGCTCAGCCCCTCCTCCTCCTCCTCTCTTCATTTCAAAACACCCCCCCCCCCCTTCCCCTTCCATATTCTCCCTTCCCTCTCCTTTTCTTTCTTGTCTCTAGGCATCATTAGCAGCATTTCCCACTTTTAAATTACTTTGTTTGAGCTTGTGTTTCAGTAAATATTGGCATCATTAAATCATTATGCAACACCAAGTATTTGGCATGCAGAGACAAATACCAAATACACTGTCAATATGACATCCGTATTAACAGTGTAGCAGCACTAAATGGTGAAAATCATTTTGCATGTGGGATGCAGCAAGCAGGCCGACTGAGGAGTTCTGTGCATTTATATGATATTCGGAGGCGTTGAGCATTGTACTGGGGTTGCATCAGTGAAGCTGTGTTATGTAATGTTTGGGCTGCAGAGAGAGCCTCATCCGCTCACTCAAACTGCCTTTGAATGACTGTGCCCCCTCAGTCACCGCCATGAATCAAACAGCCACTTTTCTTAAAAGGAGTCACCACTGAGACGGGAAATCCAGTCCCCCGATTTCTTAATTAAAGTCCCCACTTTCTCACTTCAGGCATACGATACAATCACCTCCTCCGCTGCCTTCATCACACTCCTCTCTTCCCTCCCCTTATTCATCCCTCCCTCTCTCTCTATCCCTCTCTCTGTCTTTCTGTCCTGATTCCTGCTGTCTTGTAAATGCTTTATGTTAGATCCTCTCAGGATTGCTCCCACGGAGACTTGTCTTATATTCGTCACAGTGAAGCCCACAAGTAATTACCATGCATGTGTGTGTATGAGTGCCTGTGTGTGTTTAGCATTTCTCTTTAAACAGTGGTGGAAGTCGTACTGAGACCCTTTACCTAAGTAAAAGCACCAGTGCAATAATGTTAAAATACTCCATTACAAGTTGAAGTCCTTCAGTCAAAAATAAAAGTTCAGTGCACTAGTATCAGCAATTTATACTTAAGGCATTAAAATAAAAGTATTGTGTTATTGTGAATATTGTGTTATCATACATTACATTATATAGATAATTTTACGTATTTTACCTATTTCACTGCTAGCAACTCATAAACATCTGAAATGCAACAAGGTGCCCAAGGAGACACTTGAAGCACTGGCTTAATATTTAACGATGCTCTGTATTTTATAAGCTTGTGTTCTTTTATGTAAAATCTAAAGATGCAAGAATCTGTAAAATAAATGAATTGGAGTAAAAGGTACACTAGTCCCCCCTTAAATGTAATGGAAAAGAAGTATAAAGTAGCAGAAGATGGAAAAAGTCCAATAAAGTACAAGTGTCTCAAAATGTTTAGTAGTTGAGAAAATACACTTAGTTACTTTCTACCGAGTCAGTTGTTTTTTCCATTGATTTTGAACTTTTCTCTTCTTCTCTCTTTCTCTTTGTAGTGAAATTAACCGCCTGGATCTAGGTCTGACAGTAGAGGTGTGGAACAAAGGGTTAATCTGGGACACCATGGTCGGCACTGTGTGGATTCCCCTGCGTAGCATCCGACAGTCAAATGAGGTTTGCCACTAACCACCACTACCACCACTAGAGAAATGCTACAGATGAACACTCTGTACTCAGTCACACTTGAGGGACTTGCAGCCATTTTACTGGTCGAACCTGTTTTCATCATTTCCATCTGTCTGTACAGAATGTCATTTGCGTGTGATCTTCACGTCTCTCTGTATGCAGGAAGGTCCAGGGGAGTGGCTCACACTGGACTCTCAGGTCATCATGTCTGATAATGAGATCTGCGGCACCAAAGATCCCACTCTCCACCTGGTGCTGCTCGACACACGCTTTGAACTGCCTCTAGGTGAGAAATCAATATTCACATCAGAATCAGAAATTGTCAATAGGCGGGAGAGAATGACAGTATCAAACTATAGGAAATCATCATCCCTTGAGGAAAGAGGAAAATGACTTGAATGAATTATGTCTGTCTGTATATTTTCACAGTGAACAGTGATATATGAACACCAATAATCTCTGGCTGATTAATTAACCTGACCTACTTTTCAGTGTATCCAAGGCTGTCGGTGTGTGTGTGTGTGTGTGTGTGTGTCAGGGAGGGGATTGTTTGTGTCCTTTCCTTCTCAGTGATCAAGCTGTGTTCCTCTTAGCATTGATTAGGTGTCATTTTCATACTGTTTCCCCTTCCTCTAGTCGATATTGTACACCTGACTCCTCAATTTGTGAACCTGGCCTATTTATAGGAGTTTGGCTTCAGGGCTGTAAGCGAAAGGGCCAATTTCCAATGTCACTGTGTTCTGGGTCCAATAAAATTTGCAGATGGGTTATTTTACCTCACTTTGTTGTCATATGGGGGTGATTTATTGCATAGGACAATGCTATGTTGAAGCAGAAAGTTTCAGGAATAAATATTTGAAGAGTTTTAAGTACAAGTGATAGAGGTGGGGCTGCAACAGACCTGTTTTTATTACCAGAGTTTGTGTGGCTTGTTGTTTTCAGATATCCCAGAGGATGAGGCGCGGTACTGGGCCAAAAAACTGGAGCAGCTCAACGCCATGAGGGACCAAGATGTAAGCTATCACCCTGTTGGATTTAATATCCAAGCATATCCTCACATTTTAGGAACATGCCAACATGATTAATTAGTGGCATAAGAACAGACTGTTACACATTACAAGATGAAATCTCACTATAAATGTGCTTCCTTCCACACCCAATGGAATAACCTCCTGAGTGGTGTAGAATTTCAAATCTGTCTTTCTGTGTCCCCAGCTAACCTCTTTCATTAATGTACATTTTTTAATTTCTCCAGTATTCATACCAGGAGGAACAGGAACGCCCTCTCCGTGTACCAGGCACCCAGTGCTGTAAGTGACCAATCTGTGTTTGCATAAACCAGTTGTCATTTGTTTGTGTTGAACTGTGCTGAGTTGTGTGTTTGGCTGCTGAGATGTAATTAGATTACTTTCGCTCAGCGTGTGCATTATGTGTGTAACCACACATGGGCTGTTGTGTGTAAGGGGGGAAAAGTGCCTGGATCACTGCACTGTAAGGGATCGATAGCGGTATCAGATGTCCGGAGGCGAGCTCCTCCAGGATGCTGCTGTGTTTCGACTACTGGCCCAGTCTGCTGAGCCTGCTGAGCCAGCTGTCTGGGGCAGGTGGAAAGACTTGGAGGCTCAGCACTCCCTCTCTGTGCTCTCTTTCTATTCACCAGCTCCAGTTCCATCTGGGAACTTTGAAGCATTTATAGCATGAATGCATGTTTATGTTTGGACACCAGTGCAAATCATAATCAATACTGACACCCCCTTGTTTCAACTGCAGGTAATTGGAGCCTATGGGGAGACCAACAAAGTAAGTGTACATCCAGTACATACTGTACATACAGTGAGTCCACAAGTATTTAGAGAGTCATACGTTCTTAATTGCTTTGAAATAAAAAGAGGGTAAAGTTCTGACTTTCAGCTTCAGTTAGAGGATGAACAGTGTAGGACTTGTACTCCCGTCATTGTCCTGCTGCACTGTTCATAAATTGGAGGGAATATGTATAAAATAAGCTCTGAGTCCTAGACTGTTCACCTTC
Organism: Toxotes jaculatrix; assembly: GCF_017976425.1. Lineage (NCBI taxonomy): Eukaryota > Metazoa > Chordata > Actinopteri > Toxotidae > Toxotes > Toxotes jaculatrix. The sequence continues at coordinate 11,344,545 of NC_054407.1, forward strand.
ACACGCTCTTAAAGCTGACTGTCAGCGATTTAAATGGCCAATTCAACCGAATTATCAAAAAGAAATATACATATTTTTTTACTTCCCCCTAGCGGTATCTAGCAATGCTGATTGGTTTTATTTGCCATGGTTTATCCTTCCCTGTGGTTTCTGCCACTACCTGCAAAAAATGAAGGTAAATTAAATTAAATTTGCAGTGCTCACTGCATTAAAAAGGACATTTAGAAAATTAAACAGCAACATCTCTTTCCAGAAACAGTGTCCTTGTTGCTCAAGATAATGAGCAGACCTCATTGGCATTAGCGTTCAGCGACTGTTTCTTTGGTAGAAAGTAGCTGCAGTGAAAAACAGCAAGGTCTGAGGATTATCCTGAGAACCGACCCTTTAACATCAGTCATTCTTTCGTTTTTAATCCGGTACTCTGCAGTACAGAGCCTCAAAAATGAAGAATGTGTCAGTATCCAAATACTTATGGACTGCATTGCCCACACAGCGTACAGAAACTTGTAGTACATGACTATATAGGGTACATACATTCGATCTATGCATATATGCCAACAAAAGCCTCCTATGTGTCTTTCTCTCTCTCTCTCTCTCTCTCTCTCTCTATCTATCTCCCTCCCTGTTCATCTCTTTCTCTCTTGCTGTGATTAGCAGATGGTCTTATATAAGTGTCTCACCCACACAACTGCAGCGATTCATCTCATCTCCTTTCACTCAGAGGAAAAAGGAAAGAGCAGGGGGGTAATGATAGATGGCGAGCCAGTGAAGCAAGTGAGACAGAGGGGGAGAGGGAGGCAGTGAGTGAGTGAGACATGTGGGGACATGGTTGAAGTGAGAAACAAAGTTCAGTGCCTTTAATTAGTGTTTACACGCCCAGACAGATGGAGATGAAGGTGTAAGTGGTGCAGCAGCCCCCTTGCTCAGAGTTTGAGACACGATGATGGATAATGATGAATGATTAATAGATGCTGGTTTCGCTTTTGACTGATTCAGCACTGTTAAAGTCTCTCATCACTTCCCTCTGGGATGTTAATCTCTGATCTATGGACACCACAGAAAGATAAAGCATCTCCTTAGTGAGCAGAATGGATTTATGTTCAGTTATGATGATGGGAATGCAAAGGATTCCCATCACTGTGGAGCCCCTGATGATGAACATCATGTGCTGCGTGTATGGATGCACTCTGAATGACCTATATGGGTCTGATAGGGTTTCAGTGGTGGCATGCTGCCAGCTCATCTATATTATCTGTAATTACCATAGTACAAAAAGATTGGGTCAGTGCTGATTAGAGCCTCTTATCTCTGTGCCACATGGCAATGTCTATTGGGATCATCACTTTCATGATGTTCTTTTCTCTGTTTCTTGCTTTTATTTTATAAAAATCTAGAACTTCCTCCTGTCCCCTCCTTCTATACTCTATGGACTCAACATACAGTTTTTCTCATGTCATGTCTGTATGTGTCTCTGTGTAGATGAAGATCCAGACAGTGCCGTGGATGACAGGGACAGTGACTATCGCAGTGAAACCAGTAACAGCATCCCCCCTCCCTACTACAGCACATCTCAGCCCAACGCCTCCGTCCATCAATATCCCATCAGCCACCAGCACCGCAACTCCAGAAGCTTCTCTTACCCGCGCTCGGGCAACGGCCACGACCTTGACTACCACCATCAGAGGACTGTCAGGTGTGTGCCTGCTTCAGTGTAATTAGGGCTGGAAGTAATAATTATGTCCATTAGCGATTAATCTGTTAAAAAAATCTTTTTTGATTAATCGATAAATCATTTGGGATATGAAATGTCAGAAAATTGTAAAAAAAAAAAAAAAAAAAAAAAAACAGTCATTGCAATTTCCCAGAGCCCAAGGTGACTTCAGATGGGTTACTTTGTTCAGCCAGTAGTTCTCTCTCTCAGTTCACAATGATTTGAAACAGAAAAACAGCAACACCTATTGTTCTTTGCCTGATAAATGCTTTAAAGTGAGACTGTGTAACTTATGAAAGCAGAAATAACACAATCTTCACAATCTTTACTAATTAAATTTTTAAATTGATAAGCAGCAAAAGGCACCAAAGCTAATTTAAAAACACTCAGAGGGAGCCCATGGTGGCTGATGTTAGATATTAGGTGCTTGGGTTCTTTAAGGACATTTTGATCAGTGTTAAATTGAAAAAGATCTAATTTCAGGTTAGAGGTAAAGTTAAAACTGGACTTTGTGTGTTAGTTCTAGTGGATTAAGTTTGTCTGAGCTAAAGGCCTTTTTCACAGAGGACATTTTGACTTGCCATAGTAGGAAAAGCACAGATGTTAATCATAACATTAGCAATGTTTGCTTCCCAGTTAGCCAGGACAGTAAGCCAGCAAGCAAAACACCAGGACCCTGGAACTGAAACAGTTTAATGGAGTTCAACCATTGTTAGTTTTACTATTTACACCTGTGCTTTTCCTGCTGTGACACTGTCAAAATGTCCGTGTGAATGAATACAGTCAGTGAAATCCTGCGATGCAGCGTGTGTGTATGCCCCTCACTGGGTCGGTCATACCAAACACTATTCATTTTACAGAGTTGTTTACAATATTGTAACAATTCTCAGCCTTTACTGACATATTTCTCACAGACTGGGAATGAAACTATGCTTCCCTCTACATCTTGCTTTATGAATTATTCAGCTGGCAATCTAATGGTCAATACTGCATATAAGATTAGCTGGTTGTGTGAGTGTATTGGACAGGGTAACTTCCCCACGCTCCTGCCCATTCTTCTTCATCTCCTCCTCTCAGCTTTCTCACCACTCCCTTCCTCCTTCCCTGCCCTCTCCGCTTCTGTTTTGTCACTGTGCTCACTGCTCCCTTCCTGTCTTCACTATCTCCCTCTCCTTTCATCCATCCTCTTTCCCCTCTGTGCCTCTATTCTGTTTTTAATAGCCCCATTCATCAGAGTATAAATACTTTTTCCCTCTGTGTTGCATTTCTGGATGCTTGTCCCGTTTTTTTTTTCTTTTGTCAGCTTTCTGGAGGCCTCTCACCTTTCTGTTCTGCTCTGTTTGTCGCTGCTTGTCTGCTACTCTTGTATCCTCAGTGCTTTTCATTGATTAGCCATCAGCATTATTCCTGGCCATCCCAAGACATGTAGAAAAGGTTTTTAGTAGGGCTGTCTAATAGATCACAAAGTGCACAGGCCATTAAGTGCTCCAATCAAGTGCCGTGTGAGCATTTTTGAGATTATGGTTCATAAAGGTACTGTAAACTATTTATTTTACACACATGTGCATGGTATTTAGTATACATGTAATGTGGCAATAATAACTTGGATGTGGTGTCTCTATGTTCATCATAGAACTGTATCCATCTTTAGTACTTAAATTAATCCATTCTGCTCTCTTCTGTTCTGTTCTCCCTCTAGTCCCACAGGGAGTTATGCATCGTCTGCAGAGCTGAGTCGGTGCAGCAGTCAGCTGAGTGAGGAGGACTATGGCGGTGAGTACGGAGAGAGGGACCCATACGACGAGAACGACTCCTACCACTCCTGCCATTCCTCGGTTAGCTACAGCAAAGGCTCCCCAGACTGGGACCCTGACGAGACGCAGGGGGCATACAGCGATGAAGGTGGCTACAGCAAAGACGGAGGAGAGGACGTGGCTCTGTACGAAGAGGATGATGGAGGACTGTATGAGGGAGAAGAGGATGGCCTCTATGAGGATGATGAGATGATGTATGATGATGAGGATTTATACAATGTGGACGGGACCCTCAGTGAGGACATGGAGCCTCCATTCACTCCAACACCTACGTCAACTGCCCCTCCAACTCTTGATGTACCCAGTTCCAGACCTCCTCTAGAAAAACAGCCCTCCCTACACCAACAGCAGCCCTCTACCCAACCCTCCAACCAAACATCCAACCAGGCTCATCCTCCTGGTACGGCCCCAGCAGCACAGCCTCCCTCTGGTCAACCCACAAGCCAACCACCTAAACAGCCCCAACCCCAAACACAGCCTCAGCCTCAGCCAGCCCCATCTGCCACTTCCTTCTTCTCAATGGCCAAACCTCTAACAGCTGCAGTCACAGGCCTGGCCTCTACTTTCCTGTCTTCGGTTCCCACCGCCCAGCCTGCCCAGTCTCACCCTCCAGCCTCAGCTGCATCTCAACAGCAACAGTCTGTTGCATCCAGCTCTGTCCCTCCATCCCACCCAGCCACCATAGCTGCCACCTCAGCCTCTCAGCCCCCCTCCACTGCCACGGGCCCTTCCTCCCAACAAATCCCATCCTCCGCACAGCCCCAATCTCAATTCAGTGATCCTGCCACCACACAGTCAGCTGCCCCTGAGGACCATCTTCACCAGGAGGAGGAACCATGGCTAGAAGAGGAAATGATGTTGGAAAGGGAGGCCAGAACGCCTCCTGCCCAGCCAGAGGAGAAGCTCCCTATGGAGGAAAAGGAGGAGAAGTCTGAAGAGAGCAGACCGCCGACGCCAGAGGAGTTAAAAGAGATGCCGCCTGAGAGGTAGGAGTGAAGGTTGAAAGGGAATGAGATCAATGAACTGATTCAACAACAAGAATAGACTGGAATGAAGTAGTCTATTTATCGCAAGTCCTAGCAATGTGTCAGCTGAAGATATTTTTGCTAAAAATCTAAAAGTGTTTTTTTTTTCTCTCTTTTAGTCCTCCAGTTATAGAGGAGCCCAAAGAGCCAGTAGATCCAGCAGTCAGAGCCAAAGAGAACTGGCTAAGGCTTTACAACAAGGTCTTAGAGCAGCTTCGGGAGGTAATATCACCAATTTATCCCAGTATCGACTCTGGTTTGAACCCCACCCTCACTCCTAATTCCAGTCCTGTCCTCCACAATAGTCTGATCCAGTCTGCTCCCAGAGCTGTAGGCCTGATTCAGCTCCACTCTGTAATCTAAAAGATGTACCTGAGTAGAAGAGCCTCTAAAAGTGTCTACCAAGTCTTTGAAATATGTATGTGTGGTGCATTATTTATGTGGAAAGACAGGGTACATACAGTAAGTTCTCAAGATCTATTTTGATAGTGTGAGTTTGTTGTTTTTTTTTTGCCAGACACCAGAAAGCAGACTTAATGTGTTTCATATTCTATAATTGATATCTGACAGACCTGACAGACATCAAATGTTTTATTTTAGTTTTGGGTGCAGCACCACACCACTGCTTGACAGAAATGTTTGATTTAGTTGAACACATTAAGTTTTGCTTGTTCAGTTTTCACTTGCATATTTTATTCATATATTATGTTTCTTTTCATACCTTTGAATTCTTTTGTGCAGATGATTAATCACTTGCTTCGATGTTTATGTTGATGTATGTCGCGTTGCGTTTTTGTGCACTTGGCTTCCCTTCGTTTGTCTTTTTATTTTGTATTTTTTTTCTGTTTGTTTGTGCCGACCCACTTTGTTTTCTTTCCAGTTTCATGTCATTGCCATAGCGACACTCACATGCACTTTGCTCGGCCATCATTGGAGCATGTTGACAGGTAGGTACAACCTGACTGGCTGCTTGAGAGAAAGAAGGAAATGCATGCAACAGATGTCTTGTTTAACTCTGCACTGTCTATAAACAGGCACCGCCTCTCTGCTCATTCATCTTCACAACAATTTTATCTTTTCTGTTGTATCTTCCAAGAGTTTTTATCCAGTCTAATGATAAGCCACACTGGTTCTGATTCCCCAAAGATACATTTGATTTCAAATTTAAGCTAAAGTGTTTTTTTCATAGTGTAATAATATATTCTTTAATGAAATGACTAAACATAAATAATGTTCAAAAACATTTATTAAATAACAGGTTTCTTTTGAGTTCTGAATTATGCCTGCTCATGGATCACATGGAGCAAATTTCTCCAGCTTTATTTCTCAGTTATATAAATCGTGTGAGGCAGATTTTTGAGCAACAGCTCTTTCGACCACTGATGCAATAACACATAAATGGGGCTGGATTTTAGATATGAAGAGTCTGATAAAGTCGTTTCATAATCAGATAACTTTCAGTCCAGTGATGCAGCTTCATTCATACAGTATATGAAGGCTGTAAAAGGTTGCAGAGACAAACTTGAGATTGCTTGTTTGTTTTTCTGACATTCTTTCTTTTTCTCAGGCTCGAGGAGAGACCTCCAGCTCACTGTGGTTTGGTAAAGGAGGGTGAGTGTCTGATGTCAGTTCCTCCAGTAATGAACTTTCTCTTACATGAAACACACCTCATATCACACAGTGTATAAGTCGAGTTAATGCCATAACTCCAGAAATTAAAGTCAATTAAAATTATCCTCAGATCATCGTGGAAACCTGCCATTGTTTCTTTAAATCGAAAGTGCTCTTCTTTAGTCCGGGAATCCTCCTTTCTATTAATTCTGATCCACAGGCTCATTCAGCTCATGGCATTCGGCCAGTGAGTATTGAACGGCGGTAGGTTGCCCTGACTTAGCTGGTAGGTCATTTGTAGATGAGGCAGACCTCAGAGTGGAACTTGGGCTGCATACTGAAGAAGTGCTAAGTTAGCCAAATAGAAACCCAGCAATTATACCCAGGTGTGTGGAGTGTCATTCCCACTGTTTGAGATGAGGCAGTCAGCGTAATTAAACTCTCCAGTGTAGTCCTTGAGAAGTCCTTGACTGGAGTAGCATTAGAAACAATGATTGAGGGAAATACATCAACCTCAGAGTAACAAGACATGATTTCATAGCTAGGAATTTTGATGATAGAATCATTTGACCAACTGGAAATACTGATGAACATATATATATGAATGTATAATGTATAATGTATAACTTTTCCTGTTCAGAATGGGAGGTGCGCTATACAGTATTGACAGCATGCCTGACCTTCGCAAGAGGAAAGCCATTCCTCTTGTCAGAGATCTGGTGAGACACACACACACACACCCACACACATAATCTTCTAGGTTGCCCTAAAACTATTTTTGTTCTAAAGACTTGTTCAGCTCATTGTTTGAAATTCCTACCATATGCTCCTTAACATATGCTCACATCTGTTTCTTTTACATTTCCCTTTCCTCTCCTCCTCTGTTTCATCACTGCCTGGCCTCTTCAGGCCATGGTGAGTACTTGTTTCTCTCAGATCAAATATAAATCTGACCTCCACACTGTAGCTCACATTCAGAGATAATCACCTTTCTCTTTACCTTCTCTTTCCCAGTCTCTAGTGCAGAACTCTCGTAAAGCCGGAATCACATCAGCCATGGCTTCCACCACTCTTGGCAATGAAGAGCTGGTGGGTTTCCTCCTCGCTGTTCTTTTTCACAACTCACAGAACAAAGTTTTTTCCAAAATCTAATCACTGCTGCTATCAAACTTATATTTCTTGTCTCCTTGTTCTTTGCAGAAGAGCCATGTGTACAAAAAGACCCTGCAGGCTCTGATCTACCCCATTTCCTCCACTACTCCGCACAACTTTGAGGTGTGGACAGCCACCACCCCCACCTACTGCTATGAATGTGAGGGGCTGCTGTGGGGTATCGCCCGCCAAGGCATGCGCTGCTCTGAGTGCGGCGTCAAATGCCATGAAAAGTGCCAGGATCTGCTCAACGCAGACTGTCTGCAGAGTAAGAACACACAAATGTTTGCACGCATGCACATAAACACACTTTAAAATACATGCCCCCACCTTTTTTTTTTTTTTTTTTTTTGCTTAGGCATACACACACCCACACCAGGCCTTCCACACAAATCCAAACCTATTTAGCTCCTCCTCTGTATCCTTCCACCCAATTGACATCCCATTATTCTTGTCCTCTATCCACTCTCACATTCTCCACCCTCTTCCTTTCCAATTTATCTCCTGAGTAATGTGCTGTCATACCCCTGCCTCTCGCTTCTCTCTCTTCCACCCATAGCCTTTGCATCCATACTGCTTTGTCAAGCAGTGACTTATCCATTTCCATACTGGTTTTATTTTGGAGTCAATCTATGCAATGCATAATTCATCGATCTCCCTGTCTCCAAATAGTCTTGTAAGATCTTGGCGCCAAAACATCTGTTGGTCTTTTGCACTCTGACTAACATCTAATTTTTCCTGACCAGATCAGTGGTTAAGTGGATACAGTTTCCGCCATAATATTAGGAGGTTTGGGGTTTGAATCCCGGCCAAGAAATGTCAAAGAGTTTCAAAATTGATTTGAATGGATCTTAACTTGGCACTCAGCTTTGAAGAGATGGATTGCAAGGAAACAGGAGATAAGCTGCTGGGTCTATGGGCCATATTGCCTTGAATATATTTTAGACTATCATCTTATTCTTCCTGTGTTCCTCTCTTCATTCATCTGTCTCATCAGGAGCTGCAGAGAAGAGCTCAAAGCACGGGGCTGAGGACCGAACCCAGAACATCATCATGGTCCTGAAGGACCGCATGAAGATCAGAGAGAGGAACAAACCGGAGATCTTTGAGCTGATACAGGAAGTGTTTGGCCTCGACAAATCAACACACGCCACGCACATGAAACAGATCAAGCAGAGCGTGCTTGACGGGACCTCAAAATGGTCAGCGAAGATCAGCATCACTGGTGAGTTCTGTGTGACATATGTTTAACAGATTGTAAAGATCTTTGTTGAAATGACTCTTTTCTCTTCCTCAGTTGTATGTGCTCAGGGCCTGCAGGCTAAAGACAAAACAGGTTCCAGTGACCCTTATGTCACCGTTCAAGTTGGAAAGACCAAGAAGAGGACCAAGACCATCTATGGCAACCTCAACCCTGTGTGGGAAGAAAATTTCCACTTGTGAGTATAGTGGAAAGAAACAGATTCAAACGCTGATGTGTAATTTCACGTCACTTAGGGTTATATCTAACCCCATTTTTTTTTATGTTTTTGCAGTACTTATATAGCCCACCATCACCATTTATCACCATTCATCTACTATTTGCCAACATTTTCTGTCTCTGCCTCATCCAGTGAATGCCACAATTCGTCTGATCGCATCAAGGTCCGTGTGTGGGACGAGGACGACGACATCAAGTCTCGCGTGAAACAGAGGTTCAAACGTGAGAGCGATGACTTCCTGGGTCAAACAATCATCGAAGTTCGCACTCTGAGCGGGGAGATGGACGTTTGGTACAACCTGGGTGAGTTTTACGAGATAACAGAGGAGGCGATGGTGAATTAGAGACGGATGAGTGGAGAAGTGAGTCACACAGAGATAACAGAGCAAGAAACACATAATTGAAGTCCTTGTCTCTTGTAGATAAAACATATTTCAGCCAACCAAGGAGTATGATATCTTTCTTTTATCTGACAGACAAGAGAACAGATAAGTCTGCTGTGTCGGGAGCCATCCGGATGCACATAAGTGTGGAGATCAAGGGAGAGGAGACGGTAGCTCCCTACCATGTCCAGTACACCTGTCTACACGAGGTCAGTCTGATGTGGACATCAGGTAGAAATCTTCCAAATGTTGGCGTGATTATTTGGACTCAAAATAAAACATTAAATATGCAAGAGCAACTTTCTATTCCAAGTTAATGAGTTCTGGTCAATTTCATTCAGGGTTTCACATTACACAGTTTCACATTAACACAGTCAATCACCTTGTAAATTCTCTGTTTCTGCCTTTTTTCCTGTGAGACATTTGTATTTTTTATAGAATATAAAATTGCTAACATTAGATTTATTGCATTGGTTTAGCAGTTGACATCTTTAGCACTTGTCTGGAATTATCGAGCCATTTTCATCAGTACAGGGAGGTGAGGTGTGGACATCCTGGATATGGGACATGCATGGGGAGATTGTCAAATATAAGATTATCAGGAAGTCCTATAGATTATTTCACAGTTTTATTTATAATTCCGTTACGCTGCAGGACTATGAGTCAGAGCACTGAAATGAGCAAAGCAAAAGGAAACAGCTTTTGACAGTCAGCTGTATTCAAAAATTTTAAAGTTAGAATCGAGCTGGATTTAAGCATATTTTTAGTTTCCCATTGTTGTCAACATTGTTCTGCATCACTAAAAAAAATCTTTCTGATTAGATACATTTAAAATGTATCTTTATTTCACTCTATACAGTTTAAATTCTTTATAACATACTTTGTAAATTCATTCAACTGCTTCAACCTAATACTAAAACAACTACCACTAGTACTACCATTGAGACACAAAAACATGCTTAGCTGCCCTTTCTCTGTGTTCAGCATCTGTTCCAGTACACCACCGAGGAGCAGAATGGAGGTGTAGTAAAGATCCCTGATGCCAAAGGAGATGACGCCTGGAAGGTGTATTTTGAGGAGACGGCTCAGGAAATAGTGGACGAGTTCGCCATGAGATATGGAGTAGAGTCCATCTACCAGGCCATGACGTGAGTCCCTCTCACATCACTCTGAATGTTTAACTGTGAAAGTTACAGTAATTAGACATTCAGAGACACAGGTTTTATTCCTGTTGCTGCCAAAGTGGCTTCAGCTTTGTGACATGTACAGTTAGATAATGACTTAGATAATGAGTTTATTTATTCATCAATACAGGGGTATCAGGAGCAAGTTAATGTACAAAATATATATATATATATATTTTTGCCTCTTCCACCCCACAGCCACTTTGCCTGCTTGTCATCTAAGTACATGTGCCCAGGAGTGCCAGCCGTGATGAGCACCTTGCTGGCCAACATCAACGCTTACTACGCCCACACCACCCAGTCCTCCAACAATGTTTCTGCCTCTGACAGATTTGCTGCATCAAACTTTGGCGTGAGTCCCAGATAATATTTTATAAATACTTGAGTCATATTTTGTCCTGTCTCCATAGACATGACTGAAAATGAAAAATGCTATGATAGAAGACACTCAGAAGATATCACTCTTAAAAACCTTTTAGAATTGACTAGCTCCTGGTCCCTCACTTTCACGTGGCCCTGCCTCCTTCTCCAAATGTCCAATCAGATGAGAGACCCAGCCTTAGATTTGTATAGTCAGATGGTGACAAATAGTCTGTCAGCTGTGTTTCTGAGTGTTTGTTCTGTTTTTGTATCTTTTCCTGTTTAGAAGGAGAGGTTTGTCAAACTGCTGGATCAGCTGCACAACTCCCTGAGGATCGACCTGTCCATGTACCGGGTACTGACTGCTTCTGTCAATTAGAATAAATTCGAAAGAATTTTGTTTCTACTAGACTTATCACTATAGACTCTTGATTGCTGTTAGAAAGCTATCTCTTGTTGGCCACATCTTTTTATGCTATTTCTGTGTGTACGTGTGTACACACAGCATGGGACTGAGGTGAAAATGTCACTGCCTATATTTTATTTTCTTTGTCTTACTACCTGAAAAAAAGAGTAAAGTTTTAAACTTGGGCAAACTTCTTGAGCAGTTTCTAATCATCTCTGTGTGGGTTTGTGAATGTGCTTCCAGAATAACTTCCCTGCCAGCAGTCCTGAAAGACTTCAAGATCTCAAGTCTACTGTTGATCTCTTGACAAGCATCACATTCTTCAGGATGAAAGTAAGAATGAATACAAGAAATAGATATTTTCTTTTCTTTTCTTTTCTTTTCTTTTCACATCAGCCACTTAACTCCAAAATAAACACAGTACAGTTTTCCAGCACTTTCTGGAAAGAAGCCTGAGGCACAAACTGAGAATCAGTTTAACATTACCCTATGCAAACTGAAGGTATTATCATGAAACTGTGTGTGTGTTTGTGTGTGTCAGGGTGTTAATTTGTCAGGGTGTTTGTGCAGCTCAGTGAGTTTATGGTTAGATTCCCACTGAGATAACCCCCTGCTGAGACCCTGTGTGTCTGACAAGACACTTTGTGGTGTTTTCGATTCAACCACATGTTATGCAACATTTGTGTTCAGGTCCAGGAGCTGCAGAGTCCCCCCAGGGCAAGCCAGGTGGTGAAGGACTGTGTGAAAGCCTGTCTCAACTCCACCTACGAGTATATTTTCAACAACTGCCACGACCTCTACAACAGGGAATATCAAACAGACCCTGTAAGTCTGCATGTGTGAAGCAAAAGTACTGCAGTGCTGCAGAAATTCTCGATGGATAAAGATATGAATCTGTAACCTCTTTCTGTCTGCAGTCAAAGGCAGTCCCTCCAGATGAGCAGGGTCCCAGCATCAAGAACCTGGATTTCTGGTCCAAACTCATCACCCTCATCGTCTCCATTATAGAGGAGGACAAAAACTCCTACACTCCTTGCCTTAATCAGTGAGTCTCTGCTTATATCGTCACTCTACTTGCTCAAATGTATCATGTAGGGGCAGTGCTGGAGACTTTCAAGGGCTTTATAAGGCAACAGCTGTGTGTGTGATTTATTTAAAGAACAGAATATAAAGCACTAAAGAATGAGGAGGGGAGTGTCAGAGAGTTAAGAGAAACAGAAACAGGCCAAACAGTCAAACAAACAGCCTTTTGTTTGTTTTGAAGTCACAAGGTGTGTCCTGTCAGTTCTGAAATGGAAAATAAAGATGACCTTACAATATCTAAGAACACCAGATGGTAAAAAACTGTACAGTATTGACAACATTATCTTCCTGTTTTATATTTCTGTGTATGTTTGTACTTGCAGTGTGCTCTGACAGTAAACCCTTAGCCTAAGTGTACGCAGACAGTTATTACTGTAAAACAGCAGCATTGGTGGGTGGGGGTAGTTTGGATAATGGATCCTGAGACACTTTTGAAAACTGTTAAATTCATATTCATACGTATTAAATTAACTGAAGTCATTGGCTTTGCTTTGGGAGATAATGAGGATAATAACATTTCGCTAATTTCATATTTTCTCAGATGCATTTTTCTTTCTGTGGTGGCTAAAAATATACAGAGCAAACACTGATGGCATTACATAAAATGATGGGTTATCTTGTTAAATAATGGAGTACTATTAATGGAGCAGGATTTAAGCCCGAGTACTGCCTCTTATAGGTTTCCCCAAGAACTGAATGTGGGCAAGATCAGTGCCGAGGTCATGTGGAATATGTTTGCACAAGATATGAAATATGCCATGGAGGGTAAGTTTTTTTCTGTGTGTTTGTGTATGTGTGTTGTTTTCAAGAGATGGTTTTTTTATGTGCAAATTCTTTATTGAGAAATAGCAGTGAAGTGGGACTTTCCTCATTCTTTCTCTTTGATATTCAGAGCATGAGAAGCATCGCCTGTGTAAAAGCGCAGATTATATGAACTTGCACTTCAAGGTGAAGTGGCTCTATAATGAGTACTGCAAGGAGCTGCCCACTTTCCAGAAGCACGTACCTGAATATCCAGCGTGAGTATTTTCTGTATAGCATTCATACTTTTCCTGCTACATTTGCCATCCTGGCACAAAGACTCATGTTGCCCTTTCTCATGTTTTTTTTTTCTTCTGCAGCTGGTTTGAGCCATTTGTCATCATGTGGTTAGATGAAAATGAAGAAGTGTCCAGAGATTTTCTCCACGGAGCCCTGGAGAGGGACAAAAAAGATGGGGTAACTACTTTTATCTGCATCTTTCTGCATATAAAACTCTAGCCTGCTAGCAGGTGCTGTCACAAAAGAAACCACAGTCAGCTGCTGGTCTGCTTCAGCAGGAAAAAGTATATGTATAGCTCCCAAAATGTCAAACAATTTCTTTAATAGTCTCAGCTTTCTTCAACAAAGCGTGCCAAAAAAAATGTGGAGCAAAGAGCCTTGGAAAAAAAAGAAGAAAGAAACAGGCGGTCATGTGAAACTAAAGTTTGACTAGAATTAATCTGATACTGCCGAGACAGCAATAAAATACAATATGAAAGCTTAAATTTGACCTCCTACCTGCAGCTTTTCCCCCTCAAAAAAAAAGTATTCATGCATTTCTCATGCAAATTCAGGCATTTCACATCATCTCTCCTGACTCAGCACATTCCAGGCAGAGAAGAGCAGGTTGAAGGCCTCGAGGCAATCAATAATGACTCAATACCAAAGGCAAATGGAAAAAAAAACTTCACTGCAGAAAGAAGCAGATGCTACAGCGCAAGTCGATGTACACTCACTCACACACATACCACGCAGCGACTCACGCTCTCAGTTTCGCTCACGCCTACATACCCACACAGCAATAAGGTCGATACAAAGCAGCTGAAGATTCTCCCTGTTCATATGTCAGAGATCCTCTGGGTCCAATTACCGTCGCCCGAGGCAGCTTCTGCTTTCCTGTGTCAGCGAAACAGTGGTCCCCAGACCCGGTCGTACACCATAACACTATTCACTTCTGGGCTAATGGCCGGCCTGTTAATGAGGGCCCTGCTCCTCATCATAACACTCTGATCGCCTCCATCACTCTCATCCAAAGGCTTTCAAAGGAATCACTTCACAGATCGTTTGATTGCAATCACAAGCACAACGGCTTCTCATACCCCTCACCCGTTCTTTCTTCCCGTTCTACAGTTCCAGGTCACGTCAGAGCACGCTTTGTTCTCCTGCTCAGTGGTGGACGTGTTCTCTCAGCTCAATCAAAGCTTTGAAATCATCCGCAAACTGGAGTGTCCTGACCCTCAGATCGTTGGGAACTACATGAAGAGATTCGCCAAGGTGACTTCTACCTCCTAATGTTCACACTTACCTGCCCTGTCACTTCTTCTCTATATATTTATATATATATATATATAATTGTATATTGTAGTGTATGTTCTCACTGTATTTATGCTCTCATAACATTCGTTTTATTTTTCTCTTTCAGACCATTGGCAATGTCCTGTTGTCTTATGCTGACATCATTGCAAAGGACTTTCCGAATCATGTCAAGAAGGAGAAAGTAGTACGTATTTGAGACATTTCAGAGTGGAAGACACTATGTAGTAGACAGGAAAGTTTGGCACGGCAAAGTATAAGGTGGAAATCTGTGTCAGCAGAAAAAGAGCAGCGACTGATTTAATAGTTTCATTTGAGCCCCATCAAGGCTTTGTTTAAAGATGGTACTCAGTTTGGTGTAAGTGGTCAGGTTGATTAATTTCTGCACAATAAACCTGCTCTTCAGTATAACATTCATGCCCAGGTTGCAGTGTTTCAAAGTGAATTAGAGCTGTGTAATTAGCTGAATGTGGTGTAGGCTTGTGGAAAAGTGGGCTGCGCTCCTCGAGAGACCAGGAGCCCCCGGAGGAGCAGTAATTACTGAAAACTCCTGTTTCTCCCGCCTTGCATCACCAAGAGTGTTTTCGCCAAAGAAGCAATAAAAAAGAGTTAACCTTGATTGATTACAATAAAAACCTGTGTGTGTGTGTGTGTGTGTTTGAGTAATGATTTTCCTCTTTCTCCTCTCAGCCATGTATCATCATCAATAACATCCAGCAGCTCAGAGTTCAGTTGGAGAAAATGTTTGAGGCCATGGGAGGCAAAGACGTAAGTTTCCACACACTCTGTTACTGGTGTGGTTGTTCTAACATGATATGACCCTTGTATTAATCCCAGTTGTTCTCTTCCAGCTCAATGTGGAGGCTAGTGACTTCCTGAAGGAGCTGCAAAACAAACTCAACAGCGTCATGGATGACCTGAGCCGCATCTTTGCAGTCAGGTGAGTGTGTCGATTTTTATTCCTGCCTGGATCTACAAGATGCTGCAATCAGCTTCTCCAGCTGACGTTTGTCATGTTTTTTGTGCATGGTGTTGGCAGTTTCCAGCCCCAGATCGAGGACAACGTGAGACAGATGGGGGACATCCTAGCTCAAGTAAAAGGTCAGACCGTACCAGCCAATGGCAGCGTGGTTCAGGAGGCAGACAATGTCTTGCAACCCATTATGGACTTCCTGGACAGCAAGTAAGAGCATCAGCACTGTTCAAGAGTCGACAGAAATGTGTCTCAACAGTTGGCATCGAATGTTTGGACAGATTCTTAGTCTTGGTTACTCTTTCTTTTAACAGATATTTTCTTGATCTAAATCAGAAAATAAGGAAAAATGTGCTGATTTTATACTGTTTTCTTATGGCAAAATAAGTATCATTCTGGTGTTGGTATCAAAAACATTCAGACAAAACTATATGTTTTAGTGTTGCCTTTTTATCTACAGCTGAGAGATTGTGTGTTTCTATGTTTCAGCCTGTCGCTGTTTGCTAAGATCTGTGAGAAGACAGTCCTGAAGAGAGTGCTGAAGGAGCTGTGGAAACTAGTGATGAACACAATGGAAAAAACAATTGTTCTTCCAACACTTACTGACCAGACGGTATGTAATAAAAAAAAGTGGCACTGACTCCTATGTTTTTCCCTTCTCTCCTTCTGAATTTCAATGCTTTTCATTGCTGTGTTCCATTGTGACTGTACATTAACTCATCTATCCTGCCATTACCCCGTTCTCTCTACTGTCCTCCCTTTCTTAGGTTATTGTAAGTATGTGTGTGTGTGCGTGCGCGCGTGTGTGTGCGTGTGTGTGCAGCCTCTGTGAGCATGAAGAAACCCTCTATTTTATATTAGGAGCCTTAACACCACCCTCTGTAGCCCCTTTTCACTTATTTTTTTTTTTTTTTTTTACAATTCATTTGGATATCAGTTGCATCAAAACTTTATTTAAACAACTGCACGGTGCACCGGAGGCAATGTAACCTACCCATGAGTCCCTTCAATAATAACTGATAGTACATCAAACCACTTAAGCCATCTTATTCTGTGTCTATTTAAAATATATTTTCCACAAAGTTTTCACACAAATCTACAACGATGACGGTTCAAAACGTAGTATGAAATTTGTAGTTTTATTCTTTTCCTGTTCACTCTTCAAAACTCCTCTTCTCCTATTTACAGCCGCCTGTCCTCACTTAACCTCCTCAACTCACCTCTCACTTTACAAATCACCTGCTGATGTCTTTACCTAGACCACTCTTTACATACTGTACTCACTTGTCTGTCCATTGCTCCCTGACAGGGCACCCAGATGATCTTCAATGCTGCTAAAGAGCTGGGCCAGCTTTCCAAGCTCAAGGTGATGAAAACAGAAGACAGCAACTGAACACCTAGAATATGAAAAGTACCTCACATATAGATTTTGTTTCAGCAATAACTGTGGTGGTGTAACTGATTCCTTTGTTTGATCTGTCCTGTAGGAGCACATGGGGCGAGAGGAGGCCAAAGCTCTGACTCCTAAACAGTGTGCAGTAATAGAGCTGGCACTGGATACTATAAAGGTATTGTATGGTCTGTTACACAAACAGAAATTAATTCTCTTGATTCTTACTTTTATATTATTTTAATTTGGTTTGTGGCTACTTAACACAAAGATACACTAAAGGAACAAAAAAGTTTGAGCTTTCCAATGAAAAAAATAGTGAACAAATAAATGAACAATAAAATCCTGGACTTTATTTCATGAGTGTTTCTGGTGTCATCACAGTCCACTAACCTCCACCAAGGTGAAGATGTTGTTCTATGATTTGAAACAGGAAATTTAATTTTAAAAAGGCACAAAAGTCACAGAAAACTCAAATTCAAAGATCAATAATAATAATAAACAAAAAAATCTGATTAACTCTAATTACCTGTAGGTGAAAAAGACACTGAAATTTGGGCAAACACTGTGGAAATCAGGGAAATGATCATAACTCTATAATGTGGTTTGAACTGTATTTCTTTTACAAAGCATCTACAGCTTTAACTATAGTCCTTTATGAGCATTTTTATTTTACTTCAAGGTGACACATTTGTATTAATAAGTATTGTAAGTAGTAAGTATAAGTATAAAGAAGTATGAAATAACAAAATATTCTTCTCACTTTTCCAACACAACCTTGAACAAAACATCATCATGCTGTTACCTGTTTTGTGTTCATTAGGGCAGATTTAGAGGTGTCTGAGTTACTAAGCCAGCTTCAAACCATCATTTGTTTCATAACTGCAGAGCTGACAATGTTGTTGCACGATACAAAGCAGTTTTGTCAGGCTTGTACATTTTCCGCTTGGATCTCTCTTGTCTTTTCTCTGCCTGTCTCTCTGCCCATCTGTCTACTTTACCTGTGTATTGTTGTATCTGTTATGCAGCAATACTTCCATGCCGGTGGTGTGGGCCTGAAGAAAACATTCTTGGAAAAGAGTCCAGACCTACAGTCTCTGCGCTACGCCTTGTCTCTGTACACGCAGGCCACAGACAAACTCATCAGGAAGTTTGTCCTCTCGCAGAACGCTCAGGGTACAACTTTAAACAGCAATGACACACACACACACACACACACACACACACACACAAACACACTTACACAAAGTCACACAGCAGGTTCACACAGCTATGCATTCAAAGAGTTTCACTGCTAATTCTTAGCGTTATTACGTCTTATGGAATTAAATGGGATTATGGGATTAAATAGAATAACTTCTTACAGATTTGTTTTGGGAGAAAATGTTTCATTCAATGCTTCAGTGAGTTACAGTTGCACTAAAAGTAGATGCAAAAATACAGTTTGACTTTATATACTGTATATTTAATTATATACAGTTAACAATACAGCAAGATCAGCAATACATGAAAAATACTTTCAAGCACAGTTCTTTCCATCTATTTTAACCAGTAACCATGACCTCAGTCTTTAATTAGAAAAAGTTGTATTTGTGATTTCATCTTTTAATGCTGCTTTCATCCGTCTCCTCTCAGTCCACGGAGGGAAAGGGATCAGGTACACGGCAAACGAAGACACACCGCCGGAGAAAGGTACGTGTCAGCGGTGTTGTGTAAAATCTGCACATCGCCCACAGCAGTTCAGACATCAGTGTGTTCAAACTGTCACACACCAAAGACAACCGGACACTGTGAGCACTGTTAGCCTTCGGCACAACCTCGACTCTGCTTCTTCTTCATCCTCCTCTTTTATACTTTGAGCTTCTTTTTGATCAGTCGATGAAGAAAAAATATGATTTGTGCATAGAACTTTTTGATTGTGATATATACGGAGAGCGCACACAGAAAAATAATGTCCAAAACAAGCTTTCATATAAAAAAAAAAAACTGCAATGACTGGAGATCAAGGTGAGGCTGACAGACTGTGTCAGCTGATGGAACAGAGCTTTTCTCCAGAAACTTGTGTTGCACTTTGGATTCTTTCAGTGTTCCCCCCCTCGCTTTTTTTCTTTTTTCCTTCGGCGTCAATAGAGTGTCAAGAACGAATTACCAGCTATTACTGCATTACAGTTTGCCATTTGCTCAGCATTAGAGCTGGCGCAAGAGCTGCTTTACCCAGCCAAGTCCTGCTCATCTGATTATCACAGAGAATGTGTGTGTGTGTGGTTTCTGCATGTTTAAATTTAGTTCACAATCTGCTGATGCATCCCAGTTCCTAAAGTCGTATATCTCAGCTGTGCTACATTGCAGACCGCAAAAACACCAGTTTTGGCCATCCAAAGACATATGGGCTTAGACACACACACAAACACACACGTGGACAAATCAGCCACTTACTGAGTGTTTCTTCACAGCATCTGGAGTGGATGCAGTTGGCGAGGTAGTCATGAACGTGGATATCTTACCCCAGCCTAACGGAGAACACAAGATCAGTGTCAAAGGTAAAACATCAGAGCAGACTCCATTACTGTCCCGTTTTCTAGAATCTGTCAGTGATTCATCTGTGTCCTTAACCCTTCTTCTTTGCTTAACTTATAACCTCCCGTTGTCCTCCAGTGGTGGCTGCTAATGACTTGAAATGGAAGGCGCAGGGCTTCAGGCCCTTTGTGGAGGTCTACATCATTGGCCCTCACCTCAGCGACAAGAAGAGGAAGTTTGCCACCAAGTCCAAGAACAACAGCTGGTCACCCAAGTTCAATGAGAGCTTCCAGTAGTGAGTATCCACTTCAGCTGCTTGATTTGGTTCTCGTATTGGCTCGTGTTTCAGCCACATTTAATGTAGTTCAGACATCTTTGCGCCAGAAGGTGATCCAGACCCACTAATGACTG
Source organism: Toxotes jaculatrix (assembly GCF_017976425.1). Classification (NCBI taxonomy): domain Eukaryota; kingdom Metazoa; phylum Chordata; class Actinopteri; family Toxotidae; genus Toxotes; species Toxotes jaculatrix. The sequence continues at coordinate 11,364,379 of NC_054407.1, forward strand.
CTGTCTTGTTTCAGCTCCCTGGGCACTGAGGTGGGTCCAGAGAGCTACGAGCTGCAGGTGTGCGTGAAGGACTACTGCTTTGCCAGAGAGGACCGCACCGTGGGCATGGCCGTGCTGCAGGTGAAGGACATGGCCAACAAGAACAGCGTCACCTGCTGGCTGCCGCTGGGCAGACGCGTCCACATGGACGAGACGGGCCTGACGGTGCTGCGCATCCTCTCTCAGCGCAACAATGACGACGTGGCCAAAGAGTTTGTGAAGCTCAAGTCGGACCAGCGCTCTGCTGAGGAGGGCCGCAGCTGAGGGAGGAAGAGGAAGAAGAGGAAGAGGAGGAGGAGAGCGACACACACGTGTGCACAAAAACACCAGAGACAAAATCGAAAGACGCAGTATTACGCACACATAGTACTCACACACCCACACAGATGTGCAATACACAAGCACACACATAAAAAAGCTCTATTGTACATATATCTGCATACATTATGCAACATTTCCATTGCAATGGTATCAATGCAAACATGGAGGAATATGTTTATAAATAATAATAATGATGATTTAAAAAATCAGATTTAATTTTGAATATCTCAACAACTCAACTCAGACCTCTCAGTTTAAGGTTAGCCTCACGTTAGCAAGCAATTGTCAGTCCCTCCCTCGCTCTTTCCAGTAACACATCCCACCTTTTTATACGCTGTACATTTAGATGTGATATAATGCAACGCAGAACAGCAACAGAACCGTGTGAATAGTTGGAGAACGACCACTTTGCACTTTTGCTTCTCTGTATCTTCAGGAGAGCAGTCCTCGCCTAGCTATGCTCTGTCCGTCCGTCCGTCCCTCCGTCTGCTTGCCTGCCTGCCTGCCGTTCTCACCCCTCAACTACCCCGCCCCCCCCTCCCCAACCCGGTATTCCCTCTGCGTAGTCTTCCCATGGTGTGACGTATTGCGTAACTTGGGAGTTCAGGCACAGATGTAAAATCAGCTTCCTTCATGCCACCCCCCCAAAAGCCCCACACAGAAAGAAACACACAACACTGACCTTAGATCAGTGTCCAGGGGTGGGAGGTGGGGGGCCACATATCTGTTTCTCTGTCCTGTAATGTACCAACGTCCTGCATGTTGACCCCAGGGACACTGTGATTCACCATGGCAACCGCTCCCCTCCCACAGAAAAGATGGCTGCCTCCGATACATGACCTGTGTGAGCATGGTGCATATAACCCTGGTTTAAAAAGGTTTTTTTCAAATCAGACCTGACTTAACCTTCACGATCCTGGAGGAAGCAGACCAACGAAGCTGAGCCTGATCTGTGATGCGTTGACAGAGGCAAAGGTTGTGGCCACAATGTGCATTTTGTTTTAACTTTATTTGCTTCACATCGCCACAAACGGAGCAATACCCCAGCGTCCGAACACATCTACACCCCACCCTTAAGAGTGCACATAAACTCCGAAAAGGGCTACAGGATCAGTGGACTGGGATGTCGGTTTACGCACTAATACGTACTGTCCGCGCTACTGTTGGCAAATTGACCACAAAGTGTCACCCCCACCCCTCACCCCACCTCCTCCACCTGCTCAGCCACAGACACACCACCACACTGCAGACACGCCAGGACTCAGAAAAGTCTCTCATGAGCGACACCGTGGAGGAACTTGAAATAAAATCCACATGAAGCACCCTCCTCCTGATCGCCTGCACACGTATCTAAACCCCCTATCTCTTAAAAGGCAATAGTGGTTTGTTTGTACCTTCTCTGAACCTCGTGGTTTTTATGAAGAGCAAAGCCTCTGTTAAACACTGCTGTGTCTTTTGTCGATGTGTGCGTGCATGTGTGTGAAGGTGTGTGAGGGTGTGTGTGTGTGTGTGGGCTCTGAGATTGTGAGCAATATATTGTACCTACATACCCAAAAATGTATGCGCTGTCAGTGCAACTACAGGAGCACCAACTGCAATATCCAGATCCAAGGAATGGGAAACTTATGATTCTTTTTTTTTAATGTGTAAATCACTAAGATATTTTATTTATGGACTCATAAAATCCCCATTCCCTTTTGAACTGTACACTATTTCTCGCATGATTTGGATAAGAGAGAAAGAAGGTGTTTTAATTGCCATTTGCCTTTTTTAGGACCAAATTTGCACGAACCAGAGCTCATGTTTGTTTTGTTTTGTTTTTTTGTTTTTTTCCAAAGAAAGAAGCCATCAGAGTCACCGCCAAGCATTTATGGTGTTCAATTATTAGTCTCGTCATGTGCTTTGATGCAAAACAACAACAACAGCAACAAAAAGAGGTGAGCAAACACTCACAGTCGTAGTCCGGTTTGTCCTGTAGCGTCTCTGTGAAACTTTAATGATGTTGTGCGACAGTCAGTAAAAGCTGCAGGAGGTTTTTCTTTCTTTTTTTTTCCTGTCGCCACGTGGAGCTACATCAGACATCACTGCTGGCCTGTCACATGTTGTCTTTACAGAATACTGTTGTATGCTACCAAATACAAATCTTCTGAATGTTATTAATCCTCAGCAGAGCCTTCTTTCTACGATCAAAGGGATGTTTAATCCACAAAACCGTGACTAGCTTGGGAACACCAACTCATGCCTTTTGATTTAAGGCCTCCGAAAGTTCACTTAAATCAACAGATTGTATGTTCAATCATGTTAGATTACTGATATTTATTTATTGTTTTTGGGTGAACTAGCCTTTTAAAGTTAGCTATCTTTGTGACATTTAACACACAGTGCAGTTACATTGTTGTCTAAGTAATCCCAGGGCTCAAGACGAAACTCGACACGTCAGGTTGTAGCTGAAAAAAGCAACAACAATAAGAAAAAACAAACAAACAAACAAACAAAAACACGTGATCGTCCAGTTCGGGGCTTGTCGGTTGCCTGCTTCATGTATCTACACATTGACCACCACACGCACACCTACACACACACAGACACACACACATCTCTGCTCAAGCACAAAAGGGCACATGTTTAGATGACACACATGCATGCATGCACGCCGACACAACTCTGTGGAGACCAATGATGCCCACTCTGTGAATAGAATCAACTTAAAATTGCATGACGGGAAACTTTAGTGTGCCAGCACGTGTCTCTTTGATGTTACTTGACTTTTTATTTTACTTTTTTTTTTATTTCTAATGCTATGTAATGATAACTCATCAATGTTTTTTTGTTTATTTTTTGTGTCTTTTTCAAAAACGCTTGTGAATACGTCTTCTGTAACCAATATGAATGTAGTGTGAACACAGAACTCGCATGAGAGAATTATTTTCTACTGAGGATGTTTCTAATTTGTTTCTTATCATTATTGATTGTTCTTTAATGAGGATGAAGTGGAACTGGAATGCAGCCTGATTGTGATCTGCTTCCTATTAAAAGGACATTTGTGTCACAATCTAAACGGCTGTTTTATTATCCTCTCTGTGGTACCCGACAACCACATTACTGCAGTTTGATTTGTATCTTTGCAGTTAAGAAAAATACTAATCAACCACCCATTAACAAAAAGAGCAAGTGTGAACCCGATGAGTGTTTCAGCAGATGATGTAGTCTGTCAGATGTTGACAGCGGAGTATTATATTGATGCAAACTTTCTGCTGGAACAACCGGCTTCCACTGCACTGAGCTGTTCTGAGTCTGTTCTCTATGTGACCTCTGACCCCCCTGTGGAGAGGGGGCGGGGAGCTGTCACACATTTGTTTTATATGTTCAAGATAGAGGATAGAAAGTCTAAAACACAACAGATCAGTATGAACGTAGAACATTTTCTCTTTAACATGAACGTTAAGAAAATTGGCATTTTTGTTTGAAAAATTGTTGCCACCCAATTTGCTGTCAATTGACAAATCCCTTTATGTGTTATTTTAGTTGATGAAATGTCCCAACAGTGGAAAAAGTCTCTCCAAAATCCAAAATGACATCCTAAACTAGCTTGTTTTCTCTGATCAGTGGTCGATAACCTACAGGTATTTAATTCATACATATGTAAAACAGAGAAAAACTGCAAATTGTTGCATTTTAGAAGCTTTATAAGGGTCTTTAGTGGATTAAAAATTGTTCAATTTTCTGTGAACTCATCATTTAAGCATTACTCTGGAGTAGGTATCTGAAAAAACAAAAAAAATTAAAGCTGCAAGCAGCGATGGGCGGGCCCTTGCACCCCTTGCGAGCCGTAGGACAAGAGTCCTCCACAGCAGTATACAGAAACAGAAAAGACATGGCCCCCTCCCAGCAGGGGGCGCTATGAGTGTATCATCATATGATCATATAAATGAGTTGAGAGTGTGAAGGTCATCCTGATTCTGTGCAGAGCAAACATGTAATTTAGTTTAATGGACAGTTTGTTATTTGTAAATTACTTTAGTGTTGTTTAGAATTTGTGTAGACATTTCAATGGTGTTATTTTAAAATGAGCCAAAAAAAGTCATACATTAGTATGGCTTCAAAATGTCATAAAAGAGGCCAAACGGCTGTAAGGCTTATAAATCAGCCAAAAAAAGAGAATATTTTAGATCTCAAAATATCATGAAAAGTGTCATATGGCCGTATAGCTTCAAAATATGCCAAAAAAGTCATATTTTAGTAAGACCTCAAAATGTTATAAAACATGTGATATGGCCGAAAGGCTTCAAAATATGAAAAAGAAGTCATATTTTAGAAAGACCTAAAAATGTCACCAAAAGTGTCATGCGGCCGTAAGGCTTCAAAATATGCCAAAAAAAGTCATATTTTCGTAAGACGTCAAAATGTCAAAAAATGTCAAAGTATATTAAGGTTTCAAAATATGCCAAAAAAAGTCATATTTTAGTAAGACCTCAAAATGTCATAGTATATTAAGGCTTCAAAATATGCCAAAAAAAGTCATATTTTAGTAAGACCTCAAAATGTCATAAAAAACATCATAGTATAGTAAGGCGTGAAAATATGCCAAAAAAAGTAAAAAAAAATTTTGACTAAACAATGTCATAAAAAAATTCATAGTATAGTAAGGCGTAAAAATCGGCCAAAAAAAGTCAAAATTTTTTTTGACCTCAAAATGTCATAAAAAACGTCATAGTATAGTAAGACGTCAAAATGTCATAAAAAATGTCATGGTATAGTAAGGCATCAAAATCGGACTAAAAAAGTCAAAACTTTTTTGACCTCAAAATGTCATAAAGAACGTCATAGTATAGTAAGGCGTCAAAATGTCATAAAAAAAAGTCATAGTATAGAAAGGCGTCAAAATGTCATAAAAAACGCCATAGTATAGTATGGCCTTTTTTTTCAGCCAAAAAAAGTCAAAATTTTTTTTGACCTCAAAATGTCATAAAAAACGTCATAGTATAGTATGGCGTTTTTTTCGGCCAGAAAAAGTCAAAATTTTTTTTGACCTCAAAATGTCATAAAAAACGTCATAGTATAGTAAGACATCAAAATGTCATAAAAAATGTCATAGTATAGTAAGGCATCAAAATCGGACTAAAAAAGTCAAAACTTTTTTGACCTCAAAATGTCATAAAAAACGTCATAGTATAGTAAGGCGTCAAAATCGGACAAAAAAAGTCAAACATTTTTTTGACCTCAAAATGTCATAAAAAACGTCATAGTATAGTATGGTGTTTTTTTCGGAAAAAAAAAGTCAAAACTTTTTTTGACCTCAAAATGTCATAAAAAACGTCATAGTATAGTATGGCGTTTTTTTCGGACAAAAAAAGTCAAAAAAATTTTTGACCTCAAAATGTCATAAAAAACGTCATAGTATAGTATGGCGTTTTTTTCGGCCAAAAAAAAGTCAAAATTTTTTTGGACCTCAAAATGTCATAAAAAACGTCATAGTATAGTATGGCGTTTTTTTCGGCCAAAAAAAGTCAAAATTTTTTTGGACCTCAAAATGTCATAAAAAACGTCATAGTATAGTAAGGCGTCAAAATCGGACAAAAAAAGTCAAAAAATTTTTTGACCTCAAAATGTCATAAAAAACGTCATAGTATAGTAAGGCGTCAAAATCGGACAAAAAAAGTCAAAAATTTTTTTGACCTCAAAATGTCATAAAAAACGTCATAGTATAGTATGGCGTTTTTTTCAGCCAAAAAAAGTCAAAATTATTTTGGACCTCAAAATGTCATAAAAAACGTCATAGTATAGTATGGCGTTTTTTTCGGCCAAAAAAAGTCAAAATTTTTTTGACCTCAAAATGTCATAAAAAAGTCATAGTATAGTATGGCGTGTTTTTCGGCCAAAATTAGTCAAAATTTTTTTTGACCTCAAAATGTCATAAAAACGTCATAGTATAGTATGGCGTTTTTTTCGGCCAAAAAAAGTCAAAAAAATTTTTGACCTCAAAATGTCATAAAAAACGTCATAGTATAGTATGGCGTCAAAATCGGGCAAAAAAAGTCAAAAATTTTTTTGACCTCAAAATGTCATAAAAAACGTCATAGTATAGTAAGGCGTCAAAATCGGACAAAAAAAGTCAAACATTTTTTTGACCTCAAAATGTCATAAAAAACGTCATAGTATAGTATGGCGTATTTTTCGGACAAAAAAAGTCAAAAATTTTTTTGACCTCAAAATGTCATAAAAAACGTCATAGTATAATATGGCGTTTTTTTTCGGCCAAAAAAAGTCAAAATTATTTTGGACCTCAAAATGTCATAAAAAATGTCATAGTATAGTATGGCGTTTTTTTTTCGGCCAAAAAAAGTCAAAATTTTTTTTGACCTCAAAATGTCATAAAAAACGTCATAGTATAGTATGGCGTTTTTTTTCGGCCAAAAAAAGTCAAAATTATTTTGGACCTCAAAATGTCATAAAAAATGTCATAGTATAGTATGGCGTTTTTTTTCGGCCAAAAAAAGTCAAAATTTTTTTTGACCTCAAAATGTCATAAAAAACGTCATAGTATAGTAAGGCGTCAAAATCGGACAAAAAAAGTCAAAAATTTTTTTGACCTCAAAATGTCATAAAAAACGTCATAGTATAGTAAGGCGTCAAAATCGGACAAAAAAAGTCAAACATTTTTTTGACCTCAAAATGTCATAAAAAACGTCATAGTATAGTATGGCGTTTTTTTCGGACAAAAAAAGTCCGAAAAAAGTCAAAAAAATTTTTGACCTCAAAATGTCATAAAAAACGTCATAGTATAGTATGGCGTTTTTTTCGGCCAAAAAAAGTCAAAATTTTTTTGGACCTCAAAATGTCATAAAAAACGTCATAGTATAGTAAGGGGTCAAAATCGGACAAAAAAAGTCAAAAATTTTTTTGACCTCAAAATGTCATAAAAAACGTCATAGTATAGTAAGGCGTCAAAATCGGACAAAAAAAGTCAAACATTTTTTTGACCTCAAAATGTCATAAAAAACGTCATAGTATAGTATGGCGTATTTTTCGGACAAAAAAAGTCCGAAAAAAGTCAAAAAAATTTTTGACCTCAAAATGTCATAAAAAACGTCATAGTATAGTATGGCGTTTTTTTCGGCCAAAAAAAGTCAAAATTTTTTTGGACCTCAAAATGTCATAAAAAACGTCATAGTATAGTAAGGGGTCAAAATCGGACAAAAAAAGTCAAAAATTTTTTTGACCTCAAAATGTCATAAAAAACGTCATAGTATAGTAAGGCGTCAAAATCGGACAAAAAAAGTCAAACATTTTTTTGACCTCAAAATGTCATAAAAAACGTCATAGTATAGTATGGCGTATTTTTCGGACAAAAAAAGTCCGAAAAAAGTCAAAAAAATTTTTGACCTCAAAATGTCATAAAAAACGTCATAGTATAGTATGGCGTTTTTTTCGGCCAAAAAAAGTCAAAATTTTTTTGGACCTCAAAATGTCATAAAAAACGTCATAGTATAGTAAGGGGTCAAAATCGGACAAAAAAAGTCAAAAATTTTTTTGACCTCAAAATGTCATAAAAAACGTCATAGTATAGTAAGACGTCAAAATGTCATAAAAAATGTCATGGTATAGTAAGGCATCAAAATCGGACTAAAAAAGTCAAAACTTTTTTGACCTCAAAATGTCATAAAAAACGTCATAGTATAGTAAGGCGTCAAAATGTCATAAAAAAAGTCATAGTATAGAAAGGCGTCAAAATGTCATAAAAAACGTCATAGTATAGTATGGCGTTTTTTTCGGCCAAAAAAAGTCAAAATTTTTTTGGACCTCAAAATGTCATAAAAAACGTCATAGTATAGTATGGCGTTTTTTTCGGCCAAAAAAAGTCAAAATTTTTTTGGACCTCAAAATGTCATAAAAAACGTCATAGTATAGTATGGCGTTTTTTTCGGCCAAAAAAAGTCAAAATTTTTTTTGACCTCAAAATGTCATAAAAAACGTCATAGTATAGTAAGACATCAAAATGTCATAAAAAATGTCATAGTATAGTAAGGCATCAAAATCGGACTAAAAAAGTCAAGACTTTTTTGACCTCAAATTGTCATAAAAAACGTCATAGTATAGTATGGTGTTTTTTTCGGAAAAAAAAAGTCAAAACTTTTTTTGACCTCAAAATGTCATAAAAAACGTCATAGTATAGTAAGGCGTCAATATCGCACAAAAAAGGTCAAAAAATTTTTTGACCTCAAAATGTCATAAAAAACGTCATAGTATAGTATGGCGTTTTTTTCGGACAAAAAAAGTCAAAAAAATTTTTGACCTCAAAATGTCATAAAAAACGTCATAGTATAGTATGGCGTTTTTTTCGGCCAAAAAAAAGTCAAAATTTTTTTTGACCTCAAAATGTCATAAAAAACGTCATAGTATAGTATGGCGTTTTTTTCGGCCAAAAAAAGTCAAAATTTTTTCTGACCTCAAAATGTCATAAAAAACGTCATAGTATAGTAAGGCGTCAAAATCGGACAAAAAAAGTCAAAATTTTTTTGGACCTCAAAATGTCATAAAAAACGTCATAGTATAGTATGGCGTTTTTTTCGGACAAAAAAAGTCAAAATTTTTTTGGACCTCAAAATGTCATAAAAAACGTCATAGTATAGTATGGCGTTTTTTTCGGACAAAAAAAGTCAAAATTTTTTTGGACCTCAAAATGTCATAAAAAACGTCATAGTATAGTAAGGCGTCAAAATCGGACAAAAAAAGTCAAAAAAAATTTTGACCTCAAAATGTCATTAAAAAACGTCATAGTATAGTAAGGCGTCAAAATCGGCCAAAAAAAGTCAAAATTTTTTTGGACCTCAAAATGTCATAAAAAATGTCATAGTATAGTATGGCGTCAAAATCGGACAAAAAAAGTCAAAAAATTTTTGACCTCAAAATGTCATAAAAAACGTCATAGTATAGAATGGCGTCAAAATCGGGCAAAAAATGTCAAAATTTTTTTTGACCTCAAAATGTCATAAAAAACGTCATAGTATAGTATGGCGTTTTTTTCGGCCAAAAAAAGTCAAAATTTTTTTGACCTCAAAATGTCATAAAAAACGTCATAGTATAGTATGGCGTTTTTTTCGGACAAAATTAGTCAAAATTTTTTTTGACCTCAAAATGTCATAAAAAACGTCATAGTATAGTAAGGCGTAAAAATCGTACAAAAAAAGTCAAAAATTTTTTTGACCTCAAAATGTCATAAAAAACGTCATAGTATAGTAAGGCGTCAAAATCGGACAAAAAAAGTCAAAAAAATTTTTGACCTCAAAATGTCATAAAAAACGTCATAGTATAGTATGGCGTTTTTTTCGGCCAAAAAAAGTCAAAAAAATTTTTGACCTCAAAATGTCATAAAAAACGTCATAGTATAGTAAGGCGTCAAAATCGGACAAAAAAAGTCAAAATTTTTTCTGACCTCAAAATGTCATAAAAAACGTCATAGTATAGTATGGCGTCAAAATCGGACAAAAAAAGTCAAAAAAAATTTTGACCTCAAAATGTCATAAAAAACGTCATAGTATAGTAAGGCGTCAAAATCGGACAAAAAAAGTCAAAAATTTTTTTGACCTCAAAATGTCATAAAAAACGTCATAGTATAGTATGGCGTCAAAATCGGGCAAAAAAAGTCAAAATTTTTTTTTACCTCAAAATGTCATAAAAAACGTCATAGTATAGTATGGCGTTTTTTTCGGCCAAAAAAAGTCAAAATTTTTTCTGACCTCAAAATGTCATAAAAAACGTCATAGTATAGTAAGGCGTCAAAATCGGACAAAAAAAGTCAAAATTTTTTTGGACCTCAAAATGTCATAAAAAACGTCATAGTATAGTATGGCGTTTTTTTTCGGCCAAAAAAAGTCAAAATTTTTTTGGACCTCAAAATGTCATAAAAAACGTCATAGTATAGTATGGCGTTTTTTTCGGCCAAAAAAAGTCAAAATTTTTTCTGACCTCAAAATGTCATAAAAAACGTCATAGTATAGTAAGGCGTCAAAATCGGACAAAAAAAGTCAAAAAAAATTTTGACCTCAAAATGTCATTAAAAAACGTCATAGTATAGTAAGGCGTCAAAATCGGCCAAAAAAAGTCAAAATTTTTTTGGACCTCAAAATGTCATAAAAAACGTCATAGTATAGTAAGGCGTCAAAATCGGACAAAAAAAGTCAAAATTTTTTTGGACCTCAAAATGTCATAAAAAACGTCATAGTATAGTATGGCGTTTTTTTCGGCCAAAAAAAGTCAAAATTTTTTTGGACCTCAAAATGTCATAAAAAACGTCATAGTATAGTATGGCGTTTTTTTCGGCCAAAAAAAGTCAAAATTTTTTCTGACCTCAAAATGTCATAAAAAACGTCATAGTATAGTAAGGCGTCAAAATCGGACAAAAAAAGTCAAAAAAAATTTTGACCTCAAAATGTCATTAAAAAACGTCATAGTATAGTAAGGCGTCAAAATCGGACAAAAAAAGTCAAAATTTTTTTGGACCTCAAAATGTCATAAAAAATGTCATAGTATAGTATGGCGTCAAAATCGGACAAAAAAAGTCAAAAAATTTTTGACCTCAAAATGTCATAAAAAACGTCATAGTATAGAATGGCGTCAAAATCGGGCAAAAAATGTCAAAATTTTTTTTGACCTCAAAATGTCATAAAAAACGTCATAGTATAGTATGGCGTTTTTTTTCGGCCAAAAAAAGTCAAAATTTTTTTGACCTCAAAATGTCATAAAAAACGTCATAGTATAGTATGGCGTCAAAATCGGCCAAAAAAAGTCAAAATGTTTTTGGACCTCAAAATGTCATAAAAAAACGTCATAGTATAGTATGGCGTCAAAATCGGGCAAAAAAAGTCAAAAAATTTTTTGACCTCAAAATGTCATAAAAAACGTCATAGTATAGTAAGGCGTCAAAATCGGACAAAAAAAGTCAAAATTTTTTTGGACCTCAAAATGTCAAAAAAAACGTCATAGTATAGTATGGCGTTTTTTTCGGCCAAAAAACGTCAACATTTTTTTGACCTCAAAATGTCATAAAAAACGTCATAGTATAGTAAGGCGTCAAAATCGGGCAAAAAAAGTCAAAATTTTGTTTGACCTCAAAATGTCATAAAAAACGTCATAGTATAGTATGGCGTTTTTTTCGGCCAAAAAAAGTCAAAAATTTTTTTGACCTCAAAATGTCATAAAAAACGTCATAGTATAGTATGGCGTCAAAATCGGGCAAAAAAAGTCAAAATTTTTTTTGACCTCAAAATGTCATAAAAAACGTCATAGTATAGTATGGCGTTTTTTTCGGCCAAAAAAAGTCAAAAATTTTTTTGACCTCAAAATGTCATAAAAAACGTCATAGTATAGTATGGCGTCAAAATCAGGCAAAAAAAGTCAAAAATTTTTTTGACCTCAAAATGTCATAAAAAACGTCATAGTATAGTATGGCGTCAAAATCGGGCAAAAAAAGTCAAAATTTTTTTTGACCTCAAAATGTCATAAAAAACGTCATAGTATAGTATGGCGTTTTTTTCGGCCAAAAAAAGTCAAACATTTTTTTGACCTCAAAATGTCATAAAAAACGTCATAGTATAGTATGGCGTTTTTTTCGGCCAAAAAAAGTCAAAATTTTTTTGGACCTCAAAATGTCATAAAAAACGTCATAGTATAGTATGGCGTTTTTTTCGGACAAAATTAGTCAAAATTTTTTTTGACCTCAAAATGTCATAAAAAACGTCATAGTATAGTAAGGCGTAAAAATCGTACAAAAAAAGTCAAAAATTTTTTTGACCTCAAAATGTCATAAAAAACGTCATAGTATAGTAAGGCGTCAAAATCGGACAAAAAAAGTCAAAAAAATTTTTGACCTCAAAATGTCATAAAAAACGTCATAGTATAGTATGGCGTTTTTTTCGGCCAAAAAAAGTCAAAAAAATTTTTGACCTCAAAATGTCATAAAAAACGTCATAGTATAGTATGGCGTTTTTTTCGGACAAAAAAAGTCAAAATTTTTTTGACCTCAAAATGTCATAAAAAACGTCATAGTATAGTAAGGCGTCAAAATCGGACAAAAAAAGTCAAAATTATTTTGGACCTCAAAATGTCATAAAAAACGTCATAGTATAGTATGGCATTTTTTTCGGCCAAAAAAAGTCAAAATTTTTTCTGACCTCAAAATGTCATAAAAAACGTCATAGTAAAGTAAGGCGTCAAAATCGGACAAAAGAAGTCAAAAATTTTTTTGACCTCAAAATGTCATAAAAACGTCATAGTATAGTATGGCGTTTTTTTCGGCCAAAAAAAGTCAAAAAATTTTTTGACCTCAAAATGTCATAAAAAACGTCATAGTATAATATGGTGTTTTTTTCGGCCAAAAAAAGTCAAAATTTTTTTGGACCTCAAAATGTCATAAAAAACGTCATAGTATAGTATGGCGTTTTTTTCGGCCAAAAAAAGTCAAAATTTTTTTTGACCTCAAAATGTCATAAAAAACGTCATAGTATAGTAAGACATCAAAATGTCATAAAAAATGTCATAGTATAGTAAGGCATCAAAATCGGACTAAAAAAGTCAAAACTTTTTTGACCTCAAAATGTCATAAAAAACGTCATAGTATAGTAAGGCGTCAAAATCGGACAAAAAAAGTCAAACATTTTTTTGACCTCAAAATGTCATAAAAAACGTCATAGTATAGTATGGCGTTTTTTTCGGCCAAAATTAGTCAAAATTTTTTTTGACCTCAAAATGTCATAAAAAACGTCATAGTATAGTAAGGCGTCAAAATCGACCAAAAAAAGTCAAAAAAATTTTTGACCTCAAAATGTCATAAAAAACGTCATAGTATAGTATGGCGTTTTTTTCGACAAAAAAAGTCAAAATTTTTTTGGACCTCAAAATGTCATAAAAAACGTCATAGTATAGTAAGGCGTCAAAATCGGACAAAAAAAGTCAAAAAAATTTTTTGACCTCAAAATGTCATAAAAAACGTCATAGTATAGTATGGCGTTTTTTTCGGCCAAAAAAAGTCAAAATTTTTTTGGACCTCAAAATGTCATAAAAAACGTCATAGTATAGTAAGGGGTCAAAATCGGACAAAAAAAGTCAAAAATTTTTTTGACCTCAAAATGTCATAAAAAACGTCATAGTATAGTAAGACGTCAAAATGTCATAAAAAATGTCATGGTATAGTAAGGCATCAAAATAGGACTAAAAAAGTCAAAACTTTTTTGACCTCAAAATGTCATAAAGAACGTCATAGTATAGTAAGGCGTCAAAATGTCATAAAAAACGTCATAGTATAGTAAGGTGTCAAAATCGGACAAAAAAACTCAAAAAAAATTTTGACCTCAAAATGTCATAAAAAACGTCATAGTATAGTATGGCGTTTTTTTTCGGCCAAAAAAAGTCCAAATTTTTTTGGACCTCAAAATGTCATAAAAAACGTCATAGTATAGTATGGCGTTTTTTTCGGCCAAAAAAAGTCAAAATTTTTTTGGACCTCAAAATGTCATAAAAAACGTCATAGTATAGTATGGCGTTTTTTTCGGCCAAAATTAGTCAAAATTTTTTTGGACCTCAAAATGTCATAAAAAACGTCATAGTATAGTATGGCGTTTTTTTTCGGCCAAAAAAAGTCAAAATTTTTTTTGACCTCAAAATGTCATAAAAAACGTCATAGTATAGTATGGCGTTTTTTTCGGCCAAAAAAAGTCAAAATTTTTTTGGACCTCAAAATGTCATAAAAAACGTCATAGTATAGTATGGCGTTTTTTTCGGCCAAAATTAGTCAAAATTTTTTTGGACCTCAAAATGTCATAAAAAACATCATAGTATGTAAGGCGTCAAAATCGGACAAAAAAAGTCAAAAAAATTTTTGACCTCAAAATGTCATAAAAAACGTCATAGTATAGTATGGCGTTTTTTTCGGCCAAAAAAAGTCAAAATTTTTTTGGACCTCAAAATGTCATAAAAAACGTCATAGTATAGTATGGCGTTTTTTTCGGCCAAAAAAAGTCAAAATTTTTTTGGACCTCAAAATGTCATAAAAAACGTCATAGTATAGTATGGCGTTTTTTTTCGGCCAAAATTAGTCAAAATTTTTTTGGACCTCAAAATGTCATAAAAAACATCATAGTATAGTATGGCGTTTTTTTCGGCCAAAAAAAGTCAAAAAAATTTTTGACCTCAAAATGTCATAAAAAACGTCATAGTATAGTAAGGCGTCAAAATCGGACAAAAAAAGTAAAAAAAAATTTTGACCTCAAAATGTCATAAAAACGTCATAGTATAGTATGGCGTTTTTTTCGGCCAAAAAAAGTCAAAATTTTTTTGGACCTCAAAATGTCATAAAAAACGTCATAGTATAGTATGGCGTTTTTTTCGGCCAAAATTAGTCAAAATTTTTTTTGACCTCAAAATGTCATAAAAAACGTCATAGTATAGTAAGGCGTCAAAATCGGACAAAAAAAGTCAAAAATTTTTTTGACCTCAAAATGTCATAAAAACGTCATAGTATAGTTAGGCGTCAAAATCGGACAAAAAAAGTCAAAAAAATGTTTGACCTCAAAATGTCATAAAAAACGTCATAGTATAGTATGGCGTCAAAATCGGGCAAAAAAAGTCAAAATTTTTTTTGACCTCAAAATGTCATAAAAAACGTCATAGTATAGTATGGCGTTTTTTTCGGCCAAAAAAAGTCAAAAATTTTTTTGACCTCAAAATGTCATAAAAAACGTCATAGTATAGTATGGCGTTTTTTTCGGCCAAAAAAAGTCAAAATTTTTTTGGACCTCAAAATGTCATAAAAAACGTCATAGTATAGTATGGCGTTTTTTTCGGCCAAAAAAAGTCAAAAATTTTTTTGACCTCAAAATGTCATAAAAAACGTCATAGTATAGTATGGCGTGTTTTTCGGCCAAAAAAAGTCAAAATTTTTTCTGACCTCAAAATGTCATAAAAAACGTCATAGTATAGTAAGGCGTCAAAATCGGACAAAAAAAGTCAAAATTTTTTTTGACCTCAAAATGTCATAAAAAACGTCATAGTATAGTATGGCGTTTTTTTCGGCCAAAAAAAGTCAAAATTTTTTTGGACCTCAAAATGTCATAAAAAACGTCATAGTATAGTAAGGGGTCAAAATCGGACAAAAAAAGTCAAAAATTTTTTTGACCTCAAAATGTCATAAAAAACGTCATAGTATAGTAAGACGTCAAAATGTCATAAAAAATGTCATGGTATAGTAAGGCATCAAAATCGGACTAAAAAAGTCAAAACTTTTTTGACCTCAAAATGTCATAAAAAACGTCATAGTATAGTAAGGCGTCAAAATGTCATAAAAAAAGTCATAGTATAGAAAGGCGTCAAAATGTCATAAAAAACGTCATAGTATAGTATGGCGTTTTTTTCGGCCAAAAAAAGTCAAAATTTTTTTGGACCTCAAAATGTCATAAAAAACGTCATAGTATAGTATGGCGTTTTTTTCGGCCAAAAAAAGTCAAAATTTTTTTGGACCTCAAAATGTCATAAAAAACGTCATAGTATAGTATGGCGTTTTTTTTCGGCCAAAAAAAGTCAAAATTTTTTTTGACCTCAAAATGTCATAAAAAACGTCATAGTATAGTAAGACATCAAAATGTCATAAAAAATGTCATAGTATAGTAAGGCATCAAAATCGGACTAAAAAAGTCAAGACTTTTTTGACCTCAAATTGTCATAAAAAACGTCATAGTATAGTATGGTGTTTTTTTCGGAAAAAAAAAGTCAAAACTTTTTTTGACCTCAAAATGTCATAAAAAACGTCATAGTATAGTAAGGCGTCAATATCGCACAAAAAAGGTCAAAAAATTTTTTGACCTCAAAATGTCATAAAAAACGTCATAGTATAGTATGGCGTTTTTTTCGGACAAAAAAAGTCAAAAAAATTTTTGACCTCAAAATGTCATAAAAAACGTCATAGTATAGTATGGCGTTTTTTTCGGCCAAAAAAAAGTCAAAATTTTTTTGACCTCAAAATGTCATAAAAAACGTCATAGTATAGTATGGCGTTTTTTTCGGCCAAAAAAAGTCAAAATTTTTTCTGACCTCAAAATGTCATAAAAAACGTCATAGTATAGTAAGGCGTCAAAATCGGACAAAAAAAGTCAAAATTTTTTTGGACCTCAAAATGTCATAAAAAACGTCATAGTATAGTATGGCGTTTTTTTCGGACAAAAAAAGTCAAAATTTTTTTGGACCTCAAAATGTCATAAAAAACGTCATAGTATAGTATGGCGTTTTTTTCGGACAAAAAAAGTCAAAATTTTTTTGGACCTCAAAATGTCATAAAAAACGTCATAGTATAGTAAGGCGTCAAAATCGGACAAAAAAAGTCAAAATTTTTTCTGACCTCAAAATGTCATAAAAAACGTCATAGTATAGTATGGCGTTTTTTTCGGCCAAAAAAAGTCAAAAATTTTTTTGGACCTCAAAATGTCATAAAAAACGTCATAGTATAGTAAGGGGTCAAAATCGGACAAAAAAAGTCAAACATTTTTTTGACCTCAAAATGTCATAAAAAACGTCATAGTATAGTATGGCGTTTTTTTCGGCCAAAAAAAGTCAAAATTTTTTCTGACCTCAAAATGTCATAAAAAACGTCATAGTATAGTATGGCGTTTTTTTCGGCCAAAAAAAGTCAAAAAAATTTTTGACCTCAAAATGTCATAAAAAACGTCATAGTATAGTATGGCGTTTTTTTCGGCCAAAAAAAGTCAAAATTTTTTCTGACCTCAAAATGTCATAAAAAACGTCATAGTATAGTAAGGCGTCAAAATCGGACAAAAAAAGTCAAAATTTTTTTGGACCTCAAAATGTCATAAAAAACGTCATAGTATAGTATGGCGTTTTTTTCGGCCAAAAAAAGTCAAAATTTTTTTGGACCTCAAAATGTCATAAAAAACGTCATAGTATAGTATGGCGTTTTTTTCGGCCAAAAAAAGTCAAAATTTTTTCTGACCTCAAAATGTCATAAAAAACGTCATAGTATAGTAAGGCGTCAAAATCGGACAAAAAAAGTCAAAAAAAATTTTGACCTCAAAATGTCATTAAAAAACGTCATAGTATAGTAAGGCGTCAAAATCGGCCAAAAAAAGTCAAAATTTTTTTGGACCTCAAAATGTCATAAAAAATGTCATAGTATAGTATGGCGTCAAAATCGGACAAAAAAAGTCAAAAAATTTTTGACCTCAAAATGTCATAAAAAACGTCATAGTATAGAATGGCGTCAAAATCGGGCAAAAAATGTCAAAATTTTTTTTGACCTCAAAATGTCATAAAAAACGTCATAGTATAGTATGGCGTTTTTTTCGGCCAAAAAAAGTCAAAATTTTTTTGACCTCAAAATGTCATAAAAAACGTCATAGTATAGTATGGCGTTTTTTTCGGACAAAATTAGTCAAAATTTTTTTTGACCTCAAAATGTCATAAAAAACGTCATAGTATAGTAAGGCGTAAAAATCGTACAAAAAAAGTCAAAAATTTTTTTGACCTCAAAATGTCATAAAAAACGTCATAGTATAGTAAGGCGTCAAAATCGGACAAAAAAAGTCAAAAAAATTTTTGACCTCAAAATGTCATAAAAAACGTCATAGTATAGTATGGCGTTTTTTTCGGCCAAAAAAAGTCAAAAAAATTTTTGACCTCAAAATGTCATAAAAAACGTCATAGTATAGTAAGGCGTCAAAATCGGACAAAAAAAGTCAAAATTTTTTCTGACCTCAAAATGTCATAAAAAACGTCATAGTATAGTATGGCGTCAAAATCGGACAAAAAAAGTCAAAAAAAATTTTGACCTCAAAATGTCATAAAAAACGTCATAGTATAGTAAGGCGTCAAAATCGGACAAAAAAAGTCAAAAATTTTTTTGACCTCAAAATGTCATAAAAAACGTCATAGTATAGTATGGCGTCAAAATCGGGCAAAAAAAGTCAAAATTTTTTTTTACCTCAAAATGTCATAAAAAACGTCATAGTATAGTATGGCGTTTTTTTCGGCCAAAAAAAGTCAAAATTTTTTCTGACCTCAAAATGTCATAAAAAACGTCATAGTATAGTAAGGCGTCAAAATCGGACAAAAAAAGTCAAAATTTTTTTTGACCTCAAAATGTCATAAAAAACGTCATAGTATAGTATGGCGTTTTTTTCGGCCAAAAAAAGTCAAAATTTTTTTGACCTCAAAATGTCATAAAAAACGTCATAGTATAGTATGGCGTTTTTTTCGGACAAAATTAGTCAAAATTTTTTTTGACCTCAAAATGTCATAAAAAACGTCATAGTATAGTAAGGCGTAAAAATCGTACAAAAAAAGTCAAAAATTTTTTTGACCTCAAAATGTCATAAAAAACGTCATAGTATAGTAAGGCGTCAAAATCGGACAAAAAAAGTCAAAAAAATTTTTGACCTCAAAATGTCATAAAAAACGTCATAGTATAGTATGGCGTTTTTTTCGGCCAAAAAAAGTCAAAAAAATTTTTGACCTCAAAATGTCATAAAAAACGTCATAGTATAGTAAGGCGTCAAAATCGGACAAAAAAAGTCAAAATTTTTTCTGACCTCAAAATGTCATAAAAAACGTCATAGTATAGTATGGCGTCAAAATCGGACAAAAAAAGTCAAAAAAAATTTTGACCTCAAAATGTCATAAAAAACGTCATAGTATAGTAAGGCGTCAAAATCGGACAAAAAAAGTCAAAAATTTTTTTGACCTCAAAATGTCATAAAAAACGTCATAGTATAGTATGGCGTCAAAATCGGGCAAAAAAAGTCAAAATTTTTTTTTACCTCAAAATGTCATAAAAAACGTCATAGTATAGTATGGCGTTTTTTTCGGCCAAAAAAAGTCAAAATTTTTTCTGACCTCAAAATGTCATAAAAAACGTCATAGTATAGTATGGCGTTTTTTTCGGCCAAAAAAAGTCAAAATTTTTTTGGACCTCAAAATGTCATAAAAAACGTCATAGTATAGTATGGCGTTTTTTTCGGCCAAAAAAAGTCAAAATTTTTTCTGACCTCAAAATGTCATAAAAAACGTCATAGTATAGTAAGGCGTCAAAATCGGACAAAAAAAGTCAAAAAAAATTTTGACCTCAAAATGTCATTAAAAAACGTCATAGTATAGTAAGGCGTCAAAATCGGCCAAAAAAAGTCAAAATTTTTTTGGACCTCAAAATGTCATAAAAAATGTCATAGTATAGTATGGCGTCAAAATCGGACAAAAAAAGTCAAAAAATTTTTGACCTCAAAATGTCATAAAAAACGTCATAGTATAGAATGGCGTCAAAATCGGGCAAAAAATGTCAAAATTTTTTTTGACCTCAAAATGTCATAAAAAACGTCATAGTATAGTATGGCGTTTTTTTCGGCCAAAAAAAGTCAAAATTTTTTTGACCTCAAAATGTCATAAAAAACGTCATAGTATAGTATGGCGTTTTTTTCGGACAAAATTAGTCAAAATTTTTTTTGA
Source organism: Toxotes jaculatrix (assembly GCF_017976425.1). NCBI lineage: Eukaryota > Metazoa > Chordata > Actinopteri > Toxotidae > Toxotes > Toxotes jaculatrix. The sequence goes on from NC_054407.1 coordinate 11,384,236, forward strand.
CCTCAAAATGTCATAAAAAACGTCATAGTATAGTAAGGCTTAAAAATCGTACAAAAAAAGTCAAAAATTTTTTTGACCTCAAAATGTCATAAAAAACGTCATAGTATAGTAAGGCGTCAAAATCGGACAAAAAAAGTCAAAAAAATTTTTGACCTCAAAATGTCATAAAAAACGTCATAGTATAGTATGGCGTTTTTTTCGGCCAAAAAAAGTCAAAAAAATTTTTGACCTCAAAATGTCATAAAAAACGTCATAGTATAGTAAGGCGTCAAAATCGGACAAAAAAAGTCAAAATTTTTTCTGACCTCAAAATGTCATAAAAAACGTCATAGTATAGTATGGCGTCAAAATCGGACAAAAAAAGTCAAAAAAAATTTTGACCTCAAAATGTCATAAAAAACGTCATAGTATAGTAAGGCGTCAAAATCGGACAAAAAAAGTCAAAAATTTTTTTGACCTCAAAATGTCATAAAAAACGTCATAGTATAGTATGGCGTCAAAATCGGGCAAAAAAAGTCAAAATTTTTTTTTACCTCAAAATGTCATAAAAAACGTCATAGTATAGTATGGCGTTTTTTTCGGCCAAAAAAAGTCAAAATTTTTTTGGACCTCAAAATGTCATAAAAAACGTCATAGTATAGTAAGGCGTCAAAATCGGACAAAAAAAGTCAAAATTTTTTTGGACCTCAAAATGTCATAAAAAACGTCATAGTATAGTATGGCGTTTTTTTCGGCCAAAAAAAGTCAAAATTTTTTTGGACCTCAAAATGTCATAAAAAACGTCATAGTATAGTATGGCGTTTTTTTCGGCCAAAAAAAGTCAAAATTTTTTCTGACCTCAAAATGTCATAAAAAACGTCATAGTATAGTAAGGCGTCAAAATCGGACAAAAAAAGTCAAAAAAAATTTTGACCTCAAAATGTCATTAAAAAACGTCATAGTATAGTAAGGCGTCAAAATCGGACAAAAAAAGTCAAAATTTTTTTGGACCTCAAAATGTCATAAAAAATGTCATAGTATAGTATGGCGTCAAAATCGGACAAAAAAAGTCAAAAAATTTTTGACCTCAAAATGTCATAAAAAACGTCATAGTATAGAATGGCGTCAAAATCGGGCAAAAAATGTCAAAATTTTTTTTGACCTCAAAATGTCATAAAAAACGTCATAGTATAGTATGGCGTTTTTTTTCGGCCAAAAAAAGTCAAAATTTTTTTGACCTCAAAATGTCATAAAAAACGTCATAGTATAGTATGGCGTCAAAATCGGCCAAAAAAAGTCAAAATGTTTTTGGACCTCAAAATGTCATAAAAAAACGTCATAGTATAGTATGGCGTCAAAATCGGGCAAAAAAAGTCAAAAAATTTTTTGACCTCAAAATGTCATAAAAAACGTCATAGTATAGTAAGGCGTCAAAATCGGACAAAAAAAGTCAAAATTTTTTTGGACCTCAAAATGTCAAAAAAAACGTCATAGTATAGTATGGCGTTTTTTTCGGCCAAAAAACGTCAACATTTTTTTGACCTCAAAATGTCATAAAAAACGTCATAGTATAGTAAGGCGTCAAAATCGGGCAAAAAAAGTCAAAATTTTGTTTGACCTCAAAATGTCATAAAAAACGTCATAGTATAGTATGGCGTTTTTTTCGGCCAAAAAAAGTCAAAATTTTTTTGGACCTCAAAATGTCATAAAAAACGTCATAGTATAGTATGGCGTTTTTTTCGGCCAAAAAAAGTCAAAATTTTTTCTGACCTCAAAATGTCATAAAAAACGTCATAGTATAGTAAGACATCAAAATGTCATAAAAAATGTCATAGTATAGTAAGGCGTCAAAATCGGACAAAAAAAGTCAAAAAAATTTTTGACCTCAAAATGTCATAAAAAACGTCATAATAGTATGGCGTTTTTTTCGGCCAAAAAAAGTCAAAAAAATTTTTGACCTCAAAATGTCATAAAAAACGTCATAGTATAATATGGCGTTTTTTTAGGTAAAAAAAGTCAAAATTTTTTTGACCTCAAAATGTCATAAAAAACGTCATAGTATAGTATGGCGTTTTTTTCGGCCAAAAAAAGTCAAAATTTTTTTGACCTCAAAATGTCATAAAAAACGTCATAGTATAGTATGGCGTCAAAATCAGGCAAAAAAAGTCAAAAATTTTTTTGACCTCAAAATGTCATAAAAAACGTCATAGTATAGTATGGCGTCAAAATCGGGCAAAAAAAGTCAAAATTTTTTTTGACCTCAAAATGTCATAAAAAACGTCATAGTATAGTATGGCGTTTTTTTCGGCCAAAAAAAGTCAAAAATTTTTTTGACCTCAAAATGTCATAAAAAACGTCATAGTATAGTATGGCGTTTTTTTCGGCCAAAAAAAGTCAAAAATTTTTTTGGACCTCAAAATGTCATAAAAAACGTCATAGTATAGTATGGCGTTTTTTTCGGACAAAATTAGTCAAAATTTTTTTGACCTCAAAATGTCATAAAAAACATCATAGTATGTAAGGCGTCAAAATCGGACAAAAAAAGTCAAAAAATTTTTTGACCTCAAAATGTCATAAAAAACGTCATAGTATAGTATGGCGTTTTTTTCGGCCAAAAAAAGTCAAAATTTTTTTGGACCTCAAAATGTCATAAAAAACGTCATAGTATAGTATGGCGTTTTTTTCGGCCAAAAAAAGTCAAAATTTTTTTGGACCTCAAAATGTCATAAAAAACGTCATAGTATAGTATGGCGTTTTTTTCGGCCAAAATTAGTCAAAATTTTTTTGGACCTCAAAATGTCATAAAAAACATCATAGTATAGTATGGCGTTTTTTTCGGCCAAAAAAAGTCAAAAAAATTTTTGACCTCAAAATGTCATAAAAAACGTCATAGTATAGTAAGGCGTCAAAATCGGACAAAAAAAGTAAAAAAAAATTTTGACCTCAAAATGTCATAAAAACGTCATAGTATAGTATGGCGTTTTTTTCGGCCAAAAAAAGTCAAAATTTTTTTGGACCTCAAAATGTCATAAAAAACGTCATAGTATAGTATGGCGTTTTTTTCGGCCAAAATTAGTCAAAATTTTTTTTGACCTCAAAATGTCATAAAAAACGTCATAGTATAGTAAGGCGTCAAAATCGGACAAAAAAAGTCAAAAATTTTTTTGACCTCAAAATGTCATAAAAACGTCATAGTATAGTTAGGCGTCAAAATCGGACAAAAAAAGTCAAAAAAATGTTTGACCTCAAAATGTCATAAAAAACGTCATAGTATAGTATGGCGTCAAAATCGGGCAAAAAAAGTCAAAATTTTTTTGACCTCAAAATGTCATAAAAAACGTCATAGTATAGTAAGGCGTCAAAATCGGACAAAAAAAGTCAAAATTTTTTTGGACCTCAAAATGTCATAAAAAACGTCATAGTATAGTAAGGCGTCAAAATCGGACAAAAAAAGTCAAAATTTTTTTGGACCTCAAAATGTCATAAAAAACGTCATAGTATAGTAAGGCGTCAAAATCGGACAAAAAAAGTCAAAAAATTTTTTGACCTCAAAATGTCATAAAAAACGTCATAGTATAGTATGGCGTCAAAATCGGGCAAAAAAAGTCAAAATTTTTTTTGACCTCAAAATGTCATAAAAAACGTCATAGTATAGTATGGCGTTTTTTTCGGCCAAAAAAAGTCAAAAATTTTTTTGACCTCAAAATGTCATAAAAAACGTCATAGTATAGTATGGCGTTTTTTTCGGCCAAAAAAAGTCAAAATTTTTTTGGACCTCAAAATGTCATAAAAAACGTCATAGTATAGTATGGCGTTTTTTTCGGCCAAAAAAAGTCAAAAATTTTTTTGACCTCAAAATGTCATAAAAAACGTCATAGTATAGTATGGCGTGTTTTTCGGCCAAAAAAAGTCAAAATTTTTTCTGACCTCAAAATGTCATAAAAAACGTCATAGTATAGTAAGGCGTCAAAATCGGACAAAAAAAGTCAAAATTTTTTTTGACCTCAAAATGTCATAAAAAACGTCATAGTATAGTATGGCGTTTTTTTCGGCCAAAAAACGTCTAAATTTTTTTGGACCTCAAAATGTCATAAAAAACGTCATAGTATAGTATGGCGTTTTTTTCGGCCAAAAAAAGTCAAAAATTTTTTTGACCTCAAAATGTCATAAAAAACGTCATAGTATAGTATGGCGTTTTTTTCGGCCAAAAAAAGTCAAAATTTTTTCTGACCTCAAAATGTCATAAAAAACGTCATAGTATAGTAAGGCGTCAAAATCGGGCAAAAAAAGTCAAAAATTTTTTTGACCTCAAAATGTCATAAAAAACGTCATAGTATAGTATGGCGTTTTTTTCGGCCAAAAAAAGTCAAAATTTTTTTGGACCTCAAAATGTCATAAAAAACGTCATAGTATAGTATGGCGTCAAAATCGGACAAAAAAAGTCAAAAATTTTTCTGACCTCAAAATGTCATAAAAAACGTCATAGTATAGTAAGGCGTCAAAATCGGGCAAAAAAAAGTCAAAATTTTTTTTGACCTCAAAATGTCATAAAAAACGTCATAGTATAGTAAGGCGTCAAAATCGGACAAAAAAAGTCAAAATTTTTTTTGGACCTCAAAATGTCATAAAAAACGTCATAGTATAGTATGGCGTTTTTTTCGGCCAAAAAAAGTCAAAATTTTTTCTGACCTCAAAATGTCATAAAAAACGTCATAGTATAGTAAGACATCAAAATGTCATAAAAAATGTCATAGTATAGTAAGGCGTCAAAATCGGACAAAAAAAGTCAAAAAAATTTTTGACCTCAAAATGTCATAAAAAACGTCATAATAGTATGGCGTTTTTTTCGGCCAAAAAAAGTCAAAAAAATTTTTGACCTCAAAATGTCATAAAAAACGTCATAGTATAATATGGCGTTTTTTTAGGTAAAAAAAGTCAAAATTTTTTTGACCTCAAAATGTCATAAAAAACGTCATAGTATAGTATGGCGTTTTTTTCGGCCAAAAAAAGTCAAAATTTTTTTGACCTCAAAATGTCATAAAAAACGTCATAGTATAGTATGGCGTCAAAATCAGGCAAAAAAAGTCAAAAATTTTTTTGACCTCAAAATGTCATAAAAAACGTCATAGTATAGTATGGCGTCAAAATCGGGCAAAAAAAGTCAAAATTTTTTTTGACCTCAAAATGTCATAAAAAACGTCATAGTATAGTATGGCGTTTTTTTCGGCCAAAAAAAGTCAAAATTTTTTTGGACCTCAAAATGTCATAAAAAACGTCATAGTATAGTATGGCGTTTTTTTCGGACAAAATTAGTCAAAATTTTTTTGACCTCAAAATGTCATAAAAAACGTCATAGTATAGTAAGGCGTCAAAATCGGACAAAAAAAGTCAAAATTATTTTGGACCTCAAAATGTCATAAAAAACGTCATAGTATAGTATGGCGTTTTTTTCGGCCAAAAAAAGTCAAAATTTTTTCTGACCTCAAAATGTCATAAAAAACGTCATAGTAAAGTAAGGCGTCAAAATCGGACAAAAGAAGTCAAAAATTTTTTTGACCTCAAAATGTCATAAAAACGTCATAGTATAGTATGGCGTTTTTTTCGGCCAAAAAAAGTCAAAAAATTTTTTGACCTCAAAATGTCATAAAAAACGTCATAGTATAATATGGTGTTTTTTTCGGCCAAAAAAAGTCAAAATTTTTTTGGACCTCAAAATGTCATAAAAAACGTCATAGTATAGTAAGACATCAAAATGTCATAAAAAATGTCATAGTATAGTAAGGCATCAAAATCGGACTAAAAAAGTCAAAACTTTTTTGACCTCAAAATGTCATAAAAAACGTCATAGTATAGTAAGGCGTCAAAATCGGACAAAAAAAGTCAAACATTTTTTTGACCTCAAAATGTCATAAAAAACGTCATAGTATAGTATGGCGTTTTTTTCGGCCAAAATTAGTCAAAATTTTTTTTGACCTCAAAATGTCATAAAAAACGTCATAGTATAGTAAGGCGTCAAAATCGACCAAAAAAAGTCAAAAAAATTTTTGACCTCAAAATGTCATAAAAAACGTCATAGTATAGTATGGCGTTTTTTTCGACAAAAAAAGTCAAAATTTTTTTGGACCTCAAAATGTCATAAAAAACGTCATAGTATAGTAAGGCGTCAAAATCGGACAAAAAAAGTCAAAAAAATTTTTTGACCTCAAAATGTCATAAAAAACGTCATAGTATAGTATGGCGTTTTTTTCGGCCAAAAAAAGTCAAAATTTTTTTGGACCTCAAAATGTCATAAAAAACGTCATAGTATAGTAAGGGGTCAAAATCGGACAAAAAAAGTCAAAAATTTTTTTGACCTCAAAATGTCATAAAAAACGTCATAGTATAGTAAGACGTCAAAATGTCATAAAAAATGTCATGGTATAGTAAGGCATCAAAATAGGACTAAAAAAGTCAAAACTTTTTTGACCTCAAAATGTCATAAAGAACGTCATAGTATAGTAAGGCGTCAAAATGTCATAAAAAACGTCATAGTATAGTAAGGTGTCAAAATCGGACAAAAAAACTCAAAAAAAATTTTGACCTCAAAATGTCATAAAAAACGTCATAGTATAGTATGGCGTTTTTTTCGGCCAAAAAAAGTCCAAATTTTTTTGGACCTCAAAATGTCATAAAAAACGTCATAGTATAGTATGGCGTTTTTTTCGGCCAAAAAAAGTCAAAATTTTTTTGGACCTCAAAATGTCATAAAAAACGTCATAGTATAGTATGGCGTTTTTTTCGGCCAAAATTAGTCAAAATTTTTTTGGACCTCAAAATGTCATAAAAAACGTCATAGTATAGTATGGCGTTTTTTTCGGCCAAAAAAAGTCAAAATTTTTTTTGACCTCAAAATGTCATAAAAAACGTCATAGTATAGTATGGCGTTTTTTTCGGCCAAAAAAAGTCAAAATTTTTTTGGACCTCAAAATGTCATAAAAAACGTCATAGTATAGTATGGCGTTTTTTTTGGCCAAAATTAGTCAAAATTTTTTTGGACCTCAAAATGTCATAAAAAACATCATAGTATGTAAGGCGTCAAAATCGGACAAAAAAAGTCAAAAAATTTTTTGACCTCAAAATGTCATAAAAAACGTCATAGTATAGTATGGCGTTTTTTTCGGCCAAAAAAAGTCAAAATTTTTTTGGACCTCAAAATGTCATAAAAAACGTCATAGTATAGTATGGCGTTTTTTTCGGCCAAAAAAAGTCAAAATTTTTTTGGACCTCAAAATGTCATAAAAAACGTCATAGTATAGTATGGCGTTTTTTTCGGCCAAAATTAGTCAAAATTTTTTTGGACCTCAAAATGTCATAAAAAACATCATAGTATAGTATGGCGTTTTTTTCGGCCAAAAAAAGTCAAAAAAATTTTTGACCTCAAAATGTCATAAAAAACGTCATAGTATAGTAAGGCGTCAAAATCGGACAAAAAAAGTAAAAAAAAATTTTGACCTCAAAATGTCATAAAAACGTCATAGTATAGTATGGCGTTTTTTTCGGCCAAAAAAAGTCAAAATTTTTTTGGACCTCAAAATGTCATAAAAAACGTCATAGTATAGTATGGCGTTTTTTTCGGCCAAAATTAGTCAAAATTTTTTTTGACCTCAAAATGTCATAAAAAACGTCATAGTATAGTAAGGCGTCAAAATCGGACAAAAAAAGTCAAAATTTTTTTTGACCTCAAAATGTCATAAAAACGTCATAGTATAGTTAGGCGTCAAAATCGGACAAAAAAAGTCAAAAAAATGTTTGACCTCAAAATGTCATAAAAAACGTCATAGTATAGTATGGCGTCAAAATCGGGCAAAAAAAGTCAAAATTTTTTTGACCTCAAAATGTCATAAAAAACGTCATAGTATAGTAAGGCGTCAAAATCGGACAAAAAAAGTCAAAATTTTTTTGGACCTCAAAATGTCATAAAAAACGTCATAGTATAGTAAGGCGTCAAAATCGGACAAAAAAAGTCAAAATTTTTTTGGACCTCAAAATGTCATAAAAAACGTCATAGTATAGTAAGGCGTCAAAATCGGACAAAAAAAGTCAAAAAATTTTTTGACCTCAAAATGTCATAAAAAACGTCATAGTATAGTATGGCGTCAAAATCGGGCAAAAAAAGTCAAAATTTTTTTTGACCTCAAAATGTCATAAAAAACGTCATAGTATAGTATGGCGTTTTTTTCGGCCAAAAAAAGTCAAAATTTTTTTGGACCTCAAAATGTCATAAAAAACGTCATAGTATAGTATGGCGTTTTTTTCGGCCAAAAAAAGTCAAAAATTTTTTTGACCTCAAAATGTCATAAAAAACGTCATAGTATAGTATGGCGTTTTTTTCGGCCAAAAAAAGTCAAAATTTTTTTGGACCTCAAAATGTCATAAAAAACGTCATAGTATAGTATGGCGTTTTTTTCGGCCAAAAAAAGTCAAAAAATTTTTTGACCTCAAAATGTCATAAAAAACGTCATAGTATAGTATGGCGTGTTTTTCGGCCAAAAAAAGTCAAAATTTTTTCTGACCTCAAAATGTCATAAAAAACGTCATAGTATAGTAAGGCGTCAAAATCGGACAAAAAAAGTCAAAATTTTTTTTGACCTCAAAATGTCATAAAAAACGTCATAGTATAGTATGGCGTTTTTTTCGGCCAAAAAACGTCTAAATTTTTTTGGACCTCAAAATGTCATAAAAAACGTCATAGTATAGTAAGGCGTTTTTTTCGGCCAAAAAAAGTCAAAATTTTTTCTGACCTCAAAATGTCATAAAAAACGTCATAGTATAGTATGGCGTCAAAATCGGACAAAAAAAGTCAAAAAAATTTTTGACCTCAAAATGTCATAAAAAACGTCATAGTATAGTATGGCGTTTTTTTCGGCCAAAAAAAGTCAAAATTTTTTCTGACCTCAAAATGTCATAAAAAACGTCATAGTATAGTAAGGCGTCAAAATCGGGCAAAAAAAAGTCAAAATTTTTTTTGACCTCAAAATGTCATAAAAAACGTCATAGTATAGTAAGGCGTCAAAATCGGACAAAAAAAGTCAAAATTTTTTTGACCTCAAAATGTCATAAAAAACGTCATAGTATAGTAAGGCGTCAAAATCGGACAAAAAAAGTCAAAAAAATTTTTGACCTCAAAATGTCATAAAAAACGTCATAGTATAGTATGGCGTCAAAATCGGCCAAAAAAAGTCAAAATTTTTTCTGACCTCAAAATGTCATAAAAAACGTCATAGTATAGTAAGACCTCAAAATGTCATAAAAAATGTCATAGTATAGTAAGGCGTCAAAATCGGACAAAAAAAGTCAAAAAAATTTTTGACCTCAAAATGTCATAAAAAACGTCATAATAGTATGGCGTTTTTTTCGGCCAAAAAAAGTCAAAAAAATTTTTGACCTCAAAATGTCATAAAAAACGTCATAGTATAATATGGCGTTTTTTTAGGTAAAAAAAGTCAAAATTTTTTTGGACCTCAAAATGTCATAAAAAACGTCATAGTATGGTATGGCGTTTTTTTCGGCCAAAAAAAGTCAAAATTTTTTTGGACCTCAAAATGTCATAAAAAACGTCATAGTATAGTATGGCGTTTTTTTCAGACAAAAAAAGTCAAAATTTTTTTTGACCTCAAAATGTCATAAAAAACGTCATAGTATAGTATGGCGTTTTTTTCGGCCAAAAAAAGTCAAAAATTTTTTTGACCTCAAAATGTCATAAAAAACGTCATAGTATAGTATGGCGCTTTTTTCGGCCAAAAAAAGTCAAAATTTTTTTGGACCTCAAAATGTCATAAAAAACGTCATAGTATAGTATGGCGTTTTTTTCGGACAAAATTAGTCAAAATTTTTTTGGACCTCAAAATGTCATAAAAAACGTCATAGTATAGTAAGGCGTAAAAATCGTACAAAAAAAGTCAAAAAATTTTTTGACCTCAAAATGTCATAAAAAACGTCATAGTATAGTAAGGCGTCAAAATCGGACAAAAAAAGTCAAAAAAATTTTTGACCTCAAAATGTCATAAAAAACGTCATAGTATAGTATGGCGTTTTTTTCGGCCAAAAAAAGTCAAAAAAATTTTTGACCTCAAAATGTCATAAAAAACGTCATAGTATAGTATGGCGTTTTTTTCGGACAAAAAAAGTCAAAATTTTTTTGACCTCAAAATGTCATAAAAAACGTCATAGTATAGTAAGGCGTCAAAATCGGACAAAAAAAGTCAAAATTATTTTGGACCTCAAAATGTCATAAAAAACGTCATAGTATAATATGGCGTTTTTTTAGGTAAAAAAAGTCAAAATTTTTTTGGACCTCAAAATGTCATAAAAAACGTCATAGTATAGTATGGCGTTTTTTTCGGCCAAAAATAGTCAAAATTTTTTTGGACCTCAAAATGTCATAAAAAACGTCATAGTATAGTATGGCGTTTTTTTCGGCCAAAAAAAGTCAAAAATTTTTTGACCTCAAAATGTCATAAAAAACGTCATAGTATAGTATGGCGTCAAAATCGGGCAAAAAAAGTCAAAAATTTTTTTGACCTCAAAATGTCATAAAAAACGTCATAGTATAGTATGGCGTCAAAATCGGGCAAAAAAAGTCAAAATTTTTTTTGACCTCAAAATGTCATAAAAAACGTCATAGTATAGTATGGCGTTTTTTTCGGCCAAAAAAAGTCAAAATTTTTTTGGACCTCAAAATGTCATAAAAAACGTCATAGTATAGTATGGCGTTTTTTTCGGACAAAATTAGTCAAAATTTTTTTTGACCTCAAAATGTCATAAAAAACGTCATAGTATAGTAAGGCGTCAAAATCGGACAAAAAAAGTCAAAAAAATTTTTGACCTCAAAATGTCATAAAAAACGTCATAGTATAGTATGGCGTTTTTTTCGGCCAAAAAAAGTCAAAATTTTTTTGGACCTCAAAATGTCATAAAAAACGTCATAGTATAGTATGGCGTTTTTTTCGGCCAAAAAAAGTCAAAATTTTTTTGACCTCAAAATGTCATAAAAAAACGTCATAGTATAGTAAGGCGTCAAAATCGGACAAAAAAAGTCAAAAATTTTTTTGGACCTCAAAATGTCATAAAAAACGTCATAGTATAGTATGGCGTTTTTTTCGGCCAAAAAAAGTCAAAATTTTTTCTGACCTCAAAATGTCATAAAAAACGTCATAGTATAGTAAGACATCAAAATGTCATAAAAAATGTCATAGTATAGTAAGGCATCAAAATCGGACTAAAAAAGTCAAAACTTTTTTGACCTCAAAATGTCATAAAAAACGTCATAGTATAGTAAGGCGTCAAAATCGGACAAAAAAAGTCAAACATTTTTTTGACCTCAAAATGTCATAAAAAACGTCATAGTATAGTATGGCGTTTTTTTCGGCCAAAATTAGTCAAAATTTTTTTTGACCTCAAAATGTCATAAAAAACGTCATAGTATAGTAAGGCGTCAAAATCGACCAAAAAAAGTCAAAAAAATTTTTGACCTCAAAATGTCATAAAAAACGTCATAGTATAGTATGGCGTTTTTTTCGGCCAAAAAAAGTCCAAATTTTTTTGGACCTCAAAATGTCATAAAAAACGTCATAGTATAGTAAGGCGTCAAAATCGGACAAAAAAAGTCAAAAAAATTTTTTGACCTCAAAATGTCATAAAAAACGTCATAGTATAGTATGGCGTTTTTTTCGGACAAAAAAAGTCAAAAATTTTTTTGGACCTCAAAATGTCATAAAAAACGTCATAGTATAGTATGGCGTTTTTTTCGGCCAAAAAAAGTCAAAATTTTTTCTGACCTCAAAATGTCATAAAAAACGTCATAGTATAGTAAGACATCAAAATGTCATAAAAAATGTCATAGTATAGTAAGGCATCAAAATCGGACTAAAAAAGTCAAAACTTTTTTGACCTCAAAATGTCATAAAAAACGTCATAGTATAGTAAGGCGTCAAAATCGGACAAAAAAAGTCAAACATTTTTTTGACCTCAAAATGTCATAAAAAACGTCATAGTATAGTATGGCGTTTTTTTCGGCCAAAATTAGTCAAAATTTTTTTTGACCTCAAAATGTCATAAAAAACGTCATAGTATAGTAAGGCGTCAAAATCGACCAAAAAAAGTCAAAAAAATTTTTGACCTCAAAATGTCATAAAAAACGTCATAGTATAGTATGGCGTTTTTTTCGGCCAAAAAAAGTCCAAATTTTTTTGGACCTCAAAATGTCATAAAAAACGTCATAGTATAGTAAGGCGTCAAAATCGGACAAAAAAAGTCAAAAAAATTTTTTGACCTCAAAATGTCATAAAAAACGTCATAGTATAGTATGGCGTTTTTTTCGGACAAAAAAAGTCAAAAATTTTTTTGACCTCAAAATGTCATAAAAAATGTCATAGTATAGTATGGCGTTTTTTTCGGCCAAAAAAAGTCAAAATTTTTTCTGACCTCAAAATGTCATAAAAAACGTCATAGTATAGTATGGCGTCAAAATCGGACAAAAAAAGTCAAAAAAAATTTTGACCTCAAAATGTCATAAAAAACGTCATAGTATAGTAAGGCGTCAAAATCGGACAAAAAAAGTCAAAAATTTTTTTGACCTCAAAATGTCATAAAAAACGTCATAGTATAGTATGGCGTCAAAATCGGGCAAAAAAAGTCAAAATTTTTTTTGACCTCAAAATGTCATAAAAAACGTCATAGTATAGTATGGCGTTTTTTTCGGCCAAAAAAAGTCCAAATTTTTTTGGACCTCAAAATGTCATAAAAAACGTCATAGTATAGTAAGGCGTCAAAATCGGACAAAAAAAGTCAAAAATTTTTTTGACCTCAAAATGTCATAAAAAACGTCATAGTATAGTATGGCGTCAAAATCGGGCAAAAAAAGTCAAAATTTTTTTTGACCTCAAAATGTCATAAAAAACGTCATAGTATAGTATGGCGTTTTTTTCGGCCAAAAAAAGTCAAAATTTTTTTTGACCTCAAAATGTCATAAAAAACGTCATAGTATAGTATGGCGTCAAAATCGGGCAAAAAAAGTCAAAAATTTTTTTGACCTCAAAATGTCATAAAAAACGTCATAGTATAGTATGGTGTTTTTTTCGGCCAAAAAAAGTCAAAATTTTTTTGGACCTCAAAATGTCATAAAAAATGTCATAGTATAGTAAGGCGTCAAAATCGGACAAAAAAAGTCAAAATTTTTTTGGACCTCAAAATGTCATAAAAAACATCATAGTATAGTATGACGTTTTTTTCGGCCAAAAAAAGTCAAAAAAATTTTTGACCTCAAAATGTCATAAAAAACGTCATAGTATAGTAAGGCGTTTTTTTCGGCCAAAAAAAGTCAAAATTTTTTCTGACCTCAAAATGTCATAAAAAACGTCATAGTATAGTATGGCGTCAAAATCGGACAAAAAAAGTCAAAAAAAATTTTGACCTCAAAATGTCATAAAAAACGTCATAGTATAGTAAGGCGTCAAAATCGGACAAAAAAAGTCAAAAATTTTTTTGGACCTCAAAATGTCATAAAAAACGTCATAGTATAGTAAGGCGTCAAAATCGGACAAAAAAAGTCAAAATTTTTTTGGACCTCAAAATGTCATAAAAAACATCATAGTATAGTATGGCGTTTTTTTCGGCCAAAAAAAGTCAAAAAAATTTTTGACCTCAAAATGTCATAAAAAACGTCATAGTATAGTAAGGCGTCAAAATCGGACAAAAAAAGTAAAAAAAAATTTTGACCTCAAAATGTCATAAAAACGTCATAGTATAGTATGGCGTTTTTTTCGGCCAAAAAAAGTCAAAATTTTTTTGGACCTCAAAATGTCATAAAAAACGTCATAGTATAGTATGGCGTTTTTTTCGGCCAAAATTAGTCAAAATTTTTTTTGACCTCAAAATGTCATAAAAAACGTCATAGTATAGTAAGGCGTCAAAATCGGACAAAAAAAGTCAAAAATTTTTTTGACCTCAAAATGTCATAAAAACGTCATAGTATAGTTAGGCGTCAAAATCGGACAAAAAAAGTCAAAAAAATTTTTGACCCCAAAATGTCATAAAAAACGTCATAGTATAGTATGGCGTTTTTTTCAGACAAAAAAAGTCAAAAATTTTTTGGACCTCAAAATGTCATAAAAAACGTCATAGTATAGTATGGCGTTTTTTTCGGACAAAAAAAGTCCAAATTTTTTTGGACCTCAAAATGTCATAAAAAACGTCATAGTATAGTATGGCGTGTTTTTCGGCCAAAAAAAGTCAAAATTTTTTCTGACCTCAAAATGTCATAAAAAACGTCATAGTATAGTATGGCGTCAAAATCGGGCAAAAAAAGTAAAAATTTTTTTTGACCTCAAAATGTCATAAAAAACGTCATAGTATAGTATGGCGTTTTTTTCGGCCAAAAAAAGTCAAAATTTTTTTGGACCTCAAAATGTCATAAAAAACGTCATAGTATAGTATGGCGTCAAAATCGGACAAAAAAAGTCAAAATTTTTCCTGACCTCAAAATGTCATAAAAAACGTCATAGTATAGTAAGGCGTCAAAATCGGGCAAAAAAAGTCAAAATTTTTTTTGACCTCAAAATGTCATAAAAAACGTCATAGTATAGTAAGGCGTCAAAATCGGACAAAAAAAGTCAAAAATTTTTTTGACCTCAAAATGTCATAAAAAACGTCATAGTATAGTATGGCGTTTTTTTCGGCCAAAAAAAGTCAAAATTTTTTCTGACCTCAAAATGTCATAAAAAACGTCATAGTATAGTATGGCGTTTTTTTCGGCCAAAAAAAGTCAAAATTTTTTCTGACCTCAAAATGTCATAAAAAACGTCATAGTATAGTATGGCGTTTTTTTTGGCCAAAAAAAGTCAAAAATTTTTTTGACCTCAAAATGTCATAAAAAACGTCATAGTATAGTATGGCGTTTTTTTCGGCCAAAAAAAGTCAAAATTTTTTTGGACCTCAAAATGTCATAAAAAACGTCATAGTATAGTATGGCGTTTTTTTCGGACAAAATTAGTCAAAATTTTTTTTGACCTCAAAATGTCATAAAAAACGTCATAGTATAGTAAGGCGTCAAAATCGGACAAAAAAAGTCAAAAATTTTTTTGACCTCAAAATGTCATAAAAAACGTCATAGTATAGTAAGGCGTCAAAATCGGACAAAAAAAGTCAAAAAAATTTTTGACCTCAAAATGTCATAAAAAACGTCATAGTATAGTATGGCGTCAAAATCGGGCAAAAAAAGTCAAAATTTTTTTTGACCTCAAAATGTCATAAAAAACGTCATAGTATAGTATGGCGTTTTTTTCGGCCAAAAAAAGTCAAAATTTTTTTGGACCTCAAAATGTCATAAAAAACGTCATAGTATAGTATGGCGTTTTTTTCGGCCAAAAAAAGTCAAAAATTTTTTTGACCTCAAAATGTCATAAAAAACGTCATAGTATAGTATGGCGTTTTTTTCGGCCAAAAAAAGTCAAAATTTTTTCTGACCTCAAAATGTCATAAAAAACGTCATAGTATAGTAAGGCGTCAAAATCGGACAAAAAAAGTCAAAAAATTTTTTGACCTCAAAATGTCATAAAAAACGTCATAGTATAGTATGGCGTTTTTTTCGGCCAAAAAAAGTCAAAATTTTTTCTGACCTCAAAATGTCATAAAAAATGTCATAGTATAGTATGGCGTTTTTTTCGGCCAAAAAAAGTCCAAATTTTTTCTGACCTCAAAATGTCATAAAAAACGTCATAGTATAGTATGGCGTCAAAATCGGACAAAAAAAGTCAAAAAAATTTTTGACCTCAAAATGTCATAAAAAACGTCATAGTATAGTAAGGCGTCAAAATCGGACAAAAAAAGTCAAAAATTTTTTTGACCTCAAAATGTCATAAAAAACGTCATAGTATAGTAAGGCGTCAAAATCGGACAAAAAAGTCAAAAAAAATTTTGACCTCAAAATGTCATAAAAAACGTCATAGTATAGTATGGCGTTTTTTTCGGACAAAAAAAGTCAAAAATTTTTTTGACCTCAAAATGTCATAAAAAACGTCATAGTATAATAAGGCGTCAAAATCGGACAAAAAAAGTCAAAAATTTTTTTGACCTCAAAATGTCATAAAAAACGTCATAGTATAGTATGGCGTTTTTTTCGGCCAAAAAAAGTCAAAAATTTTTTTGACCTCAAAATGTCATAAAAAACGTCATAGTATAGTATGGCGTTTTTTTCGGCCAAAAAAAGTCAAAATTTTTTCTGACCTCAAAATGTCATAAAAAACGTCATAGTATAGTAAGGCGTCAAAATCGGACAAAAAAAGTCAAAAATTTTTTTGACCTCAAAATGTCATAAAAAAACGTCATAGTATAGTATGGCGTTTTTTTCGGCCAAAAAAAGTCAAAATTTTTTCTGACCTCAAAATGTCATAAAAAACGTCATAGTATAGTAAGGCGTAAAAATCGTACAAAAAAAGTCAAAAATTTTTTTGACCTCAAAATGTCATAAAAAACGTCATAGTATAGTAAGGCGTCAAAATCGGACAAAAAAAGTCAAAAAAATTTTTGACCTCAAAATGTCATAAAAAACGTCATAGTATAGTATGGCGTTTTTTTCGGCCAAAAAAAGTCAAAAAAATTTTTGACCTCAAAATGTCATAAAAAACGTCATAGTATAGTATGGCGTTTTTTTCGGACAAAAAAAGTCAAAATTTTTTTGACCTCAAAATGTCATAAAAAAACGTCATAGTATAGTAAGGCGTCAAAATCGGACAAAAAAAGTCAAAATTATTTTGGACCTCAAAATGTCATAAAAAACGTCATAGTATAATATGGCGTTTTTTTAGGTAAAAAAAGTCAAAATTTTTTTGGACCTCAAAATGTCATAAAAAACGTCATAGTATAGTATGGCGTTTTTTTCGGCCAAAAAAAGTCAAAATTTTTTTGGACCTCAAAATGTCATAAAAAACGTCATAGTATAGTATGGCGTTTTTTTCGGACAAAAAAAGTCAAAAATTTTTTTGACCTCAAAATGTCATAAAAAACGTCATAGTATAGTATGGCGTTTTTTTCGGCCAAAAAAAGTCAAAAATTTTTTGACCTCAAAATGTCATAAAAAACGTCATAGTATAGTATGGCGTCAAAATCGGGCAAAAAAAGTCAAAAATTTTTTTGACCTCAAAATGTCATAAAAAACGTCATAGTATAGTATGGCGTCAAAATCGGGCAAAAAAAGTCAAAATTTTTTTTGACCTCAAAATGTCATAAAAAACGTCATAGTATAGTATGGCGTTTTTTTCGGCCAAAAAAAGTCAAAATTTTTTTGGACCTCAAAATGTCATAAAAAACGTCATAGTATAGTATGGCGTTTTTTTCGGACAAAATTAGTCAAAATTTTTTTTGACCTCAAAATGTCATAAAAAACGTCATAGTATAGTAAGGCGTCAAAATCGGACAAAAAAAGTCAAAAAAATTTTTGACCTCAAAATGTCATAAAAAACGTCATAGTATAGTATGGCGTTTTTTTCGGCCAAAAAAAGTCAAAATTTTTTTGGACCTCAAAATGTCATAAAAAACGTCATAGTATAGTATGGCGTTTTTTTCGGCCAAAAAAAGTCAAAATTTTTTTGACCTCAAAATGTCATAAAAAAACGTCATAGTATAGTAAGGCGTCAAAATCGGACAAAAAAAGTCAAAAATTTTTTTGGACCTCAAAATGTCATAAAAAACGTCATAGTATAGTATGGCGTTTTTTTCGGCCAAAAAAAGTCAAAATTTTTTCTGACCTCAAAATGTCATAAAAAACGTCATAGTATAGTAAGACATCAAAATGTCATAAAAAATGTCATAGTATAGTAAGGCATCAAAATCGGACTAAAAAAGTCAAAACTTTTTTGACCTCAAAATGTCATAAAAAACGTCATAGTATAGTAAGGCGTCAAAATCGGACAAAAAAAGTCAAACATTTTTTTGACCTCAAAATGTCATAAAAAACGTCATAGTATAGTATGGCGTTTTTTTCGGCCAAAATTAGTCAAAATTTTTTTTGACCTCAAAATGTCATAAAAAACGTCATAGTATAGTAAGGCGTCAAAATCGACCAAAAAAAGTCAAAAAAATTTTTGACCTCAAAATGTCATAAAAAACGTCATAGTATAGTATGGCGTTTTTTTCGGCCAAAAAAAGTCCAAATTTTTTTGGACCTCAAAATGTCATAAAAAACGTCATAGTATAGTAAGGCGTCAAAATCGGACAAAAAAAGTCAAAAAAATTTTTTGACCTCAAAATGTCATAAAAAACGTCATAGTATAGTATGGCGTTTTTTTCGGACAAAAAAAGTCAAAAATTTTTTTGACCTCAAAATGTCATAAAAAATGTCATAGTATAGTATGGCGTTTTTTTCGGCCAAAAAAAGTCAAAATTTTTTCTGACCTCAAAATGTCATAAAAAACGTCATAGTATAGTATGGCGTCAAAATCGGACAAAAAAAGTCAAAAAAAATTTTGACCTCAAAATGTCATAAAAAACGTCATAGTATAGTAAGGCGTCAAAATCGGACAAAAAAAGTCAAAAATTTTTTTGACCTCAAAATGTCATAAAAAACGTCATAGTATAGTATGGCGTCAAAATCGGGCAAAAAAAGTCAAAATTTTTTTTGACCTCAAAATGTCATAAAAAACGTCATAGTATAGTATGGCGTTTTTTTCGGCCAAAAAAAGTCAAAATTTTTTTTGACCTCAAAATGTCATAAAAAACGTCATAGTATAGTATGGCGTCAAAATCGGGCAAAAAAAGTCAAAAATTTTTTTGACCTCAAAATGTCATAAAAAACGTCATAGTATAGTATGGTGTTTTTTTCGGCCAAAAAAAGTCAAAATTTTTTTGGACCTCAAAATGTCATAAAAAATGTCATAGTATAGTAAGGCGTCAAAATCGGACAAAAAAAGTCAAAATTTTTTTGGACCTCAAAATGTCATAAAAAACATCATAGTATAGTATGACGTTTTTTTCGGCCAAAAAAAGTCAAAAAAATTTTTGACCTCAAAATGTCATAAAAAACGTCATAGTATAGTAAGGCGTTTTTTTCGGCCAAAAAAAGTCAAAATTTTTTCTGACCTCAAAATGTCATAAAAAACGTCATAGTATAGTATGGCGTCAAAATCGGACAAAAAAAGTCAAAAAAAATTTTGACCTCAAAATGTCATAAAAAACGTCATAGTATAGTAAGGCGTCAAAATCGGACAAAAAAAGTCAAAAATTTTTTTGGACCTCAAAATGTCATAAAAAACGTCATAGTATAGTAAGGCGTCAAAATCGGACAAAAAAAGTCAAAATTTTTTTGGACCTCAAAATGTCATAAAAAACATCATAGTATAGTATGGCGTTTTTTTCGGCCAAAAAAAGTCAAAAAAATTTTTGACCTCAAAATGTCATAAAAAACGTCATAGTATAGTAAGGCGTCAAAATCGGACAAAAAAAGTAAAAAAAAATTTTGACCTCAAAATGTCATAAAAACGTCATAGTATAGTATGGCGTTTTTTTCGGCCAAAAAAAGTCAAAATTTTTTTGGACCTCAAAATGTCATAAAAAACGTCATAGTATAGTATGGCGTTTTTTTCGGCCAAAATTAGTCAAAATTTTTTTTGACCTCAAAATGTCATAAAAAACGTCATAGTATAGTAAGGCGTCAAAATCGGACAAAAAAAGTCAAAAATTTTTTTGACCTCAAAATGTCATAAAAACGTCATAGTATAGTTAGGCGTCAAAATCGGACAAAAAAAGTCAAAAAAATTTTTGACCCCAAAATGTCATAAAAAACGTCATAGTATAGTATGGCGTTTTTTTCAGACAAAAAAAGTCAAAAATTTTTTGGACCTCAAAATGTCATAAAAAACGTCATAGTATAGTATGGCGTTTTTTTCGGACAAAAAAAGTCCAAATTTTTTTGGACCTCAAAATGTCATAAAAAACGTCATAGTATAGTATGGCGTTTTTTTCGGCCAAAAAAAGTCAAAAATTTTTTTGACCTCAAAATGTCATAAAAAACGTCATAGTATAGTATGGCGTTTTTTTCGGCCAAAAAAAGTCAAAATTATTTTGGACCTCAAAATGTCATAAAAAACGTCATAGTATAGTAAGGCGTCAAAATCGGACAAAAAAGTCAAAAAAAATTTTGACCTCAAAATGTCATAAAAAACGTCATAGTATAGTATGGCGTTTTTTTCGGACAAAAAAGTCAAAAATTTTTTGGACCTCAAAATGTCATAAAAAACGTCAGTATAATAAGGCGTCAAAATCGGACAAAAAAAGTCAAAAATTTTTTTGACCTCAAAATGTCATAAAAAACGTCATAGTATAGTATGGCGTTTTTTTCGGCCAAAAAAAGTCAAAAATTTTTTTGACCTCAAAATGTCATAAAAAACGTCATAGTATAGTATGGCGTTTTTTTCGGCCAAAAAAAGTCAAAATTATTTTGGACCTCAAAATGTCATAAAAAACGTCATAGTATAGTAAGGCGTCAAAATCGGACAAAAAAAGTCAAAAATTTTTTTGACCTCAAAATGTCATAAAAAACGTCATAGTATAGTATGGCGTCAAAATCGGGCAAAAAAAGTCCAATTTTTTTTTGACCTCAAAATGTCATAAAAAACGTCATAGTATAGTATGGCGTTTTTTTCGGCCAAAAAAAGTCCAAATTTTTTTGGACCTCAAAATGTCATAAAAAACGTCATAGTATAGTATGGCGTTTTTTTCGGCCAAAAAAAGTCAAAATTTTTTCTGACCTCAAAATGTCATAAAAAACGTCATAGTATAGTAAGGCGTCAAAATCGGACAAAAAAAGTCAAAATTTTTTTGACCTCAAAATGTCATAAAAAACGTCATAGTATAGTATGGCGTTTTTTTCGGCCAAAAAAAGTCCAAATTTTTTTGGACCTCAAAATGTCATAAAAAACGTCATAGTATAGTATGGCGTTTTTTTCGGCCAAAAAAAGTCAAAATTATTTTGGACCTCAAAATGTCATAAAAAACGTCATAGTATAGTAAGGCGTCAAAATCGGACAAAAAAAGTCAAAAATTTTTTTGACCTCAAAATGTCATAAAAAACGTCATAGTATAGTATGGCGTCAAAATCGGGCAAAAAAAGTCCAATTTTTTTTTGACCTCAAAATGTCATAAAAAACGTCATAGTATAGTATGGCGTTTTTTTCGGCCAAAAAAAGTCCAAATTTTTTTGGACCTCAAAATGTCATAAAAAACGTCATAGTATAGTATGGCGTTTTTTTCGGCCAAAAAAAGTCAAAATTTTTTCTGACCTCAAAATGTCATAAAAAACGTCATAGTATAGTAAGGCGTCAAAATCGGACAAAAAAAGTCAAAATTTTTTCTGACCTCAAAATGTCATAAAAAACGTCATAGTATAGTATGGCGTTTTTTTCGGCCAAAAAAAGTCCAAATTTTTTTGGACCTCAAAATGTCATAAAAAACGTCATAGTATAGTAAGGCGTCAAAATCGGACAAAAAAAGTCAAAAATTTTTTTGACCTCAAAATGTCATAAAAAACGTCATAGTATAGTATGGCGTTTTTTTCGGCCAAAATTAGTCAAAATTTTTTTGGACCTCAAAATGTCATAAAAAACGTCATAGTATAGTAAGGCGTCAAAATCGGACAAAAAAAGTCAAAATTTTTTCTGACTTCAAAATGTCATAAAAAACGTCATAGTATAGTAAGGCGTCAAAATCGGACAAAAAAAGTCAAAATTTTTTTGGACCTCAAAATGTCATAAAAAACGTCATAGTATAGTAAGGCGTCAAAATCGGACAAAAAAAGTCAAAAATTTTTTTGACCTCAAAATGTCATAAAAAACGTCATAGTATAGTATGGCGTTTTTTTCGGCCAAAAAAAGTCAAAATTTTTTCTGACCTCAAAATGTCATAAAAAACGTCATAGTATAGTATGGCGTTTTTTTCGGCCAAAAAAAGTCAAAATTATTTTGGACCTCAAAATGTCATAAAAAACGTCATAGTATAGTAAGGCGTCAAAATCGGACAAAAAAAGTCAAAAATTTTTTTGACCTCAAAATGTCATAAAAAACGTCATAGTATAGTATGGCGTCAAAATCGGGCAAAAAAAGTAAAAATTTTTTTTGACCTCAAAATGTCATAAAAAACGTCATAGTATAGTATGGCGTTTTTTTCGGCCAAAAAAAGTCAAAATTTTTTTGGACCTCAAAATGTCATAAAAAACGTCATAGTATAGTATGGCGTCAAAATCGGACAAAAAAAGTCAAAATTTTTTCTGACCTCAAAATGTCATAAAAAACGTCATAGTATAGTAAGGCGTCAAAATCGGGCAAAAAAAGTCAAAATTTTTTTTGACCTCAAAATGTCATAAAAAACGTCATAGTATAGTAAGGCGTCAAAATCGGACAAAAAAAGTCAAAAATTTTTTTGACCTCAAAATGTCATAAAAAACGTCATAGTATAGTATGGCGTTTTTTTCGGCCAAAAAAAGTCAAAATTTTTTCTGACCTCAAAATGTCATAAAAAACGTCATAGTATAGTATGGCGTTTTTTTCGGCCAAAAAAAGTCAAAATTTTTTCTGACCTCAAAATGTCATAAAAAACGTCATAGTATAGTATGGCGTTTTTTTTGGCCAAAAAAAGTCAAAAATTTTTTTGACCTCAAAATGTCATAAAAAACGTCATAGTATAGTATGGCGTTTTTTTCGGCCAAAAAAAGTCAAAATTTTTTTGGACCTCAAAATGTCATAAAAAACGTCATAGTATAGTATGGCGTTTTTTTCGGACAAAATTAGTCAAAATTTTTTTTGACCTCAAAATGTCATAAAAAACGTCATAGTATAGTAAGGCGTCAAAATCGGACAAAAAAAGTCAAAAATTTTTTTGACCTCAAAATGTCATAAAAAACGTCATAGTATAGTAAGGCGTCAAAATCGGACAAAAAAAGTCAAAAAAATTTTTGACCTCAAAATGTCATAAAAAACGTCATAGTATAGTATGGCGTCAAAATCGGGCAAAAAAAGTCAAAATTTTTTTTGACCTCAAAATGTCATAAAAAACGTCATAGTATAGTATGGCGTTTTTTTCGGCCAAAAAAAGTCAAAATTTTTTTGGACCTCAAAATGTCATAAAAAACGTCATAGTATAGTATGGCGTTTTTTTCGGCCAAAAAAAGTCAAAAATTTTTTTGACCTCAAAATGTCATAAAAAACGTCATAGTATAGTATGGCGTTTTTTTCGGCCAAAAAAAGTCAAAATTTTTTCTGACCTCAAAATGTCATAAAAAACGTCATAGTATAGTAAGGCGTCAAAATCGGACAAAAAAAGTCAAAAATTTTTTTGACCTCAAAATGTCATAAAAAACGTCATAGTATAGTATGGCGTTTTTTTCGGCCAAAAAAAGTCAAAATTTTTTCTGACCTCAAAATGTCATAAAAAATGTCATAGTATAGTATGGCGTTTTTTTCGGCCAAAAAAAGTCCAAATTTTTTCTGACCTCAAAATGTCATAAAAAACGTCATAGTATAGTATGGCGTTTTTTTCGGACAAAAAAAGTCAAAATTTTTTTGGACCTTAAAATGTCATAAAAAACGTCATAGTATAGTATGGCGTTTTTTTCGGCCAAAAAAAGTCAAAATTTTTTCTGACCTCAAAATGTCATAAAAAACGTCATAGTATAGTATGGCGTCAAAATCGGACAAAAAAAGTCAAAAAAATTTTTGACCTCAAAATGTCATAAAAAACGTCATAGTATAGTAAGGCGTCAAAATCGGACAAAAAAAGTCAAAAATTTTTTTGACCTCAAAATGTCATAAAAAACGTCATAGTATAGTAAGGCGTCAAAATCGGACAAAAAAGTCAAAAAAAATTTTGACCTCAAAATGTCATAAAAAACGTCATAGTATAGTATGGCGTTTTTTTCGGACAAAAAAAGTCAAAAATTTTTTGGACCTCAAAATGTCATAAAAAACGTCATAGTATAATAAGGCGTCAAAATCGGACAAAAAAAGTCAAAAATTTTTTTGACCTCAAAATGTCATAAAAAACGTCATAGTATAGTATGGCGTTTTTTTCGGCCAAAAAAAGTCAAAAATTTTTTTGACCTCAAAATGTCATAAAAAACGTCATAGTATAGTATGGCGTTTTTTTCGGCCAAAAAAAGTCAAAATTTTTTCTGACCTCAAAATGTCATAAAAAACGTCATAGTATAGTATGGCGTTTTTTTCGGCCAAAAAAAGTCAAAATTATTTTGGACCTCAAAATGTCATAAAAAACGTCATAGTATAGTAAGGCGTCAAAATCGGACAAAAAAAGTCAAAAATTTTTTTGACCTCAAAATGTCATAAAAAACGTCATAGTATAGTATGGCGTCAAAATCGGGCAAAAAAAGTAAAAATTTTTTTTGACCTCAAAATGTCATAAAAAACGTCATAGTATAGTATGGCGTTTTTTTCGGCCAAAAAAAGTCAAAATTTTTTTGGACCTCAAAATGTCATAAAAAACGTCATAGTATAGTATGGCGTCAAAATCGGACAAAAAAAGTCAAAATTTTTTCTGACCTCAAAATGTCATAAAAAACGTCATAGTATAGTAAGGCGTCAAAATCGGGCAAAAAAAGTCAAAATTTTTTTTGACCTCAAAATGTCATAAAAAACGTCATAGTATAGTAAGGCGTCAAAATCGGACAAAAAAAGTCAAAAATTTTTTTGACCTCAAAATGTCATAAAAAACGTCATAGTATAGTATGGCGTTTTTTTCGGCCAAAAAAAGTCAAAATTTTTTCTGACCTCAAAATGTCATAAAAAACGTCATAGTATAGTATGGCGTTTTTTTCGGCCAAAAAAAGTCAAAATTTTTTCTGACCTCAAAATGTCATAAAAAACGTCATAGTATAGTATGGCGTTTTTTTTGGCCAAAAAAAGTCAAAAATTTTTTTGACCTCAAAATGTCATAAAAAACGTCATAGTATAGTATGGCGTTTTTTTCGGCCAAAAAAAGTCAAAATTTTTTTGGACCTCAAAATGTCATAAAAAACGTCATAGTATAGTATGGCGTTTTTTTCGGACAAAATTAGTCAAAATTTTTTTTGACCTCAAAATGTCATAAAAAACGTCATAGTATAGTAAGGCGTCAAAATCGGACAAAAAAAGTCAAAAATTTTTTTGACCTCAAAATGTCATAAAAAACGTCATAGTATAGTAAGGCGTCAAAATCGGACAAAAAAAGTCAAAAAAATTTTTGACCTCAAAATGTCATAAAAAACGTCATAGTATAGTATGGCGTCAAAATCGGGCAAAAAAAGTCAAAATTTTTTTTGACCTCAAAATGTCATAAAAAACGTCATAGTATAGTATGGCGTTTTTTTCGGCCAAAAAAAGTCAAAATTTTTTTGGACCTCAAAATGTCATAAAAAACGTCATAGTATAGTATGGCGTTTTTTTCGGCCAAAAAAAGTCAAAAATTTTTTTGACCTCAAAATGTCATAAAAAACGTCATAGTATAGTATGGCGTTTTTTTCGGCCAAAAAAAGTCAAAATTTTTTCTGACCTCAAAATGTCATAAAAAACGTCATAGTATAGTAAGGCGTCAAAATCGGACAAAAAAAGTCAAAAATTTTTTTGACCTCAAAATGTCATAAAAAACGTCATAGTATAGTATGGCGTTTTTTTCGGCCAAAAAAAGTCAAAATTTTTTCTGACCTCAAAATGTCATAAAAAATGTCATAGTATAGTATGGCGTTTTTTTCGGCCAAAAAAAGTCCAAATTTTTTCTGACCTCAAAATGTCATAAAAAACGTCATAGTATAGTATGGCGTTTTTTTCGGACAAAAAAAGTCAAAATTTTTTTGGACCTTAAAATGTCATAAAAAACGTCATAGTATAGTATGGCGTTTTTTTCGGCCAAAAAAAGTCAAAATTTTTTCTGACCTCAAAATGTCATAAAAAACGTCATAGTATAGTATGGCGTCAAAATCGGACAAAAAAAGTCAAAAAAATTTTTGACCTCAAAATGTCATAAAAAACGTCATAGTATAGTAAGGCGTCAAAATCGGACAAAAAAAGTCAAAAATTTTTTTGACCTCAAAATGTCATAAAAAACGTCATAGTATAGTAAGGCGTCAAAATCGGACAAAAAAGTCAAAAAAAATTTTGACCTCAAAATGTCATAAAAAACGTCATAGTATAGTATGGCGTTTTTTTCGGACAAAAAAAGTCAAAAATTTTTTGGACCTCAAAATGTCATAAAAAACGTCATAGTATAATAAGGCGTCAAAATCGGACAAAAAAAGTCAAAAATTTTTTTGACCTCAAAATGTCATAAAAAACGTCATAGTATAGTATGGCGTTTTTTTCGGCCAAAAAAAGTCAAAAATTTTTTTGACCTCAAAATGTCATAAAAAACGTCATAGTATAGTATGGCGTTTTTTTCGGCCAAAAAAAGTCAAAATTTTTTCTGACCTCAAAATGTCATAAAAAACGTCATAGTATAGTAAGGCGTCAAAATCGGACAAAAAAAGTCAAAAATTTTTTTGACCTCAAAATGTCATAAAAAAACGTCATAGTATAGTATGGCGTTTTTTTCGGCCAAAAAAAGTCAAAATTTTTTCTGGCCTCAAAATGTCATAAAAAACGTCATAGTATAGTATGGCGTTTTTTTCGGACAAAAAAAGTCAAAATTTTTTTGGACCTCAAAATGTCATAAAAAACGTCATAGTATAGTATGGCGTTTTTTTCGGCCAAAAAAAGTCAAAATTTTTTCTGACCTCAAAATGTCATAAAAAACGTCATAGTATAGTATGGCGTGTTTTTCGGCCAAAAAAAGTCAAAATTTTTTCTGACCTCAAAATGTCATAAAAAACGTCATAGTATAGTAAGGCGTCAAAATCGGACAAAAAAAGTCAAAATTTTTTTTGACCTCAAAATGTCATAAAAAACGTCATAGTATAGTATGGCGTTTTTTTCGGCCAAAAAACGTCTAAATTTTTTTGGACCTCAAAATGTCATAAAAAACGTCATAGTATAGTATGGCGTTTTTTTCGGCCAAAAAAAGTCCAAATTTTTTCTGACCTCAAAATGTCATAAAAAACGTCATAGTATAGTATGGCGTTTTTTTCGGACAAAAAAAGTCAAAAAATTTTTTGACCTCAAAATGTCATAAAAAACGTCATAGTATAGTATGGCGATTTGTTCGGCCAAAAAAAGTCAAAATTTTTTTGGACCTCAAAATGTCATAAAAAACGTCATAGTATAGTATGGCGTTTTTTTCGGACAAAAAAAGTCAACATTTTTTTGGATCTCAAAATGTCATAAAAAACGTCATAGTATAGTATGGCGTTTTTTTCGGCCAAAATTAGTCAAAATTTTTTTTGACCTCAAAATGTCATAAAAAACATCATAGTATAGTATGCCGTTTTTTTCGGCCAAAAAAAGTCAAAAAAATTTTTGACCTCAAAATGTCATAAAAAACGTCATAGTATAGTAAGGCGTCAAAATCGGACAAAAAAAGTAAAAAAAAATTTTGACCTCAAAATGTCATAAAAACGTCATAGTATAGTATGGCGTTTTTTTCGGCCAAAAAAAGTCAAAATTTTTTTGGACCTCAAAATGTCATAAAAAACGTCATAGTATAGTAAGGGGTCAAAATCGGACAAAAAAAGTCAAAAATTTTTTTGACCTCAAAATGTCATAAAAAACGTCATAGTATAGTATGGTGTTTTTTTTCGGACAAAAAAAGTCAAAAATTTTTTTGACCTCAAAATGTCATAAAAAACGTCATAGTATAGTATGGCGTTTTTTTCGGCCAAAAAAAGTCAAAATTTTTTCTGACCTCAAAATGTCATAAAAAAACGTCATAGTATAGTATGGCGTCAAAATCGGACAAAAAAAGTCAAAAAAATTTTTGACCTCAAAATGTCATAAAAAACGTCATAGTATAGTATGCCGTTTTTTTCGGCCAAAAAAAGTCAAAATTTTTTTGGACCTCAAAATGTCATAAAAAACGTCATAGTATAGTAAGGCGTCAAAATCGGACAAAAAAAGTCAAAATTTTTTTGGACCTCAAAATGTCATAAAAAACATCATAGTATAGTATGGCGTTTTTTTCGGCCAAAAAAAGTCAAAAAAATTTTTGACCTCAAAATGTCATAAAAAACGTCATAGTATAGTAAGGCGTTTTTTTCGGCCAAAAAAAGTCAAAATTTTTTCTGACCTCAAAATGTCATAAAAAACGTCATAGTATAGTATGGCGTCAAAATCGGACAAAAAAAGTCAAAATTTTTTTGGACCTCAAAATGTCATAAAAAACATCATAGTATAGTATGGCGTTTTTTTCGGCCAAAAAAAGTCAAAAAAATTTTTGACCTCAAAATGTCATAAAAAACGTCATAGTATAGTAAGGCGTTTTTTTCGGCCAAAAAAAGTCAAAATTTTTTCTGACCTCAAAATGTCATAAAAAACGTCATAGTATAGTATGGCGTCAAAATCGGACAAAAAAAGTCAAAAAAATTTTTGACCTCAAAATGTCATAAAAAACGTCATAGTATAGTAAGGCGTCAAAATCGGACAAAAAAAGTCAAAAATTTTTTTGACCTCAAAATGTCATAAAAAACGTCATAGTATAGTATGGCGTCAAAATCGGGCAAAAAAAGTCAAAATTTTTTTTGACCTCAAAATGTCATAAAAAACGTCATAGTATAGTATGGCGTTTTTTTCGGCCAAAAAAAGTCAAAATTTTTTTGGACCTCAAAATGTCATAAAAAACGTCATAGTATAGTAAGGCGTCAAAATCGGACAAAAAAAGTCAAAATTTTTTTGGACCTCAAAATGTCATAAAAAACATCATAGTATAGTATGGCGTTTTTTTCGGCCAAAAAAAGTCAAAAAAATTTTTGACCTCAAAATGTCATAAAAAACGTCATAGTATAGTAAGGCGTCAAAATCGGACAAAAAAAGTAAAAAAAAATTTTGACCTCAAAATGTCATAAAAACGTCATAGTATAGTATGGCGTTTTTTTCGGCCAAAAAAAGTCAAAATTTTTTTTGACCTCAAAATGTCATAAAAAACGTCATAGTATAGTAAGGCGTCAAAATCGGACAAAAAAAGTCAAAATTTTTTTGGACCTCAAAATGTCATAAAAAACGTCATAGTATAGTATGGCGTCAAAATCGGACAAAAAAAGTCAAAAAAATTTTTGACCTCAAAATGTCATAAAAAACGTCATAGTATAGTAAGGCGTCAAAATCGGACAAAAAAAGTCAAAAATTTTTTTGACCTCAAAATGTCATAAAAAACGTCATAGTATAGTATGGCGTTTTTTTCGGCCAAAAAAAGTCAAAATTTTTTTGGACCTCAAAATGTCATAAAAAACGTCATAGTATAGTATGGCGTTTTTTTCGGCCAAAAAAAGTCAAAAATTTTTTTGACCTCAAAATGTCATAAAAAACGTCATAGTATAGTATGGCGTTTTTTTCGGCCAAAAAAAGTCAAAATTTTTTCTGACCTCAAAATGTCATAAAAAACGTCATAGTATAGTAAGGCGTCAAAATCGGACAAAAAAAGTCAAAAATTTTTTTGACCTCAAAATGTCATAAAAAACGTCATAGTATAGTATGGCGTTTTTTTCGGCCAAAAAAAGTCAAAATTTTTTCTGACCTCAAAATGTCATAAAAAACGTCATAGTATAGTATGGCGTTTTTTTCGGCCAAAAAAAGTCCAAATTTTTTCTGACCTCAAAATGTCATAAAAAACGTCATAGTATAGTATGGCGTTTTTTTCGGACAAAAAAAGTCAAAATTTTTTTGGACCTCAAAATGTCATAAAAAACGTCATAGTATAGTATGGCGTTTTTTTCGGCCAAAAAAAGTCCAAATTTTTTCTGACCTCAAAATGTCATAAGAAACGTCATAGTATAGTATGGCGTCAAAATCGGACAAAAAAAGTCAAAAAAATTTTTGACCTCAAAATGTCATAAAAAACGTCATAGTATAGTAAGGCGTCAAAATCGGACAAAAAAAGTCAAAAATTTTTTTGACCTCAAAATGTCATAAAAAACGTCATAGTATAGTAAGGCGTCAAAATCGGACAAAAAAGTCAAAAAAAATTTTGACCTCAAAATGTCATAAAAAACGTCATAGTATAGTATGGCGTTTTTTTCGGACAAAAAAGTCAAAAATTTTTTGGACCTCAAAATGTCATAAAAAACGTCAGTATAATAAGGCGTCAAAATCGGACAAAAAAAGTCAAAAATTTTTTTGACCTCAAAATGTCATAAAAAACGTCATAGTATAGTATGGCGTTTTTTTCGGCCAAAAAAAGTCAAAAATTTTTTTGACCTCAAAATGTCATAAAAAACGTCATAGTATAGTATGGCGTTTTTTTCGGCC
Source organism: Toxotes jaculatrix (assembly GCF_017976425.1). Taxonomy (NCBI): domain Eukaryota; kingdom Metazoa; phylum Chordata; class Actinopteri; family Toxotidae; genus Toxotes; species Toxotes jaculatrix. Next base: position 11,414,613 of record NC_054407.1, read on the forward strand.
AAAAAAAGTCAAAATTTTTTCTGACCTCAAAATGTCATAAAAAACGTCATAGTATAGTAAGGCGTCAAAATCGGACAAAAAAAGTCAAAATTTTTTCTGACCTCAAAATGTCATAAAAAACGTCATAGTATAGTATGGCGTTTTTTTCGGCCAAAAAAAGTCCAAATTTTTTTGGACCTCAAAATGTCATAAAAAACGTCATAGTATAGTAAGGCGTCAAAATCGGACAAAAAAAGTCAAAAATTTTTTTGACCTCAAAATGTCATAAAAAACGTCATAGTATAGTATGGCGTTTTTTTCGGCCAAAATTAGTCAAAATTTTTTTGGACCTCAAAATGTCATAAAAAACGTCATAGTATAGTAAGGCGTCAAAATCGGACAAAAAAAGTCAAAATTTTTTCTGACTTCAAAATGTCATAAAAAACGTCATAGTATAGTAAGGCGTCAAAATCGGACAAAAAAAGTCAAAATTTTTTTGGACCTCAAAATGTCATAAAAAACGTCATAGTATAGTAAGGCGTCAAAATCGGACAAAAAAAATCAAAAATTTTTTTGACCTCAAAATGTCATAAAAAACGTCATAGTATAGTATGGCGTTTTTTTCGGCCAAAAAAAGTCAAAATTTTTTCTGACCTCAAAATGTCATAAAAAACGTCATAGTATAGTATGGCGTTTTTTTCGGCCAAAAAAAGTCAAAATTATTTTGGACCTCAAAATGTCATAAAAAACGTCATAGTATAGTAAGGCGTCAAAATCGGACAAAAAAAGTCAAAAATTTTTTTGACCTCAAAATGTCATAAAAAACGTCATAGTATAGTATGGCGTCAAAATCGGGCAAAAAAAGTCCAATTTTTTTTTGACCTCAAAATGTCATAAAAAACGTCATAGTATAGTATGGCGTTTTTTTCGGCCAAAAAAAGTCCAAATTTTTTTGGACCTCAAAATGTCATAAAAAACGTCATAGTATAGTATGGCGTTTTTTTCGGCCAAAAAAAGTCAAAATTTTTTCTGACCTCAAAATGTCATAAAAAACGTCATAGTATAGTAAGGCGTCAAAATCGGACAAAAAAAGTCAAAATTTTTTCTGACCTCAAAATGTCATAAAAAACGTCATAGTATAGTATGGCGTTTTTTTCGGCCAAAAAAAGTCCAAATTTTTTTGGACCTCAAAATGTCATAAAAAACGTCATAGTATAGTAAGGCGTCAAAATCGGACAAAAAAAGTCAAAAATTTTTTTGACCTCAAAATGTCATAAAAAACGTCATAGTATAGTATGGCGTTTTTTTCGGCCAAAATTAGTCAAAATTTTTTTGGACCTCAAAATGTCATAAAAAACGTCATAGTATAGTAAGGCGTCAAAATCGGACAAAAAAAGTCAAAATTTTTTCTGACTTCAAAATGTCATAAAAAACGTCATAGTATAGTAAGGCGTCAAAATCGGACAAAAAAAGTCAAAATTTTTTTGGACCTCAAAATGTCATAAAAAACGTCATAGTATAGTAAGGCGTCAAAATCGGACAAAAAAAGTCAAAAATTTTTTTGACCTCAAAATGTCATAAAAAACGTCATAGTATAGTATGGCGTTTTTTTCGGCCAAAAAAAGTCAAAATTTTTTCTGACCTCAAAATGTCATAAAAAACGTCATAGTATAGTATGGCGTTTTTTTCGGCCAAAAAAAGTCAAAATTATTTTGGACCTCAAAATGTCATAAAAAACGTCATAGTATAGTAAGGCGTCAAAATCGGACAAAAAAAGTCAAAAATTTTTTTGACCTCAAAATGTCATAAAAAACGTCATAGTATAGTATGGCGTCAAAATCGGGCAAAAAAAGTCCAATTTTTTTTTGACCTCAAAATGTCATAAAAAACGTCATAGTATAGTATGGCGTTTTTTTCGGCCAAAAAAAGTCCAAATTTTTTTGGACCTCAAAATGTCATAAAAAACGTCATAGTATAGTAAGGCGTCAAAATCGGACAAAAAAAGTCAAAAATTTTTTTGACCTCAAAATGTCATAAAAAACGTCATAGTATAGTATGGCGTTTTTTTCGGCCAAAATTAGTCAAAATTTTTTTGGACCTCAAAATGTCATAAAAAACGTCATAGTATAGTAAGGCGTCAAAATCGGACAAAAAAAGTCAAAATTTTTTCTGACTTCAAAATGTCATAAAAAACGTCATAGTATAGTAAGGCGTCAAAATCGGACAAAAAAAGTCAAAATTTTTTTGGACCTCAAAATGTCATAAAAAACGTCATAGTATAGTAAGGCGTCAAAATCGGACAAAAAAAGTCAAAAAATTTTTTGACCTCAAAATGTCATAAAAAACGTCATAGTATAGTATGGCGTTTTTTTCGGCCAAAAAAAGTCAAAAATTTTTTTGACCTCAAAATGTCATAAAAAACGTCATAGTATAGTATGGCGTTTTTTTCGGCCAAAAAAAGTCAAAATTTTTTCTGACCTCAAAATGTCATAAAAAACGTCATAGTATAGTATGGCGTTTTTTTCGGCCAAAAAAAGTCAAATTTTTTTCTGACCTCAAAATGTCATAAAAAACGTCATAGTATAGTATGGCGTTTTTTTTCGGCCAAAAAAAGTCAAAATTTTTTCTGACCTCAAAATGTCATAAAAAACGTCATAGTATAGTATGGCGTTTTTTTCGGCCAAAAAAAGTCCAAATTTTTTCTGACCTCAAAATGTCATAAAAAACGTCATAGTATAGTATGGCGTTTTTTTCGGCCAAAAAAAGTCAAAATTATTTTGGACCTCAAAATGTCATAAAAAACGTCATAGTATAGTAAGGCGTCAAAATCGGACAAAAAAAGTCAAAAATTTTTTTGACCTCAAAATGTCATAAAAAACGTCATAGTATAGTATGGCGTCAAAATCGGCCAAAAAAAGTCCAATTTTTTTTTGACCTCAAAATGTCATAAAAAACGTCATAGTATAGTAAGGCGTTTTTTTCGGCCAAAAAAAGTCCAAATTTTTTTGGACCTCAAAATGTCATAAAAAACGTCATAGTATAGTAAGGCGTCAAAATCGGACAAAAAAAGTCAAAAATTTTTTTGACCTCAAAATGTCATAAAAAACGTCATAGTATAGTATGGCGTTTTTTTCGGCCAAAATTAGTCAAAATTTTTTTGGACCTCAAAATGTCATAAAAAACGTCATAGTATAGTAAGGCGTCAAAATCGGACAAAAAAAGTCAAAATTTTTTCTGACTTCAAAATGTCATAAAAAACGTCATAGTATAGTAAGGCGTCAAAATCGGACAAAAAAAGTCAAAATTTTTTTGGACCTCAAAATGTCATAAAAAACGTCATAGTATAGTAAGGCGTCAAAATCGGACAAAAAAAGTCAAAAATTTTTTTGACCTCAAAATGTCATAAAAAACGTCATAGTATAGTATGGCGTTTTTTTCGGCCAAAAAAAGTCAAAAAATTTTTTGACCTCAAAATGTCATAAAAAACGTCATAGTATAGTATGGCGTTTTTTTCGGCCAAAAAAAGTCAAAATTTTTTCTGACCTCAAAATGTCATAAAAAACGTCATAGTATAGTAAGGCGTCAAAATCGGACAAAAAAAGTCAAAATTTTTTTGGACCTCAAAATGTCATAAAAAACGTCATAGTATAGTATGGCGTCAAAATCGGACAAAAAAAGTCAAAAAAATTTTTGACCTCAAAATGTCATAAAAAACGTCATAGTATAGTAAGGCGTCAAAATCGGACAAAAAAAGTCAAAAATTTTTTTGACCTCAAAATGTCATAAAAAACGTCATAGTATAGTATGGCGTTTTTTTCGGCCAAAAAAAGTCAAAATTTTTTTGGACCTCAAAATGTCATAAAAAACATAGTATAGTATGGCGTTTTTTTCGGCCAAAATTAGTCAAAATTTTTTTGGACCTCAAAATGTCATAAAAAACGTCATAGTATAGTAAGGCGTCAAAATCGGGCAAAAAAAGTCCAATTTTTTCTGACCTCAAAATGTCATAAAAAACGTCATAGTATAGTATGGCGTTTTTTTCGGCCAAAAAAAGTCCAAATTTTTTCTGACCTCAAAATGTCATAAAAAACGTCATAGTATAGTAAGGCGTCAAAATCGGACAAAAAAGTCCAAATTTTTTTGGACCTCAAAATGTCATAAAAAACGTCATAGTATAGTATGGCGTCAAAATCGGACAAAAAAAGCCAAAAAATTTTTTGACCTCAAAATGTCATAAAAAACGTCATAGTATAGTAAGGCGTCAAAATCGGACAAAAAAAGTCAAAAATTTTTTTGACCTCAAAATGTCATAAAAAATGTCATAGTATAGTAAGGCGTCAAAATCGGACAAAAAAAGTCCAAATTTTTTTGACCTCAAAATGTCATAAAAAACGTCATAGTATAGTAAGGCGTCAAAATCGGACAAAAAAAGTCAAAATTTTTTTCGACCTCAAAATGTCGTAAAAAACGTCATAGTATAGTAAGGCGTCAAAATCGGACAAAAAAAGTCAAAATTTTTTTGGACCTCAAAATGTCATAAAAAACGTCATAGTATAGTATGGCTTTTTTTTTTCGCTCAAAAAAAGTCAAAAATTTTTTGACCTCAAAATGTCATAAAAAACGTCATAGTATAGTAAGGCGTCAAAATCGGACAAAAAAAGTCAAAATTTTTTTTGACCTCAAAATGTCATAAAAAACGTCATAGTATAGTAAGGCGTCAAAATCGGAATAAAAAAGTCAAAAAAATTTTTTGACCTCAAAATGTCATAAAAAACGTCATAGTATAGTAAGGCGTCAAAATCGGTCAAAAAAAGTCAAAATTTTTTTGGACCTCAAAATGTCATAAAAAAACGTCATAGTATAGTATGGCGTCTTTTTCGGCCAAAAAAAGTCCAAATTTTTTTTACCTCAAAATGTCATAAAAAACGTCATAGTATAGTATGGTGTTTTTTTCGGCCAAAAAAAGTCAAAAAATTTTTTTGACCTCAAAATGTCATAAAAAACATCATAGTATAGTATGGCGTCAAAATCGGACAAAAAAAGTCAAAATTTTTTTTGACCTCAAAATGTCATAAAAAACATCATAGTATAGTATGGCGTTTTTTTCAGCCAAAAAAAGTCAAAATTTTTTTGGACCTCAAAATGTCATAAAAAACGTCATAGTATAGTATGCCGTTTTTTTTGGCCAAAAAAGTCAAAAAATTTTTTTGACCTCAAAATGTCATAAAAAACGTCATAGTATAGTAAGGCATCAAAATCGGACAAAAAAAGTCAAAAAATTTTTTGACCTCAAAATGTCATAAAAAACGTCATAGTATAGGAAGGCATCAAAATCGGCCTCTAAGAACGTCAGCCTGCCTGTCCGATCTCTCACACACATTCATGACCAACAGGTATTCAGGTTGGCAGGCAAGATAATCAAAGACCTCTAACACATCCTTCACTCAGCATTTTAATGGCTCCGCTCTGGACAGCAGCTCCTCTGCCCTGCCTGCAAAACCCTGAGAAGGAGGGCCACCTTTGTTCCCAAAGCTATTCTGCTCCTAAACTCCATCTCCTAGCACACCATCCCTTCATTCTCTCACTCTGTATCTTCAAACCCCCCCACCACACCCCACACACTCTTTCTCCCTGTCTATACTGTACTATTTTTTATGCACCCTTTTATGCACCTTCTCAATTGCACCTTTTCTGTGACTATTTATTATTTATTAACCATACTACCTCTGCAATAAACTAATACATAATCCCTGTAATTTCATTTTACTTTTACATTGTCTGCACTTTATTCACCCTGGTATTGTAAATATCTGTATATATATTGTATGGGTTTTTTATTTTTTGTGTCTTGTTTGAAATGTTTTTTTCACCTCATGCTGCTCAATGTGCCTTAAATATCCAACCAGGGACAAATAAAGTTCTCTGAATCTGACTTCTTGTACATTGTGGAATTTTTCTCAAAGAGGCTTTTTTTCTCGTCTTGACGTGATGCTGTGTGTGTACCAATTTTCAAGTCCGCAGGTCTTATGGTGAATATTTTCACACTCTAGGGGGCACTGCAGAGCCGTTTGGCTGCGCCCGGTTGCATGGACAGTGTCAAACAAGAATTTTCATCAGGGGACAGTTTTGGGCAAAGTTTGGTGACTTTTTGAGCATATTCAGGGGGTCAAATTAGACGACAAAGTGGAGGAAGAAAAATAAAAGAGGAGAATAATAATAATCCCTTCAAAAAACCTATTCAAATGTTAGATCCAGGCCTAAAGAAGTGACATTGTTCATTGAGACAAACATGTCTGAGCTGCAGGTCTTACACCCCTACATTACTCATGGTTTGATCTGCGGCTCTGATGCAGGCGCTTCTACTGCCACTGTGTGGCGAAGCTGCTGCATACTCCTGCTCTGCGCTCAGCAGAAATAAGACACAAGTCAAGAGTTCTTATTTTACAGTAAAAAAATGAAACCAAAAACAAGACTTTATTAAAGAAGCATAAAAAATAAAACTCTTGATACATTTCTCATAACCGTCAAGTCAGCTCAAATTATATGATTATACAATTTTCCCGGGTCACGGTTAAAAGGTCCATAAACTTTCAAATAAAATATATTTCAATTTTAAAATTTCTTCAATAGTTTTCTCATTTTGTTATAAATTGCCTATATGTAGTACACAGGAAATAAGGAAAATAAAAAATGGAAAATAAAAATAAATTTGAAGTAATAAAAAGGGTCACATTATTGTCTGGGATATTTAGGTAAGCAAATAAATCGTAAAAAATAAAATGTGTAAAAAGTTTTTTTTTCTTTCTTTTTTTTTAATCTTAAAAATTATTAGCTAATGCCGGGTGGCTTGAAGACATGCAGATGGTTAACTTACAAATAATGATACATGTTCTTTAGAAACTACACTTATCTTCAATTAAGTCATTTTGCTTTTGAAAACAAGATCCCAATGATTGTATTCAGGGTATTTACACACACAGGTCAGGACTGAAGCCTAGTTTGCTGACGTTTTACATTTTGGTTCTGCATACAAAGAGAATTAAAGCAAAAATAGGAGCGGAGGCTTGAGGGGAGTCTATCACCCCTTACTGGCGTGGCTCTCTTTGCATCCCCCCTCTAATCACGGAAAAAAAAGGTCAGAGGTCACTGGCTAGCATGCCTCAGGAAACCCTGTTTTCAAACCTTTAGGAAGGAAATGGGGGAGGGATTAAGTTTGGCTAAAAAAAATAAAAATAAAAATCAGCAGTCAATCTGAAAAAAATGGTACCTTTTTAAACAATTAAACTACTGTACATAACACCCTAACATTCTCTCACAGGCCAGAAACATCCCGGCGCAGCACCGGGACTGACATTAGACCCATCTGGCAAAATACAACACATTTTATTTCTTTAACATATCAAACTTGGGACAGTTTGAAGATGGGCTTTAAGGTTGGCCTGAACAGACTCACACAGCAGTCGCGGCTGATCTGGTTCACTCAGACACATTCATAGCCCTGCATCTGTGCATCGTGTGAACGAGTGAGAGACGAAAATGCGACGCTTGACACCGGAGCTCGACAAGGGGATGGGATTACACCGGTTCCAACGAGAATGAGAACAGGGCTGCCAGGTGAGCGGTGCACTGCGGGAGTTTTCGTCTGAGAACTAAATGGCCCCTCCCGCTAATGACTGGGTTCGTTTGTCACTGCGTGTCAATATGGAGTTGTACCAAAGCACCATGGGTTAGCCTTCAGAAAGGCTACCAGTTCAAATCCTGGGTAGTTTTTTTTTTCGCCCCCTCACATGTGTGGACACATGAATCAGTGCACTGCTGCGCTCAACCAGGACAGCTGGTTAGATTAGATTCCTACTGCCCTCCGTCACCCAAGTACCAAACAACAAACAGTCAAGACAGCAAATAAGTTGAAGGTTACACTGGCTGGAGCACCAAAGCACAGCAGCAACTGCCCATTTTCACCAATTATTTACTCAAGAAGAGCTACCCTTTATTCCTTGATATTAAAAAAACCCCCACAACACATCCTGATCTGTGACTACATCCAGGGAGGACACACTGCAACTGCAATGCTCTACCAACAGGTGATGACTGTGTGGGGGACAATTTTTAAAAAAACAACAACAAAAGAAACTAATTCATAACAACGAGCAAAACATTCTGCAGCTGCTGGGATTTGAACACAAAGAGTGTCTGGAAGCCCTGGATGACCTAGCTACTAGCTGCCATAAAGGATAAGTTGATTCTTTCCTACTGTGTGAGCCTGAAAAATGTGATCATGTGTCTGTGCAGTCAGAGGAAGCCCTTGAGAATTAGGTGTGTCGTTTTATTTCAGTTGTCATGACTTGTCTCATTCTATGAGCAGGATTCCATATTACGTTCAAAAGGGCCACGAGCGGCAACCGTGCACCATCGACACCGACACCGACACCGCCCCGATCATCCGTACAGTATTAACACTATAGGAGGCAGTTACTGCAAACTCTTTAAAAAACAGAACAAAAAAAAACACAAACACGAAAACAGGATGCAACCGCCTCACTGGGAGTTACTCAGTAATGCTATGAAACATAGGACAAATCGCAAACAACTAACCATATAGTGCACTATATTTGGCCAAGAGTACAGCGCTATATGGGTATGACAGTGTGTCATCTGAGAGAGTGCCATACAGCTTTGCTGTGAGAGTGGGGTGGAAGACCAAAACTTAACAAAAACAGTAAGAGCTGTCTCTTGTTTTTTTTTTTCTTGTTTTTTTTTTTTCTTTTTATATTTTTTAGAGGGGCTTTGGGGGGGGGGGGTTACAGTGCATGGGAAAAAAAATGCTTCAATCAAGCCCCTTGTTATTGTTTCATGTGGGAGGAGCCGACATCTCTCCTTAACCTTATTGGACAAAACATTCACGTGTGACATCAGAAAAGCCCTATCTTATCCTAGAGTTCAAAATATGTCTGTAGGCCACACACTCGACAGTCAAGAGTCAAAAACTAGTAGAAAACACTAAATGAGTCGATCTAAGTGTAACAGAGATGGATATGAGAGGGAAACATCCTGGTGTGGATGGATCAGAGCATCACCTTCCTATAAGACTGAGAGCGAAGTAAAGGAGAGGGGCAGCAGGACAGAAACCAGACCACCTCGTGGTGAGGACACGTAATAATGATGGCGATGTGAAGGACAGCATGAGTGGCCACTGTTTTCACACACACGCACGCACGCAAGATAAGAGAGATGTAAAGGGATTGTCAGGCAGCCCAAACGTACAGACCTCAGACACATTCCTTCAGTATCACTAATGGTACGTTTCTGACTTATTAAAGGATAATTAATGTGAATCAATGCAGCAGCCACATTTGCAACGTGGGGCAGACTCATCCAAATTCATCCAACGTGTTATTGAGTTTGATCCAAGAATTACGAGACGTCTATTAATAGCATTCATTTGGCATTACTGATGGCTACTTTTTCTTCTGTGGCAACGAGAAACAGGAATTCATCCTTAAGAGGTCCCTCGGGTGTATTGTTCTGCTAGGTGCCTGACTACATGCCAACCTTTAAAAAAGTTCCAAAGCGTACAGAAAAATAGCAACCCCGCCGCTTCATGTCACAAACAACAGCATGAGTGAGAGCAGAGGAGAGGAGCAAAGGGGTCTGTTGGAACAGTTTGCGTCCTGTCGAGAACATTAAAACAAGGAGTAGAAAAGTGCAGGCCTCGCTGACGGCTTCGTCGAAAAATATCTGTTAAGTACAAAAGTGTCAAAAGGAAAGGCTGTGAAGGAGAGAGAGAGAGAGAAAGCAGGCAAAGATCTGAAGAAGCCAGAATGAAGAAATGTCGAGACAGACCGACGGGCCAGCGGTGCAGGCTGCTCCGGGTCAAAATGAAGGCCTGAAGAGAGATAAGACACTAGTTTCCTTCCATGAGTTCACCACCGAGAGACTGTCTGAGCCCCAACTGTCTACAGACCAGTTTCAATTAACTTCACTCTGAAAATAAGTCATTGTCATTATTATTATTATTATTGTTATTATTCATCTTGACAGTTATCAGCAATAAATCAACATCCGTATAGTATCATCATCTCTATTAATGTATTTATTATGGTCCATCGTGTGTGTGTATGTGTGAAGGTTATTAGTGTGAATCTTTCCATCACCTCCACCACAGCTGGTGCCCCCACTCTAGTCCTCCTTCCCCCTACTCTCATGTTTTACCCCCCATCCTGCACACCTGCCCGGGGCATTAGGAGAAGATGCGGATGCACTGTGTGGTGGGGGTGTGGCAGACGGGGCACTCTGGCTCAGCTGACTGGCAGATCTGCCCAGCGCACTCCATGCAGAACAGGTTGTGGCCGCAAGGCACCAGGGCTGCTGTCACCTCGCTTTCGAAACACACAAAGCAGTCCCTGTTGACCCCAGGGCCGACGCCGACTAGACCCGCGACGCCAGGGCCGGAGTTGCCTTTCAGTCGGCTCAGCATCCCAGAGCTGAGGCCCACGCCACTGCTGCCTCCCTCGGAGTCAGTGGGAGAGCCACCGGGCAGGGAGGAGGCTGAGCAGGAGGAGTAACCGGTTGACGAGCCGCCGGAGCTGGAGCTAGATGCTCCAGAGAAGGAGCCACCTCCTGCGCTGCCGGACTGTAGCCAGGAGAGAGTGCTGAGGGGGTCGCTCTGTGCACGACGGGCTAGTGGGTGATCCAGAGGGCCCACGCCTGTGTCCTGAGGCAGAGTTGGAGACAATCGTGGAGTGATGGCGCCACCGCTGAGGCCACTGCTGTTGCGGCGTAGAGGCTGCTGCTGGGAGGAGCCAGCTGTCTTATTGCCTGTTCCACCATTGATGAAAGGCGCCCAGATGTTGGAAGCACTGAACTCAAAGCCCAGTTCATCTGAGGACGGCAGTCCTGGAGTGGAGTCGCCCCCAAAAGTGAATCCTCCTCCAGCGCTGCTGGAGCCTGTGCTAAAAGGGCTTGTGGGACTGCCTCCCTCGTTGGCTTTGCGGGTGGTGCTGAAGTTGTCTGAGCTCATCCCACCGTTGTGCGTGTGATAGGCAACTGAGGAAGACATCTTCCGGCTGGAGGAGTGGTGCATGGACATGGGAATTGAAGGAGGGGGGGAGGGCGGGGGAGGAGGGGGGGCAGAATGGTGGTTGGTAGCCCTGGACCACAGAGACGCCCCCAGCCCTCCGCTGAGAGCGCCAAGGCCTTCCAGACTGACATCAGTGCCGTTGGTGTGGAAGTCATTGTCTCCCTGCAGGTCTACAAAGGTTCCAGTTCGCAGGGTGATGTGAGTCTCGATCTCCTCTCTCGCTCTGTCCACATTTTCCGGCATCCCGGTCACCTCGAACACGGGGTCTTTCTCTCGACTGGGCGTCACGATGTAGGTGTGAGTCTGCTGCTGGATGCGCTTAATAGTTGCTCCCTTTGGTCCAACAACCAAACCGACTACTCTGTAGGGCACTCTCACCTGCATGAATGGTATATAACTATTTTAATGGCTGAAACACAAGAACATTACTTTCCAGAGATGTAAAAATAAAAAAAATAAATAAAAAAAGACTAGCATCCAATAATTTATTTGCTATTTGGCAAGAGCAAAACAAAAACACAGCATGATGACTGCACCACATGGGTTTCTGTACCTGTATGGTGGTCTGTCCAGGTAGGTGTGGAGGTCCAGGAAGAGAGCCTCCTCCTCCAGGTCCTCCAGCTTTGCAGCGGGATGCCCGGATCATAGAGAAATGCTCAGCTGCAGAGACAATTTCACGTTTGGCCATCTCCACATCTTCCCTGCGTCCTGTCACGATAAAAACGGGATCCTCACCCCTCACTGGAGTCTTTATATAGGTGTTTGTTTTGGCACGCAAGGCCTTGATCTTACAGCCTGGAAGATGCAGAAATAAGAAGCAACACACAGGCATTAGTTTTATACCACAGACACAAAAACCTTATACATGGGTGATTATGTAATATACACAAACAAGTAATGAAATAAAACTGACTTGTTTAAACACCCCGGTGTCAGTTTACTAAACCTGTTAAAATGAATGCAATCTGATACAACAGCCCTGCAATAAATCTTTTTACCAAGGTCGTAATGTTCAGTTTTTGTTGAAACGGCGAGGCATTGGTCCAACTTTATAAGTAGTTTTGAACGCCGTGCTATTGTTTAATATTTAGTCTCAGTGATTTTAACGGCTGGACAATACATTAAAAGCCACGGGGTTCAACAGCACCACAATATACAGCCTTTAAAAAGACATTAAAGTTGCTCAACATCTATCTAAAACAGCTGAAATGAAAACCAAACACTGTGAGGGTTTACTGAAGGACTACTGTATTAGCTTGGTATTAGCCAAGTGTACAAATAAACGTGTGATTATGTTATATAATCAAACAAGTAGTCAAATGAAAACAGCCCCAATACATTTCTGAATATGTAGACAAATAGTGAATCAGCATGCTCAGCTCCGCTGTGTACAATCGGGTGTTGAATCCTCAAAAACAAAAACCAAGCAGCAGCAGGACAGAGCTCCAGCAAACACGGAGACCAACCATTTTTACACGTGTGCAGTCACACCGGTGGACGCAAAAGCAAAAACAGCAGCACGTATGTAGCATATTCATGAGCAGCCTGTCTGACCAAATTTACTGTCAATGGTGGCTGCTGCACCGCCTGTGTCAACTCATGTTGCTCGGCCAGCGCCGGCCGTGTGCTCTGTTTCTTTAAATATGGACGGCTCATTCCCGGCGACCAATAGGGCGCGCGGAGTGTGATGTCATTCTGGGAAGCAGAAAGCATGGCTTTTTCAAACAAAGAGAACAATGCCGTAACGCCGCCGCGGCTGCGACGGGCAAACCAAACCCACCACATGAGCCTGGTTCAAGTGTGGGACATATGTTGATTTAAAAAAAATAATAATAATGAAAGAAGGGGGTAAAAAATGGCAGGTATAAAAATGCTGCGGCTCAGACGTGAGCGGCAGCATCGGCAGACAAGAGCTGGGTGCAGGGCGTAACACCGCCCAGTCCCGTGTTTGTGCGCCTGCTGCCCCGTTTCAGCCTAAAATCTGCTCTGCAAAGCCAACGATAATCAGCCACAAACATATATATAGGTTAGGAGTGTGGGGCCAGCGTTCAGATCTGCCACATGAGATATGTGATGTATAAAATGAACATGTTTCGGTATATTTCCTTTGTTTGGTGCAGGCTGCTAGACATGTCCAGACTCCCGACAATCTGCCGCTTTGTCTGACCCTCTCCCACCCCTCCCCCTCCCTCCTACTCATCAACCACACTCTCTCACTCACTCTCTGTCAAGGCATTGTCTAAATACTGCTCAAAACGGCATGTAAATACAGTAGGTATGGTGTTTTAATGAAGTACCCGCATTATGTTGGCGTTAAAGACCCCAACAGTAAGTGCAGTGCGACCTGAGCACCGAGCTCAGGCTGTAAAAAGTTCAGAGACCCTCCTCCTCACCAAGGAGCCACCCAAACAAAGAACAACCAGGCTGCATGCTGCCTGAACAAGCTGTACATAAACATAAACAACATATAATTCCTCTGTCGGAATAGCATCTCACACACACGCACATGCTCTTACCTTGTCTCCCCACTATTTCAGCCACATGTTCAGAGCTGGGGACAGGCACACATTCAGTCATGTTGACACTTCTTTTCCTGCTGCAGAGGACGGAGCTTTGTTCCCCGTGGAGCATGGAGTGTGAGCCGGTCATGTGGTACCCGCCCGAGCCGTAGTACTCCGGGGATGGAGAGCAGGACGTCGGAGAGTCCCGTGACCCACCGGGATGCTCCAGCATCTGTAGGTCCACGTAGCCCCCTCCACCCACACCGTTGCAGCTCTCAGAACCCGGACCCTGGGTCCCATCCAGAGTGTCGGCCAGCCCGCCGCCTCCGCTACCACCGCCGCCCCCACAGTCCACTTTCTCCAGAGCCATGAGTGACAGCTGGTCCAGGGCGAAGCGGAGCGCCTCTTGGTGGTCCTCTTCCCGGGACTCTTGGTCTGTCTCTCGGGGCAGACCGACCCCGTTGTGCTGGCTGCTGATCACCACGTCGTGGTCCATAATCTCGGGGTGGAATAAAGGGCTAGGCATAGTCTCTCCGTGGATCTCACATCAGATCACGGATGCCTGTTTGTTGGGAGTGAGCTCACCCTCTTCTTCTTCTGAAATAAAAATGGAAAAACAACAAAAAGTCAAGTGGTTGTTTATCATTAAACACACACAAAACAATGCTGCAGGAAAGTACCCGGGAGCCACAGATCACTAGTAAACACCAGTAGACAGTGATAGTGTTGATTTGGGCGCCTTGCTTTGTCTGTTGTTGCTTCTTGTCTGACAACTGAAACCATCCAGGCTGGTTGTTTTGTCAGGATAAAGCATGTCCGCTCTAACACCAGTGAACAAAGTATTTCCCCGCGCCGTCAAGAAGAGACTCTGTGGCACTAACTTCAGTCACTCCTGTATGTGCTGTTCCAATTTAAAAAATGTAGATAAAAGAAGGATATAAGCTGTTGTTAGCTTCAACAGCCAAGCTAACAGGCTAGCTCCACATAGTCGGCACTCAGTCACGTTGTCGACCCCTTTGTTTGGGAGCACCACAGCTAGCTGTTAGCTCTGTTCTGTCAGCCGAACTTGGGCTCTTTCTCCAAGGCAGCCGTGTTGATTTTTAAAATTAAACAAGTGCTAAAACCACATGAACTTACTTTGTTTTGCCTTTGTCGACGAGGTCCTGTCTTCGGCTGTCGCACAGCTCTTGAGGGAAAGATGAGAAGCAGCCAAGAGGAGAAGGAGGAGGAGACCAGCGCTGTGCTGTGCAGCGCTATGAGCTAGCGGGTTAGCTAACTAGCAGGCTAAATTGGGGGGGCGTAGGAGAAACGTTTAAAAATGCTAAGAGGGCACTGTTGTTTTTTATCCGTCTGGAGAGTCAAACCGTACTCCTGGGAGTGTCAGTGGCTCCTCATCCTGCGTATCGTCAGAGAAACCGCTGCTGAAATCCAAGGTTAGCAGTTACCTTTTAGTTAAAAAAAAACAGTGATTCTCGGCTCTGTGCTGCTGCCTGACCCCGGTCGGTCCGCCGCCTTTGTCTCGCCAGGCGCACGCCGCTCCGTCTCCCGCACACGGCACTGACGTCACCCGCGACACAACAATGGGTTCAAAGGCCACATGCAGCAAGGGGAGAGCATCAACGCAAAGCCACTGTCACTGCCATTGTGTCTGCCAGTCTGCGGGGCAGTATTTTATTTTCCTCCTCCAAGTGCATGTTTTTGCATCCTGACTGCTGATAAAATGTGGTCACGGCTGGGTGTGTTCATCATGGCTACCAATGAGGTGTTTTGGGTGGTCCAACTACAGCACTGAATGATGCTCATGCAGTGCATGTGTGTGTTTGTGCATTTATTTATGTTCTCTAGGCTATTAAAAATGAACAATGGAAGGAATCACAGAGGGGCAATGGGTTCATTTCAAAGCATGTAAACCCTTAAAATAAAAATATAAAATATATAAAATATAATAACAGTCTCTAATACTAAAAGTTGAAAGATATCAATTAAAGGACAGGTTCCAATTTTTCTAAATAATAGTCACATGCCCATACCTACTGTAAGTATTCCTTGTCCATGCTGCCAGTTAGGTAATTCCTTTGATTCTTTTTAGTACCAAATTTCCTTTTTGTGTTTCCTTGCCAAGTTGTGGTGGAGTAATAGAGACACAAAGAGGGAGTTTAGTTCTATAAAGTTACTGTTCTTGGTTTGATTAACTGCTGAAACCTCATTTTAGCTGAATGACTCTGGATTTTGTTTTGCTTTGGGAAGGGATCTGTTCACAGCCAGAGTGCACATGGGCATGTGGGTACTGTTTTAAGATAGGCTTGAAAATATGACACTATCCTTCACAGAATAAAGTGTTCATCTCCCTCAGCCTCCTAAGTGTATGATAAAACAAAATAAATTACATGCACTACACCACTAACAAAAGAGCTGCATTTATTTGACAGAGACAAACAATGAATCTTGTAATGAGGTACAGTACATCAGGTTATGAGGTACTTCAGCGTTGTATTTGTTTTTGTATTTTCTAAACTCAAAAATGTAGTTGGAAAAACAATACTGACAGTTCTTCTGTCATGCAAATAGCATGGCCTTAACAAGAACCATGTAAACTCAGGTTGCTTGTTAGAAATAACTCTTCTTTGAACTGTAAAACCTTTAAACAAGCTAAATGAGATTATTCACAGCCACCCAAGTGCTGTGTGCATGTAAACATACTGCAACCTACACAACACTACCTGCAGTGCCAGAGCCCAAATATAAAAGAGCAACATTTTCTTGTTGAACAGATAAAAAACAAACACATTTAGAGGTTCTCAACATGGACCGATACATTATAACAAACACACACACACTTTTCATTTACATACATCAGGTTTGTGTTCTTAACTTTGAGCTTGAATAGCTGTTATCTGAGCACCATCCACATCTGTCATAGATTAGTAGAGGTAAAAATGAACTGAAAATTGAAACTCAAAGCACCCTTTCAGGATTAAATGGCCACATGTAAAAAAAAGATAATAATAATAATAATGATAATAAAAATAAAGAAAAAAGTCTTCGTTTAGGTTAACAAAATCTGCAGAATGTCTGCTTTAAGGATCTATTTCAATTAAAAGTGTATAAAAAAATCTTCATGGAGCCAATTATTTGAGAATGAAACAACTTTACCAGCAAACCTCATGTCAAACAAGCCTGTGGGAGAGATGAGACAGAGACATGTTACATGTTTAGGAGTGTACTTAAGTGCATGACAGTGGAATAAAAAATGATGCCAGAAATACGCAAATCATTACAGGGTACCTTGGCTTTAATTCCTCCTTGTCCACCTGCTCAACCTTCTCTTCTGCTTCACTGGCTGCTGCGTCTGCAGTGGAGTCCTTTATATGAGCCAACATGTCAGCCATAAGGGCTTCCTCGAGCCGCCTCCTCACATTCTGCACCAGGTCCTCCTGCTTCCTGGAGGACACAGACATGGGGGGAAAAAAAGCTAGTGCTGACGAAAACAAACTTACCATGGCAGAGACTTGAGGATTTAGTTTCAATGTCCTCACAAGTATTGTAACAATGTGTTCAGTCATTGTGCACAATCTTTAATTATGAATCAAACAATCCAATCCCAGGGAACTTGGCACTCGTCGCCCACTGACCTTAGGAGGTTCAGAGCAGCAACACAGGACAACATTAGTACAAAAGCATGTGTCACCTGTCAGAATCTGCCACAGTCACCCATTCAGTCAGACTACGTACGTGATGGAGGGTTAGTTAAGTGTAAGATTAATTACTTGTGAGCAACCCATTTTGACCGTTTTCACCAAGGACTCTTGATCTCTTCATTGCAACAGTGCTTCAGTGTCCAAAATGACACAACAGTTCACCGCTGGATTAAAAAGTCATTTAAATGGATAATAAACACAGATATCAATGCATTACAAAAACACAGCAGAGGAAATCTCAACACCTGACTACTGAACATAATGTATTGTGTGTGTATTTTTGTGTCATTTACAGTTCATTAGGGGAAGGCTATAGGAAGCTGTAAGAAGATAAAGCCATTTTCTCAGTTCATTCTGCAATAAAGAAACAGTTAACTGTTAGCACAAAATTCAGCGCCAGAAGTTTGCAAAGGAACATCTGAACAAGCCTGATGCATTTTGGAAACAAGTCCTGTGAACTGATGAAGGTAAAACAGAACTTTTTGGCTGTAATGAGCAGCAGTATGTTCGGAGAAAAAAGGGTGCAGAATTCCATGAAAATAACTAGAACTCCAACTGTTAAGCAAAGTATATATTGATCATGCTATGGGCTTGCGTTGCAGCCTGTGGCACGGGGAACATTTCACTGGCAGAGGGAAGGAAGGATTCAATGAAGCACCAGCAAATTCTGGAGGCAAACATCACACCATCTCTACAAAAAAGCTGAAGATGAAAAAGGGGATGGCTTCTACAAGAAAATAATGATCCTAAACACACCTCCAAATCTACAATGGATTACTTCAAGAGGAACAAGCCGAGGGTTTTGGCATGACCCGAACACCATAATAAATCTGTGCATAGAGCTCAAAAGAGCAGTGAACATAAGATGCCCCAAAAATCACACAAAGCTTAGAAGTCTTCTGCAAGGAGAAATAGACGACAATCCTCCAAACAACAACTGACAGACCGCAACAAAACGTGTTTACAAGATGTGATATTTGCCAAAAGGGATGCTGCGAAGTACTGACCATGCCGGGTGCCCAAACTTTTGCTTTGGGCAAAGTAATCTTGGTACCACAGTGAACTGCACTTTTACAGTTTACTTGAGTCACATTTGACAATTTGAATGGCCTCCTTATTAAGAACCATATAACTGGCATAAACATCTACACAAAACCAGCAGTGGATTCAGCCTTGTGTCAATTTCCAACGTATACCTGATATTGATCAACTACAGTGCAGATACCGCAGCTGTGATTCACGTGTAAACATCTTACCTGATGTCATCATCACTCACTACAAAGGCTTTGCAGAGAGGCTGCGCTGTGTTGAGCCAGACTCCAGGATTTTTCTCCACTGCAGCGGTGAGCTGTCCAGTGACCGGTGCGGGGCTGGTGTGCAGTGCGCTGGCGATAGAAGAAAGCAGCGTTTTATCTGAACAGGCAGGTCCAACACCTAAGGAGAGTAGAGTACAAAAAAAAAAGAAAAAAGGGCAGAAGCACAGGTCAAGCTTGCTGAAAATGCTTACTTTGAATTACACATGGCAGTGATGTTTTTGGGTTACTCTCACCTTGTAAACCTTTAGGTAGATCCATAGTTTTCACCAGTTCCTCTGCAATATCAAATGCATTTAACCCGCTCAACTTCCTCTCCCAGAAAAGCTGAGGATTAAAGAAAACAAAAAAAACATTAAGAAGGTTGTTGTTTAATTTTGAGCACAATTTTCACCAAACTGAATATATGCATCATTGTGTAATTTATGGGGATAACTGTGCTAAGGTAAATAAGCCCTTCAGTATACTCTTAACAAAAAAATAAATAAACAAATAAAATGAAATATGGAAAAGCCATAACCAAGTGATGACAAATGGACTTAAATAACAACTTGCAGCAACAGCAACGTCCTTTCACTTACATTTATAGAATATGAAGAGCAACAATTTTTACTGTTTACTGACAAAGCAAACAAACAAAAAAACGTATTAAGGAGAAGAACACAAACGTGCATGTTTTCTGCCCTCTGACTTACTTGTTTGGGCTGGTCGACAGCTTTCTGTGGGTCTGCCTTCACCTTGTTGTTGGGGTGATTTGTCACCTTGGTCACTGGCTGTTTAAAGATGGATGCTGTCTGTCGAACTGGTAGTGTTGTGTTTAAATCAGGCTTGGCCTTTAAGAGAAACAACAACATGATTGACTGGTCAAAATTCTGATTAAATAGCTCTCTTCAGATTTCTGTCATAATAAAATAAACCTTTTAAGAATATGATATTTAGAATGGTATCATTTTACAAGGCACTGAATATCCCTTGTAGTTGTGTCATCCGTCAACCATAAAACTGTGTCCGTGGAAGAGGTTTACCAGCAAGGGAGGCAACAGAGCAGTCGTCAACTCTTAAGTAGCTACAGGGTTTCGTTGCTATCTGCTGCTGCCTAAATGTGTCCAGAATCATCCCTTATTTTCTACCCTCTGTCTATTGTCATAATTCTACGTAGAAAAACTATGCATATATTTATATCAGAAATCCCTAAGTACAGTTATCTATTAAATGTTTATTATGCGGGTCATAGTGAATGAGTGAACAACAATGACTTCAGCCAGCTTGTGTATTGCTGCAGAGGAAATTTATCATTCATAGCTTTATGGCAGACTGGCAAAGAAAGTCAGTGCTTAAAAAAAAAAAAGTCTCATGACATATTAACTACTGTTTGCCAGAAGGCACATGGGAGACTTTGACGTGAATGAAGCTTGTATGGTCTAAAGACATCTAAACAGAGCTTTCTGGTCAATCTACTTATACTAAATGCTTTCTCTTGAGTTCAAATCATAACTGTGGCTGTCTTGAACTTAATTAATCCAGAATTTGTGGTAAGTCCCCATGAAACATGACAGGGCCTGACTACATTTACAGATAAAAAAAATGCATTATCTAGATGCACAAAACTGATACAGAAGACTCTGACATTACTGCCAAAGGTGCCTCCACTTTTCACTCTGGTTCACTTCATCATTATAGACTCTTACTCTCATCGTACTAATTTTACAGAGTCCTGAAATCTGTTAAAGGGTATATTTTCCCTTTAAGTACCACTGGAGTCATTTATGCCTCATAACACCAAAATCAAACACAGTCTCACCCTGATTTGATGGTTGGTGTCGTAGAGATGCTTGTGCCTGCTGCGTTGCACTTTGGTCAGGAGTGACCGTCCAGCCCGGGAGTGGCTGGCATTCCAATCTGTGTGAAGGTTGCTGCCAAGACCACGGACTGTCTGGGGCTTGTTGAAAATGCACTTCACAGGTGCACTAGGAAGAAGAAAAAAAAAAACCTCCATCACATGACCATTGATCAACCCTTTCAATAACTGAAGAACTAAAGCAGTCTTGGCCTTAGACACCCATACACGGTCTCTCATTTTGTTCATTTTGAATGATTGGACATCTTCACAGGCTGGAGTTAGACTTAATTACCTGACTGCATACAACTTTTAAAAGGATGAAAAAGGTGTAGGCTGTCCCTCATTAGAAGGTGCAATGACAAGGAGTCAGGAGATGTCAATCAAGCACATTTGTACACACCCACAGTCTTTAAAAGAGGCGTAGCCAGCCAAAGTAGGTGAAAACACCTATATGGATGTTTTTAGAGGTGTAGGTGGAGCTCTAAGGTGGAATTATTAACGGATACAGTTTTGTAATTGAAAACCAAAACAGACTAGCCGCTTTTTTTTGGTAACTATTTGAGGGACGTGCAAGCAGATAAAATCAGTGGTGAGCTACACATGAGGCAGTATATTTCTAAGTTTCCAGGTTTTAACATGGTCACTGTGCTGTAGCCGAGACTTATAAACCGTATTTGAAGTAAGCGTACCGGGGCCCATAGCACCGCAAGTCAAGCGTGTGTAAACAATGAAACTTAGCTAGCTAATCAAGCTAGCAGCGACGTTAACGTCTCCACACCAGCAACGAGTACGATCAGTTATTGTTGTTCAAAGTTTAATTAATGAAATAAACTTAAAACTCTCTAAAGTCTACGTTTAGCTACAGGAACACAAGTGTAAATAAATAACCCAAACCTGTTCATTTGCTGCCGAGCGTTTCTCAACTACAAAACGCTTGCCTGTGTGTTTGCATGCGTGCGTGCATTTCCTGCAAAGAAACTTTTACTTTAACATCTTCTCCGACTACACGTTTAAAAGTCCCACCTTTTTCTTTCCATGCTCCCGGTTGTGTTGACTTTCTTGCCTGTGATACTGGCTTATAGTAGATAAGAAGCCAGCTTTCTGTTTCTTATTTCAGTCATGGATTTACACCGAGTCCGGTTTGTTATCGATCCCCGCTGTCTGTCTCCCGTCAGGACCTTTACAACTGTAGATCACTCCGCCATCCCCATAACATAATGAGCACTGTAATCCATCCGCCACACCCATGTAAACTAGTCCGAAAAATTATCTCATAGCAACTTAGTGGTGCGTTACTTGAATACTTCAATTTTGCGCAACTTTGTACTCCTACTACACTATACTACTGAGTGATTTTTTTTATTTATATATAAAACACTGCATTAATATTGCACACTTTACTCCACTAAATTCACATAACTTGGCAGACAGAAATATTACATGCTAAACATAATAAACTCAGGTATTACTCTGTACTTACAGCAAAATATCACATGAAATAGTGGTACTAGTAGTTTGACATAGCACCGCAATTACCTGCCCCAACATTAAAAGGCTGCTTACATGAAAACATATCCATGATTTATAAATCTCTGAAAGCACCATTCTGCATATTAAGTACTTTGTCTTGTGTGAACTTCTACATTTGCTGCTAATATTTTTACTGGATTCAAAATTGATCAATTTACATTGTTAAACTTTAAGCAAATGATATGGATACTTCTTCCACAGCTGTAAATTATAGGAATGAGATTTGTGGTAATTCTGTAACTCCACTGTAAACTTTAGTTACACTTGGAAAGGTATTATAAGACTGTTAAAGCAGATACATTATACAAGAGAAACATGTGACTGTCATAACTGGAATTTACCATCACACCTAATTTTTAAAAACTTCTCAGTATTTTAAGTGTACTGTCTTGCTGTTCTTGGTTATTCTATTTTTTTATTCTTATTTTTTATCACTTAGTCAAATATCTTGTCTCTAAATATACATTTAAAACCATGATTAAAACATGACTGATTAGGCAGACAGATTAACACAATTCAATTAGTATGGCCTTCGGTCAGTGATATGACACGGTACATGGTACTCATGAGTCTGCATTCAGAAACACTTTAAAGTACTTTGATATGAAAAACTGTGAGAATCAAAATCTTACAACCCAGTACAAGTGTAATAATCACAAACAACCACAATATAGGATACATTTCACATACTTTACTTCTCCTTAAAACAATTACAGCATGACATGAAGGACTGATTTTTATTTTGTGAATTAGGTTTGATCCACAGCACATAGAAGACTGATGATCAAAATAAATACCTGACCCCATACTAAGTAGGAAAAGAAAAGAAAAGTCAGTTTATCATCTCTGTTTTCATTTTCTTTTCGTACATGTTTTCACAGGTGGAGGAAAGTTGAACTGCCAAATCCTGGCGCATTTCAGTTGGATGTTGGTGGCGAACAGTTCAATGATGTCTGAGCTGCAGGGTGAAGATGACAGGCTTCCAAGTGGCCTGGCAAGCAGGTGGACAACAGTGCAAGGTACGGCTGCAGCAGCTCTTATTCATTAGTTAAGTCTTTGTGTAAAAAAAATACCAAGACCTGGCAGCAGAAAACAAAAAGACATTATGTTAGAGTAGAAATATGGTTTTGCTGTAACAGGTAAATCAAAAATCAAGGCTTGAAGGAAAGTTTGAGTTTCAGTGATATGGTTAGGAGGAAGAGCATTTCACTTGTACGCACATATTTGTGCATTTGCTCATAATTGGTTCATATATTATACCCTGAAAGCACTACACACATCTCACTCTCACTCAACATCCAAGACGTCCACCACTGTTCATGACCTTCTACAAAGATTTGTGAGTGAAACCAAAATGCTAAACATTTCCAGTGGTCGAAGGATTTTCAGGCATTTCTTTTGTATTAGAAGCTGCTACATACATTATAGCCTTAAAATAGACCACTGTCCTGGATTCTGGTCTCCTGACACTTCTAAACTGCCTGACTTATTGTCTCTGAATTTCTCTGTTTATCATTTCCACTGTCCTCACAGTCTTCTAGTCCCTGTTGATGAGAAGTGCCCACTTAAGTATCTTGACACCATCATTATGATTCATTAAAAAAAAAAAAGCTATTAGCTAGGTAGTGACACTTTTCTTTTTTTTGTTCAATGTAGCACACAATGTAGCATAATGAGCTTCTAGAAATGTTCACTGCAGGTCTGTACGCTGAGATCAGTCAGTGTTCACAACCAACCAGTTAAAGGCCTAACCTAAATAAAGGCCAAAGGACCATCTGACAGATGCCTTCTTTTGTTCATGTGTTACATTCCCTAGTTGCAATTACCATGTGGTCATTGTTACAGTAAACACACTTAAATGTATGTTAGAGAAATTAAAATTGCTCTAGTTATTTTACCACTTCGGACATTAGCAATATTACAAGGCTTTTCTTCACCACAAAATACAAAGAGAACGCTTAAGATAATGACTTTCTTTGACTCTCGGCTTATTAAACAAAGGAAATGCGTCCCCGACTGCCCTGACACAGAAGTGCCATTTCAAAGTTGTTTCAGAATAAAGTACTTTTGATGAACTACTGTTCATCAAAACAAAGAAATATGTCACAATGCAGCAACACGGCTGTGATGTGTTCATTAGTTTTTGCACAATAATGTAATTCTATGAGATCAAGGCACAAGGTAAGAGTATGACCACTCAGACAATACTTGTCAAAAGGATAACTGCTGAAACAGGCAGCAAATCTCCACATTCAGGTTCTTGTTTCTGGCTTAAAAAAATAAAAAGATTGTACTTCAACAATCCTTATTCATCAAGTGCTATCCCACCTTCCCTACTTTTACTGAATGTCTGCAGACCCTTACCTGAGTGCCATTACTCGTCCTTCTTGAATTTGCCGTTGATGTACGGAACATAATCCAAAATAATTCGCCAGTCTGTGAAATGAACCAGAGCTACGCCTCCAGCTGTGCCCCATACAGCCAGTGTTGGGATCCTGTGGAGTAGACAGCATTGCAAAAATTTGGAAAATTATTGTTTGCACAATAAATATCAAACACACTAAAACCAAACGTTAAGTGTTGTGCCTATCAACTAGTACAAGAGAAAAGTGTAGAAACAATTTGAGGAATGCATTACAAAAACCAACATTAATCATGACAGTCGATTACATATAGTCGAATAAATCAGCAATTAAAGTAATTAAAGCCTTTCAAATACAGTGTGAGGAAATTATTAGTTATTTTCCATTTCACATCATCACATCAGGCTGCTACGTTACAATTTTGTTACACGATCAGGGGAAAAGTATCACCCATTGAGGAAACGGTAACGCTTACTTTGTTTACAACTTAAAATGGTCATTTTAATCATTCTTAGCCCGAGTTTAGCTGCCAGAAAGCTAAAGTAAGCTTGTCCCCACAGCGATGACCTCGGCTAGGCTAACAGCTAATGTTAGCCAAGGACACACCGAGATTCTGTCAACCCAAAGTCTGACTTATTAACGCTGTTACGAAGAAAACGATATGAAAACACATCTTACCATGATTTGGCAATGGACACATATTTCTGACCTATCACTTTAGTTATCATTTTGGCTGAAATGTGTCCTCCCGACGCCAGACACACTGCTGTAAAATCGTAAAAGAACTTCCGACTTTCGTTAACCGAGTACACGTACTGCGCATGACCACAGAGTACTTCCGCTTATTCGAAAAATAAAAGTCCCTTACAACAATAAAAGCTGGAGAAAACAAAGCAGCAACTCATACCTTTATAGCCAAAATAAGGAGGTCCTGTCCCATCGAGGGGATACTGTGTAAAAAAGCATGTTTATACACATTTAATGATTCACTATTTACTCAAATAAACAATTACTAATTTACACACAGCAAACTGCCCCCTAGCGGACAAACCAATCTATGGTAAGTTATTGCTGCCAGTCCAAGAAATCCTCTTCGCCTGCTTGAGACTAAAATATTAAGTAGATCAGTTATATCCTGGTTCACTTAACTTGCATTGCAGAAAAGAAAACACAATTAAGGTTTTTTTTATTTGTGGAAAAAGTCACTGGAAAAAGGTGCAAATTGTTATTAAAAATGGCACATTTATTGCTACATTACTGTTAAAGACACAACAGTTCTCAGTATCTACTTTATATATAAAAAATAAGAAACTGGAGGCACTTTGAGGACATAGCCTACATAGATGTTGTCCCCAAACATGAGTGAAGACAGAGATCTGTAGCAGGTAACCTGTTGTAGAGGACAAAAGGGGTTTTTGTTAGCAAAGAATATTAGGTGCATGTTTGATACTTGGATACTGTAGACATACATATCTTTCATGTAAAGAAATAAAGAGCACAAGTCTTCAGTAGCGATTTTCCATATCACAACACCACCACGTTTTCCTGCTGAAAGGCAAGAGTAACTGACAAAGAAAATAATGTTTGGGACTAGTCCATGGGGCAAGATGTGAAGAAATGACAGGCAGAGGTAAACCAAATACTGTTTCATATCAGTATCAGCTTACAATGATAAAGCTGATAAGGACATATCATACAGCTGTACATACATATCAATGCACATGCCAGTCAAGGACAAAATTATATTCAACAGAATCAGTACATAAAGGATGAGAAATTTTAATTACAGTTTTTCAGTGTCAAAGTTGTAGACCAAGTTATTAGTCAGCTTACATCTAATGACAGACACCGAAGGAGTCAGTGTCGATAAGTGTAATTCTTCATTTAGATGTTCTGAGACACTGTCAGATGTTATTGAAGTATATATGTTTTTATACATCTGTATTATAAAAAAGGTACAACCTATAAATCCTTAAATGCAACATCATCCACCATGTAGCAGAGAAGTATTCAGGCACTGGTGAGTAACCATTATCAAAACTCCCAAAGTCAGGAAAATGACTAAGGCCACCCTTTTTGATTCATTTTATGCTTCATATCATAATGAAACACTGAATTATGTTGCAGATTGTGCAGACCGTCCCTTCTGCCCCTTCCTCAAACTAAGCAACTAGCTCATCACAGAGCTGGACATCAGGGAGAGGAGAGGAGGGTGTGCTGAAGAAAAAATATTGTTTTTCTTTCAAAGAAAAAAAAAAAATGTTGCAAACACGAGAACAATTCAATTACAACTGGCCTGACAGGTTTGTGTTCAAACAGGCATTTAAAAAAACAACAATATCACAACATGTGATGTTACAGCCAGATCATTTCGTCATTTCTAACATTTCTAAGCACCTGGCACAAAAGAAAACACCTCACTTTGTTCCTGGAATCTAAATTGAGAGTTGCCTTACATTTAATCAATGTAAACAAAAAAGAAAGAGCATTCCAAATGATAAAAACAAAACTCACAACTATCTTACAAAGTAAAAAATAAACTAAAAAAAACAACATTAAATCAGTTCTACAAAAGGAAGATCCTTACAACAGGCTTTGCAATTGTTCAAAAGGGAAGAAAATAAACAAAACCCCAAATGCTCGACACAGAGCAAACGACCGGATCAAGTCAGTCAGTGGCGAAGGTGGCAGGAACACTTGCGACTCCTTCAATACTCAATTATTTCTGTCTTCTAGCAAAATGTTATTTACCACAATAAAAACTGCTCTGACAATTACTTAAAGTAAGTTCACCATGTTGTAACAGTGTCTTTATGTATGATTTGATGTGGACAGGCTGATGTGACCCTGGCTCTCTTATAGTCAGACGGTTCACACTGACCACATGGCTAAGAGACTGACTTCATGATGGTTTAACATGTGATGATGACACCTGTATGCTCGAGTCCAATGGCAGCCTCACAGAGGGATGGTTGGGATGTCCATGTGCACATTTGATTCAATATCATCACTATGGATCCCGCAATTGTAAAGAGTCTTTGTGTTTGTGTCGGTGGTGAGTCTCTTTCTCTGGCAGTCTTTCCATTCCACTTGCATGGCAGTGACAATAACACATGTACAGGACTTAAAGAGATAAGAACCAGGGATCCATGGTTAAAAAAAAAAAAAAAAAAAATCCCACCATATGTGAGTCACTGACTGTGGCACCTTTTCAGCCAAAGCAAGAAATAAAAAAAAGAATACAGCCAGAATTACCAGCATATCAAAACGAGGACTCAGCTCTCTGATTGCCCAGTCAGTGGCTGGATGTCTTCAAACATACCTCTGTATTTCAGCCATCGCATTCGAGGATAACAATGATGTCTATTTTCTTTTATATCTTAACCAAACACTATGCGTTAGGCCTGTTTCAGGCACATTTTTGTTCAGTCATAATATATAAGCTCAGGTGTCCGTCTTTGCTTCTGCAGAATGTAAGACCTCTTCTTTTCAGATGGGAATGCCAATAATTATCCGACGATACAAATCCTAACTCTGCTCATGTGAGCAATTGATCCAAAAGTTTCATTTGATCCGAACAAGTTTTGCTCCCAACATGTAAAACAATGTTTTTTTTCCGAAATGTCTTACAAAAACATGATCACAAGAATGTCCTTATGTCCAATTTCCACTGTCTCCAAACCAGAGTCCACAGTTCAAAGTATTGTCATGTAAAGAGTAATAAATCTTTTTTCTCTCTGTATGACTGTGCTTCTTTGTCAGGAATGTGGCCACCTGCTTTGTCAGTAATGAGGTGTGTGTTTTCGTGTGTGTGTGTGTGTGTGTGTGTGTGTGTGTGTGCTTTCCATAAGTTGATGAACACACACTGAGATGCATGACAACGATGGATTAAGGCCACGTGTTCTAAGGGCTGTACAATCAACTGGAAGAGAAAGAGAAAGAAGAAAGAAATTAATATATTTCCACAACACACACTTAAAATAAGCAGTGAAATATGTATTGTTCATTGTATTATCTTGTAGACATGACAAATCCCACTACAGACATTCTGAAGACTGACCTGAGAATTACATATGGCTAACAGGGTTGTGTCCATCTCCTCCTAAACCAGGATGACCCCCACCAAGCTGCATCTGGGGGTCCACACTTGACACCTTCTCCTCCTCTCTCCTCTTGAGGCAGGCAGCCTTTGGGTTCAAATTACGCTCTTTGAAAAAAAAAAAGACATAAATACTGATTTAAAACACTTGCAAGGAAAAATTAGTTTATCTCATGTTTTTCTAACAAAATTCGTTCAGAAATTAAAGCAGAGTTTTGAACACACAAAAGAGCAAAAATAGACAGAGGGAAACAGAAAAGAGGGAAATGCAAGACAGGAAAATGAAAAGTAGGATGAGAAGTGCAGGATTTTGGCAGAACAGCAGGGACATACTTCCTCCAATATTTCCCCTTTCTCCTCCTTTCTTCATTTTTCAATGCGATACAGGCAAATAGCAAAGAGAAAGTCAAAATAGATGTTACTCAGTAGGTGAGAAAACCTTTACGAAGAAATTTCCTTTCAGGTGAATGACTGGCAGCTGCTGTCCAGTTATGGTAGGTGATAGTTGGCTGTCTAGGTGGATCAGGCCTTCCTGTATTGGCTGACCTACCTCGCACCTGCTTCTCCAGGCCCAGGATGACCTGGACAGCCTGTTGCAGGATGACAAGCTTGGTCTGGGCCTTGTCGCTCTGCAGGTGGACCTGACACATCCTGCCCAGCTCTCTGAAGGCTTCGTTAATGTCGCGAACACGCACCCTCTCCCTAGCGTTGTTAGCTAGGCGGCGGTCACGCTCCCTCTGCTCCTTCTCCTCGGCAGTTAGGTTCTCATCAGTCACCGAGACAACACTGCTGCCGGGAGGAAAAGGGAGGGGGGGGGGGTTGGAGGGGCTGGTTAACAAACCCAAATCACAACCCTTGCTGGACCTGGCCTAGACGTTTTCACTCAGACAGAAGTTATGCTGGTTTAAACCTTCAGAATAATAATGTGTTTAAGTGTTTGCCCTCCTCAGAATGATTCTGTTATTGGGAAATATTTTATCTGTTACATGTGTCTAAGTATGACGCTAACTTCAAGCTCTCAGCCCGAAATGAGACAAGTGAGCTTGCTGAAGAACATCCCAGTGGAGTGGGGCTGTATTGCAGGAGAATAAACGTACGGGTGAAAAGTGTTGGGGGTTGAGCAAGATCGATGCTAAACAATTTCAAGCCAACACCAGATATGCTGGAGATCAAGATACAACAGCCGCCCAGAGTGATGAGATCTATTAAATCTGTGCTCAGGTCTAACCAACCAACACAAGATTTATTTATCTTTTTTCCTTTTTTGGTCTTTGGGGTCCAGGATGGAAGTTGAAGGGATAAGGTGACTGTCCAGCAGAATGAGAGAAGTGGGAAGGAGAGAGAAAGGGAGAGAGAGGAAGAAGCACCCTCTGCCAAGTGCAGCACATAGAAAGAGCCACAGAGATAAAGCCAAGGGGAGAGACTGAAGGCATCGTGTTAAATACATCAGCAGTAGGAGATGTATTTATCTGAATGGGAGGAAGAGAGCGTCACTGTTGCCATCTGTAAAAGGAAAATGACAGGGGGACAGGGGAGTGGATGAAGAAATGTAAAGGTTTGTGTCAAAACTTAAAGGGTAAATGCTTGAAAGGCTGGGACAGGTAGCACAGAGAGACTGCAACAAAGCTGAAGACAGGTTAATGCACATGACGACAGACAGCCCTGCTTTCATGCAATAACGTATACTGTGGGTTGACGGTTAAAAAACAGGACATTGTGATGCCGAAATAACTTATTTGAAATGAAAATGACTTCATAGTTCAAGAAAAGCATAATGAGGCAGCAGTGGAAAAAGCAAATGAATAAACAAAAAGACGTTAATCCAGTCAAAGGGTGCGGCACACAGACATGTAAGCATTTTCACAGTGGAAACTGACAGCCAGTTGTAAGACAGGGCAACACATAGTGCATCAGAACAAACTGCAGTCCTGTATGTGTTACCAAGAGGACAAAAACCTTAGAAGATGAGCTGGAGAATGGGCATGTCTTAAAAACACACAGCTTCATTTCTTTATCTCATGTTGCTTTTTGATCTTTTTCAGGATGAACTGTAAAAAGTGTACTGCTTAAATTCTCTAGATTTAAGAAGGCAGAATTTGTCTGCCACTGTTAAGTAGAGTAAAATAAACTATGACAAATAATTTAAAAAAAGGAGGTTTTAAATGACAAGCACAACATGTCATGAAGTAGGAAATGAAGCCATGTGGAAGTTTTCATTTGTAAAGAGGTGCTTCCCCTCCTCTTCCTTCCTCCCTGGACACCCACTGACCTCGAACTTGCTGCTCCAGGTTGAGTATAACGTTAACGGCCTGTTGCAGTATGATCAATTTGGTCTGCGGTTTCTCATAGCTCAGATGGAGCTGACACATGCGGCCCAGCTCCTTAAAAGCTTCGTTGATGTCCCGCACGCGTAGCCGTTCGCGGGTGTTGTTTGCCAACCTCCGCACTTTCTCCCGCTCAGCCTTAATCTCCACTGGCAGATCTTCGTTGTCATCCTCATCATCCAGACTAGTGAAGAGCCAATGGCAGATGAGGAGGGAAGGAAACAACAGTTTGGGTACAGTTCACTGAAAATTACTTCAAAATTTTTGGTGGTGGCATTAACTTTTCCTAATAATGTCAACACTTCATCAAGAGTATCCAGAGTAACTTAATCACAATTGCAAACACTGCTACAAAGGTGGGTCATTTTAGGGTTTGGACCTAGCACTGTGGCTCTTTGTGACCAAAGAGTATCAGAAACTAAAAGGTCTCAAAAAAAATCAAGACAACATATTCGAAAGAGAAAATGCATCACCAAAGAAGTGCAACAGTTAAACTGAAACTGTTGGACAAATAAAAACCTATAAAACACAGTAATTTCCAGTTGGAGCAGTGTTTGTGATTGTGATTTTATTACTTCCAAGTTTAAATCCTATTTCATGAACTTGTTAAAACTTCACAGTTTAAAGTCTATAAACCAGATTTTCCCCCAATCACTGGCTATGAATTTGTCTTTCATCTGTATTTTTGCTTATAGGATTAGGGCTTTTTTTTTCATCAAACTTTAACTGATGCAATAACATCTATGAAGATGTAAGATAAGGAAGAAAAAAAAAGGTGTTAGCCTTTTTGTTCATTTGCGTTTTCCCTTATGGGATCAGGTAATTTGGTTATGTAGTTTCCCCTTTAATTCTCTATTTTCAATTTTAAGAGTAAAAGACAGCTACACTCTAAATAGTGAAGTATCCTACTTAACACTTCTTAACAGCTCAATCTTTAAAAAAGCAGATTTAGAAATTTAATAAGTGCATGAATTGGAACACAACTTTGGAATTACGCTTGGTTACATGAGGCCTTTTGAACATGCAGTACTGATTTACTGTGTGACGATATGTGTAAGCTAATTATTTAAAACATTTATTTGGGCTTTTCAAATACTTAAAGAAATGAGATACGCCTGAGGGGAGGTGGAACAGCAGGAATCTGACTGGTTCTGTAAACATTTTTAAATCATGATAACTTCAATCAAAATTACATATCTAATGCTAAAGTGCCACTCTCTCTGTGACGTACAGCAACATGTGACCGTGAAGTTTTGGGTTTCTTCATTAAAGGCGATGGAATTTCTAATCGACATCAAAGGTGCGTGGCTGACGTGGCCGACGTCTTACTCAAGAATATATTTACAACAGATCAGTCTCTTAACATGCAAGAAAAACAAGGGCACAACTGCAGCCCTACAAGAATTAATGTCATTAAAAAAATAGTGCCCATTAGTCTATTGTTGAATTAAATAATGGACTAAGTAAGTACAAAAAGAATAATATTTAGAAAGTTTGAAAGATCATGTTCTTGCACATATTATACTAGAAAACTGAGGGGTTATAGGCCATGATATCTCCTGTATTAATAAGTATAAATTTTAAGTGGGAGGAAAAAAAAGACTTTAGACACCTTGTTCGAAGGCGGGCCTTTATGTCTTTTCTCTCATCCTCTGACTTGTCAGTAATGGAGCAGTTCTCATCATCCTCCTTGTCCTCTCGTTTGATATCTGGAGCACTGGAACGATTTAGGCTGCCGGGCAGGCCTGTGCACAGAGTTCAGAACCAACGGTAATGAGCACTGAAATTTAGTAAGACACTTACACGTGTTACCAATAAACGAAAAGTATTTCCCCACACTCTGAAATGAAAAATAAAGTCTCACCGGTAAAACCTTCAGGCTGAGAGCCTGGCTGGACAGATGTGGGGCCATGGTGACTATGCAAAAGTCCTCCACTAGAGGGCAGACCAACAGAGTCCTCACGGTGACTGGACACCTTAAAGAAAACAGTGAAACAAATTTTCAGTTACATTGTTCCAAGATTGTAATGTTGGTACAAGAACAACAAAATACTGACAACCCTCTCACACTGTGCCTACTTTAATTTAAAATATCTATAGCATCTTCATTCAGTCATTTGTGGACAGACCTCCTATGTTACTATTCATTTATCTCACCAGTCCAGGCAAGCGACTGGCCAATCCGAGTGCTGCACTGCTGAAGCCTGGAGGTAGCCCTAAGCCAGACCCGAGAAGACTGTGCATTTCAGCCAGACCTGGCCCTCCTTGCCCGCTGGCATGACGCTGAAGAACATTGATGGCTTCGTCCAGACGGTCCTCCATTTTATTCGCCTACAGAGAATGAAAAAAAATGAAAAAAGAATGGAAAAAAATGGACAATCAAAAAATAGAAGGGGATGCACGACTGTAGCATCTTGAACTAATCTCTGCAACATACTTGAACAATATTCTGCTGCATCTGTACGACAGAAAAGAAAAATAGAAGCATGGTGACGCACCATGGACTGAATTCCGCCCTCAAAGTTAGGTGATGGCGTGGCCTGGCCAGAGGACCGAGTCCACTGGGATGCAGAGCCTGGAGGAAAAAGAACATGATTACAAACTTTATTTTTACTGTATCAGTTGAGCTTATATTATCTAAACTGATACTAACATTTTAAACCAAAAGTAATACTCTACATTCAGCTGTTTATTTTAGTTGGTATCCATTTCTCTAAATGGATAACCTATTTTTACTTGAGACCTGAGTGCTGGGGTCAGTCACGGGGAAGCACTCCTGGAAATGGTCAGCTTTTTATGTCTTACTCACAACCACTACAAAGTAGATTAAAGAGTCAACTGGGGCTTTCTGTCCTTTCTTACTCATACTGGTAAAACAATGTATGATGTAAGTCCATTCTTGAATGTGTTGTAAGCCATTACTGTTTCTTAACAATATGCTGACTATTATGTGACATTATGAACATAAAATATTAAATCAAAGACACAGGAATTTTTTTTTTTTTTTTGCATTAAACTAAAGTGATGGGGATATGAAACAAATACCAAAGATGAAGATATAGTAGATAATATAATTTGTGATTTGTGTTTTGTGTTATATACTTTATATTTCCTTGTTTCTTATTTACCAGGTTCACTATCATCTTTTTTCCCTCCAATTTTGCACCAGCCACAGTATCTGATGTGTGAAGAGTGTGATGAACCCACTCATGGACTCAAAGACAAAATAGGGAAGTGACCCCACCCTCTTTTTATTTTCCCTTCCTCTCTCATAAGTTATATTTGGGTGGCAGGCGTGTTTGTGTTGAAAAGATCAAGTGAAGGTTAAGCAGTGGATGGGGGTACTCATACCAAGAGTTACACTTACATTATATACAGAGAAAAATACCATTGTCTGTGCTATCAATAAAAATACGGCTATAACACCAACCCAAGTACCCCTTGAATCTTGATAGGTGAGACATTTCTTACTACTAACTTACTACTAAATCAGACGACCAAAATGTGCAGACAGTCTTGCATGCCAAACTTATCTTCGTTCTATGTTTGTTCAGTGCCAGCACATGAAAAAGGTCTGAATGAACTGGCTGACACAAGTGGAAAAAAAAGAACCCAATACAATCTGGGTTATTTAAATTTTGTAAACCACTCTGAACTGTGCCAAGCCAAGACAGCAGTCGAACGTACGTATGTGTGAATATGAGTTACTGACAATTATGATATAGATACAGATCATAACGGAATTTGCACAAGAAAAAAAATAAAGGTCTCTACCAAAAAAAGACTTTTAACAGGTTTTACTTCCACTTTTAACCCAATAGACGGCGGAACACTCACTATGACTCATTTATTGTCAGAATGAAAACAATACATTTCAAGATTTTATCATTATCTTACACAACAGGAAAGACCCTGTGTTGAGCAATCAAAGCTACAAGAGCCAGCTGACCTTGAGGTCTCAGGAAAAAATGACTGCAGCTACTCACTCACCTGATACAGCCTGAGGAGAGCCAGAGGGAGTAGACGGGGACGGAGGGAAGGCGTTACTGTTTGGGTCTGAAGGATAGATCTGGATACAGAGGTTTTTGTTTTTAATCTAATTAACAGTGCACAGATTTATGTTTCTTATGCTACAGAAACAGATCATAGAACATTTAAAATTCTGAGTGAAATTTTTTGAGAAGGTTTGCTTATAAATATGTGTTTTTTAGTACTCACAGATGCCAGGGCCTTTCCAATTTCATCACCTGAACTCCCAGGTACTGCTCCCCGATGGGCTTGATAGGGAGATCACAAAGCATCTTTAATCAGAATCTATGCTCAATAACTCACATTACAATATCATGTGAAAACATTTAGAGCACCCTTTTCAAAGAGCAAGGGTTTACCCATAATGGTGTCAGTTCCAGCGATGGGAGGTGTGTGGCTGGCAACTCCGAAGCTGCTGGAGCCGGAGTGGAAGCCAGCGGGATGAACCCCGTTCACCTCTTTGCCATGCAGGGGGTAGTTTTGTGGAGAGAGGGGCAGTGGCTGCCGTTTCTTGGAAACAAAAACACCCGAAGATGTGAATTCACAACCAGACAGAAGCCCTCAATGATGCATTAGTCAAAAAGTGTCAAAAACCTCATTATGTCTCCATAGAAAAACAAGTGCAAAGTGTGAGGGCAGAGCTCACCAGTCTGTCTTGGGGGTTGATGGCAGTGAAGGGACCATGCTGGCTCAGATGGGGGGAGTTGCCCACCATGGAAGAAAAACCAGGCTGAACCATCGACCCGGCAGAGCTCCATGGATCGGAGGGCGGGTGGAGGCCTTCTGTTCAGGTGGCATCCAGCAGAAGAGGGGGGAGCAAGAAGGGCGAGGGATAACCAGCCACAGGAGATGAAAAGACAATGAAGGCCACATATGAGACATGTCGCATTACTGTGATGACTTCATTCAACTGTGCACCATTCAGCACTCAGGCACCACAGGGTGCTCACTGGCACACAGCTACAGCGCCTACTGTAGGTTCATATGGACTTCCACAAGGATATTATGGGAAACTAATTTCACTACCACACTGGCTTCCACAAAGAAAAACTGTGTGCCATTTTTATCTCTGTCGGTGTGTGATACATGGAACCACATTTAACAAAAGTGTCTCTCAACACAACACAATGAACAACGGGAGGTTCTGAACGTAAATCTTGTATCAACTGACCTTGCATGTAGAATGCTGGTGGATAGACATTTCCTGCCTTGGAGGCTGGGTAGCCACCACTGTCCCTGTTGAAATCCTCTCCTGAGGCAGATACATAAACCTACAGAAAATACATAGAGAAAGAGAAACCCTTCAGCTCAGTGCTTTAAAACCTAGTCAAAAATCACAACATTACTATAACCAAGTTAAATTGTGCTGCTAACTATAAAACTCATAAGAAAGTTCCCTGGGAGTTTCCTTACTTTACCTAAGAAAAATGGTATCTGGACCTGTCAAAGTAATTATTTTAAAGATTTCAAAGTTTAAAAAAAGTACATGCATTAAATACCTGATTAAACACAGCTCTTAAAATTATGTGTTCCTTCCTAGGAATCTATTTTTTCTTTTTTACTATCTGGTTTTACTATTTAATTCAATAAACAGACTGCTGCAACATTTCTGTAGACTGGAGAACTGAGCATTAAGTGTTGAATGTGCAGTATCAGTGATTTTATTGGGTCTCTTTCAGTACGGCTTTTATGTACCATCCTGTTACATAAAAACATGCTGAGAATGGTTTACAGACACACAATTCACTCTTTCTGCCACAGTGAGATGTGACCATATAATGGGAGCTCCAGTTGGACTTGGTGAATGTTATAATGAGTATAAAGGCATCAATGTTCTGAACAACCATATCCTTCTCAATCAAGACTATTCTAGACAAAAATCAAGTATCAAACTGTGTCTGAAAAACTCAAATCCAAATGGACTGAAGTTTTCTTCTGTAATTTGATTAAACAGAGAGAAAAAGGAAGAGAGGAAAAAGAGGGGAGAGGAGAAGAGGGAATGGAGAGATGCACTCCTAATTACTGAACCATCTGCCGAATCCTGGATGGCAGCCAACTCCACTGGCAGCTGGGATAGAGGGATGGGGGAGGGAGAGAGAAAGGGGAGGGCTGTTGTTCGCGGTGGTGGTGGCGGCGGTGTTGGGGGGGCTGAGGGGGTACAGAGAAGAGGAGGAAATAGGGTGCCCAGATAGCGAGAGTGGGAGGGAAAAAATGAGGTGGAGTAAGAACCATCAAACCCCAGTATGAATTCCCTCCAGTGATCTAACGAGTATATTTGGCAGAGGCGAAGAAATGTGGCCATAAAGTAAAGGGCCTACAAATACAACACACTATAAATACATGCTGCAAATGAGTGACTGGGTGAATGAGTGGCTTTTTTCCCATTTTTTCCTTCTTTACACTAGTGGTGCCAATGCACAGCTGTAAGAGCTGGATGACCTGTGCTGCAGCTATTTCTACTGCTCTGCAAGCCAAGGAGAGGCTTACGATGCCAAATGGAATGTGAAAAGGGGCATAAAACATGAAAACACAAGCTCCTATGGAGAGACTGGAAGGGTTGAGATGTAGTTCAGGGCTACAGCATTTCTGGATGTTAGAACTCACCGAGGAGGGCAGGCCAGGGGGCACCTTCCTGATCTTTTTTGGCTGTGATTCTGAGGGGAGGGAGAGACGGAGTGAAATCACGTAAGCATACTTCCCGACACAAAGACCTTAATTTATTGCATAAGTGAACATACAGCCACCAGTGAAAGGATTGATTAAGTCAGGCCCCTTCATTCTAAAATCCTGCTGAAGCAATTTATCCATACGTATCAGTATTCTAGGCTATTATTCAATGAATTTCTTCATTGAGAACTCAGTGATTTCACTCTCTCTTACTAAGAAGAAGTGAGACTTCTCAGACACTTTTTTAAAACCTTGGCAGGAGAAGTGATGATACACACCAACTTAAATTTAAACTTAAATTTAGGAAACTTTTTCTGAAATGAAATCTGTTATAGCAGATTTCACTTATGACTGTGTTCAACAATGTGACTGAAACTGTGCTTTAGAGTCTTACCGATGGGGTCCTGTGAGGGTCTCCTGCGAGGATTGCTCCCCTCATATGAGGAATAAAACTGGGGATTGGACTTCAGGCCCGACGGAGAGAGGGAATCGGGACTGGGCATGGGTATTTCACTGGGCATAAAGCCGGACTAAAGATGGTGTAAAAGAAAGCACAGACTGATGCAGTATAACAGGTAAAGACAAATAATTACATTTGAATAAAGTAAATGAAAAAGAAAAG
Source organism: Toxotes jaculatrix (assembly GCF_017976425.1). Lineage (NCBI taxonomy): Eukaryota > Metazoa > Chordata > Actinopteri > Toxotidae > Toxotes > Toxotes jaculatrix. The sequence goes on from NC_054407.1 coordinate 11,452,658, forward strand.
ATACACAAGAAAAGAAAACTGACTGGGTAAGGCAACTTGTCAAAAAGGAGTATGAGGAGAGAAAGAATAATACTGTAGCAGAACACCTGCATTTCTAACTGGTTTACCTGTGCTGCAAATGTTGAGTATGGCCCTCGCTCAGCCTTCCCTGTTAGGAGAAAGGAATAGAGAATCGGGTCATGAATGTGAAAGTTGGGCTTTTACATCAATATTAAATTAAAATCTGACAATTCCCTTTTCTCCATGTGGGTGCCTCCCATCTGCTGTGTGAGTATATATGATGATGTGTGTATTTATGGCTGTGGACTGCAAAACAACAACAAATTGGCCCATTATAAATGGTTCAGGGGCAATTGTGCCCAACCTCTGTCCCCTCCCCTGACAGTTAAACAGAGGAGAGCTATAGGCCACCATAGTCCCAAGGGAGAGCCTTGTTTGTGCATGGGTGCCCTTTACACCCCCCACCCCCTCCCTCACTGAACACACAAACTGCGACACAAAAACAAACCCCTCCTCCACATCCTCCCTGATTACCCCGCTCCCTTCATCCATCGCCACCTAACCATAAATATGGTTTGCCCTGAAGTGCTACGTTACTGTCTAACCTGTGAACGGCTGCTCTCTCAAACAAGCCACGCATCATTTTAGTTCAGTAACACAGTCAATTTATATAAATGTGTGTATTTCAATCAGCATGCTCTCCCACCGTTAAGTCTTATTATTGGAAACACAGCCCCTGAATTTCCCTGGTTCTTTTAGAGTTTAAAGAAAGAGTTACAGCGTCTGTGTCTCGACAGCTTAGTTCAGTTTAAACCTTCTTACCAGCAATCCCTGATCCAAATATGGGGGCAGAAGCCAAACCTTCTTGTTCACTGTAAAGGCCTTCTTCTCCATAACCCTGAGGGAAAGACAACAGAGGCTTTAGGGATATAAAAATAACCTAATAAAAATAGATAATGTCCTTTATTAATACTCCTTTCACACCAAAACAACTATGTAAGAGAAGAAACTTGTGCATTCATGTGAATAGGCCAAAGATTATCCAGTTTCGATCTGAGTGTGTAGGAAGGTCTGAGACTGTTCTGTTATGTATGAACAGACTTATGTGCCTATTGGAACGGTTTTCATGTGCATTTTCAAGGTCTTCCGCTCGGCCGTGGTGGTTGCTGTATCGATAAAATGAAAATGAAACAAAGGGCCACAGAAACACAATTAATCAGCACGAACATGAAGCGTGTCACTCAAGCTTCCAGTCCACTGAGGAGATTCAAAAAATGACACCCGATGAAAACATCAGATCTTTGCAGAGCAGTGAGGACAAATTTTTAATTATGTCACCTCTGCGAGGGCGCAACATCAAATCTTTGTACCATCAAATCTTCTGTGATGGCTTGATGGTACCAGAGAGGAGAATTAACTCTCAGATTTCTTTGGGGCGACTAAAAAAGATTGTTTCTCAACTCTACTGCATCAGACCAGTAGATAGTCTGCACCTTTCACAATGTAAAAGTTCACCCTGATGTCCTTCCTTCCAGACAGCTGAGGAGAAATCAGTTTGATCTGGCCTTGTCAGTATCAGTGTTGAACTCAGAAGATCTGGTAATTTGAGCTATCTACTGGTAAGATGCTAACCTCTCTAAACTGATGGTAGATTTAATTTGGGCTGCTCCAATAACTGCAAACCTGTTTCACAGAAAAGAATCTGGACTTTCTGAGCTGAACAAGCAGACTCCCAATATCCAGTGAGATATATAAAGATTAATGAGAAAGACTGATGTTTGTGGTAAAGTTGGTTCATAGCACCCTCTGGAAAGACAGTCTTCATAACACCGTGTAATGTGTGATGCACCATTATTTTATTGTTCACTGCGCATATATTTATACTGTTGTTAGCAGATCATGTGTAAACTGTTTCCTTATGTGATTTATGCATCTCTATTTCTAGTCAGCTCCTAAAGTCACAGCCTGGTGAGTGAAACGAAGGGTGTGGACCAGGTGACAACTTGGTATTTCCATATGACCAGACTGTTGCTGTATCAGTGGCCAAATGCAGATTAAGCAAAGCGGTAGAAATTACACAAGCACCCATATTTTTGTTGTGTTTCACTCAAGCTCAGTACCACACGTACACAGTCAGGTTCAATGTAGTAAGTGAGGATAAACCGTACCCTTCCCTGGTTGAAAGGAGGACTGTTCTGCTCTCCTGGTCCCCAGGGACTGGACCCACTCCTCTCATCAATACCTGGAAGACAAAGATGAGGTTTATTAACCCCTAAAAGGCAGACACATTCCTGACAGGGATTTACGCTCTGACTTTGGAAAACTAACTTCAGAAAATGATGACCTGCTTTGATAGAGGTTTTTCAGGCTGCTCAAAGTAACCTCCACTGAAGAGCTTCACTTCAGAGCTCACACAGAGACAACACAGTGACAGCGCCGTCACATAACGTGGATATGAGCAGTAGGAAGTTTGAATAATTAACACCCAGTATGAAGCTCTCAGAATCATCCTCGACATTCTTCATTCTCTCACTCCACTCCTTTACATTTTCCATGGCAACAGTCATTCATCGCCCATCTCTTCTCTCACATTTGGCCTATACCTTCGCCTCAACACGGACGCGAGGTCTCAATCTTACATGGCTGACACACGTTATCCCTGGCCAGAGCACTACAGCTTTCAGGGAGGTAAATGTGTTTGAAAGGAGTGATTTTAAAGACTAGTGAAGCAGAAATTCCTGCCCGTCCCCTTTCTCTCTATCTCCTCTCGTAGTGCTACACAGCATCTCTAGGGGAAAGCTGAAGCTTAATTGTGTGGTGATTTGCATAATTGTGCATATTAATGAATCTCAGCTCTATGAATATTCATATTTTTGTTTTGTTGTCTAATTAAAAAGCGGAGAGGGGAGAGGGGAGTGGGGGGGTAGAGGCAGGCTAGAATCATGACAGGATCAGGAGTAGAACAGAATGATGGGTCCACAGCGCTGAGAGCTGCTAGATTGCCGTGACAACTGTGATCTACACAGACGAAACCAGCGGAATAAGAGATGAAGGAGACGATGTCTTGTCCCCTCTCCATGGCTGACTGTCACTCTCCACGTCAATCAAAGATGATAAAGAAAACGCGTCAACCGTTCGTTTCCGCTTTAAGTCATCAGCACCTCAGCTACCAGACAAGAGAAAGGCTCCAAAACAAAGTGTTTTCTGTCCTTCACTGCATTACACTTTTCTGGATTCCAAGTAGCATAACAAATTGTATATTTAAGGAGTCTAATTTATTTATTCTGTAATTACATTCAGAATTTAAATTGGCCGGTTACAGTGGCAGTGTTGTCTAATAGAATTTAAGTTTACAGATACATAGGTCTTCTGTTTTTGGTGCTACTGCAAGAAACTGGCCACATTTCACTGGCCACACACCTACATTATTACCATGTATCCAGAACCATGTAGCCTATCAGAACTGTCTAGCTAATTAGCGAGACATGAACATGTGGTATTTTTTCCCCTCGTTGGGAGCACTGATGTTTGTAAGGGACTAGAAAAAGAAAAAGTGAACTGGCACAATCCACTCCACAAACAGCACAGCATGTGCAGTGCTTATGTGCTGCGCAACCATCTTGTATTAGAGTGCCTTTCTCCGGGCAGGTGTTATGCATCAAATGGGAAACAAATTTCATAAAACCAATAGTGTGGAGAAACACCGGAAGGAATAGTATTATTGGACACATGTTCAAGATACATGGGAGAGTGGACAAATGATGAACTAAGGAGCGTTAAAGAATAATTTAAATCCACTCAAATGTTCATTCTGAATAACTGATCTGATGATGAGCAGGTAAACAACACTGAGTGGATATACACTACAGTGTTATAATGCAAGGTCGCATGCCACCATGCTACTGTTAGCAACTTTTAAAACCCCTTTGATGCCTTTATTTCACAAAAGGCCCAAGAAATTAATCTAGCTACAGGTGAGTTGCATCCAGTTGCTAGCAGAGAGGAGGAACTTTCAGTTGACCGCACAGCAGTTAGACTGAAACAGGTGGCTAACTGCAAAGTATTTGTATGTGTGTGTGTGTGTGTGTGTATGTGTAGCATGTATGTGAAAATAGAACAGTTGTCCTAGTCTAGAAAAATCTAGGCTTGCCTGGTTTTCTCCTCCAAATTCCAAGATGTAAGAACCTCTTTGTTTTCTTGAGCATTGCTCGTGTGATCCTTGTTGTGTCTTTTTAGGTGGCCATAGCCTGCTTGCAGAGTAAGTGCTTATTTCAGCCATCATTGTCTTCATATATATATATATATATATACACACACACACACACACACACACACACACACACACACACACACACACACACACACACACACACACACAAACACACACACACACACACACACAATGTGACCCTTTTTCAAGCATGAGCATAAGGCTTTTCTCAAAACTCGAGTTAGATATAATCATTTCCTCTTCCTCACTATCTCCAAGGGGGTTTTGTTTATTCTGACTATTTATGACTGACTATTATTTTTCTCCTTTTTTCCAGGAGAAAACCATGAGTAGTGCAGCACCCAGACAGACTACCAGGACTGGAAAGAGAAAAATGAAGAAAAGGGTGAGTAACATCAGACAAATTCTCTGGTGAACCCCAGTGCACTTCTCCTCCCAGCATGCAACGCCCCTCTAAGCATGGCTGGTCTATAATTACACAGGAAGAAATACTGGAAACAGACAGCCAGCCTGAGTCATAGGCCTCATGAGCAAAACTCTGGAACATACATTGACCAAACTTGCAGACATGTCTTCGTTTTTTTTTTACAGGAACACTGCCGCGGGCATCTATAACTATGTGTGCCGTTTTGTCTACACACCTTCTTCCTTCCCTTGGCAAAGTGAGTCACACAGACACAAAGCATGATGTCAGATCAAATCTCAAGAGAGTGAACACTGTTAATGAAATACTGAACAATGTACAATAACACAGGCCTGGTTGTTTTAACCTGTGAGTCACTGGAGAGTTCTCAAACACAACACAGTGTGCCCTAACCCACTAATACAGCTTCGACTACATTTGAGTGCCTTTGTTCTGACACTGTGTGAATTTACACACTTTACCAGAATTGTGTGTCAGGAATCAACAATTTAACCTGCAAATCTACTTTACCATCCTTTAGTTTCTGTGATTCACTAGCACATCTGGGTTTGACAATGTCATGCAAATTTGAAACTCCTCCCCTTCTGCATTTCAGCCCATACCACTGTTTAAAAATACATTTTAGGATTCTCGGTTTCCAGAGACCAAAAAATGAAAGTGCACTGAAAATTACTTTAACTGACTAGTGAAAGGGATTGAACAGGCACATAAGACCAGAGCAGAGATATTATCATCACTGAAAGCTCTAGCAGGGAGGGTCCCCATAGCCACACGTTAAACCTCCACATACCCCAAACCTTAACCATACTGGGGAAAAAAAAGGCATCTAACTGACTCTACAAGGAAAACATGTGGCAGCTGCTCCACAAAAAGCAGGAATACAGTTTGAAGTTAGATTCTTTGAAACTTATTATATGCTATCACAACTTTAAGTAAACAGAAAAACAGAGACAAATTTACATGAACAACTTTAAAACAAAGAGACATGACATGAATCACACACTCAGGTGACTTTTTCTCTGAAATGATTCAGCTTGTCACTCACACTCTGTGAGCTTAAAAGGTTGCTGTTAAAATTTGCTAGCTTGCTCCTTCACAAAGTAATGACAGTAACAATGAATTAAATGGTGATGTGTTTTCACAGGAGGGAGGAAAAGTATCAAAAAGTCCAACAGAAACTTTTTATTCCACTCCTGCATCATAATCTACTTCTCTCTCGCCAAATAGCTCTGCATGTTTCATCAGTCAATGTTTTGCCAAAAATTTGGAAAAATATAATATAATATAATAAAAATACACTGAAAGGAGAGGTGGATTGCTTTAAAGTGTTGAGTGATGCAAGGCTGCAGGAGATGTTTTGTAAGGACCTTGTTAAAAGTTTCTCCTGCCATAAAACCCACGTACTCAGGCAGATTATAGGTGGAGTATAATTTCAAGGAAAAGGGACAATGCCACAAAGAGCCGTTGATACCGAGCCGATTGATAACATCTGTGTGTCTCTTTTGTAAGCACACACCTTGCCTGGAAAAAAGAACATGGAAGTGGCCCTCAAATGAATAGAAGAAATAGAGCCCCCTCTTCTCCACCCTGCACTTTCCTGCACCCTCCCAACACTTGCCTTGTCTTTCATCTTAATTCAATATCTGATTCCATTTCTATTGCCAGCCGAAAAAGAGCCACTGCACTTCTACAGATACAAGGGTGACGGAGAAAGGTTTGTGTGGGGCAAGTGGACCAGACATTTTTAAAAGCTAACAATTTTTTTCTCTATGACAGCAATACAAAAGGGCTTAGAAACCCCACAAAATGAAAAACACAGGAAAGAAGTATGATCTTGAGTATTTATGGGGCTGTTTGTTTATACTAAGTTGCATGCATGTTTTAAAAGTGCCTGAAAGGGCTGGGATGCTAAAGTTTTGTGATGAGGATAGATAACAGCGCGAGGTGAAAATGAGTTATGTGAAAAGGAGAAGTAGGGTGCAAGATTACAGGACAAGGGAATACACTTTTCACTGAGAGGAGATTAATTGAGCTGTTCCCAACAACCCCCACCCCTCTGCCTTTGTCCTAAAGTGATTGAACGGCAACAGCTGAGAAGGTGAGGGAAGGGACACCTGCAAGGCGAAGATGAGGAAGTGTAGAGGAAATGACGCTTGATCTATATAACATAAAGTTAGCTGGCAATTTTTCCTGAGGTTCTTTCCAAGTGATCTACAATCTAAAATACAATTCATGAAAAGGTGAACAGGAACAAACTCAGACATTTCTTTATTTAACCTGACTTTTTTTAATAAAGTCAAGCATTTATTCTATTTAAATAGACAAGGAAAAGAAAAGCTTTTTTTTTTCTTTTGGTCTTACCTGAACTTCCAAACCCTGTCCTGCCGAGAGTAGTCGGCCGGTTCTTGCCATTTGAAACTGGAGGCTCAAACATCTGAAATGAGAGGAATGAAACTGTTAACAAACCAGTGCAAGTCCATCTAAGACTTTACTGAGTTCTATCCTCTTCACTTGGGGCAAAGGTTGCTTAGGTGGTATTCCAAATTATCCTATCCTATTTAACCAACAGCTACGATGGGCATGATTCAATCTACGCATTCCAGCTTTGACTGAGAGACTACGGGGAAAAAAAGTGGCTGATGTTCGCGGTGCAATCCTTCAAACCCTGACCAACTGACCCATTCATGGATGCCTTGATATTCATTCACGTTTCTGCTTTATCTGCTTGACAACATGACTTATTATGAAAGTTAAAGTAATTTGTCATTCTGTGAGCATAGAATGAACTGTATAGGATGCATTCTCCACAAATTCAGGCAATCTTCAGAGAGATCTTACCGCGCTAAAATCCAGCAAGTCGCTGAGCTCCTTGTCTGTTTCCACTGCAGCCATTCTCTGCTGCTGTTCACTTGGCCCTTTCAGTCTCAGCAAGCGACTACAAGCAGAGGTAAGGAGAATATGAGTATATTTCGCCCATTTGTAACTATTCTGACCAGCAGAGGTACACAGCAGTAGAGCTAAATAGTCCCAAAATCAAGTGTTTGTGTGGATACCTCAACTCAGATAATGTGACATCATTATGGGTATGACTATTGGTTGCTTTCTACAATTTCTAATGAAAACTAAAGGGGTGTGATATAGTCGAACAACCATTTATTGTTCATTCCACTCAGCTTGAACAGTCCACTAAGGGTCCAGGAAATTTGATCATATGCAGCACTTAAAAAAGCGAGTTTTATTTTTAATTTTCAAATGAGGTTTCACATTTATTACTCATGTTGCTTCCAATATTTCACCCACCAGCTAAACTGCTGAGATATAAGGATAACAACACTGGCACAGCCTCACAACAGCATCCGCATGGGGCAACCACACAAGCAATCAGACTTTGGTTTGAAACCAGTCAAGTTCAACATGTCTATAATATGACTACATTATCTAAACTGCTTTCACTAAAGCTGAAAATGAAGACTAACATTAAAATTACTACTCAGTCTGTAAGCACGCCATGGATGAAGCAGAACTGATTTGAGTTCAATGTGTCTTCTTTTTCACTTACAAACGGCTAGTTTGTGTAATATAGAGAAATTGGAGACTTGAGTAAAATTTAATCTTAACCAGTAAGAATGTTTAAAAATTATGAAAGCAATACCCAGATTGTTAAAAAAAAATCTTGATTTGTGACCACATAATTCCCAGACAATATATAAACCTACAAATATAAATCTAATATTGATATTTCACATCTCTGCTCACTAAATGATGATTCAAAAGCATTCAGGTTGCTCAACACGACTAAGAGAGGAGTCGATTAAACGACATGTTGGGAAGACCAACAGTGCACATAACCTACAGCCCCACTCAGTCACCTTTTTAGGGAGCGCAATGCTGGCTCAGATTACCTCTCCGTCAATAACTTAAGCATGAATTAATCACTAATGCCTATGTCATGAGACAGAATTTAAATTCAAGTAGCACATCCACGCCTGAGACTGTCAGAGAAATTATCAAGTAATGAGAGTTTCGTTGGTAGCCCACATCTAACATGGGTGACCATGGTTCAGCCACAGGCCACACTGCGCTTGTTGTTTGTCAGTCCCTGGGCTCAGGCTGCTCCCTCTACCTCACAAAGCAACCGGCTCTGACAGCTCTTTTGAATAACTTACAAAGTAATAACACAGCATGCTGGACCCTCAAATAGGCAAAACATTGTAAGACCAGCCTGTATAAAAGCAAATGCAGGTCGTGTGTATAAAACATCTAAATGAGCAGAATTTCTACATGTGGTGGACAAACCAGCAGACACACTTTCCAATACAAAGGCACTTCAATCAATACAAACTTGGGGAAATTACAACTTCATGGGTTTTGTTTGTGATAAAAGGTGTTGACGGAATTCAGAGTTTATTTGTGAGGCTGTAGCTAGTGGAGTCATCAAGCAAATATTTACGATAAAGTGCCTTTCAGTCAGTGTTGTTGAGGGTTTGCTACTCAATGATATGATGAAGCCCCTGTAACCTTCTGTAGGTTGCCATAAAAACTGTGGGTACAAAGTAATTAATTTACTAATTAATTTTCCAAACAATTTTGTAAGAATTTCTGGTGCAACAACTGCAGTTATGTAATGCCAAAACTAGAAAACACCAGAAAACTGTAAAAAGAAATATTTAATCAAAAACATTCCAACCTATGACCACAAAAATGACTATATATCTGAATCAACAACTTTGACAGTAACTTTGACTTAATTGCTACCACCGGACTCGGTATCATTTTCATGGCATGACTGGAAATTTGCTTTTAGTCTAAAATAATACACTAGAAACAAGAAAAGCTAATTAGTTTCGGACATCTGAGCCATTCATTGCAACTACAAAAAAAACTCCCACACTTTAAAGTGTAGCTTTTTTTTTTTTTTTTGGCAATATCGTACACACTTACAGGAGTGCTACTCTTGTAAATGTTGCAAGTAACCTTACTAATATGTTTGTGACCAAGTAAAACCATAACAAATACAAGACCAAAAACCAGCTATTAGTCTACACTGATAACTCAGAAAAATAAAATAACTGCATCCGATTCTGACTGCATGAAAAGATGCTACCACCAGATCAAGACTAATGGAAAAGCAATGTAAATCGTGTTACAGTGGCTGACAATAACACAGTTGAGGAGTAATGAGAAATGTGTTATCTAAGAAGAAGCCAAAATATTTTTACACTATATAATCTAGTAATTTCTGTCTCTGCTGAGCTGAGGTCAAAATGGGAGATAGGAGTTTAGCCCCTCCTAACAAATGGAAGTTACATAGGCTTGTCTTGAGCACCCCCACCTTTGGCCTGCCCATTTGGAGAAAAGTTTTAAAGCATTAATAGCCACACAACATCTTCGTACCTGGCATAAAATAAGAGACAGCTTGTCACCAAGAGACAGTATTTTCATGGACAATCGGTGGGTTAAAATTCTGCGGGACGTTTAAAAGGACATTAAAAACCTGTTGCCTGCCCTCACGTCGAGCAGGAGAATGAGACACTGATGAACACAAAGACTCGGGCCACCAAAGTTTGAATTGAGTGATCAAAACAACAAAATTACAAGCAACTGTCACAGGTTCTTTAGAGAAATGCATTTAAAACCGTGCAGGATGGAGAAAATAAGGCTTTAGCTGCATTCGTGTTGCTTTTTACAGTGGTGGGTTTGTTGTTGGTGAAGGTGGAGGTGGGTAAAAATAATACTGCTAAGTTCTACTTTTATCAGATTTTTACTATCGGTGCTCAATTTTGTGGCTTGAACTTATCATTAGTGACCTAGGCTGTAATAGCGAAACTCTTAAGATTTTGTTAACAGGTGGACGAGACTGCCATTTTAGCCACAACAAGGACTGTTATAAAACAAATCGACAACGTCTGCCTATGTTAACGTTTCACGGCTAACGTTCACGCATTTGTCTCTCGAAAAGCTACGTCTTGGTGCTTCAGACAGCTAAATCCCGGGGGGAGCTAACTCAGTCTGGTAATATGCTAATGTGCTGTAACATTATAGCCCATTGAAGTGAACAAAGAAGTCTTTTCCACCACACACAAGCGGCCAATACTCAGTAATAACACCGCAAGCTCGCTCAGGCCGAAGGGACGAAAATCCAAGACCCCGCTTTTCCCTACTGTGTCACTCAGCGCAACTTGAACGATGCGCTTAAAACTTGATTATTACTCCGGCAACAACGTGACAGACAACTTATGTTTGACATGCACACGCTCGCTATCAATATGTATATATCCACGCGTTTACCTGGATTCAGTAATGTGGCATCCAACGGGGAGAAATGAACGGCAGGAGTAGAGAGAAAAACAAAGTTAGGGATAGGATCCTTCCCCCGTGGTCCGGACTGTGGGCTTGATGAAGATGAGGGAAGGCAATATGAACCACTCCTCCGCCGCCTCGTCTCGTTGTTGTCTTCGTCACGAAACCGAAAACACGTCTCCAACACGAACCATAACTCTTGTGCTCCTCGTTTTCCTTTTGTTAGAGAAATTGTAACCATTTCATTTCCCAAGTAGACATTTTAACAACGTCCACATTGTCGGTTCCACTGGAATATCACTCCGCAGTACAGCCTACGGGAGGACATGGACGCTGAAACATCAGCGGTGTCCAATTTCAACTAAAACGAAGTAACCGGACGAATCAGGTTTCGACAGACTTTGGGTTGGTGCAGCGATTGTGTTAAATGTTTCAAAGCGTCACTATTATCTGCCTGCGGACGAGACACAAAATGATCGGAGTACCGATTCGCAGGGATCTATGTCGGGTGGCGGATGAGGACAGCGGAAAGCCCAACTGAGCAGACCAGTAGAAGATGGAATGATAATATCGGTGGGAGGACCAATTGGATACGGCGAACATTTGATTGGCAAGTGGGACGCCCAAATATGTTTCACCATCATCCTTTAGGGGAGTCTCGTTTTGCCTACGGGTTGCTTGCGTTTTAATTTTGTTCTCAAACAGTGCCTGAGCCACTAAAAATGTGTTTGTTTGTTTGTGTGTGTGTGTGTGTATGTGTGTGCGTGTGCGTGCGTGCGTGTCAAAGAGAGATGGGAGTTTACCATGGTTCGTTCTGCGAAACATGGGTAGGACTGTAAGAAAGTTTCAGTGGATTATAATTGGCAGTAATGTTTAAATACATGGCCAAAGACATCAAATTATGGAGTGACCTTGCTATGAAGAAATTAAAAAAATATTGCCGTGAAAACATTACACTTAAAAAATTACAAACACACACACACACACATATACTTTCTTTGTCCAATAGTTACAGTTTAGTTCAGTGTAAAAAAAAAACAAAACTTCTGTTTAGGATATTTGAATACATCCCTGAAAACTATTTATAGCCATCACAGGGGCCTTCACATATGATTGTATTTGAAATATTGCAATATATCATTGCATGTTCACAATTTGTTCAGTCGTTTTAATTTAGCGTTTGGGAAGGGGACCCAAAAAAAAAAATCTGCTGTTATAAAAGTCGCTGACATGTTGAGTGCAAGAGTAGCAGAGAAAAGTAATACTACAGCCACTTCCTTTTATCAAACTGGAATCAAAGACTGAGTTCACAGCGTGAGCCAGCATGTAACTCACAGAAATGGCCTGGCTGCTGTTTCTCATGAGTTGTACATTTGGGCTTACATAAACAAGGCTGCAGTTAATGTCGGTGTTTGTTTTGAAGACTTTCTAGAGAAAACCTCAACTGGTTTGAGGGGGAAACAACCTAAATAACATCTGTGCTGGCCTTTACGAGAAAACTCAGCCATCCACTTTGTGGTTGACAACACACACACACACACACACATGCTCAGCATGCATTGCACAAATGCAACTCACACCTGTCTGCCAACAGTAGGACTAACATGTTATCCTTTTATATCTAAAAAAAAAAATGTACCACAGAATGTAAGCATGCATGCCTGTCACAGTTAAAAACAGATGGAGCATTATGAGTAAGGCATGAAGGGTAAAAGTCAGCTCTACATGTTTTTGCAACAGGGTAAGGAGCATTCAGTCAGCGTGAGCACATCAACCTCATTATGACAAAACTGGTCTCATGTCACAGATTCACTTGTGAAGCTCCTACAGTACACCTGGGGAAAGCTGGCACATGTATTTGCCATGGAAGTGATCATATCGCAGCTCAACATGAAACATCAAACAATGTTTGGTTTGTTGCCTTTTAAAAAGTAGGACAAACAGCATGGAGGCAAAACAACATCAAGGCTGAACGGTAAGGCGCAAGACTCAAAAAAAGCTATATTTAGAGTGGAACTCCATTTTCCTAACCCCAAAGTGTGTACCCTCTTCTCCACCCACTCTTTCCTGGGCTCTCTCTTCTTCTTCTAAACAAGTACTAGCTTTGTAAATGGGTTACCCCCATGCAGCCACCCACGCATCAGGTACAGTATGAAAACCTGGGGCATCCTGTTATGACTTCTGGTTTCCTGTTTCCTGTGAAAAAATACAGCCCCCTCTCTCTTTCACACATACACACACTCCCGTACACAAACACTGTTCATCCACCGTTCATCACACACCAAACAGAGTGGGGCCGGGATCAGCCATTTCCAAATGCATTAGTTTAAGTGTCTGTACTTGCAATCTTGACTCAAGTATTTGGGAATGTCTTCATTCTAAATATTACACTGCCCATTAGATGCAGTCACTAATATAGTGGCAAGTTTTCTCTTGGTAGATTGTTTCCACAAAGACTTAATCCAATATTGTAGTGAATTTTTTTGAATGGGTATCACAATGATATTCTAGTGGCCTTGAGAAATACAGCATAGGCTACAAAGCTGCAGCACTGTGAAGAAGTGATTATGTTATAAGGTGACAATAGCAGCTGTTTTCTCCCATTCCTCACAACATTTAATTTGTTTTTATTTCATGTATACAGTACATATTCTCATTTCACATGCCAGGGAGGAAGATGTACACGTGTCAGGGGACCACTGAAACAGAAATAACAGCAGTGTGTGCTCGTGTGTGAACTGCAGCACCCAACCCCCCCCGCCCCCCCTTTTACCAAAATTATGAAAATAACACTGTTTGTGACACACAACATGCTGCAACCACACACCCCCTGCCAAGATACCTGAGCGTCTGTCTCAACAGGGGTCAGCCACATCACTCTTAATGAGCAGAAATCTTTCTACCTTCCTGCGGTGGCTCTAGTCTGCCATGCTGAATGCTCAGTGACTGTGTCTTTGGCACACACTCATGGCCCCGTTACCCCCTCTATTATGTTGCGGCTTTTGTTGGTGCTGAAAAAGAATTTTTAACATACTTGTTTAGTGCATTTTCCACACAAGATTGTTTTCTATCAGTTTTTGGGGGGCCCTTGTCGTCATGTTTATACTTGACGTGAGTCTACCACCTGCAATGTTTGGGAGTTTTGTAAAAATCAAAGCATCATTTCTACTTTTTAAACAGACTTTTGCATTTTACAGAACCTTCACTCACTTTTTTTCTCATTTGTTTTTGCAGGAAAAAGAGAAAAAGCACAACAACATTCTGTTTTTTCCTAATTTTCAGCTCATCATCCCCTCCCCCTTTCTTGCAGATTGGAATTCATTAGCAATCAAAGAGCCACTGACAAACGCCCAATCTTAATTACCCTCTCATTTGCATATTTGCATATTAATGACTGCAGACTTTGCTGTTTTTCTGCTGCAGTAGTCCCCCTCCCATCAACAGTGCTCAGACTTAGCCACCCCACATACTGCAACACTGTCTTTCTCAGAGCTTAAGGCCTCACACGTTCAGACTGAAGCTGACAGACATTCAAAGGGGAGGCATTTCATTATCAATCCAGACATTATCCAAACAGATGATTCAATGTGCTGGTAATTCAAATAGCAGACTAATGTATGTCATCAGTGCTTTAGGTCACTTTCCTTGCCTTCTTTATTTATTTTGTATTAGTTCCCTTGGTTGCATCGGTGTACACACAGTATACCACTCGGGAAGGGTGTACTTTGATATCTTGGTTTTGGTAGCTTTACAACTTTAGTTTGTAATTGTACTATAAATCTTCAATGCTATGCAGTTACTATGCTGCCCCCGTCTGGCGAAACACGTGCAAAACAGAGAAGTGACGCTCTGACAAATGGAAGACATCAAGTTCACATATTACAATACATACCATTTATTGACAATTATGATTTTTGATGATTTTACCATAAAAAACATCTATATTTTTAAAGGAAGCAAGAGAAAAAAAGAACAAAACAAAGGAGTGAAATGCCCTAATCCTGCCACAACACAGGATGCACTTTAATGGCAAATCCATGTCCTGTTGTTTACATCATAGCCTATACAAAGAAATTACCATTTGTTTCAGCTGAGACTGCTCAGTGAGTTGCCATGCAGCTTGCTTAAGATATAAACGCAATCTTGTTACAGTAGGCACTGCTCAGGGCTGAATCTCTAGTTTGTTTTTTTTTTTCCTCAAAGGCAGCCTCTGCCCTAGCATAGCTGATCTGAAGCTAATGATACCAGAACAAGGTGAAAATGCTGTTTTAAGTTATTAAGAAATAACCCAAAGATACAGAGAGAGCAGAGGGTGCATTTAAGGTTGTAGCTTTTTTTTTTTTTTTTTAATTTTTATTATTTGGCTTTGACGCGAGTGTCATGCTAAAATGTTTAAAACACTGTGCTTCACCTCAAGACATCTCAAAATTTGTAGAAATCACTCACGTCAACAAATGCGAGAACTTTCCTAAACTCAGTCACCTCTTGCTAACACAGACACACATAACCCGACCTGCTCAGTAAAATAAACCGATTCTTACGCTTCCCAATTTGTTTGCATATCACATATAAAAAACTAATTCATACATGCATCTGCCTGTACACATGTACAGATGCTTAACCATGATTGTAATAACTGGGATAGACACACTTGTGTTGTAAGCCTCAGAACACTTTGGAGAAATTCTGACAAGAAAACCAAAAAGCTGAACCAAAAAAGAGACGTTAGAAAATTAAGCACAGCTATTATATTTGTTTTTATATTCTTATAAGAGATAAAATCTTCCAGTTTTGATACAGTATGTACAGCCTGTGTGACTGCAGGGTACTGAGGTGAGGATGTACAAAAAGCCTAATGGCATGTTAGTCTCCAAAGAGATTAAATGGCCTAACATCCTGAACTGATCTTAACACAAATGACCGATGTTCTTTACGTTACCAACAACCATTTGGAGGACTTATGCTGTGACTGATTTAAGAAAAAATTTTCATGATAACTGAATCTCCGTGGGCTGACTCCACAAAAGGTCCAAATTGTAGATAGAGTGCCTTTCCCAGCACGTGATCAACTGGTTTAAATGTCAGCAGAGTTGATTTGATAGCTGGAGCCTTTAGGGGTTCACCTGAGGGAGGATGTGGCAAACAAGATGTGTATGTGTGGGTGTATGGTTTTCGGCAGTAGCTTCTCCATGTTTTTTTACATACTGTGTGTGTGACTTTGTGTAGATTGTGTGTTCAGTCTGCAGTGCGCGTGGGAGTGCTTGGTTGGTTCAGCCCCATGGTTTTACAAAGCCAGCCAGCAAAATCTACCTCCTCCGCCTCAGACCGCTTGATAAATGTATGGTTCTGCAAAAAAACACAAAAGATTAACACAGAGAAGTAAAACTGGGCGTGAAAAACTTAATGATCGAACTGAACAGACTTCATGCTGCTGACTCTGACTTTACAGTGAATATGAATATAACATTTTCCTTTAGAAAATATAGTTTAACCACAGTGCTGGTTTGGAGGTTGTTTCTACAACAACCAGTTTTTGTGATCTAAATCTTTGACTTGTCAGATACTGAACATGTTCCCAGTGCAAACTGGCCAAAAGAGAAAAGTTTAAATTCAAACTTAAGTTGCAATCTAAATGAGGAAACTTACCATCAGCATTTTCAAGTCAGCCCTGTCTGCTGGATTTTTGATGAGACTGAAAATAACAGAAGACAGAGGAATCTTTCAGACACAGCTTTTCATCCATTAAGTTGGGTCACATGTTGGTGATTAGTTCTGATAGCTAACACTCAAAAATAAAGATGCGCTGTGTGTTAGGTGTATGCCACAAAGGAAAGCTGAGCAATGTTGTCAGGCTAAAATGTTGTCTCACCACTTTGTCACAAAGTCTTGGAAATCAGAGGTGAATATACCATGTGGTAGTTTGGGAGGGGGCTGAAATACAGAAGAAAGATGAATAAACATTTGATCATATCACCAACAGAAGTGAGATACCTGATTTACTAAGGATGGCATATAATACTATATGGAATTAGAGGACATTTTTAAAAAATCTGTTCTTAGATTCTTACCTCATTTACTATGTAGTCTAGGAGTTCAAAGATGGCCATTACAGCACCGTGACCTGGAAAAGGAGCCAAGCTAAACTTAGTTTTATATTCAACATTTCAAACAAGACTGTTATGTAAAAACACAGGGATTCTATTGCCGTGGGTTTGTGTTGCTCACCGCTGACAGGTCTACCCGGGGGCCTGGGTCTGGGCGAAGTGCTGTGTGTCTCTCCCTCACTACCATCTAAGATGGGTCGTCCAAATATGGCCTCCAGTTCCTTAGCATCTGGGGGAGGGATGGGGTAGCGTCCAATCGACAGCTCCACAAGGGACAAACCCATGCTCCACACATCTGACTGCACAGAATAGTGGGTTCCCTGCAGTCTCTCAGGCTAATCAATAAAAATGAACAATAGGCAACAAAGTAAAAAAAACCAAAACATTATTTTAACAAATACAAGGAACTGTTCACACTTTAAATGTCAGATATCAAGTGGCTAAGACATTGTTCTGATCTTACATTTATTTTGAACTGTGTGTGGATTAGACCATTCAAAAAAGTTTACATTAAAAAATATACAATATATTTTTACATCTAAATTGAGGAACTGGTTGAAATATAGGTTACTGGTAGTTCAATGGAGCTAAGAGTGGTCTACACAGTATGATAAAGGATTGGAACATCTGATTTGAAAAGCACCAGCAAACATGGGCAACAGGTCAGAGTAATGTTGAGGAACTGAACTGAGCTAATCTTTTCACAACACAATTCAAACAGACCAACATACCGACATATAGGATCTTGTTCCGACAAAGGAATTGGCCATAGAGTCTATGAGCTGCCCGCTCACACCAAAGTCACACAACTTGATCTCACCACGTGAATTCACCAGTATGTTTGAAGGCTTCACATCTGTTGGTAAAAAGCATGTTATGAAAACCTCAAAATGACTGGACATTTATAACAATATGCAACTATATATATAACAACCATTTAATTTGTTTTAACGTGAAAACGCATCACATGTTACAAAATTTAACAAAATTTAAAGCAGCTTGCTATTGTGCATTATGCCTTACAGATAAAACAAATAATCAGCTTGATGGAAAGTCTGATACCTCTATGCATGATTTGGTGTTTTTCTCTTAGGTAGGCAAGGCCTCTCAAAACCTGTTTAAAAAAAGGGGAGAAATTACTCAAGTCAATAACTGCAAATAACCTTAATGTGAAAACAACAGTCAGAAACAAGCAGGAAACCCATCCAGATGGTGTGTGTCTGCATATTAAGTTCATGGTCTATTTTGAGGTCAATATGGTAAACTGAAAGAGTGATACAACAACAAAAAGATCTTTTTTAAGCATTGATGAAATGGCTTTTTCTAAACAGAACTGTTTAGGCCAACTGTTGTTTCATAAGCCAGTAATGTAACATTATATCGTATGATAAAACAGCATATACTTACAGCAATGCTGACTTTTCCCAGAATCTCTTCAGGGATTCTCCTTGCTTCTTTCAGCACCTGGTCCAGAGATCCACCATCCTGGACAAAAAAGGAAGACACCAAAGAATACAATAGGTCATGCAAAAAAATCCACAGAATTTCAAAGGTGCACAACTTTCCCATTACTGTAATATGCACTTACATTGCAATACACTTAATGAAAAAGTACAGTGGTTCTCAATCAGTGGCACGTACAAACATATGTTTTTCATATGTTATTAATATTTATATATTACTAGTTCATGTTCATGTTATTGCTACCACAACAAATTCAGCTTTTTAAGTTGAAAATTTTAGTCCTTTAACAAAAACCTTGAGAAACTAAATTAAATATGATACATAACTACAGAAAGGCCTTGGAGGATTAGTGTCCCCATTCAGTGTCAAGATCCTTGAAATAGACAAAAAGAGAACAGCAGGACCTCAAGTCCTCCAAGTCCAGTTAGTTTCTGGACTACGGTGTGTGAGATACATTGTATGTTGTGACACATTCCTCCAAGAACCATCATTAAAATTTTCTGAGACTTGTGGCACAGTACCAGTTTTGCTTATAGCCTCTGATGCATCCCTCCTTGGAAACTGTGGGTACTCACCACTGCTCACTAGAACCACCCCACAAGCTATGCTGCTGCGGGGATGTTTCGGCCCACTCATCTGGCTTTAAAAATTTGGCCCTTTTTAAAGTTTCTCAGGTGTTTATACCGCCCATTTCTCTCACATCCAACATCCTGACTGTGAGAACCGACTATTCACTTGCCATCTAATAAATCCCAGTCCTTGACATGCAGTTGTTATGAAGCCTATGATCTCAACTATGTGAGTTGTAATAATGTTTTGAATTATAGGTGTATGAGAGAACAACAACAATGGGACAAAATAAGCTAATTTCCCTGCAGGGATGAATGGATAAATACAGCGATACATTACATCCTCTCACCATGTGTTCCATGCAGATGCTGATCTCCCCATCGCTGTAAAAGGCGCCATAAAAGCCCACAATGTAGGGAGAGTTACATTCATGCAACACCTGAAGCTCCCGGATGATCTGGTTTCTGATAGCAGGTTTAATTTCTAGATGAATGAGCTGATCAGAGGATTGAGATAGAAAATGCATTCAGAATTATACATTTTTTGCATAACAACTGTTTGATTACATTCATGTCACTATTAAGGTAAGACTATTTGTAACTTACCTTTCTGGCCATGATTATTCCTGATGGTTTGTGGCACTCCTTGTTGACTACACCTCCATTGCCTGCACCCAGCTCACAGATCCGATGGAAGTCGTCATCTTTCAACTCGCCTACCTTGGCCTTCTGGGTAAGGAAAGCTTCTAATCTTTTCTTCTGCTGTTCATCCAGGTCCAATTCTTCCAATATTTTCTTAAGTGCCTCTAAGTTAGCCCTGGGAAAAAGAATACAGAATAGGAATAAAACATCTTTCAGACTGAACAAATGTATTTTAAAATTACATATAAAGTCTTATTCAGTTCACAATGTTAATATTTGACCAGTAGAATAACTTACTCAGATGCAACATCTGTGTTGGTGGAAGTGGATAATCCATCGCCAGTAGGAGCAATGTTTAAGGGAACTGGTCTCTTTTTAGGAGCCATGATCAATTGTGGATAAACTATTGGCTGAAGCTAAGTATCACTTTTCTCCTGGCAACAAAATAATGATTTATTAAACCTACTCTCTCCACGTTTCTGACTGAAGGTTATGTTATTTGTAGTCAGCGTACAGCTTTATTTCATATATGTACTGGGCTTAAAGGTTAAATAGCAAACCGGTGTTATCTTGAAGATGCTACCTGGACTAACGGAACTTTATGTTTCGTGTCAGTTGTCAGGTAGGACAGTCAGTTAACCCAAGAAAATATGACCTAACTTGAGTATCGGGCTCAGCACTTAACACGGGCTTGGACTCAGACTCTGCTTAAATGATCCTTCTCTGATTCACAACACAATCAGCAAAGCCGCAACTTCTTGAAAAAAGAATGGGGCACTGTAATGCTACCGTTAGCTAGTTGGCTAACGTTAAGTCAACGTTAGCTAGGTTAGTTGTTTTACCTTAAAAGATGACACCGAGGCACAATAACTAGCATTGTGGTCACTGCCCCAACGTGAAATAAGTGAATTTAAAATTAATCTACACTGAACTAACTACAACGCAATGGCAAACAGAATATTTTCAGAACCAGAGCCATCACTAGCGTCTAGCTAACTTCATCTGCTAGCTGTTGCGTGATAGCACCACATTTAACGTTAGCCGATAGCAAGCGACTGTTTTACTTGACTTCCAGCGCCGTTTCCCCACCCAGCTGTTTAAATGAGAAACACTAATTTGGGGCTGTAGCCTCGGTCAGTTTATCCTTGCCCCTTCTTTCACCTTGCAGGTGTGTGTGTTTTCTGCAGACAGACATCGGGTCCCAGGCTCAGAGGCAGAGGTGGGGGCGCGGCGCAGTCAGTACTGGGGCCCAGCAGCACCGCACACTGCCCGGTGTAACTGGGGAGACAATCTCGCGATATGTCAGAAATTGACAGTCAGCTGTGCAGCCGTAACTTCATGAAAACGGGATTATGTAATGACTCTGTCACCAGCCCTCTTCACACATACATGTAAATAATAACGACAAGGATTCTGTTTGGTTTCTAAGCATTTATTTTTACAATTATGACACATTTTGCTGATACAAGCCTCAGAAAACGATGCTGTTAAACACTCAGTTGCACGTTTATTAGGAACATTTAGCCAAAACTAATGCAGTCTAATACAGCATCCCTGTAATAAATCCTTCCTTTCTTTAGATTGTTATGTTAAGTTTTTGTTTAATTGGTTTTAGCGAACTGTTGATCCAGCTTTATAATCATGTTGGAGGCTGTCGTTTAAATGTATTGCATTGTAGTTGTTGTTATGTAGCCTATTCTCACTGATATAAATCGAGTGGACAAAGTAATAAAAACACCAGTCAGTACAGCACCATAAAATGTAACAGCAATACAAACTGCAACCTCCAAAGCCTCCAAAATGACCATAAAGCTAAATCAACACCTAAGGGCTGATGCAGAATGTTGGTGCAAATTCCCAAACATTGAATTTATCAAATTACCAAAACCAAACTGCAAACAGCCCTTAGTGGGTCTGGAGGAAGGTACATGCTTTGCTGGACTGGTAATCTTGCCTTATACCACCTGTGGTACAAGGTTGTTTGTGTGCCCCCTCTAGCTGGGCCCAAAGAATGGTCACCATCTTATATCCACTCGTGACTGAACACACTGACATTTTTGAGTTTCAAGTGAAAGGCCATATTTTATAACATAACATATAATCCTACAATCCTTAAACAGCCCATTATTTAACCAACTTTAAATGTCATTCTAAGCCATTATCATGTAGTTGCTACATGTGTTTACATCAGACTGAAATGTTAAATTTAACTGTCCTTGTCATACACTTGTGACAAGGTATAGCAGTGCATGAAAAAAAGTTTAGTTTAACATCTTTTGTCTGTGATCCCTCAACTCTTGCTGTGTAATTTTATTTCAGCAGGGGGCGCTCTTGCTCATTTCTTTAGAGCCTTCAGTTGCATCTGCCTGGACTGTACCTGTGTCCTGAGGACAGCATCTGTTTTAAGACAGCAAAAGAAGCAGAGGCAACAGAAACAGAGAGAGAAGAATTGTTAAAGTGCACAGAATCACAAAGCTGTTGGAAATGCAGCTACAGATCTGCTGAATACAAAGGCAAATTGTGTAAAACGCTGTTTTGTGGCAAGATTTCACTGTATCAGTTTCATAGAACTGTTGTCTAATACTTAGAAGTTCTGATCTTTATTTGTGTTAATCATAATCCACACATCAGCATACACTCTGACATACCCTCTGATGGGTTTTGCCTGGCTGATAAGGTCTGGAAGCTTGTTGTTTCTGGTGTCTGGCAGCAACATGCTAACAACAGCGGCCACGATGCTGACTGTGCCAAAAATAACGTAGGGGAGGATCTTGTTGTAAACACCTGCGAACAAAACAAAAAGCACACACTTGAGCTAGAATTGTCATTGATCTGTTTATTTCCATGGGCTGCAATCATGGACCTTTTTCATAGCTGACACTTTGACTCCTCAAACACAGTTGTAATGAATAGCATTATTAATTGGTGCATTAGGACAGAGCCATTGTTTATGTTATTATCTCCATCTGGCTTTTTCCTGCTGTGACAAAGTATCTGTAACCTGTGAAAGAGACCTATGAATCTGATTCTTTTGGGACCAACACCGAAAAGAGAGTGCTCTTGTGCTCTCTCTTTTTTATACACACACACACACACACACACACACACACACACACACACACACACACACACACACACACACACACACACACACACACACACACATATTATATCATATCATATCATATCATATATATACTACATATGTATGATATATATTTTAAGGACATTTTAAAAGGAAGTTCAGTTGCAATTACTATTACTTCCTTTCTCTCAAATTACTTTTGTTTAAACACCTCACACAAATACAACTGCAAAAACAGAAAGAACCAAAAAACACTTGCCTGTGTAAATCACATAGGGACAAATGATGGTGCCTATTCGTGCAGCTGTGGAGGCAACCCCTAATCCCATGTTCCTGACCACGGTGGGGATCAGCTCAGTGAAGAACACGTAGATGAAGCAATAAGCACCAGACACACCCATCTTTCCTACGAAGGCTAACACCTGGAACATCAGATGCATGTCTGAAAAAAAAAAACAAAAAAGAAATGAAGAAAAGACAACAATTTTGCAAGTGCATAGTGTTTTCTAGTCCTTTCAGAGATCTCTGATTCAGTCAATATTGTACATAGCGTCTAGAGTACAGACCCTCAGGAACCAGCCTGATGATCAGAAGAGTGATGCCACAGAACATCAGTGTGGAGAACAGGAGAGTGGGTCTCGGCGCCCGGTTAACGAGAAGCCAAAAGGCAACATACATCACAATGTCAGTGGCCCCAGAAATAAAGCAGTTGAGGTATATATTTCCATTCAGGTTACTAGTATTGAGAGCGAGACCATAGAAGACCATGGCGACAGACATCCTGCAGAAATACAAAATCAACACTGAATAAAGATGGAAGGCAGTTTGTTTAAATAATACAATGATCTCAGTGGTATTTTTTACTTTGAAAGGGACAAATCCAGTTTCCTCATTCTAATACCATTTATTCAAGTTCGTTGAAGAAGCAGAACAGTTTAAATATGATTGAACACTGAAACTGAAATTTCTTTTCATATGTGTAAAAACTGGTTGTACTGTCACCACAGAGGTAACACAAGGTCAGTGTTTATGATTTGATTACTAAACAACATGTTTTAAAAACATTTGTTTTTTCATAGAATCTTTTCAGTTATGTGAAATCATCTCAAATTAATATGGTCTCAATTCATAAGATCTGTGCCTTATGTCATTAATCACTGCAAACATTTTAGTTGCCTGGATGAACACACCATTCTTCTCTAAACTGCACTCGGAGTGATCATGTTTAAATGTCAAACATTAAGCTACTACATATATTCACAAAGCCACTAAAGGGAAATATTTTGTATAATATAAACTGCTTATGCAACAGTGTTTAGGAAAGTTAAAAAGTCTACATTACCATATGAAAACACCTAGAATTGTAATGTTCCTCATGTTACGGGTGCGTATCAGGTCCACGTAAGTGTATAGATGCACTTCACCTTTATTTTGCTGAATCAGACATGCATAAAAAGAAACATTACCGTCATATTGCATGCAGTCTAAAGTCTGCTTGCCAAAAATAGAAACTGATACTTTATACTGGAGCACAATGGCTTCCACATGAAGAGTAAAAACTGAATAAGTACCATTAACTCCAAGCAATCTCCAGCCCCGAATATGACCTCCGGGACAGGAACTCTGTTTCTTTTTGCAGCATTGCGTATGACAAGCTCAGCCTCCTCCACCCGACCTTTCTGCAAAAGCCAACGTGGAGACTCAGGAATCAGCCTGAACAGGGAGACAAACAGAAGCTCATTGAAAATACGAGAAAATGTGCATTTTACACCACAGACACTGCACAGCAGTAAAGGTGTTTCTCATGTACCATGAACTATAATCATTTCATACAGTCAGAAATCAGAACATGTAAATGTGAATATACAGTATGCACACAGTGTTAATGAATGAGATCATTATGCGGTTTGACAGTGACTCCTGTCTGGAGATGGTGGAATGTGAGGAGACAGATTTACTTTCAGATGGCATGTAATTGTATAAAGGCAGACATTCATCAGCTCTGACAACTGGTCTAAACCAGCCCAGTCTAGCATAGACACAAAGGCTGCTGCTATTGCTCATTAGCAAGCTCTGTCACTTTTGCTTTTTGCAGTTAACTGACTTGCATTTCTTTATCTAAAGTCGAGTGAACACACAGGTTATCTAGCACAAATTTCACCCAAATACTGACTAGTGTAGAATTTATTTGACTGTACTGACAACAGCCTTATCTCATTTGAATTGATTTTGACTGAACTTTGGTTCTCATGAGCCAGTTTGGTGTGTTTGTGAACAGTGGTGAAGGTGGGACCATTCATTTTTAAAAGTTCTTGATAATATTCTTTCTGCTCAGCAAATGCATAAATTGATTTGAGAGTGCAACAGTGTATTATCAGAGTTTTAATTAAAAGCTTAAATATGTGCAGTTTGTATATTGTGTAATACCTAAAAAACTAAATCTGCATGTACCAGCCTCTGCTGTCTGTGTGTGTGCTCATTTTGCATCTCTTTGCAGCTTTGCAGTTTTGTGCCTGTCTGTGGATTTGTGTTTCTCTGTGGTCATTTTGTGTCTCTTTACAGTCATCTGCAGTAATTTGCTTCTCTTTGCAGCTGTTTTGTGCCTGTCTGTGGTTTTGTATCTCTTTGTGTTTATTTTTGCACCTCTTTGTAGTCATTTATGTCTCTGTGTGGTTGTTTTTTGTATCTCTGTGGATATTTAACATCTAGCTGTACTTATTTTGTATTTCTTTGTAGCCGTTCTGCTGGTCATTCTGCGCATGTTTGTGGTTTCATTTCTCTTTTGTGTATCTTTGTGGTCATTTTCCCAGTGGGCCCTATTCAGTGATATCATTGAACAATGACATTCATCAGCCAACATCCATCAGACTTACCACCATGTTGGAATAAATAAGAGGCAGGGGATGGCAGTAGCAACAAGCAGCATCCTCCAGCCTCTTATGAAGTAGGCAAAGAGCGGCAGCAAGGCATAACCGATGCCAAAACCTAGACTGTGGCCCAGAAGAGTGAAGCTCACCCTGGCAGACTGGCTCAGCATCTCACACCCTGACGGAGAGGAGGATCAAGAACATGGCATTAATGGAAGAAAACGAGAGGGTCAACTCCCCCAAGTCACAAAAAAATCATTTAATCTTACTGATATTCTATAATGGTTTTTTGACTGAACACAGAAAATAGCGAAAACTGTTTGTAGCCATATTGACTTCTTTGCTTCTCTCAATGGTCTGACCACCGTACAGCTGGGTTTTTATGTCCTAAGTCCTAAAAAAGAAAGTCACAGCACAGAAAAAAAACCATGCCATTGCTACACTGCTGAAAGCCAGCTGCATTTTTGTCACATGAAGATCTTGGAGAAGGGATGGGGGCTCTTCTTAGACAGGTAGAAGTGCACGCTCTGCCTCACCCAGCACGAGTGATACGATGTAGCTGGATATCTGGCCGAGTCCTCTCAGGCAGCTGAGGATACAGAACATGACCCAACTGACAGACGTGGCCTGGATCAAGGCTGTGACAGTTTGTAAGACCATGGTGAAAAAAAACACCGGCTTTCTGCCAAACCTGTAAGACAATGCACAAAAACATGAAAATAACATGGTTACACACCATCAAACTGATTTTTTTTTGAGTGAACATGATGACTGCCTGTCAACCATTCATTCTGAGTCTTAAACGATGATGAAAATACATTTAAATTATTTTATGGTTTATTATGGTTAAATGAGCAAATGCATGATTTTATTTATGGCTGAAGGAAGGAAGAAATTGAATATGGCAGTCAAGGGTGTAACCGAAATTTATTTTTCACATTCTCTTCCTGAGATTCACATAAAATATCAAAGTGGATTTTGGACTTTATGGTATTATGAGCATCAAATTCTGATTGTGTCTGTCTGTTGAGGGACTGGTAGGAGAATTTTTATTCCTCTAGTGGCTCATCCTGAAAGAGAAGCTAAAATTAAATTACTGCCCCAGTTTATTGTGCCTGTGTTTTCTGTTCATTTTCTATCTATCTATCTATCTATCTATCTATCTATCTATCTATCTATCTATCTATCTATCTATCTATCTATCTATCTATCTTCCTCCTGATTGTTAAAACTGTCTTTTTGTCTTTAAGTTTACATTATGGATTTGTTTTCTGGATTTTTTTTCAGGCAAAATAACTCATCAACGATAACAATAATAATAATGATAATAATTAGGTTACCACACAATAGGATTTACCGGTCTGAGAGGTGGCCACTAACAAAGGATCCAATCAGGACTCCAACAAAGAATGAGGAAGTGGAGAAAGGAACCTTCCATGCATTGTCACACACCAGATCCCACTGCAGTTAACAGGAGATAAGACAGTAATTCAGGTTACTGCAAGATACATTTCAGAGAAATATGACAATAAAATCTAATCTAATCTAATCTAAACTGACTGACCTAAAATAAAAATAAAAAAACAGAGTTTAAACAATGACCCTGTGCTACCAGAGAGCCAACTGTTAAGAGAGTGAAAGGAATAGAGCAACATTAGCGAACTTCATCAAGCTTCTCACCTGATCAGAGTTGATAACATGTTGGACACTGAAGCAATTTCTAAACAGAGGCTAAAAGTCCAATTATTTTATGATTCATTACTATAATTCTGCAAATGTACAGATACAGATACCTCAGACACAATGGTCGAGGTGTATCTCTCGGTGCTGTATACCCATCCATCCAGACACTGCTCTGTGTCATTGCTGAACCCCCCTGTTACCGTCCCGTTTCCGCTCAGTTTGTATCGCGAACAGCTGTCAGGCCCGATCCAGCTGCTCCGCTCGTGGAAGGGAAGCTCCACATCTGTGCCACTGCGCGTGGTGTTTATCGATACTTTGCACCGGTGCTCGGGTGTATCCGAAATAAAAACCACGATTACTCCCATGTACCCGCATGGAACTGCACTCAAACTGAGCAGCACAATCATAAGAATTTGAAAAAAACCGTAGTCGCCCAGAAAGGACGTAATTTCATCGAAGTCTTTAGGTTTTCCACCCAACATGATTGACTACAAAACACCAAAACAAAAAAAAAAAAAAAACAAAAAAAACAAAAACAAAACTGAACTGCTCAACTAAATCCACCCCAGAAGGGTGTTGCCAATTGCGGAAAGCTACCTGCAACAGGAAACGTAATCTCACCAAACTGGTTTCATGAATGTCCCAGAAGACCCTCTCTCACTGCAGCGAAGTAACTTGTACCTGCACGGCATTCCTATAAAACAGACTTATAATTATTGCTCTTTCTGTCAGTGCATGGCGTTGAAGCTTATCACCAGACGACTAACACAGTCCTGCAGCAGTCAGGATTTCATCTTTTGCAATACCAAGGACATCAGATCACGAGCTGTATTTGGAAGGATTAGGGTTTAGCATGCAATAAAACAGGTTTTCCCTGAGGTCATCCAGGATGAAGTGGCGGAGAAAGATGTCCCAGCTATGAAAAATACCTCCTAATTTCTCATTTTAATGCAGCTATTGTAATGCAGAATTTGACTTCTTATTTTGAATAAGAGTATGTCAGTTCGACGGGTAGCAGAGCGTTCACTCCTGCCGTAATGCACAGTGCATTCAGGAAGAAGAGTGTTTTGAATACCCATTGTTTCGCCTAAATGTAAGTGACTGCTGGGTTACTGTTACAAAGGGCACTGCTTTTTACTCTAGACTATGTGTTATATAGTTATGCAATTAAATACCCTGTAAGCCAAGGCACTAGTCACAAGGCAATGTCAATAAACTGGCCAACAAAAGTGTCTGTGGAGACCAGAGTCTTCAGTGTGTGGAAATGTGTGTGCGATTGAGTATCACTCCCTTAATGGTGATGATAATGTGTTACCACATTCTGAAGCCCCCCACGGCATAAATCATTCATTTATAAGCTTAAAGCCTGGTTTATGGTTTAAGGTCGGGGTTTTAGGTGTGCAGTGATCATGGAAAAGGATAAAGTGAATCTCCAGGGAATTAATGCAAGTCAACATGATGTGTGTGTGTGTGTGTGTGGGTGACTTGTAGAGAAAGAGCATTCACCAGTGAGCTTTTTATGTCTATGTTCCAGTTAAATTTTTTTTGTTATAACATGTCCAGAAAAATAAAATGTCAAACTCCACCCAATGCCAATGACTGTGGGATTAGTTTGAATGCCAGAGAAATGCCGGTAAGTGGGTCCTGTGTTGATATTATTTTGTCAAAGGTCCAATGACAACTGGATCATCCAGCTATGCTGGTGATTATAATAGATTAAGTGTGGTGAGAGACTGAATTCTGCACAGGTACTAAGATGTTTCCAGCATTGGTGTTCAGCTTGCATCAGCTTGCTAAATCATAATTGTCCCCCAGAGGGGAAGTTTGGTTTGAAGTAAAAACAGGCAGAACAGTTAAAACCATATTAAAAAAAAAAAAAAAAAACAGGGCAGAAAGGGAAAAAATCTGTGAGAATAAATGAATCAATGAATTGTTATTGTACTATGCAGAAACAGCCAAAAATTATCCACTACAGTAGTTGTGTGTACAACCACCACAAGATGGTGCAGCATGGTGTGTCTTATATATATTTAAATGTTGTGATAAAAGCAGTGGTGAAAAAAGTATTCTGACATTTTTCCAAAGGCATCAATACCATAAAATTAAAACAGTCGAAGTCCTGGACTCACAACGCTATTTAAATAAAAGTGCAAAATGTACTTAAAACATCCAGACTCATAGTCCTGGCTCCTGTGACTAGTATACTATTATATATAACAATATTAGATTGTTAACAATGCAACAATGTGAAAGCAGAATTTTATTGCTTTACAGTTGGAGCAGCGTGTTGCCTCCCAAATTAAGAATTGGGCCTCATCTAAAATGTTGCAAGATAAATCTGGAGGGTTGTCTGATGGTTAAAGGATAAGGAAGGATGAAAAAAAAACCAACTAAATTCTGCTGCACAGGTTCATGTAAAAAATATTTCTTAATCTTTGCTTTTTGTATGAGATATTGGATAATTTTACCTCTGAGTCTCAAGTTATTTACATAAAACCATCAGAGAAATTTGGAGGGTAAATGTCTCCTTGGAACTGCTAACAATTCAAAGAGACCTGTAATGTGACAAGAGCCCCTGAGCAAACTCTAAATTTTGCTAAGGGGCCATAAGTCAAAAAGGCTGAGAACAACTGTCAAATTAATGTAGTGGAGTAAAAAGTACAATATTTCATCTGAAACGTAGAAAACAAGAAAAAATACTCATATAAAGTACAAGTACCTAAAGCTATACTACACAGCTTAAGTTGTTACATTCCACCACTGGATAAAAGTACATCTAATTCAGACATCAGATAAAACAGTGTGACATTACATGACCTGCTGTGACCTTTGATCACATTAAAACTGAATTTCTGGAACGCAGCTTAAACAAGTCGAGTACCACCACATCACAGCTCTGCACATCCAGAGTGACCCCTCGCCTCCTGAACGCCGCACCTTGCCATTCTTCAGCCACTGCTGTAACCATAGCAACATCTCTCCGGCCAGTGCACGGCAATGCCCTCTGACCCCTAGAGAGATGACCTTTGGCCTGAGGGTCATCAAATGGGGTCAGGGGGTCAACTCATGCTGGAAGACAGTAAAAGCACTTCCCTGATTGGCTATCATTTGCCCTTTCCATACCCTCATCTATGTAATTGGCATATTGACCAAATGGCCCCTTTGCACATTGTTAGCAGCACCTTATCCTGTTTACATAGGACAAAGTGTAGTGTGGAAGCTGCTGCTCGTGATATTTATGTGCCTGGTAATTATCTTAAAGGTGGGTTTATGCGTGCAAACCTGAAAACCTCACACATATTCTCCTTGTTGCCTCCACTTCTAATGCATTCTGAATCATAAAGGTGAAGAGGAGGTATATCAACTGATGAAGGACTTTTGAGATTATGTCTATAACTGGCACTTAGATAGCCAAGAAAGCTGCTGGGTAACGATGGGGAAACCCCTCCATCCACAAGGAGCAGCTCGGACTGGCCTCATCCCAGCCCTCTCCTCCCCTTCCTCCTGATGATCTATGCCTCCCAGGCCCATCACTTGTCAATATCTCAACATTAATTTGAGAGACTGCATGGCAGTGGAGACACTGTGTGGGGGGCAGGGCTCTTCGAGCAGGTATGGAGGGAGGCATGGAAGGGGGAGCAGTTGCACATAGGAGACAAGGACATAAGAAGGAGAGAGGCAGGCGGAGGAGGAGAAACGAGAGGAAAATTAGGGAATGGAAGCAGGATGAAGGATGGGAGAGCTGAGCGTGGGTGAGAAGGAGAAGACTGGACAAGGAGGCTGTGTTTTGCCCATTAACTATTCTTATACATGACTTCCCTCAAATATCAAAAGCCCTCGCCATTTGTCCAAATGGGTCCTGAAGTCAGCAGGATCCGTAATAATTATAGCTGTTTGAGAGCTGAGCCCCAATGAGGGGAGAATCCATCACTCTCTGCCATCAGACCTCCAAAGCTCTGCAAAGAGGGAGCGTAGTACTACGGTGATTCATGACAGGAAAAGTGCCCTGTTTTTATTTCGATGCAGACACATCATGCACTGAATCCTGACTCTCCGGACGCTTCTACCCCACCTGCTGTAGTAAAAGACTTCCGCTATATAGGAGCTGACAATAAAAATGATGGCTTGTTCAATAACCATCTTCTCTTCTATTACCCTGACATCCGTCCTTTGGGCTCTGTGGTATTTTCAAGGACTGAGTGACCCATCACCTCTCACCCCTCAACTCTGACCCCATAGCGCATGGTCCAGATTACACCAGGGACCGACAAACCTTGTAACATCATGACCTCTTTTCTGGTGACACAGAAATATACACACACGGTGTAATCGCTCTGTGTCAACTGATTTCATTAGCTCAGCCCTGGACGTTTTTTTTTTTTTTAAATCATTTTCTCTGTGTGTTAATTTTTCAGAGTCTAATTACCTCTGCTCTTGGCTGTGAGGAGGCCTTAGGGACTTTTTGTCATCATCTCATTATTCTCACTATATCTTATACCATTTTACTGTTTAATGCTCCAAACAGAGAATATTCGCTGATGACACACATGTTGTTAGATGCAACACGTTTGTCTTTTTGCAGCCCAAAATTGACAAAACAAAACAAAACAATGAAGACAGGTAGCTTTCTTTCTTCTCTACTTTTGTTTGCTTTCAAATTTGTCACCTATTTCTAAGAGACTTATTGCAGAACATTTTAAAAAGCTTTGGGGTGAGTCGAGGGTGCGGCTTGCTTCTGTGAATGTTTCAGCCTGGAGGAATTCTTTGAAGTAATGGTCTGCTAAGTAACTTCACTGCATTGAGCTCAATAGTTCCTCCACACTACTTACAGAAATGATTTTTCTTTTGCGCGCAGCCACAGCTGAAAAATCGTCTGTACCACGCTTATTTGAAATTGAAAAATATTTGCAACATTCAGTAGTTGCAGGTGTGTGCGTGTGTGTTTGTGTGTGTGTTTGTGTGCATGTGTGTGTGTGTGCGTGCGTGTGTGTGTGTGTGTGTGTGTGTGTGTGTGTGTGTGTGTGTGTGTGTGTGTGTGTGTGTGTGTGTGTGTGTGTAGTAGGAAGGATTTCCAGATTTTCCAGCTCTCCTGCAATCTAATGGGTTATTTGTCATCTGCAGAGTAAAGGATTTTTAAAAGTCAAGCCAGGACCGACTCCCTCCCTATCCTTTCTCTCACCCTCCCTCTCTTTCCCACTACCCCCCTGACACTCGCAATGGGAGATCGATAGGTTATTGATCAACTCTCTCTATCGCCAACCCACCAGACTAATCACCTTAACACTAGCCCAACTCTCTCTCTCTCTCTCCTCTCCTTCTTCTTCTTCCCTGTTGCTCTGTGTATCTGTCTCTCGCTCTGTTGCTCTGTCTCACACTCATTCGCAGAGTAAATACCGCTTTTTCTGCATTTGGAGCTCAAAGCAAGCTTGATGAGTGTTTTCTCCTCTGGAGTAAACATACACACTCACAACCTTTAAATTATCCCAATATTAAATTCACATCCTTGTATCTCCTTTTCCAGTTGCCATTAATTGCTAAATAGAATTTATGCAGCTGCATGTTAGATAAAACAAGAAAATTTACCGTTGTGGCAAGTGCTCTTCATCTATCTCTCATTTCTCTCAGTCCTCCTTTCCTCAGCTCCCCTGCCTCCATCTCTCTCTGTCTTTGTTCGAGGGCAAAATCGATGGAGTGTATGAAACCAGCATATTTCTCTGCCTCCTGCTGAAGAAGGAGACCTGAGGGAAGCAGACATGGAGAAGGTGGTTTACAGTAGATCTGCACATTTTTATTCATCTTTTCAATGCCTTTTTGTAGGGTTAGAGTCAATTTTTGAATCATGGGCAGCGCGTGGTAAACGTTGTTTAAGCTTACAGATCGAAAATCTGACATATTTTCATGGAGAAGTCAGAAGAGTTGAGCTTTTATATAGAGGGATTTGTCCCGGTACTTTGTATCTGCCATGTCCACTTCACAATAAACTGTGACGTTCGCTGACAGAAACAGGCCAAAGTTAGAATTACAGCCTCAGCCAACACAGACAAACCCAAACCCAAATTTGTATAATCTATACAACATCTTCTGTCCTTAGACACTCGATTTGGATGGGGAAAAACTCAACACACACACATACACAAATAACCCGTTTTTTTTTCTCTATTGAATTAATAATCCGAAACAGATTTGAAGAAACAAGTTGTTTTCCACATTTTGAAGTGTACAGTTGAATAATTCTACAGTTCAACACATTTGCACAAAGAGACGGAAACTCTTCTGTTCCTTTATGTTCAAAGTCCACAGAGGTCAGGATTGTATTTTTGGTACTGTTTTCGATCCGGCCCAAGAGAATGATGTCCAATGCATCCCTTTTGGGTACAGGCAGCATAAGGTTTTCCAGCAGACCAGCTGACTAAAAATCTGTTGCTTTGCTGCTGTATGGTGAAGATAAGAGTTTCCCCTTATAAGCCTTTAACTGCACTGAGTGATGTGATGAAAAGCAGATAATCCCTGGAGGAGAAGCAAGGTGACCTCTGACCTTTGGATATAAAAATGGTTGAAGATGATGCTATTCTCAATGTGAAGTGACTGAAATGTGTGGGAAACTGTCCTGGAATTTGTGATCCATTCACATCATGATTTACTTTATGAGAGGATACTGTTGCTGAAAATATGGGATATATGGGATATATCACATACTTTAATTCGCTTCAAAGCTGTGAAGTCACACACAAAGTCTCCGACCCTTTACTTACTGACACAAACAGTACACTCAACTGCAGAAACAATATGGCTGTGAGAAACACAGAGCACACACACACAAACAGACAGACACGCACACACACATCTCACAGGAGAATTGATTGACTATTCTGTCTCAATACATCTCTCCTTCTGTTACTTAGCAACCGGTGCCTGAGAGGATATGGATGCTGGAGAAGTTGTAGGCTACTACTGTGCATTTTCAGCTGATAGAGAGATATAATTAACGAAAATGTCACCATTACTGCTGTTTGTGGTGAAATGCTGAAAAAATGAATCACAGGTACCATAGGAAACCTGGTCTTTGGATCTTATTGTAATCTCAGACTCAGACGCCTGAATTCTTGATTTAAAACATTCCACAGATGTAGAAGACTAATAATCAATGAGAAGAATATTGCAGTTTGGTTTTTTGGTGTTGTGTCAATTGAGCGAGTAGACGAAGTTGTCGAGTTGTTTCAATCAGTGTGTTTTTTTTTTCATAAAATGTAAAAATAAACTCTTTTTGTATTGGTAAGAACAATCTTTACAATTGCAAAAATACATTTTTTTTATATTTAGTTTTATTCTATGTACAGGGATCGTATTTATTTACTTTCCTTGTGTACAGTATTATGTGAGTTGCTTTTTACTCTGACTTCTTATATTTTACTGTAACAAGGTTGACCTGTTTTCTTTAATTTTGAAAAGGTTGATAAAAGACTGACTGTGTTCCTAGTTTTTTTTTTTTTTCTTTTTTCGACTATATTATTCCCCTCACTCAAAGACGAACTAAATCCAGTTAACTACTACTGCAGTATAAGCAGGGTGGAGACAATATCCCCACGCAGTGGATATGTTCAATATGAAACTCACATGCTGCTTAATAAATCCATAATATATTTTGTATCATGTCTTGAAAAACACTTGACATAAAATAGCTTTTGTGGATCTGTGTTTATTGCAGTACAAGACTTTCATTTCATTCAAACAGTTTGAATCGGATTTGTCACGAGACAACCTCCACGAGCAGCTTCAAATCATAATACAACTAAACTTCTCATGATTTCAAATTGACTTAGAAATACTTGACACAGATACATATTTGCCTCATAGCAATGTATCCAATATTTAGGTCATGTTTTAAGGAAACTTATAACAAAAAGGAAATATGACAATAGCACATGTGAAACTAGGGGGAAGAGACCTCATTAAAAAAATTATCAAAGTGACAGGCAACAATGTGGAAAAATACAATTTCTTTTATCATTTTTATATTGATTTATTGTACTTTCGCACGAAAGTGAGAAAAAGCTAAGTTCAGTCATTGTGGTCTAAGTTTTCTAATTGGTCTAAGATTTTTCTTCATCCTAAAATTGTAAATCCCTTAGTTAATCTCTGTTTCTTTGACCTCTGTTTTCCAACCAACATTGTTTTTTGCATTTCAGGATCTTTTTAGTTTACTCGATCATCTCACAGAAAAAAAAATTAATCAATATGTTTTTTTTTTCTTTTTGTAAAACAGTAAAACATGCAATCAGTTATTATAGACAGCAGATAGTTGATTTCTTTTGTGGGTTAAACCACCTCTTCAGTTTTAATGCCACCTGTGTTTGCACTACTGTGAATAAGCTGCAGTGTCCCTCAGTGATGCAGCACATTTTGACAAAAGGACAGAGAGGAAACATTCTGAATGGTTCGGCTGCCGAATTAGATTTTCTTTGCTTTGCTCTTCTTGGTATTTCACTTTTTTGTGCAGTAGATTTCTATATTCAAAAAGCCATTTTTTAAAATCAAAACTCAGTCTTTCTCTTTGACAGGACTGTGTGATGAATGTCCGGCATTCTAAAGAAATCACATTTATTGAATGATGGGTGCAGGGAAGTCCTACATAAAATCAAAATTTCAGTCTGCATAAATGAAATAATTTAATGTACAGTTAAATTGTTCAAATCTAAATTCAGATTTTCAAACTCTACATCAGCCCAGAGAAATAATATTAGGAAAAGTGTAAATACTGTCTCAGACTCTGTCTCGTAAAAATTGTGTTAACCTACAATTGGACGGTTTTGACCAATTAGTTTTTAATACACACACACACACACACACACACACACACACACACACACACACACACACACACACACACACACACACACACACACACACACACACACACCAGCGCGCGCATCCTATTGTTTCAATAAATCCAGACATTGACATAAATGCTATAAACCAGTTGAATGTTGGCCATTGCCAGAAACACTGATCCAGATCTCACAGTCAAACCTTCGTTAAAAATGATGATTACAGTATATTGCAAGTGCAATTAAACGGTTTATATAGAGCCTATTTAGAAACAAAAATAACCCAATCACGGTTTTCAGCAAAATATAGAAGAATTTTCTTTAGTTTTTTTTTCGGTTAAATAAATAAGAAGAATATTTTATTGGTTTTATCATGATCGAAATAAACTCTTGCTTGTGAGCCACATAACTGTACAGAAGCTAAATTACAGGCGAGCACGGATATGATTATTAACTTTATTGAAAGGAGGAGGAGGAAGCTGAAGTTTTTCATTGCCTTTTGGTCAATAGACAATAAAACAACTCGGCTGACATTTATTTTTCCAACATATTTCCAGTGTCAGTCACTCATGCGCTACAGGTCGAAGCCTAACCACCGAAACGATCCCACACAAATGCCTCTGTGTTTAGGAAACAGCGCCGAGTGAGAATGAAGTGATCGATGATCAATATATCGAACGCGGTCGATTTCTGAACTTTAGTGGAAACAGCTTAACCACGTAGCTTTATGAAATCCAGAAACAACAGTTAGTATGGACGGGCTTTTCATCTTTAATTTATGGGTTATACTTCGCTAAAATTATGTTTGACCCACGAGGCTCTTAAAATGTATATTTGTGATTAAAATCTGTCAAATAAAAGCTGCAGTAAAAAGCTTCGGCTCAGTTTTTTATTTTTAGGTTTATTTTGTGTAGGAGGACAGGAGGCCTGTGGCTCATAGAGGGCAAAATGCGTGTGTGTGTGTGTGTGTGTTCATTTCTTGCTATTCATGTTCTTTAATTCTTAAAAATTAAGCAGCCTTTTATATATTAATCTATACATGTTTTCTATTCATATGTTTATTTAAGGTTTGAATTAGAAAAATGTTAAAACTAGTTTCACTAGTAAAGATTACATTTATTAAGGAGTTCACAATATAAATGTATTTAATTAATTAAACATAATGACAATCATTTTTATGTGGTGCTTTGAATTAAAGGCAGGATCTGCAAATCTGAGCGTATGTTGTTTTGTTACTTAACAATACGGATGGAAATAACTGTGCATATTTTTCTTTTCGATTGAACATTTCTTCTGTTCAGCAAACTACACCACTGAGAGCACTATGAAAATCCATAGAAATTAAAAAAAAAAATGCAAACAGACTATTGACATAACAAATTAACACAACTGTTTTAACGCTTCTCAGATTTCCTTA
The DNA here is from genome assembly GCF_017976425.1 of Toxotes jaculatrix. Taxonomy (NCBI): domain Eukaryota; kingdom Metazoa; phylum Chordata; class Actinopteri; family Toxotidae; genus Toxotes; species Toxotes jaculatrix. The sequence continues at coordinate 11,490,269 of NC_054407.1, forward strand.
CTAAACCGTCCACACACACACACACACACACACACACACACACACACACACACACACACACACACACACACACACACACACACACACACAACAATATGATTATTATTATTACTACTATTCTTCTTATTCTTATTTTTATTCTTATTATTATCATCATCATTATTAATATTAACATTATTAGAAACGTTTTGCACTTAAGTTACTTAACAGTAGTACATTTTCAGTCATCCAAGTTATTGATTTAATAAATATGTCCTATTTTTAAACATTTATTTATGTAGCTTATATATGCACACGTATACACATATGTTTTCTTAATGTTTTTAAGTGAAAATAGAATCGTAGTCTTGTGAATTCTATTTAATGAAAAGCTGTTAAGGCACTTTCATTATGATTTCTTTTTTTAATTGCCCCATATGCATATGACTGTAAATATAATTATAACTGCATATTATTTCGTATGCAGACAATCGTGGATCTCTTCAGGTAAAAACACAAGCTGAAGTTCATCCCTAGTCCTGGTGAACTTCGCACAAACCAAACCAGCGTGCTCTCCTCTCATTGGTCTGCTTTGGGATCCTAACTTTACTTTGTGACCTCCTTCACCAAACCCCCCCCCCCCCCCCCCCCCCGACCTGCCTGCGCCACGTCATTAATCTCTGTCAATCAATACTTCGATCAGGTTTATCACTAAGCGCATAAATGCAAAACCATACAGTCCGTGGGAAAACAAAGTTTATCTGTAAGGAACTCCTGTGTCCGGAAAGTGATACCGACTGTATTTTACACAAAATTCACGTCAGGCCGTCACCTGTTTGTTTCTGTCACACGTGCACAGGTACACGCTGGGTGCACAGGTGCACGCATTCAGATATAAACGTCATGTGGACTTTTAGCCTAGAATTGGCTTCTTCTCAAAACTACATTAAATGCAGGACCATTTAAAACTGTGAAGTATCCAACGTGAGATCCTGTTTCCAACAACCGCGTTTTCATCCCAGTGAGGAAGACTATTAAGAAATCTCTGCTCGTACCCGCCCCACATTTTAAATACACAGCGGCGCGCTCCCATTTCTCTGACACGTGGCTCAGCCTGCTCTTAGTGGAAGCGCTGTTGGACCAGAGATGAGATATCGCCCTGGAGAGCTCCCATCCACATGAAGGCATAAAGCGCTAAGAAGGCGAGGAGTCGTTCGGTTCTGTGCCTGCATCGGAACAACAGAACCTATCTATACTGCACTGGATTGATCGGAGAATTTTAATCAATGGATTGGCGTTTAAAAGTAATTTTATCGCTTCAGGAGGGCTAGGGGTAAGAGAAAGAGAGCGCGTCCCTGAGTGAGAGTGAGAGACAGGAGCGAGAGGGAGAGACAGGGGGAGAGGGTGGGGAGGGTGGGACAGGGGAAAATATATCCTTTCAGCTATGGAGCTCACCATGGAGAACCTTCACAGCGTCTCCTCGCACTCCCAGGCGGGGGACCTCATGAGCTCTCCGCACGCGCGGCCGTCGCCGTCCCCCAGCTCCACTCCCCGGAATCTGGTCTCGCACGCTCCCGGCGCGCGGTCAGCCATGGTCTCCGGCATGGCCTCGCTCCTGGAGGGCTCCGGCGGGGACTACCGGACGGACCCTTCCGCACTGTCCGGTCACCTGCACCCGTCCATCAGCATGTGCGAGACCGGGATGAGCCTTAGCAACACGTACACCACCCTGACTCCCCTGCAGCATCTACCTCCGATATCCACCGTCTCGGATAAGTTTCACCACCCGCACTCACATCACCACGCTGCCGCCCATCAACGACTCTCCGCCGGGAACGTCAGCGGCAGTTTCACGTTGATGCGGGACGACCACCGGGGGCTCGCCTCCATGGGCAATCTGTACAGTCACTACCCCAAAGAGATGTCCGTGTCAGGTATGGGCCACGGCTCGCTCTCCCCGCTGTCTAGCGGGCTGGGCTCTTTGCACAACTCTCAGCAGCCGCTCTCAGCGTACGGTCCGAGTGCGCACCTCTCCACCGACGCCAAGATGCTCTCTCCGGTGTCAGGGTTTGAGTCCCACGCCTCCATGCTGTCCCGAAGTGACCAAGAGCACCTGGCCAGGAGTTTAGGGGGTCACGGCCACGGCATGATCTCCAACCTCAACGGCATGCACCACCACCCACACAGTCACCTCCACTCCCAGGCGAACGGCGCGGTGATGCTAGGGGACCGGGAGAGGCACGGCCATGGAGCCGGCCAGGGAGTAGCAGGATCGGGCATCCAGGCGGAGGAAATCAATACAAAGGAAGTGGCACAGAGGATAACAGCCGAGTTAAAGCGGTACTCCATCCCGCAGGCCATATTCGCCCAGAGGATCTTGAGCCGATCGCAGGGGACCCTCTCAGACCTGCTACGGAACCCCAAACCCTGGAGTAAGCTCAAGTCAGGCCGGGAGACCTTCAGGAGGATGTGGAAGTGGCTGCAGGAGCCCGAGTTTCAGCGGATGTCTGCTCTCCGTCTGGCCGGTAAGATACTGTCCTTTCAGTATTAATATTTCACATTACACCTAATCAGTGTTAAGTAACAGCCAGGCCGCCTCCCACCGTTATTTCTCAAATTATGAGCAGGCAACACCGAACTTGCGCAGGCCTCAAAGATTCAGCACCACGGACAGTTCATCCGGCTAAAACGCAGCGCGCAGAGGCTTCATCACTGAAATGAACTGTATTCTTATTTCCGAAAACCTGAATCAAGGAGAAATATAAGTCTAACTGTTGTTCATTTACATCTCTATAAACCGCGGGTGTTAATGATTGCTTTGGGCGTGTACATTTGCGTTTACGCGGGGTAGTTGTGGACTAAATTTGTAGGTCTATATTTTTGATCGGCACACAGCAAATCGCCATTGATTCATAATAAACCTCGAAATAGTTGCCCTCCCCTGACGCCCCCCCCCCCTTTCTCTCTCTCTGTCCGACTATAAACACACACACACACACACACACACACACACACACACACACACACACACACACACACACACACACACACACACACACACACACACACAGCGGTGGTGGTGGTGGGGCTACTGGGCCAACTAGTTGCGCGGGAGAAGCGGGGTGACCCCAGGCTGCCTGATCAATACGCCAGTTCCCACTCTCCCTTTTAAATGTGGCACACGGATCAATACTCGTATCGGAGCTGAAAGACGCAATAACCACACGGTCTCTCCGGCTTTTCATTTAGTACTCTGTTGTAAAAGCTCTAAATTTAGACAGGTATGATCGCTCAAACTCATTACTGGCGTGAGCTTTTCAGGCAAGACAGACGCGTCTTCCACTGCGCTGTCAGTGGAATCACAGTGACCATAAACATCATTATAATTTCACTGAATTAAACCAGGACATCATTCTTGCAATTTCAGATTTAAAAAGAAGAAGAAAACACCTTAAAATACAAGCCAGTATATGATCCCCAGATCTATTTCAAGGCAACGTTAAGCTGCATGAACAGTTCTGATGAAATATTGATTGCAGCAGGGGATGGGGATTGGTTACAGAGACCAATATGGACAAATAAAATAAAATAAAATAAAATAAAATAAAATAAAATAAATATAGAGAATATAGAGAATTTAGAGTTTTTGATGCTGAACAAGTGTAGACTGGAAATTAGCCCCATGCACTCTCACTGAAAATAGTGGTGAAACTAATGGTTTCAACAACTGGGAAGAGCAGGTGTCCAGACCAGCTGCTGATGTGCAAATAGGCTACATTACAGTACAATGCATCACAGTCATACCTTTGATCTCCTGTTTTCAGGAGGCTGCATATTACAATCTGTGACAGTTTAACAATGTGGACAACAACCTTAGATTTAGCAAAATCAGTGAAGTGTCAGTCCTCAAATCAGCAGAATATAGACAGACAGACAGACAGACAGACAGACAGACAGACAGACAGACAGACAGACAGACAGACAGACAGACAGGTAGATAGATAGATAGATAGATAGATAGATAGATAGATAGATAGATAGATAGATAGATAGATAGATAGATAGATAGATAGATAAGGATTAGAAGCTGAGGCTGTGAGTGTCATTAATAGTGTAGCTCTGTCCTTTCAGTGTTTGCCTGGCTTTGCACATAGGAGATCAATAAGGCCGTTTCCCCTTCCCAACCCCCTTCTCTCCCACTCCCTGGCGCTCTGTTTTTCTTTCTCTCCCTCTCTCTCTCTCTCTCTCTCTCTCTCTCTTCCTCCCATCCTCTCTGCAGCATAAGAAAAATAATATCACTAATCTTTTACTGGTTTACCTGGCAACAGGCATCCAGGTTGTTTAGCTTCAAAAGATCAGCACCACAGAGCAAAACAAAACAAAAGAAAAAAGAAAATCATTGACTGGACGACGAGCGGAGAGTGAACGAGAGCATGTTTTATGAAGTCAAATAAGTGCACAGCCATTTTCCATCCTCACTGCTCTCTCTCTCTCTCTCTCTAACCAGATCCATCTTTTAATGCCCATCAAACCTGCTTGTGCCATGAAAGATTAATATCAGTCTGCTGTTTCTCATCTTTTCTGAAGAATCCAAACAGACCAAATTGGGATGTACAAAACTTCAGTCGGCCCGGCTTAAGTGCAAAAGCGAGAAAAGCAAAACTGACATGTGGAAAAAGAGCTGGAAGAGCTGGGAGATGCCATTGATTGAGTGAGGGCAGGCAGGTTTGGGCTTTGTGTGAACAGCCAGATAGAGGCAGGCTAGTGAAAGGATCAATACCGACCTTAATAATTGATAAGTATAAGGGAGAGGGAGGGGAGATGGGAAGAAAGAGAGAGGCAGAGAGTGGTGATGTTAACGCTTGTAACAGCATCTTCTAGGTAAGCAAAGTCAGATCTGTGGTTAACAGCTGAGGACCTCACACCAGTCTCACTGCCTAAACACCACGGCAGAGGGTGTGTAAGTGGTTTTGAAGAATGCTGTTTACACCCCAAACATCCTGTGAAATATCAATAGCACGGATCTGACGCCAGCGAGGGTGGTGTAGACTTCCAGTGCCGAAAACTCAGATCAGAACACTGTTATGAAGCGAGGAAAGAAAACCTCCCTGGCAATTTGTAACAAAGAGATTGCAATATCTCTAGTGAAATCAGGAAGGATAATATTCTAACACAAACATGAAAGGATCAGAGCTGAGGAGCATCTTGCAGTGGACAAAGAGCATCAGAGCGTCCAGTTGCCTATCGAGTTGTAGTAATGAGCGCTTTCTGCTCATGTCAGCGAATCCTCAAAGCAATCCAAGGTTGTGATGTCATTTGATTTTAAAGGTTGGCTATGCTTTATGGGGATTGTAATGTGTCTTTATGGAGGCATGCAAGCACATTTCACCAAGTGCGTGTGTGTGCGTGCACACATGCATGTCTATGTGAGTGCATCCACATGCACATGTGTGTGTGTGTGACTGGGTTATAGAGTGTGTCTGCACTATACATTGTTCAGGCTTATCTGACTCGCTCTGAATCGGTATTGATTTCCTCTCTTCTGCTCTCTTCGGCTCTCTCATTCTCTCTCTCTCTCTTTCTCTCCCTGCCTCCCCCTTCTGTCTCTTCTTCCTTCTGGCTCTGTAACAGCATCAGCAAAGCAGATCTTTTGCCTTCCACCCTGATTTCATCTCTGCTCTCTGGTCGTCTCTCCCTTTTAACAGGCAGAACTCATTTTGCGTTGCCACTGTACTGCCACACACTGCTGTGAAATATTTTGACACGCAGTGTGAATAAGACTTAATGTGTCACGACCTATAAAAAACCTACAAGTTTTACGACATACTGCACAAACAAACTTGACAACAGCAACATACAAAACTGTAAAACAACCTCCAGCCAAAGATTTGAAATGACCCTTCATGACATACACCTGATGAGATGAGATATTTGTGGCACTTATGAGCATCAAGCCCTCGTTCTAATCAATCACAGCATATTATTTTCAGATTATGGTTTACACAAGGCTGCAACATTTAGTTTAAAAATGAACATCTTTAATGAGGTTAGTAGGTAAATGAACCAACTGCTATCAGATTAATTTCCTGCTCTTTTGCCTTGAGGTGTAATTAAAAATGATTAAGATGAACATGTAAACACGCAGCAGCGATGTTGTTCATTTGATTGCATCTCTTAATCCGAGCTCTTATTTTGGAGAGGGGCCTTCCTTTGTTTTGGAAAACCTTTATTAATTACCTTCACGTCAGCCTGGAAAAGGCCTCCTGGTGCTGAACAGACACTTCCCTCTGATCTCACACAGCAGTAGTTTGGTGTTTAAAGCTGAAAATACCAATAAAACATTTAGAGCGCCGATTTGTTTGATTAGTAATGGTTAAATTAACACTTCTTTTTAAATCTTTAACTTTATTTAACTTTCCCAAGGGGAAATTTATTACACAGAAACTTGTTTTAAGATTAGACTGTGTAGCTCTCTTCCTCTCTGTGTGTGTGTGTGTGTGCGTGTGTGTGAGAGAGACTCTGTGTGTGTTTGTAATCGTTTAGCGGTATAATTTAGCAGAGCCTCATCACAGAACTTCTCATTTAGTCTTTTTTATTTATTAAAACGGAGAGATTAAAGATTTATTAAAACAAGCGAAACCGACACAGACTTCATTTATAGAAAATGAATAACTAATTCATTCTCAATTAAACAATGGGCATTTTTCAAAATCTCATTTTGTTAAGTTTTTGTTGTCGTTTGCAGTCTACAACTTCACATATTAATCTTTAAAAACAGTATAGCATGCTGGTGTTATTGGAGGTCTGCTACAGGCCGGACATGTTTTAATATTTCATGCAAACTTTTATTTTTTTGCTATTTACATCAAATTAAAGGTCTAAATGATTGACAACAGATTAATTAATAAAAAATGAATACATGTAGACACCGTGTTTGAGGCTTCAATAAAACATATTCTACAAAACCAAAAACGCCGAGCTCTTAAACCCCATTATGTCCGATTTTCAAAGCAATTCAGTCATCCTCACTCAGAGAAAATGCCTGTTTTATTTTATGATAACCTTTAACTAAATGTCTCTGAGCGTTTCGGAAAATATTTCTGAACACTGTAAATGTTTTTTCTCACTTTTCCCTCAGTGGCTCATTTTTTTTTTTTTTTTTTTTAAGTTTCCTTCGCATTCGCAGTTTCGTTTTATTCTCTACAATTTAACAGCGAACGTTTGATAGAAACCTGAGCTCTCTGCAGTGAAAATGTTACATCTAATTTTAAGCTGTTTGGAGGGGGGTAAATAAACCACGCAGCTTGCTTCGGAAAGAAGACATTAAAAACATTTAAAAAGCAGCGCAAGCCGAGCAGACGTTTTATAGACTGCAAGCCAATATCTGATAGGCTGTAAAACTGCCGATCACTCGTCTGAACAAGACAACACAGGCTTTACATCGACAAATAAACGAAAGCTTTCAAATAATCCGATCCTAATCAATTGTGTTTTAAGGATGAAGGGACGGTTTGGTTTCGCCGCTGCTGTGTGTTGTTACACGGGTGTGGATGGTGATGATCAGGGTGGTCTCGGAGGTGGTGGGGGCACTCAGGCGTTTTTTGCTTCTTTCTTTTTTTTTTTTTTTTTTTTTTAACTTCCCAGCAATGAATAGGCCTATAATATGATCAATATAATCAATAACCGTACATCTAAGAGGTGTGACAGAGAGTGATTGACGTCAAACTGTTTCTCGCCTGCAGTAGTCCGTCCAGGGCGGGAGAGGGCCCGTCTCACCGCACACAAAGCCCGATCTCATCCGTCCGTCCAGGCGTCGACTAGCAGCAGCACGGTGCGGTTAGTTCACCGTCTGCCCCCCAACCCCTCCCCCCAACCACCCCTTTCCCTCTCCCTCACACCCCACCCACCCCCCTCATCTGCCCACACACACACTCACACACACACTATTTTAATGTTAAACTGGTTATAAGTCGCATCAGAGATGCTTAAGTGAAGAAACACATGAATCTATATTCTATAACGAATTGCTTTTTGTTTATATTTGTTTTTTCCTCTTCATTTTTGACTCATGATGTGAAACACCTGTCTTTTCATTTCACCATGCACATCTCAGGCTATAGATAGATAGATGGCCTTTTAAGTGTGACTCACATCTGCTTATTGGCTTTCATCTCTGTGCGTTTCATCAATGTGATTCCTTTAAGGAAATCTAGCTGCCATTTGAGACGCTCATGCTTTCCTCCTGCACACTGAACATTTCATATCACACCAGGCAGAGTGTCTTCATGGACAAATCCTGTTCACATCTATAGTTATTTGCTAATTAGCTCATTGTTATTTCACTTTACTGTTTGAGCTTCTCTGTGCAGAAAGATAGATTTACAGGGTGTTGACACGAGAAGGTTGTTCTTAAATTCATATAGTGAAGGAAGAAAAGTTTATACAAGTCTGATCTGGAAACAATGAGATTGGACTTTTCAGTGAAGTGGGATCAAACTCTTTTGAAATGTCATGAAGAATGTGTCTGAGGGGGAAATTTGGTATAGAGCAGCAGTCAGCTTGCTCTGAGTTGTAAATTCCTATCAGGTACTGACAAGTTCTTTAATATAACAAACCAAAGTCAACCAATATCCACCTACTGCCCTTCTCATCTTCATGTATAAGTGCACTGTCAAAGAAAAAACAACAGCAGCCACTTAAGTGATAAAGAAGAGCTGCACTTAAAAGGAGGCACAAGTGCAACTTAACATGCTGCACAGCCAGCAAGTTAATCTCTGGCTCAACAAGGGGTTGAGATTAAGCAAAGTGGCAGTTGGGCGATAGCTTTAGCATCGTTGACACCGGGGGGGCATATGAAAGAGACGACATGAGCAAGTGCCACTTGAGACTGCTGAGCGTCCCTTCTTGTCTCTTCAGAAAAGCCTGCTTGGTAATGAGGCAACTAAAGATAGCCTTCAACGGTTTGGTTCTTGTCTCAAGAGAGGGCGCTTTAATGAGCAGCTCCCTCTTTTCCTTCCCTGTGGTCCTATTCATTGCTGGGGAAGGGGATGTTCACGGAGGCCAGAGGAGACTCATTTGAAATGGACCTATTGATTATCTGAAATATGTATTGACCATGCAAGCCCAGGCCCTGCGCTAACTCCTTGGTTTCACTTGGTTAGGATGGCGGCTGTGCTGCTCTGCAGGCCTCCGAGCTGCAGAGCTGCATTTGAGCTGATGGAGGAGAACCAGAGTGGTGTTGGCATTGTAAAATGGCCGGTAGCACAAGTTGTTCGAAAACAGGCATTACATATTAAATTATCACTATATTAGCACTAGCATTCAGTCATTACATTAGGGAGTATTGAGTTTGGTTTGAGACAGCACTTAGAGAGCCGCGAGGAGATTCTGGCATGGCTGGGCCTGAACCAATTGAATAAACGTTCCATGAAATGGTTCTGAAGTGCGGATCAATCAATATGGGGGCTATCAATCTGAGGGCAAATTAAAACAATTGAGAAAAACAACAAGAGGAAAACAGTTGAAGAAGTCGAGAAGGGGGTGGAGTGATGTGTCCGTGGAGGCTCTAATGTAGGGACAAACATATAACCTACATTCTGCTGAGGGAAAATATCTCGTAATTATGCTTTGCTTGCAGCAACAAAGCATGAACAATGGCAATTCAAACACATGCACGCTCACACACGGCCATGCATACACATGTGCACATTCATATTGATTCCAACCCCTCACACACACACACACACACACACACACACACACACACACACACACACACACACACACACACACACACACACACACACACACACACACAAGTCAAATCTGTTTACTGCTGTTGTCTAAACCTGCTGTAAAGTCATCAATCATTTGCATACACCACCTCCACATTGCAGCCAGCTTTATTTCCTCTCTCTCCCTCCTTTCCTTCCTCTCATCCTCTCCTTTTTTCCTCCCTTCCCTCCCTCCTCCTCACATGTGCACAAACGCTCCCAAGACTGGGATGAATATCATTCCTCACTTTGTTTCTTTCACGCACACCAACAGACCACATCTCGTGCAGGTACACACCTGTTTTTTTCATCCCTTATTTCTCTTTTCTAAAATAAAAAATAATCAGTGACATATATGAGAGACATTACTTTGTCCTCCTCCAGAGCTCTCAGACTGGATGACTGCCACTCTTTTCCGCCACATCTCCTTTGTTCTTCCACAGATAAACAATTTCTTCTCCATCTGTCTGTCACAAAGCGCGCTCTTGAGCTATACTCCCCAACACGCCACACGCACACACGCACACGCGCACCCCCCCCCCCCCCCACACACACACACATATATACACATATACACACACACACACACACATACACACACACCTCGGTCTAGCGGATCGATGGGGATCGATCGGGTGGGGAAGGGAGCCCTGATTACTGGACCACGTGTTCGGGAGAAAACCGCGGAAAATCGATCATTGCAGCTTTTTAGGGCAGCAGAACAGAACAGACTCCCTCCAGTCTCCACAGCCAGAGCCGAGCCAACTGACGGTGCATCCAGGCACGGCAGACCGCTTCTTTGTCAGCATTTCACATCACGCTTCTCCAGTTTCAACGCAGACACACGGACCCACAATGGAAACAATTTGTCCACAATAACCTCCTTTTCTTAAGAGAATTTCTTCGCCAAGCCCGCAGCGTAAAATGAAACCGAATTGCCTCAAACAGAATATGAACAAATAAACTCGTCATCCCTCCACATTTAGCCGCTGTACAAACTTTAAAGGTCCCCCACTAGTGGCTTTGCAAGTTGTAGCCCATGATCCACAGACTGTACAACCCACTTTCACATTGCTGGTGCCATTTTTTCAAGCCTTCTATACGTTTTTAGATTGATTTCTTATCCTCCAGGTGGCCACTAGTTTCACTTCATTTCACTGCACTTTGAAAATCAACTTGTAGAGATTTGAAACTTGCCTGAAATCCATCCCAGTGAACAATTAGCCTCCTCGGTGTTTATTTTCTTTTTTCTTGTTGTTGCTGTGTTCCAGCTGCAGTTGCAAGCAGGGGGAAGTTTAAACAGAGATCCTTCCTGTAACATTGAAGGACAGTTCGACATCTGGGAGTTGTTGCTGAAAAAGAAAAATTTTGCACCAAGAAGCTGTATTATGAATATAAACAGGAATATCTGTCTGTTGAGAAACTGATAGTGTTAATTTATTTGTTTCTTCTGTACAAAAATGATTTGTTTGACATTTTTTGAGTCTTACATCTCATGTTGTTGGAGTGCCCTTGAACACACCAACAGGAAAGAGTTTTCAAACCAATCCCTGTTTACATCAGCAGTAGACTGCCAAATAATGGTCATTTAAAACTAATATGAAAATAAAGGAAACTGACTGGCGACTGTCAAAGCAAGTTTCAGAAGTCTTCAAGCTGATTTTAATACCATAGTGCAAAAAGGGGAAACAAAGGCTGACTGAAAGGTAAGGAAACAACAATAAAAAAAAAAGACATAAAACCTGCAAAGGCCTCTGTAGTGGTCCCCAAAGGATCCTCTGGAAAGACTGGTTTAAGAGAGATTTAACTTTGGCTATCGACTTTTGAATGATCAGATATTTCAACTTTGACTTTCAGAATCTGAAAGAAAGATCAGAAAGATATTTTCATTTAGACTTTTTCACTCACCAGTGTTGACTCAATGACTTTTTGCTTCCCTTTCTATCTTTCCAATCTCTCTTTTGTTGCCCACAAACTCTCCTGTAACATATTACACATGCATGATATTTTTTCATCTCCAGATTTGTGCCTTTCCTCCCATACCATACAGTCATGATATAGTTTACATTTGGATACTTGATTAAATTCATTTAAATGAAATATTACAATTCCCAAAACACTAAAATATTAATTTGTACACATAAGCACCTGCCATTTTGTCAATTTTTAAACTTTTGATTTCACACTCTGATTTTCCCTTTCACCATTTCAATTGTCAGTCTTGATTTCTTAGGTATTATTATTGTATTAGGTATTATTATGTATTCTTTATTTTGTAACTTTACAGGACCACAGAATATTTTGATGACAATAAAACTCTTCTCTCTTTCTGTCTCTTCCCTTCTTCTCTCTCCAGCATGTAAACGTAAGGAGGAGGACAGAGGACGGGAGCGCAACCAGGTGCCAAAAAAGCAGCGACTGGTATTCACCGACCTGCAGCGTCGCACCTTAGTAGCCATCTTCAGAGAGAACCGCCGCCCCTCCAAAGAGATGCAGGTCACCATCTCCCAGCAGCTGGGCCTGGAGCTCTCCACCGTCTCCAACTTCTTCATGAACTCACGCCGCCGTTGTCCAGACCGCTGGGACACAGAGGAGCACGGCCACGGGGTGCACGGCCACAACCATGTGCACACTCCTCATGGAAACAGCAACAACAACAACTCCTCACCGATCCAACCTGGTACCTCCTCTGCGACCACGTTCTCTAAGGCCTGATGGTGACAGGACGGATCATCGAACAGATGCATGGAGGATGGAGGGGGGGGGGGGTTGTGTTTCACTAAAGCAGTGGGCTCTAACTCTGATCCTGCAGAGCTATAGGGTGTGTAGCCTCAGATCACTCATCTGATTCATCTGCGCAATGTGCTGAGGACTTGTGCAGATGAATCAGATCTCCTCAATGCTCCATGTGTTTTCTATTAATCTGAATGTTACTCTTAGGGGCTAAGTTGCATTTCAATTTTTGGCTCTTCAAAACCAAAGATCCAGTAGCTTTAGGGAGAGTTGCCCTCAAACAACCACACGTGGCTCTTAGTAAATCCACCTGAAAACCAAAGAAAACCCATCCACACTGTTGGTCTGTGCTTAAGCCTTGAAAAGGGAGGAGGGGGGTTTTGCCTGTTGTCGGGATGTAAACACACCAAAGAATCACTCATGACAAGGAACCGATAGCTTTAAGACAGGGAACCTTGAGCAACCACACGTTGTTGGTCTTCACAAATCAGCTAGAAATCAAACAACAGATGTGTCTGCTGGGCTGTGATCAACCACTTCTCATTTCAATGACGGACACTGAGGCTGATTGAGAGGTGTGTTTGTGTGTCAAGTGTCTGTGAAACTCTCTCAGCAGGTCCTCTGACCGGCTAACCACATACCACCTCTGCATCACTGCATGCGCGTGTCGTGTGTGTGCATGCATGTGCGTAATGTTCACATGCTGCGCGTGCTCCAGGGGTGTTAATTCCTCTGCAGTGATTCAGCCTGCTCCATGTCAGAGTAACAGTGCCACCTGCTGTCCATTTCAACCACATCTGGACATGTTGAGAGCATGTTGGTGTGGTTACAGCTCATATCTCCAGCAGGCCTACAACACATTGCAGCCTGCAGTGTAGATTTCTATTAGGATACAGATACAAATACTCTATGTAAGCATATGTGTAGCCCTGCAAACACCAAAGACATTGAGATAAAATGATAAAACACGATAATCCACACACCCTTTTATACGTATTTGAATGTTTGTTTCTTAAGACTTGTTGTATGGCTACATGGCCATAGCCCGTGTGGCCACTTGAGAGGATATTTTCAGGTTTCAAGAGGAGAACAATCAAACTGGGACAACGCTCCCCACATTCAAAGGTGTCGTCCCCGAGTGTAGGGAGTGTAGGGAGTGCAGGGAGTGAGGGGGGGTGGGGTGGGTGGGTCTGCTCTGTTCTAGTGGCCAAACACAGAGGTCAAACGTCACAATATAGGATCCTGAGTGCCAATGATGTTTGCCTCTTTATGATAATCAGAGAACAGGTGCAGCCTGCTCCTTCGCCACACGCCCCACTGTGTCTGGCCTATGTCATCACAACCTTCAAACTGCGAGCACTATATGGGCATGTAGCCTATTCCATACCTCAGAAAAATACTGACGTGATCGACACGAAACACAATGAAAATTACTGTAAATAATCTTTAAGTTCATCTCTCTGTCTCTCTGTCTTATCTATTCTCTATTTATCTACTCTCTTGCTGACCCCTCCTGTTGTGTCTTTCCTTTTATTTTTCCCTCCTAACTATTGATGCGGGTAAAAATAGTACCATAGACACATGGTTTCTCTCTCGTGACTATTGTGCTATGTTGTGCTGAAACTATATTTAAAGAAGCACCTTGTCGACAAAATGTACAAACTTAAAGATTGAAAAAAAAAGAAAAGAAGAATCAACATGTCATAGACTGATCCTATGCACAGACAAGGAAGGGATACCACAAGTGACAAACTGTGCATATTTGTGAATACCTGTGTGATGGAACAGATGGACTGTCTGGATGTGAAGGACCTCTTCTTTAATCTCTGAACTTTGACCCCCCCCCCCCCCCCCCCCTCCCGAACTGGACTGTCACTGCATTCCTCTGCTGATGGTGTTTTTTTTTGGTTACCATGAGAACCACCTGATTTTATTTATTCCTTTTTTTTCTTAATTTTTTGTGGGCAAAGCCACTCGTTGTGTAGCATCTTCTAGCGGGAGATAATCATATTAGAGAGGAGACGCAGACAGAAGGAAGAAGGGTGCAGCAGGGGAGGCAGGAGCATCAGAGGCCTGTCACCATTGAAACATTGAAGTGACATTCCTCCATGGGCTGGGTTCTGGTCTTTATGTAGTGCACTATAACAGATTCCATGTTGGAGGTGTCATTTAGGACTTCTACTAGAGTCCAGATGGGGGAGACTTTGTAGGTTTTTAGTGCAGATGTTTGAAGTTTAGACCCAAAACAGAAGATTTGGTGATGGAAACGGTTTGTGTGTGCATGGCTACCTCACAGAATAGAGTGGACTGTGACACAGCCATCAATACCAAAGATACTTCAAGCCTGCCGTGTTCACACTGGACCTGGGACGTGAACACAATTAAACACTACTACACATGCAAAACACACATGCACAGATTCACTGACCAGTGCAGATAGTCTTCTAAGTGCACATACACACTTATGCAGAGCAGTCGTGCTGCATGGCAAACACAGGGAGGTGTTTGTTATGTGGGAAGAGTTGAGTGCCTTTTTCCTTCAACCAGGGGTTGGGCTGCTCTGAACACACATACACATAAACACACACATACACACACAGTGTTTAAAGTGAAGGGGGGCACACACTGGGTGAAGGGGGAGCAACACTGGAGGGGTCCTCATGACATTAAAAAAGCCACTTTTGTTCTGATTCAAAGAGCACCTTTTTTCACAAAATGACGGGAAAAAGATTGTTTACCTCCACCATTTTGTTTTTGCTTTTTGATGATGTCATCTCATCTCAAGTCCCCTCCATGACACACACATGCACATACACTCCTGCCAGAGATATTTTTGTGTAATTTGTAACCCGAGTGTAGGTGTGTGTGTGTACCTGGCAGTTTACAAAGCCCTCCTCTCTCATTGGCTCACATCTAAACCTGTCCAACAATCAACCAATGAGCAATCAGTGCAGAAATTCTTACCCTTTCATCTCTTAAAGACACATGATGCCCACCGGTGACCCCATCCATCCAAACCCTCTTTGCTGGTCCCTCTGTCCAGGGTAGCATCACAACGAGGCAGGCATGTGTAGACAATTCATCTTGATATACCTCAAATCTTTATTGTAAAGGTTATGTAGTGAAACAATAACAACAATGTTTAGCAATGAGAGTGACATTAAAGTCACAGCAAAATGATTGTTCTGTTTTCTATTTCTTTAAAGGAGCGTGTGAAGTATAAGTTGTCTTATGGTTTGACATCTCTTGAGTTATTGTTTGTAGGTTTGCACGTTGTCCTTTTTGCTCTTCAGAGAGAGACTGAAAGGACGAGTGAGAAATGGGGAAGAAGAGGACAAAGGAAATAAATGAGCTGGTAGAAAAGGATGTAATAAATGACAAAACAGGAGAGGAGAAGAAGAAATCAAAGAAAAAGGATTATGAATACAAAGTAAGATATAGTAATTGAGTCAAGAATGAGACATCAAGGACACACTAATTTCTGTTTTGCATCACTTTTTGGCTTATTTTGTGTTTGAAGATTGTCTCCTATGTGTGTTAGTGATTCCCATATTAAAAAAAAGAGATCCAACCAAAGCACCTCTGTTATTAGGGGTGGGATGAGCGATTCTTTTATGCATGGATACTATATAAGTGTATATAAACTGCAGGATGAACTGTACCTCTACAGGTGGAGGAGAGGGGGAGAAACAGGGAAAAAAACTGGGTTTTGGTTTCCAAATAATCTTTACATTCTTTTTTAGCTCCGTGTCTTTTATGTGCTGTTTGTGTATTTGTATAAAAATGTGTATTTGTACGTGTAGCAGCTTCATTACTGTGTCTTCCCTCCCGTGTTGTAACCCCTCCCTTTGTGTGGAAATTGTCTCCACACTCCCATGTCTGTATTCATATTTACCCTTTGTTTCATCACATAGGTGTGAGTGTGAGTTTGTGTGTGAGTTTCTCTGTTTTGTTCCTGCGTTTCAGCTCATCTAATCTAAATTCGATCGGCCTGGGTGTTTGTCTGCTTTAGGAGCCTAAACAAACAGACAGCCAGGCAGCTGAAATACGGTTTCGTCCAGTGCATCAAAATGGCATCATTTGCTTTTTCCTTCAGACAGACCTCAGAGCTCTGGAAGCCCCAGTGTCGATGTTCTCTTCCTCTTCCCTTACCAATCAATCAATCAGAACCAAGTGTCTTTGTGATGGTAGAAGACAATCAATTTCAAATAGAGCAGAGACAAAAAAAAAAAAGAAAAAGACGAAGGAGGGAGAGAGAAAGAGCGATGGAGGAGGGCAGAGGAACTGACTGGACAGGAGAGGTGGGAAGAAAGGAGGAAGGATGGCTCTCAGGGAGATCAGTGTATGTGTGTGTGTGTGGTCACCTTTAACCTCTTCAGAGTGACCTTTACGGTGGGGGCCGAGGCACCCAGGACCCTTTCCTGGCTACGAGGGCGGTGGTGGTGGGGAATCTGACTTGTTAAGTGGACATCTAATCGAAGATGTTGATCAAATGCCTGCACATATATGGACACAAACACACACAAACACACACACACACACACAGCCATCATGCAGAGAGCCTTTCTTCTGATCTTCATTTCCCAGAAATGTCGGGTCTGCCTTCAGCCTGTGGAGGGAGAGTCAAGTAATAACTGGAACAAATAATACACCGAGTGAAAACCAGTATGGGTAAATTGTGTGTTTTGACTAAAACAAATAAAAAAACAAGCAATTGGCCGACTGGCTTTTCATTTTCTGTGTGATGGTTTCTTACTGTGGTGCTCTGTTGCCATCTGGTGGTGTAAAACTGTACATTATATGCTGCTTTTGTTGGGAGACTAAGATTTAAAAACACGGTGACCCTTTAAATGCCCCGCCTCCCATCAAATTTTTGACCAGAAACCTAAAAGAACGTCTCTGCTGTTTTCCATCATTTGGATACTCCATATTTTATGTACTCACTTAGCCTCCTTCACACTTCACACTTAAGTCCAACATTCCCTCTTCTTTCCGCTATGTTTTTGGTCTACACCAACTCCTGAGGAAAATATCTGGCTCTTTAGCTGCTAAATTCTCCACTAGTCTACCAGTTACATGATAACTGTCTGTTTTATAGCACTTTTTGGGTGAAGACAGCTGCCTATGGCCTAAAATTATGCTATAAGAAGGCTCAGTGCTAAGGCTAAGTGAGGCTCAACCAAAACAGTACTGTGGTTTTATAATATATTTAAGCTCACTGCAAAAACAAAGAGCTGAAAGATATCATAAACCTTAGTAGAGGTGGGGACAACTAAAAAGTCTCTGTGGGTTTGTCAAAACAAGCAAAGCCTTTGACATACAAGTAGTATGTTCCATTGTTAATAAAAAAATACTGATTATAGCAGCTTTGAATGTTGTGTGTATTTATTTAAATAACTATTTATATCATTTATTTAATGTTGAGTGTAGCTTGTGTGTGAGGGTTTTGACTGTTATCTGAGCTTTAGCCGATTTTTTTTGAACACCAGGTGACACAAGCAGACAAGGAGGGACACGGGACACAGCTGACAGAGTCACATCATGCTTTTATGACGAAAAAGGAGTTAATTTACAAGACAGACAGTATATAAAACATATATTGAAATAAAAATGTATTTTATAGACAAGTACATTATTGTTTTATCCTTCCCTTTGAGACCAAGCAGCCATGGGACTGAGCAAAACATGGGTGATCCCTGGAGAAAAGAAGCAGCAGTTAAATCCTATATTACTATACCTACACTATTTACAGTTCAACAGTCATTTTCCTCTGTCAGACATGGCAAGGAGGTCTACAGATTGGATGACGTGATATGGCTAATAGACCTAATATGTACAGTTTCTGTTCTTCACATCCAAGGATCCACACATCAAAAACATAAATGTGACAATTCAGGTACAGTCAGATTTTTGCAAAGCCAGAGAAGAGCAGAGTCAAAATTTGGTACTTACTGTATAACAGTAGCTATTGTGAGCCAGTCATATGCTCTAATAATTAACCATTTGACACCATTCAATTTGACAAGCTGAACAGCTTGTCTTTGTCTTAGCTCTGCATTTAATTGGAGTGCTCAGCACCCATTCCTAGGTTTCAGAAGTCAGTAACGACCGTGTAAAAGAGGAACAAATATGTATTAGTGCAAAAACAAAGTGTGATCGATGAAAAATGTTCTGAAATGTTTAACGAGGCCGGTGCCAGGTTGATAGAGAGAGAGAGAGAGAGAGAGAGAGAGAGAGAGAGAGAGAGAGAGAGAGCGACAGAGAGCAGTAGGCAGAGAGAAAACGAGAGGGAGACATAGAAAGAGAGAGGGGAGAAGATACATTTACCCCAGCCAAAATCGAGAAATTTCCCATTAGAGAACTCCAACAAATACAGAGCTTTACCAATGACAGCTTCCTCCAAGGAGTGGGAGAAGCGAGAACGTTACATCGGCTCAGACCTGGAGAATAAAGTCGAAATCTGGCACCATCTCGTTCTTGAAAGAGGAAAAGCGAGATTGTCTTAAAAGGAAACCTAGGAATGAGTGCCAACCAGGTCTAAAAGAGCACTGTACGCCTCCTCCTACTCCAGGGGGGATTCTGGGAGAGTGACAAGGTTCAAGATAGATCAATGTAAGTATGCCATTAATAATCCTATCCCCATACAGCATTGATCAGTCCCACCATCCTGCTTGGAATATCAATCGCTTTATCTACAGCTTATACATCTGAGCAGATCCTATGTGTGTGGATAGGTATGTGTACAAGTACAATCATCCCAAGTAAACAAATGCCTCTTTTGTAAGATGCACATATTTAAATATTCGTGAATGCAGGTGCAGGTGATTTATTTTACTGTCCCTGGCTTTGATTTGTACCAGATTCAAAACATTTCAATGGTCTCACTTGCTCTTGCAGCACTTTGTTTCAACCAGTCCCATGGCACCCATAGCTCTCCGTACGAGTGTAGGTGAGAGTTTGGCAAGACCAATCACTGTATACAAAAAGCATGCATAGATTAAACCTGCTAAGACCACAAGAAAGAATGTTTTTTTTTCTCTAGAGAGAAAGCTGATCATTTGCCGATCAGCTGTCAGTCATGTACAGAGAAAGAAGGATGCTGTGATATTTTATCATAGTTGGTTATTGTTTGTTATGTTGGTGGTGAGACTGGTGGGGGGGCATCAGAAAGTATTTGTCTAATCTACAGACTGAGTCCCAACAAACCAGGTCTAGGAACTTTTGCTTTTGATCAGATGAAGGCCTGTCCTGATAACACCTTTTCTCACACAGGTGCCTGAGAGCAAAACATTGCCCCAGACAGAGTGGAGAGGAGGTCACGCTATGGCTATAAGAAAATCAGTGAACCACTGACTTATGAGGCTAACAGTCAATTTGCTCTCTTTAGTGTTTCACTGTATGAGACCCAGAGCTGTTGGTTTATTTTTCTACCACATAAAATACTGGTACATCAGCGGCAACTGTATGGTCCCACTGGTTGCCCTTACTCATGTTGACCACTGGGGGTCAGTATTGCCACGTAGAAAGGGAGGGGGGCACTTGCAATTGTCTGGTCAAGGTTAAGATGGAGCAGTTATCTGTCCAAGGTGCTTTAAACAATGCTTCAGCAATGCTCTGCTACATGTCCAATTATACATGAATGTGACTGTTTGCGTTATCATCTCTTGAACCTGCCATAGGCAATATTTCTCTTTACCAGACATGTAAAGAGTTAAAATATCACCACAAACTCAGCCTTGAGTATTTGTATGACACCCTCTTCTGAGAGGTCTGTTATGGAAATGAGACTAATAAGCCAAGTAATCACCCAATCAGCAGAGCTCATTTCTCCATCATCCCATTACTGCTTCTCTCAGCTCTAATAATTCAACTCAAGTCTGATCCAATCAAAACAGCAGCTGTAGGATCTGGAGAAAGAGATGGATTCATTTAGAGCTAATATGGAGTTGGAAATGACAGGAGACAAGGGCTGCAGAAGGGCAGCCTTAAAGGTGTGACTAAAATTTTTACTGTCAAAATAGTAAAAAAAACAAAGCCCCCTTTAAGAGAGGAATGTTAAAAGCCAAAAAAAATTAATAATTCAAGCTTGGCTGATAATGGAGCCATGATTATCAGAGTCTTAGGGTTTATCTTATTTTGGTCCACGTCTTTGAAGAGATCCCCAGTGGTAGGTATCGCTAATAGTGAGGTTACTGCTGCAGCCATTGTAAATGAGGCGTCTAGACTATAGTACACCAACCCGAGGCAAGGACGGACCAGGGGAGGGAGCGGGGGAATCACTCAGCCTACTTTCTCAAGAATCATGGCAGAGGAGATGAATCAGGCTCAGCTCCACTGGTATCTACAAACACTGGGAGTCTGTCAGCCAGACTGAGGCGATGGCTTGGCTGCAAAGCTGTGTATACTGGCACTTTTTCTTTGAGGAGAGCTGCTGAAGAATTATTTGGCAAAGTCTTCATTATATCAATTAAAATGTTTAACATAATCCAAAAACCTTTGATAATGGACCTCCGGGAGGAAATTTAAGCTGGAGCGGACAGGACAGGTTTTTTTCAGCGTTCAACTTGAAGCAAAATGAGTTTCGCCAACTTTCAAGGACTAGTGGAAATTGAATAGGTGCAAGTGCTTATTTCTAACCCTGACCAACATTGAAATGTCAGTTTTCAATGAATGGATTGCTTTCCTGTCAAAATTACTCAGTGAACCACAGCAGGCAGAAAGTGTAGGCTCACATTTGTACAACAACCCAACGCTGCCCGACCCCCTTTCTACATTTGAATGTTAATGTGTGATAGGATATCAGCAGAGAAAATACATACAGTACAGTCCATGGGTTTTCATATCCAGAGAAAGATCCCAGAGTGGCACTGTGCAGAGCGGGAAAGTTCCAGAAATGTTTTTTTTTCCAGGAATGGGTAGGGCATGAAATGGGAACCAATTTTTTTTTGTGTTTTTTTCCTTTTTTTTTTTTTTTAGGAACCTGGGTCACCCCTTTCATCTTTTGTCTCCACCGATCCAATCACTGCTCCATTTCTGATGGCATTACAAGGAGCAACAAATCATAACACGACAACACTGACTCATCGACCACACAGAACACGTGTCTACTACCACACAACCATAGTCCAGCCTAATACTGTGAACAGGGACAAAGAGGGTCGGAAATGTTAAGAAGACAGGGAACAGAAAGAGGGGAGGAGGACGGTAAAGAGAGTGAGAAGGAGAAGAAGATAATAAAATGAAACACACCCTCATCTATGCTTACATTTGTGATTGATGTTTACACAATAACACCATCAACAATCACTACAGACATTCTCACTGTCCTCTAAACCTAGTTTCCACTGAGAAATACCGGGGAATGGAAAGACAAAAGGTCGGCTCAGGGAGAGGAAATGTCCATGAAGGCAATGTCCTGTTCTCAACACCGTGTAAGCCAAAATGGTCGCTGACACCGTTAAAAGCTGTGTAAAAAAACCAGGCCAATTTGTTACTCTATTCTCATTCGGCCTCATGAATCTTTAACAGCTGTTCAGTTATTCATCCTGACACAGAAGCCGGGGTTTCATCATTCCTCACAAGGGACAAAAAGGAGTTTGCAGGATATATTTTGCTAAAGTTTTGAGAGTTTGAGGTCCTTTCATACCTGCGGCAAATTATTTCTAAACCATGAGCTTGTATTTACACATTATTGTGGGTGTATTTTAGATCAGTGATTCACAACGTTTTTATTTTTGTAGCATGAATAAAGTGAAGCAATGTCTATTTGCAACCTCTATGCTGCACATGCTAATAGACTTTAACTTAACCACTGTCAATTAATATTGTTGAGATAATGTTTTGAAATGTACTCAATGTGAAATGTGTTTTGGTGGAATGTAATTTAACATTTTTAGTTGACAAGTTAGTTGTGTGTAATGTCTTTTCAAGTTATCACTACTACTAAATAGTTTCAAACTACCTTAAAACAGTGTGTAAAACAATGTGTAAATAGGCTGCTACATAAAACATCTGTAGCCCTGTCCACTGTAGTATCACAAGTTTTAAAATAACTTCCTAAAAACTGTTTTAGGGGTAAAATAACACTTTAAACTTAAGTCAGTCCCAAATGGAACTAGGATTTTGTTATATTATACTCCAATTTAACTTGTGACACTACATTAGCAACCACAGCTTTACATTAGAGCTTTTGTCTTAACATTGCTCTGCCTGGTTTCAGCTGAAATGCCCACAGAGATGCGAACGGGCACTGTCTAGTGTAAGTCAGTTTTATTGAGTCTTGAGAACAGAACAGTCCCACATGGAGGACGAGGAACTTTAAAAGGGTAAACAGTCAAAAGGTCACGGAGAAGCAACAGAACACTTCAAAGAAAGTTTTTTGACATTTTTTTTGTATTTAAAACCACAGTACTACTCTCCACTATACGATGCACATGGCGTGGGTAGGGTTAACACGACTTCATTTACATTTGAATCCTCGGTCTCCAGCCAGGGACCCCTCCCAAAGGAGGACCCAGTGGGGGTGTATGGGGGGGGTGGGGGTGAGGAGGGGGGATGCACTGGGCTAGGGGGGCAGAGACATTTGCACACCGACCGTCTCAGAGGCAGAGAGAGAGCAGTCAGCATCACATTTTGTGATGGCTATGGTGCATTGTCAATTTGCATGTTTATTCATGTGTAATTGTGATTGTTGTTCCTACAAATTCAGATAACCTGTGTGTGCGTGTGTGCGCATGTGTGTTATGGGGTGCAACTTTATGCAAGCTCAACGACAGCAGATGGTCTTGTGATCATCACGACAGATTGTAAGATGGCAGTGGCAATAATTATTATTATATAACTGAATCATGCACAAACTACTGTATAAAAAAACAACCTACAGATACTATGGCTTTGTTTCTTCACTCACAAATTTACATCAGTTCTCCCTCTGAGAATGAATTTTGGCTTCATGGTTCTACATACAGTATTGCTGGAATGTAATATTTTAACAGAGTAAGTATGTGTGGTTACACTCACTCTGTTGGCTAGTTATTTCGCTTTTCCTGAGAAAAGGTGCAATTTGTGTGTTGCTATGTGTGTTTTCCACAGCTAGTGTGTAGATGTTTATGTGAACACCTCCACAAGTGTTGCTGTGTGTCCTCTGTTTGCCTCTGAGTATGACCCAACTCTCCAGGCTGCTCCCCCCTGGCAGCACTGGGAAGGTCAGGCATCTACCAACACAGCAGAGGGCAGGGACAGGGGGCGGGGGCCAGTGGGTCGTCCCTCTCCTGTTGATGAAAGAGCATGAACGCGGCTTGTGATCTAGGAGGGGGGAATCAGAGGTCAAGCTGACTTCTTCCTTCACTCCCGTTCCACTGAGTAATCCTTCTGTGGCCGCCAGCCCCGTCCAGCCCTCTCTTGTGCTGGTTGCTATGGCTACCATAGGTGCCCGTGTCCAGTGGGCTTGACTTCCTAACCAAACCCTCCTGGCCACGGGCAGCCACAGCAGCTCACGGCTAGTGTGCTCGCCCCAAACTCACACAGCTAAAGTTGTCGCAAAATCTCACAACGAGAAAGCCAATCATGTTTTGTCGTTTTTTTTTTGTCATTTATGTGACTGATCCAGATCCATTCCTTCTTATTTTATATTATATTTAAATCTTATTCTGCATCCACTAAGCTTTTATTTATTAAAACCAATGATATGGTAATGCTGATGAAGTGTTTGACCCAATATAATCATCCTCACTGTTCAACTGTGGTCAGAATTGATAAAGACGGCTGTTATACTAATTGTGCTATAGAAAACATATTCAAATTTTCTTCCAAAACCATTTGTTTTATTTTGAGGTATAAATTTACAACTTAACTCTCAACTGCAACTCTACATGCATGATTCTTAACAAGGCAGACTTTCTAAGAGCATAGCTACAGATTCTATAAATGGATGGTAGCCAGGCCTCGTCGAATTACATTTTTCTTAAAATCCCCGAC
Organism: Toxotes jaculatrix; assembly: GCF_017976425.1. Lineage (NCBI taxonomy): Eukaryota > Metazoa > Chordata > Actinopteri > Toxotidae > Toxotes > Toxotes jaculatrix. Next base: position 11,514,730 of record NC_054407.1, read on the forward strand.
TGCACAGAACACAGCAAAAGGGAAATTTTAATGAAAAGGAAATCTTTTTCATTTTCTCATTAATGTAACCGAGAGACAGGACTACCAGAACTCGACAGCTCAGTAATCATGCCAATTCACAACGTATCTCCTATAATTCTTAACTCTTATTCTTATCAAGCATGGATGACAAGCAGCTCTTTCAAATCTATCAATACTGTGGTTTCTTACAGTATCATTCAAACATGTTTTTCACCACATGCTGAATAAAACCACTGAGAAACAGAGAGAGCAGGGTCATTTTGTTTTCATTCACAAATCTAACCAAATCAAGTCATGGCTCTGGTTTTGATGTGGGCATTCAATTTTGAATGGAGCCATAGACGAGAACTTATTTTGTGCTTTCAAACTTCTTTGCGAGTCAGTGGCTGTGTGCGTTTGTGTGTGTCAAACACGTTTTTGGGACGTGCTCATGCCTCCCCCGAGGGACCCCTGGCTGCGTTGTTTCATATCATCTTCATGTTGAACTTCCTGGTCCCTCCTGAGGAGCCTCCAGTGGCGGGTTCAGATTTCCTGAAAGAGTACTCAACTGTGAAGTTGTTCTTGCGTTGGCCGCGTCCCCGGCTCCACACGAACAACAGCAGGAAACAGAAGAGGACCACCCCCAGGAATGTGATGCAACCCATTGCCGTGGAGACCAAGATTGTGGTCAGGTCCAAGGTGAACTTGAGGAAAACACGTGTGCTGTTCAGATTTGTGTCGTTGAACAACTCGCCACTGTACAGCGAGCGGTTAAGAAAGAAGGCTGAGGCGGCATCTAGTGGCTGGCCACGCACTGTGAGTGTGGCAAAGTAGGTGTCATTGCCTCCAGCGTTACTGGCAATGCAAATGTATGTTCCGCTGTCAGTAAGCTGGGCGTAGCGGATCTCTAAGGTGCCACTAGGGAGAACAGTAATACGTCCTGAACTCTTAGCTGTGATCCGTCTGCGCTGTGGAGAAATCCAGACAATAGCAGGTGCAGGTTCTCCTTCAGCCCGACACAGAAAACTCACAGGCTGGCCTTCACGAGCAATCACCTGTGGGAGGTGGAGGAAAGGAGTGCATGGACTAATAAATGCAGGACAGTCAGAAAAGACAGTAGGATGTACACACAGCAAAATCTGGTTGTTACAAAATTATTTTTGTGCTTGTAGAAGCCATTAGCATGACCTCAGACATCAAACCATTAGCATTTATTTATTTTATACTGAGTATTGAACCTAAATATGATCATCGTCATTACCTGTTGCAGCTTACGGTTGCGAATCTTAGGTTTCTGGCATGTAAAGTGGTCAAAGAGTGCAGAATCTGTGAAGGTGCTGAGGCTGACCCCTTGCACCTCCACTGGCCCGGCACACACCGGCACTTTGCCGTCAAAGTTGAGGGTCCTGCGTCTCTGCAGGATCCACAACAGACGGCAGTCACACATCAGGGGGTTCCCATCCACTCTGAGGGTCTCCAGACTGTTGACAGAGTGGAAGGAGCCCTCTTCCAGAGTCTGAAGGTCGTTGGAAGAGAAGTTGAGGACTCGAATCTGTCGGAGGCCTCCAAGGGCATGGGGCTCTACCGTCATCAACCCTGTGCTTACCATGATGAGCTCCTTAAGCCTCAGCAGGTCCTTGAAAGCCCAGGGCTCTAGTGTTGTGATGGGATTGTAGGACAAGTTGAGGTGCGTGAGGTGCACCAGGTTCTTGAAGGAGGCAGAGGGGACAGAGGTGATGTTGGTGTTGGTGATGGAGAGCCAGTGGAGGTCCAAGCCCTGGAAACTAAGAGGGGAGATGTACTCTAGGTACGGCCAATGATCGATGTCCAGACCCCGCAGATTTGAGAGTTTGCGGAAGTTCTGGTCCTCCAGGGCAGTGATGCTGAGGTGACGGAGGCGAAGAGTGACCAAGCTGCGGAGATAGGACAGTGTTTGGCCAGCGATGGATGTCAGGTTGCAGCGCTCTATTGTGAGATCCTCCAGCCCCAGCAGCCCTGAGAATGCCTGAAAAATACAGCACAGAGGGAAGCTAATGTGAATGTGCAAGTTTTTTTTAATAAATTAAATGTTATTCCATCCAGTTTTTCATTAGTAAAATAGTCACGTACTGACAAGATACTGGAGAGCTTACCTTGTGGGATATGTAAACCAGGTCGTTGTCTCCCACCTCCAGATGTTTCAGACTCCTCAGATCCTGGAAGGTGTAGTCCAATAAAATCACCATCTTGTTCTCACTCAGGTCCAGGCTGGTCAGATTGCCCAGTTTGGCGAAGGCCCCCATGGGCACTAACTTCAGCTGGTTTCCCCTTAACTTCAGCACTTTAAGACTCTGGAGTGTGGCAAAGGCATTTGGCTCTAATGTGGCGATGAGGTTCTCACTAAAGTCCACTTCCTCTAGCCGTGGGTAGGGTGCCAGGTCACCTGCTTGCACCCAGCGGAGCCGGTTCTTGCTGAGGTCCAGGAGCTGTGTCTCTGTGGGAATGCCCTCTGGGATGTTGGTGAGCCGTCGCCGCTGACACGACACCGACCTCAGCTGAGCCGAGCACTCGCACCGTGGCGGACAGGCCTGGCTACTTCCTGGTAGCATCAAAGTCATCATGCCAACCAGAGAAGCAGCCAGGACCCATCGCCACACCCTCGGCCATGGCACTAAGGCACGCCCACCAGGGCCAGGAGAGCCAATCATGGCCCTGGTCCTCTGACTCCTCGCCTGTCACAGGCAGGGTCAGTACACCATACACCTGCAGGGAAGACAGAGACACAGTGGAAACAGAGCAGAGAAATAGAAAGCTGTGAGTAAAGACATGAAGAGGATGTGCGAAAGAAAGATGGTGCCTATTATCCATCTTCTCCCAGGCTCATAAAAATTACATCTACATGGCTGTAAATTATCTATGCGTCCTGCAGTTTAAGTAATATTGTACTGAAAGCTGTGGAGATTTGAGACATATCATGACACACCAATAAAATACAACTGACAAGACCCCATTGCTGGAACACTGATCTGTTTAAGATATTTAAGATAATTTGTCTTTTCACTAATTCATCTATGGTTTCAGTTGGAGAACTGGGACACCGGGAGCTTCTTGCTTCAGCTGAATTCATGCATGTTGCATATCCTCTGCTCTCCTTGCAGCGCTGAGACTGCCTGCTCCATTTTGACAAACACAATGAATTTATTATCACGACGCATAAACACAGACTGAGCTCCTCAACAATCACAATATGCCCAGAAGCCGTGCACGCCGTGCCCATGAAGTGCGAGGAGAAATAGGTGATTGAATCACTGTGTGCTCAAGTCATATTATGTGTTTGATCAGGTATGTGCTGATGCGTGTGTGCGTAGGATGTGGCATTTTGCTGGGTATGAATTAAAAATCGTTTTGGTCCTCCTTGCACGAAGATGAGATGAATCACTTGTGTTTAACATTCCTTCAGGCAACCTGTCATCTCTCCCACACACTGTTTTCAACTCAGAGACAGTCAAAGAGCACCTGGCATTAGATCTGGAACACAACTCGGTGTCCATCCAGTTAGCAGGAAATGGTAGGAATACTTTTATACTCCAGGAGAATGCTGCTTAATCAGAAAGAGTGGAAATAAGAAGTTGGTTTTTTTTGCTTTCAGACACAAACCGCTCACCAGAAACCCCAGTTAAACTCTTGTCTATTTGCTTGGATGTTTGTTTTTCAGAAGAAGTGGAAATGAGAGAGAATATATCATCATCACCAGGGACTATCATGTTCAAATGCACTCTGATGCTGGCAGTTGAAGCAGGAAGAGCCAAGCAGATTAATAATATATGGGTTGGTTTGTGCTTAATGGGCAGTGTTCAGAGGGCGAGTCACATAGTTAAAAGAGCCAAAAGTCACCAGTTTTCCCTCGTTGCTTTGGGTCTCACCTCAAGTCTCCTTCTAGCAAGTTGGATTTAGAAAACAGCCTCTTGAATGCCTAATCATATCTGACTGTTTCAATGCGTTCACATCAATGGGATCAAACAGGATGAAATGGGATTTAAGCTAAATTTAAATGATGGCAGACATAAATTCTTTGCACACATTTTCACACATGACAACACACAAACTGCAGTAAACCCTCCAGAGATTGTGTCTCATCTACTAAGCCTCAGGGTGGATAAGTTCCACAATTTTCGACAGGCCTGGAAAACACTGTTTACAGATCCTGTATCTGAAGGATCTGGTTGAAATCTGGCACAATTTTTCCTTCCGCTGGGAGACAAAGCACAGGCACAGAGAGGCTGCTGTGCAGACTGCTGCACAAACTGACCCATTTCTCTGCAACAACTCAGCCTCGCACTGTCAACCAGCAACAACTCACCATGACCACAACAACAGAGAAGCAAACCTCAGTGTCTCTGTGGAATAGAGCCCAGGAGAGGAACAGAGAGATCTGAAAAACAAACATGAGTATACAGATGTTCTGAAATAACGAGCTATTCATAAGACGAAATCAAACAAAATTTGTGTCCGGGTGCCTGCACCATCTGGATAATTTTTTCTGGCGGTGACGTGATGATGTTGGTCAGTCGGTCTGTCTGTCTGCTGGTCCACCGCTTTGGTCCAGACTGAAATATCTTCACAGCTATTTCAGGGATTGCCATGAAATTATGTACAGACATTCATGGCTCCCTGAGGATGAATTCGAATGGCTTTAGTAATTCTCAGATTTTTTCTCTAGTGCCACAATCAGGTTGACATTTGTGATTTAGAATTTAATATCCCAGCAACTATTGGACGGTTTGCCAAGATATATTTGGGGTCCCTTGAAGGCAAACAGATTTGTCTTCCAATGCCATCCAGAGGTCAAACTTTTCACTTATACAGTAAAATACCTCAACATCTACTCAGTGGATTAACACCAAATTTTGTGTCCAGAAGATAAATCCTCACAAGTTTGATGATAACCTGATTTGCTTTCATCTAGCACCCTCTTCAGGTCAAACTTTCTCTTTATCGGTGCATTGGTTTATGACCAAACGCAAAAAAAATGATGTTCCAACTAGCCTCAATTGTAGTTTGTGTTAATTGCTTATTTGTAAATGTTAGTGTGCTAAGATGATAAAATTAGATGATAAGGACATAACTGCTGAACAACAGCATGCCAGCATTCTCACTGTGAGCTTGTTAACATGCTGACATTAGCATTTAGCTCAAAGTGCTGCTGTGCTTAGGCTGCTAGCATGGCTATAAAATCTTGGACTTCTTTTTAGTGTATGTAGTGTCTTTGTGTGTGTGTGTTTGAGTGTCAATGCACATCTGCCCAGCTCTTAGGCAGCGTGATGGATGCAGCCTGTCTCCACAACCCCCTGAGAGTCATCCTATGGGTCAGTGGCAGAGTCACAGCATGAATCAGTGAGCTGACATCGTTGAGGCAGACAAGGTCCTCACTGTTTGACTCAAGGACAGGCGGGGATCCTTAAAACACACACACACATGCACACACTTCATCAAACACAGAGACCCAGAGGAATCTGGGCATCATTCAGTAACCAGGCGAATAAATATACACCTTTACTTTCACTCCCATGCCAAATATCGAGGATGGGTTTTTCCAATATAGTTGCAGGTGGTAGTTTCATCAGCGGCATGTGTTTTTTGTGGATCTAACAGCTCCCAGATTAAAGAGCGCAGGGTTAGACTTGCAGCATGTTCCTACACCTGGACAGCCGACACACACAAAATCACAGCAGGAGTCCCCAAATCCATAAATTAACATCGGCCAGATGTTAAGGCGACAGCAGTGGCAAAGCCTACAACTATCCAGACATAGAGGAAGGCAGAGTCTGCTACAGGCCAGCTGTCCTCAGAGAAAATGTAAAAAGAATGGGAGGAAAATCAGTCCAGAAGCTAAAAATAACAAAATTTTAGAAAGCTGACACTAATGAACAGATGTTGGGGAACAACATCCCTGCCCAGCTACATATTCATCATCCAGCACTGATGACCACGGCCAGATGTCTCAAACACCCGTTGTTTCTGATTCATATGGTCCGGTTAGTCTGATTAAAAACAATGCTGCCAAGAAAAGATGCTTCCCAAATAACTGTGGAGAAAAATAAGGTTGCGGACATTGTCTGGTGTGTATTTGTGTGTTTGTGAGGCAGTGTGTCTGACTGTAAATAGGTCATCCATGCTGACTGGTAGCCTTTATAAGCCTTTATATTTGGCCAGCAGAGCGTGGATCTCCTCAACCCTAGTATCCTGCCTTCCTAAGCTTTGTCTGGCTTTCTCTCTCTCTCTCTCTCTCTCTCTCTCTCTCTCTCTCTCGCTCTCTCTCTCTCTCTCTCCCCCTTTCTCACTCACACACACTCACATATACAAACACACACACTCATACACATTCTCAATAAAAACCTCTCAAAGAGACACAATTTAGCATCAGGGATGTAGGAGCAGTCGAGCTGTCAGCAGGTTATTAGAGAAAGCTTTTACATTTTATTGTTGTAAACAAACTGAGGTGCAAATTTGACGTTTTTGCTTCCAGAGGAAAGCTGACAGTTTGGACTTTCCATTGCTAAGAAGCTATAAGTCCAGTATTAAATCTGTGCTTAGTCACTCCCTTTTAAGCCCAAGTCAAGTGTGGAATACAACTTAGCAGCTCTTTGGTACAGCTGCATTGAAAGGGGGGGTGGCAATGGGAATGTGAAGAGGAGCAGCCAGCTGTAGTAAATTACTTCAAATCCCAAGAAATGTCTTTTATGACTTTCTTAAAGTCTGTACATTTTAAGTTAGGCCATATTAATCTATGACAAATTTCAAGCAAATATTGTAGGTCTGAAAAGTCAAATCAAGTTTTTTTTTGTGTCCCTTCTAATCTTAGTTTAAGTCTCAAGGATTCACAATTTCCTCGTCATCTAGTAGGTGAAAAATCAAAACCAATAATGATAATGACAAAAATGATAATGGGGAAAAACACGGCAGAAGCCCTGGGAACAGCTCCACGGAGCAGGATCCCCACAGCGATGATGTGTAGGACGCCTGGAGGGGGAACACAAAGATCATTTAAGAATTAAAAAAACTGTAAAAGAACGAATAAAAAGAATATGAATACTTTCACAAACTTTTGGTCACTTGCATGCATCATGAACATTGTTGCAGCAATACCAAGTGACAAACAACTATGATATGACCATAAACCACAGACTCACAAAGTAAACATAATATTTCTTAATAACATGCTGCCTTTAGGGACATTTCAGGTGTAATATCTACGCATTTTCATGTCTCATTTGATTTGATTTAATTTTGGTTAAGGTTAGGGTTATGGGTTAGTCAGCAGAGAAGTGAAGTGGTGCGAAATGACACGCGAAACGCAAAAAACACGCAGTGATAACACGCAAAATGGCTTAAGGAAACTGCTGTGTTGTTCATACGCCACTTGGTGAGACCATTCTGCGAGCTGACATCAGTTCAGTGAGCTGCAGTGTGCTATGTGAAGGACACTGCAGTTGTTCTGAGTTTGCAAAGAGATATGATACTCATGACGGTGCTTGGTGCCATGCAATCCTACTGTAGCTTCACCCTCTTCCTCCTCTAAGAACTCTGAGTCAGTGAGGCAATGAGTGTGAACTGATTTAGACTGACATGCTGCCTGGTCTGACCTTTAGCTGATTGGAGACAAAAACACAAACCTTTGACTTGACTGCTGCAGTATAGTTTCATTAGACAGCACATTGCAGTATATGGCATTTAAATAATTAATGATTCAAAAATGTAAACTCATAGTTAAAAAAAAAAAAACAACAGCACCAATTTCGACAAGTTATTTGGTCTCACATTCAGCCTTCAAAACCTACATTCTGACTTTGGGTTGAAATCATTTCACTTGTTCCCAGTGTTCCCTCTTTCAGGTGTATTGGAAAGATTCTTACATTATTCAAAGAAAATATGATTACAGAACTACATACATGACAAGATCAATTTATATGAGATCTGTTGGAGTTCTAAACTTTATACCCACCAAGGCCTGTATTTAACAATCTACCAAAAGTGATGCGATAACTGTGCGAAGTGAATGTGAAAACAGTGTGACACTATGAACATGGTTGCTCGTGGTGATGAACCTACAGAGAATTATCACCTAAATCTGCAGAGTTCTTCGGCTTTATGGAGCTTCAGTGGCCCGGCCTGCTGCTTCCCTTTTTTGGTTCACTCTCACTGCTCATTACTGTCTACTTCGCTGCTAAACACCAAACAGCAGAGAAACACAGTGACAATCTGGTGAACATAGTGGACCGTTTAGCAGCTAATGACACAGATATATCCCTCAGGAGTTGGTAGCGACCGAAAAAAGAGCTAAAAGAAGAGTAATTATTGGACTTACATTCATCAAGTGGCCAAAAACATGTCTCCAAATGAGTGATGTTGTTGCTTTGTAACTGCTGGACATGGAAATAGGCAACTGTTTGCTAACAAGTTTGACATATTAACTAGAATAAAGCTCTTTTGTATCCAGTCATTTTCCATGGATCTTCATTGTCTGCACTTGAAAGTGTGGAACTAAATTTCCCATTGCTTAATTCCTATTTATCAATCCATATTTATATATTATGCTTATATACTTTTGCAGAATAATCCTCACTGCATAAAATATAGTCATTCTTTAGAAGAATATACAGGTGGGGGCAGATGAAAGGTACATCCTTGTGTATATGTGACTGCGATGTGACAGATGTGATCACTTGAAAGCTGCTCTTACCCAGCAACTTCACACCCCCTGAAAATCATGTTCTCACCTTGCTGCACTGATGTAAAAGTGTACTCCAGGACACTGTGATATCAGCCTGGTATCTGGTGCTAAGTTACTCTTTAAATGTTTCCCTGAAATGCTGCCGTAAGTTGATTGATAAATTTACTAGAAAGTGGCTCTTTAAAACACTGTAACTGTAATTCTCATAGGGCTGATAAATATGGGCCCATGTCACACACACACACATGCACACACACACAATAGACAAGCTGTTGAGCTGAGGATGTAAGGTACCATATCCACACTGTCAGTCTCAATCCTCTCATATACTCCTGACAACATGAGTCCTCAGCACAGCAAGAGGCTTACAGCACACACACACACACACACACACACACACACACACACACACACACACACACACACACACACACACACACACACACACACACACACATGCACGCACACACCTAACCAAATACACACACATGCTTCATCATCCTTTGGGGAAGTATCACTTCTCTGTTGATGACTGTCTCCTCATACAGGGGATGATGTTTCACCAAACGAGAGACGCTTTCTGACTCATGCAGCATCCTACTGTACTGTCTCCTCTCTAACAGGGTGATCCCCAAAATACTTCACAGATCTCTGTGACTTCTCTGAGCTGATGTGTGTCTGCATCTTTCCTGAGAAGCACAGCAGAGTGAGACGCTACCAGTACTGAGAGTTAGTTAGTAAAAAGTGGCACGAGCTGAGGCAGCCAAGCTCCAGCCTCAGTTCTCTGCCGGCATCAAAGTCAGCCAGAATCACACTGAAAATGAACATCATGCACAGCCACAGAGGAGCAACAACACAACAAACAAAAGCTAAAACAAGCTAAGATAAAACCTCACGAAACAAACCATAAAAAAAATAAAAATACATGTGCTGCTTGTTCATTAGCGAGGGAAAGAACCTCTCCCGGTTCTCAGACAACTTCTCCAACAAACGTCACGCCCCCAAAAACTTTCATCATGCTAAAAATAATTTTAATGTTGGAACGACTGTTTGTTGAATAATGTCCCAACACACACACACACACACACACACACACACACACACACACACACACACACACACACACACACACACACACACACACACACACACACACACACACACACAGATACTATAAATGTCCCTGAATTCAGACAGGAGCTGTCTGGGCTGGTGTGTGGGCAGGAAGTAGACAACGTTAAGTGGATTAGAAGGGAGACGAGCCCAAAAGGTCGTTTCATCCGTGCGTGTCTGTGCGCGTGCGTGTGTGTCATGTTTTCACTTTGAACTTTACCAACACTGAGACCTCAGCGAGGGGCGCCGGGCACAGCAGGGAGTCTGACTGGCAAATCCCATGACACTGATAGCTTTAGTCTGTATCAGTTTCACTCAGTGCAGCAGAAGTTACTGAAAGTGATTAGTCACAAGCAGCTAATCCATAAAACATGCTGGCAATTTACTGAACTATATATAGTTTATCTGTCCTGTTCTACACTCAGTTACCTACACTCAGTTACTAAGG